>NW_024610116.1:2400000-3000000 GCF_016920785.2 Ixodes scapularis | reverse complement strand
GTAAACAAATAAAACGTATCCAGATGCAATCATTTGTACACTGAGCTTTCAAAGATGGGAGTCGACGCTTTAAATAAACACAAAAATATCTTTAAATATGTAATTGTGTGCTTACTATTTGATGAGAGCAGAATATTTTGAAACTGACCGTAGATTTCGTGCTCACATTTCGAGGTAAAAAGCAATTCAGAGGCCCAAAATTTTATTGAATGCGAGAATGACGTTCCACTCGCTACACCGCTGGAGACTGCCAAAGAAATCATCGAGTATAATTAGGCAGGTCAAATGAGTATAAAAATAAAAAAATGATGAATGAGACCGATGAAATTTAAAGCAGTGACGAGCTCGATACCGCTGCTGCGAGAGTGTTACGAAAAACTTCGAAGAGAAAGCGTCGAGAGATCGCGTCGAGAGATCAGGTCGCGAGACAAGGGGGACTTGTGTCGACCGTACTCGTTGCTCTCAGCAAGGGGCGAAACTGCTCTGCCTATCCTTGAGCATCTGCTGCAGCCCCAGACGGACTTGAGTTTTACACCATGGAGCTCAAAGGTAGCTTTGCAACCTTCACCATTTTTATTATGTGAGTCCTCTGCAAACAGAGATTGCTTGTCTAGTTTATATGTGCCCCAGTAGCCCAATTTCCTGAAAACAGAAACCACGGAGAGCAGTTTGAACAGGCTTGGGATCTCCAAAACGATAACTCAAACCCAGCTCGTTTGGTTAGTTTATAATCAAAGGAATACACAAAAATTACGGTTTTCCCTGTAACCTCTTTATGATCGTGACTTCATTAACTGCAAATGATCTCCACAGACTAGAACAATCACTCTCTAGTTGTGCGTTTTGTCCTAATAATTATAACAACTAGGGTGAGAGGTGGAAGCTTGTCTGTTGGGGTTCAGGGAGTAGGCTAAAACATCCACATTGGGGGAAAAATTCGAGCTTCTGTATTCTTAAGGCGCATTTGAACTCGCTGGGTCCTGTACCTCAGTCAGTGAAGCTCTTGGAAAATAAACTTACTAATCCCCACAATCAGCCATTTCAAAATGTGGCTTGAACTGGTCGGAATGAAGTACTTGATGCTGTTATACGTAAAGTATACGTAAAGTACGTTCCTTTAGGCAAATCACCCTGTTGTGTTTTTATCTTCATATTTGTCTTCCTCACTGTTGGCCGTTTTATGTGAATTCCCAGCTCTCTCAAGCTACCATTTCACAAAAATATATTTTTACTAAGAAATATTTACATGTTTAGTGTATATGTAAAAACATTGGGAAGAAATGTTTTTGCATCTCATTGTTTATAAAAGTTACACATGATTATATAAACAATTAATTTTTCAAAGCTTCCCTTCGGGGTTTGCACTATTGCATACTACACAATTCTGATTTTTTTGTCAGGTTATTTTGTTGACAGTATTGAAGGTATTACAACACATTGCTTGGTCATCATACTCACCTGAGAGGTTGAAATATAAACTACCCCACAACACTTTCTCCAACACGGCGCTTTGTGTCTCAGATATTCTTGAACAGCTTCGTTATTTATTTTTCCACAGCCCTACTTAGGTGTGTTTCTAAGCTTTCTTTGCTTGATTTCTACCGTGAGCAGCCAGCCTTGCACAAAATTCAACTCATTCAAATTCAGTAAAGTTCCATAATGAAAAATGGCAATTTAGGCTAAGCCATATAAATCAAGCCAAACCCACGTCCATAAAAAAATGCATACGTCTGTTTGCAGCTGCACCAAATATCAAAAACACCTAAGCACAGCAAGATATCACTTGTGGAACTTGAATGAGCCTATTATCAGTGTTGCATTTGGAATAAGGATGGCACTGCCCTTAAGTCTGTCTTTTCAGTAAAATTTACATAACCAGTTCCTAAAGCATCTGGTTATTTCCAATATGTCAAGAATACAACATTCTAAAGTGTAAACGATTTTTGATAATTTTAACGACCACGGTATTTATTTCAAATATCAATTACAATTTAAGGACGATAACCCTCCAGTCGTAGTCTTCAACACTTCAGAGTCGTCTGGAGGCAAGTTGGGGGAGAAAATATAAAACTTTGCTGTAATATCACCGTCTAAGACCAATGAGTCTGCTATATGAGTACTAGGACTATCTCGAGGTGGTTCTGAGCAGGTCAGAACCATCTGGAGGCAAGTTGGGTCACAAATAGAAAACTTTGTAGTAAAAGCACCATTTATTACCAATGATTATCTACAATCTGAGGACGACGACTATCCTCTGGTATTTTTCAGCGCATCTGCGCCGTCTGGAGGCAAGTTTCGTCACCAAATATAAAACGTTGTTGAAATAGCACCATCTACGGCCAATAATTGTTTGCAATCTAAGGGCAATGACCATCCCGTGGTAGTTTTTAGCACTTCATTGCCATCTGGAGGCGAGTTTGGCAACCAAATAGAAAACTTTGTTGTAAAAGCACCGTCTTAGAAAAAAGATTGACTACAATCTGAGGACGAGGACCATCCCGTGCAATTTTTAAGCACATCAGTGCTGTCTGGGGGAAAGTTGGGTCACTTAATAGAAAACTTTGTTGCAACGGAACCGTCCAAGGACAATAATTGACTACGATCTGGGGACAATGACAATATCGTGACAGTCCTCAGCATTTCAGTGCCCTCTGAAGATCCCCCAATGCCTTGCAAAAGTGTCTCAACACCGTCTAGAACAAAGATGAAAGAACGCTTCAAGTATGTGCAGCTTTTACAGGCATTTAAGAGGCCTACATTAAGGTTTTCTCTCACTGTGGCAGTTGCAAGTATGTATAGGGAGGTTACAGATTCCAAAAAGCACTGTCCTAAAGCAAGAAGCTGGCTCACGGAGAGAAAACACACTTCAGAAATGACAAAGCACAACCTAGCATCCTTGCTCTCTGGTGGCAGCAAGAAATGTGTCAACGATACGCTGAAGAGTAAAACAAATCGAATATGAGGGTAATTAAAGTTATTCTCTCAGGGTGTAGAATTTATTTTGATCAAAACTTTTGGAAGCCCAAGCATGACATGGAATATTGCATAGGCAAAGTCTTCGTTGATTTGCAAATGATTTGCCACATCATCTACTGTCACTCGTCCATCCGACAAAATGAGTCACGAGCACGCTAAACGTCACTATCACTCGTCGACAGTGATGGGCATCGGCTCTTTTATGACTGAGACTTGTGCATTCTTCATATAACTTCTATATCTATTCAAACACATTTCTTTGCGACGAAAAATTGCCATTATATTGTGCACAAATTGTTTAATTGATATTGGCACTAGACCCTCCTTCATATCACAAAAACAATGACTCATCGACTGGTGCAGATTACGAACGGGGCAGCCATTCTCTCTGGCACCTCAGTCACAACTGAACAGATGTAAGATAGTCAAGTCTGTACAGCAGTGACTGGAGAGAGAGCAACCTTGTACGAAAAGTGCCGATAAGATAGTGCGGCCAGCAGAAGGTGTAAGACAACCGGTGTGTGTTTACGTTCTTAATCACCCTCGTAGTACATGGATCCTTCGCAGCGTCTGCATTCTAGCTCCGTCAATTGTTTTTTATTCCTTACTTTACTTAATGAGCCAGTTTTACTAAGAAATACATAAGGCATTTACACCGCGACACTCTTTGTAATCTCACAATCTAGTACATATCTGATACATTTTTTTTCATTATTTAAAACTCAGCAACTTTCACTTTATTATGATCATAAAAGTCAAAATCAAATGGGTTATTTAATCTTCGTAGAGTGTCGAGTCAGTCAGCTGTGAAATTACATGGAGTGTGCCTCTATTGTAGAGATAAGACTTTCCATATGCAGCATGACTGCTTACATGCGTTTTTTTGATGCAACCTTGTAACTTGATCTTCTGGTCTTCTGTGTACTACATCAGTCTTTATGGTGGTGTTAGCTAGTAAAATTGAGGATAGTTGATTCTAGATTAGTTAGCTAAAAATGCCAGCTGCATTAGGTTGTGTTTTGTCACTTATTATAAATAGTCAGTATTGTTACTTAAAGTTGTCGCATGTTGGTAAAGTTCCGCCATTTTATGGGAGACGTGCTTTTCTTTCTTCTAGTTTTACTATGTTATTCTGATTTCAATGCCTAGGTGTAGAGGTTTTCTCTTTCTCAGCGTCTGTTAGTTCTCTCTTTAAGGGAACCAATACAAGCTGTGTCTTTGACCTAGACATTGTATATACTTTTTGTTTCTATTATTTCACCTGTCCTGTCTCAAATCTCAGTCTTGAAAACCAGCACTATGATCATCACATTAAGCTTAGGTTATTTAAGACCTATATTATTTTCTAAAATAAATAATTCACATTCCGCAATCAGCCTTCATAAGCATTTCATGTTTTTGTTAGTACCTCAAATATTTTTTTTAGAAATTCGATGAACACACACAGAGCTAGGGCCTATTGTTTGCCAAGAATAATTTACTCATACATATTTCTATTAATAGGTAAAGCGCAGATATAAAACCAAAATATTAGGTGTTTTCCTAATGCCACTTCACCCCACAACTGACGCAACATATCTGCATGCCATAGAGTTAGAACAATAAACGCTAGAGGCTCAGCTGGCGCTAGTGTCTACGGGACTTCCGGTTGCAAATTGAAGTAGACAGCATGCAGTCTACTTTTCCAGTCTTCCTGTGTATTCCTATAGAAAACGTGCTTGAATTTTGTCTCGTCGCCGGAAAATAACATGAATAACTTTTGTTATTTCGGTTGTACCGGATAGTATGTACCTTCATTAATATTGGGAAAGTGTAATTGCTTTAGTTACAGCGTTTTTCCTTTACGAACGAACGATGCTAAACTTCGCTATATTTCAGTCCCAAACCTCTGTTCCATGGCAGGTATGTAGAAACGAGCGACGATTCTAGGCAAAAAAACGATCGAAAGGAATGTAGAGTGTGTTCAAAGTTCGCCAGCATTCCGTTGGTGCTTATATATCTTGCTAATATGCCTGTCCTCTCACTATATGAAAATGACCCCGTCGTGCATCTTTACGAGTGGTTAAAAAAAACGTTCGAAAGGTAAAGAATAAAGTACGTAGGCTCCGAAAGGTGTGTTTTCTTGTTATTTCCTATGTTGGGCAGTTTTTATCGCGCACCTGTTCTCTGGCTTCCCCCTATTAGCAAAGATTTGGAGCGTGCGGGTGATGATTTGTACGCAGAACATATCATCTTCGCACATATTCATGAGCAGAAAGAAGAAAGCAGTACTTTTTTTTATCGCAAATCAGACTATACTACGTGACTTTATATTGATTTTGATTGTCTGTAAGCACAAGGAGTTACTTATCCAGTGTTACTGCGTAGTTCTTGCCGTATCTCTTGGTTTTCCACATGTCCTTCGTGCGTTTGGCACGTATATCCCCAATGCTGAAAAGCGTCGACAGCGTCGACGCCGTGTTCGCGCTAACAGTGTCCGACAGTGCACATAAATACACGTACAAAGCGGTCTTAACACCGTTTTTTGTGCCGCGAATTTCAAATAAAAATGCGGTAACTGACCAATTATTTCGTCTGCGTGACTGAGAAATGTTCCAATGTGTCTAGTACGTACAAATTATTCGTGATATTTGCTCTTATAATCGAGCGTAGAGAGAAAATGCACTCGCTTTTTCCCATAGCAATGCATTACCGGAAGTCAATTTCTGACTGCTCTCTGTCTCCTTCAAAATGCAACAGCACACTAGCGCCAGCTGAGCCTCTAGCGTTTATGGTAATAACTCTATGCTGCATGCCAACAAAAATACACCCCAAAAACAAAAGTATATATTCAGTTTTGATGATGATAAAAAATGTAGCGAAGTACAGATATAATCACCTAACGATTATTAGCTTCTGTGATACTGTACAATATGTGGTAACATGTGTACCTAGAGGGGCATGACATATGAGCTGTGGCACAGTACACTTTGTGTCTACCTACTTGAACAAATGACAACGGAAATCTTTAAACTACGACACTTCGTACTAGTTCACAACATCGCGTCGGCGACAACGGTCGCCTCTTCGTGGCCCCCGCCGCAGCCTGCCCCCAATACAGTGCTGAACATATCTGGCATCGTAGTCGTTATGATTTCTTGTCGCCTCTATAAAGTGCGGTCACCAGATAAATCGTGATTTTAGATCAACACAGTTTTCAGGCTAAAAGTTTACTCGCGAGACAAGGAAACTTTACTAAAGATTGTCCAAAAGCTTGAAAAACGAAAGAAATGGCGTTTTTGGTTGCTTCATTATCTAAATGACTCGCTCACCGTAATATATATAATGAGAACGCAAGAAGTGTCGACACTCAGCTGATCGCACAGAATCATGCACTACCGCTATTTAACCCACCTATTGGGAAACAAAGGATATGCGCTGAAACTGAAAATAAATAAGCTTGCAAGTAGCAATACGTTACAGATGTGCGCAAATAAGTGCGTACAAACAAGCAAGTTGACAAAAAAAAAAAAAAAACAACGGGAAGACAAAAACGTGAACCCCAGAGCGCTGTACCTACGCTGGTTGGCGCTAACATGCAGTCAGACTGGATAGTCAACTAGAAAACAAGGGTGGATAAACACTTCACAGGACAAAATGTGGTATCCTTGTCACAATTGAAGGTTAATCTGTCGATGCTCTCAACCTGTTCAAGCCTAAAAACTTTGCAAACCGCTTCCACCTACCGCCTAGATCTTCGCAAAAATAAATAAATAAATAAAATTAAATTAAGTCCTTTATTAAAGCGCCCAATGCGGAGTGCTCACGATAGGCGTGGATTAGTGCTAAGCTTAGGAATAAGCGATTTTGGTGCAACAGAACGAAACCGAAAGTGAGCATAGGTTCCGGGCTAAGCTCAGAATTGCGCTAAGTGGTGTTGGTGCAACCGGCCCAAAGTGTCAGAGCATATTGCAGTCCGCTTCTCACTTCCGGGAGTTACAAGAGGGCGACATAGCCTTCGAATCAAGGGAAACTTAAAGAGGTACCCTGCGTGGAGGTTGGCGTTGTCTTGAGGAGTGTGGGTGCTGTAACGTAGGTCGTAAGCGTGAGCACTCAGAAGCTTTTCGTGCACGGCAGCCAGCTCTTAGAGGATACTTTTACATTTTTAAAGCAAACAGGGGTCCGTCTTCCGGTACACCGGTCGCGCATCGTCGCTCCCTGACGGAGGAAAGCCATCAACGAATCCGGGGCGCCTGATTGGCCTTTCATCAAGCGTGTCCAACGTGGGCGCCCGCCGGCAACTAGGCACACTCCGCCGCTTTGGCACATGTTCCTCCGGTTTACGTGGTAGAGAGAGTGAGGGGGTAAGGGGGGGAGGGGGGGCTGGAGGGTTGGGGTATCAGCCGCCAATGTTCCACGCGTGCACGGGCGCCACCTCGGAGAAAATGCCGCACTCCGAGATTTGCTTGCTTACGGCAGTAGGTGTGCCATTATATGCTCAATTTGAGTGTTTTAGTAGATCGTGTTTTCAGGTCACACTATTTTGTAGCGGGTGCTTGCACTACCACTTCAATAATGCGCTGCAGCGCGCGCCTGCAGCCAAACGGGTTTTTGAAAACGATCTATCAAAACTTTCTTTTTTACCTGGCCGCACGGTTTTAGCATTCGCAGCAGTGTTGGGTTGTTTCCGCCGTCAAAATTGTTGTTTACCGGCAATATCCGCCAGCCGTCGTTTCGCCACCACAGTCCTCTGTCTGTCGTCCCCATGGTACTTCGCCATCAACGCTGTTTGGTTTACTGTCACCAGGCCGTCTTATCTACAGTAACGATCGCGACAGAGTCAAGGTCGTCTCCAGCTTGCAAATGGGAGCGGGGGGGGGGGGGGGGTGTTAGGTGAATCAGGGCCGTCGTATATCTCCATGGTTTCCCTCTGTGATGAAGTTACAATACGTACCTCGGTACAAACGCCTGCCGAACCATACCAGAGCTTTGCAGGGAGTGACGTCTCTTCGCCGGCACCAGACCCCAACTTGCTGCCTTACAGACCAAAAAGGGTCATACAAAGAGGAAGACAACAAGAGGCAATGGCCTCACAAATCGCTGTTTCAGTACAGTCCTGTCACAAGCTGCCTTTGTTGTTTTTTAAACCATCAACAAACCAGGCAGAAACATCCCAGCATTAGCTGCTCCGGTCGAAACCCGTCGATGTGTTTGCGGTCGTCTTGCAATCAACATCAAATGCGCCCGTGAAAGAGGCCCGTGCCTCGAGCGGCTTTTGGAAGCAAATGTCGTAAGTGCACTGAAACAAGTGGCCCTTTAAATAGAATGGCGGCGGAGCACCCGCTCGTGGCACGTGTCTTGAGCATTTCCACAACGAATGGCGGTACTTATAAAAAACGCCTTTTTCAAGGGACTTTAGTTCCAATCCCTCTCCGTCAAAGCACAAGAGTGCAGCAAGAATCAGAACGCCGAGTGCACAATCAAGAAAAAAAAAAAAAAGAGCGAATGAAGTGAAGTGTTTTTTCGTGGTGTTGTCATGAGCTTCCTTCGGTGGCTTGTATGTGATATGAGTTGTGCTCGCCCAATTTACAATATTTTTTCTTGCCAATGCAATAGCGATTCCCTGAAGGTACACAATGTCATTAGGGAGATATTTATTACGGTTATTTTGTTCTAATGGCTGGTAAAACTCTATATATTTCCCTGTGTTTTGCTTCGTGAGTTTCGGCATATTTTATTTGACGAGGTTTCACCCGTTTCTTACACATACCCAAAAACGAAGGTTTTTTCTTATCCAATATAAAACTTTATACATTACTTCTAAGCTTACTCGTAGTATACGCTAAGAGGGCAACATTTAAAGTAAGACACATGAACAAAAAAAGACTAATGCTATGGTGCCCTTTTATTTTATTGTTTTAATTTTGGAAACTCATTTTATAAAAGTGCTACATCATTCTTATATTCCTTCAGGTGCAGAAATTGAGGTGATTTCCCATTTTGTTAAAATATTTAAATATATTCGCAGGTTATGTGGAAACTACCCCTAACGTACATGCTTCAGTCACTTGGAAATTACACTAACTTACTTTGTGGTTATCGACGTTTCTACAATGAGACTCATAAAAGAGATAATAAAACTTACCAAAAATCTGATTTAATTTTTCTGTACAGGGATGGTCGGGAGTGAGTACTAAATGTTTTTATAACTCATAACATAAAAAACATATTGTTGGCATATCACAATAAAATCGGTGTTTTGACGTGTTTTCTTTGCAGATTTAGCCAACCTCGCTATGTAAGAGAAGTTATTAACTACACAATTCATATGGCCAATCGTCCAGGTAAGCTAAGGTCTTTTGGCTGAAAGCATGTTTTCTATGACCAGGAATCAGTCACATAACAAATATAATTTGTGGAATATTTTTTGCAAGATGAATTCTTCAGATGAATTGACTTTGCTCGGCTTTTTCACTGAATTTGTAGACGATTGAAAGTTCTATAGTTACTACGACTCCGAGTTAGAATAACTATTTGATATTTTGGAGCAATTTTTCATTTTGTAGTTCAATCGTTATTAATGCGTTAGCACTAGTGCCTTGGTACATAAACTGGCCTTGGTCTGGCTTGGATTAGAGGCACTAAACAAGCTACGCTTCAAAGTAACTACACTTCAGCCTTCTTCTTGCTTAAAATTATGGTTGCCAGTTATCTGAAATTTCGTCTTAAATAAACAAACACTTTCCTGTTCTCCTTAAATGTGAAAACAGTGCGCTACCCAGCAACACAATGACACCTGAGCTTCTTAACATCGCATTTAAAGCTGAGGAAGTCATATTTCTGAATTTGACCGACAGAGAGTTGTGTCTGCACTGCACAACGCACCAAGATGGCGGCGCCCACAATCACGTTGGGGAACAGGGTGTCAATACTCTCAGCGCAGCTCATTTAGTGCCTCTAGTTTGGACTAGCAAAAAGTTCAGATAGTCGCCAGGGGATAGCACCGCAGCCGCACTGGGTGTGTAAACTGGCTCGGAAACACCGCCAGCGCCGATAGCGGGCGGGGTGCGCGGGTGCGCTTTAGACACCATCGGAAGCTCCTGCCGCAGGCTTTGTAGAGATGTGGACGCTCATGGGCCGCGGTTCCTTTCTACAATCCAACGCATCAGTGTCAGCCCAACTCACGTATGACACCACGCGATGCCGTTCGTTGTGATGGGGGACTTCAGCGTTAACGGTAGCGGCGGACACAACCAGTGGCTGCTATAGAACACGCGGTCTCGGTTCGGACTGAAGCTGCCAAAGGACACAAATGAAGCCACGTCGTGCAAAGGGGTAACACTATAAGTTTGATCTTCAGCCGCCATGTAAATAACATTCAAATGGCGGAATATGTAGCTTACATCACGTTGTACATGCTGTTTATGTTCATGTTCTATCCGCCACAGGATTGAGCGCACGTTTGCGGTGAATAAATACGATCAGCGAAATAACTGTCGTTTTACGCACAAGCCGTGCACATCCGTAGTGCACACACTAGGTGATCTTATCTGCTTGCCCTTGATAGAAGGGGGGTTCCGGGGATGTTCACCCGTGGAAATGTGCTGAGAGGCTGCATTCACCATACTTTGTCATATATAAGTACTGCACGAAATTTTGACGCATTTTTTCAAGAATAAGCGTATCCTTGTTGGAGGCTGCTCTTTCTGTTAATTCTACTAGGCAATTTGTTAACACGTTTTTTTCTGATATTGGGCTGATGCGTTTTAGGAAGAAGTGGGTTGTAGTTATACCGTGTATGTCATATAAATATATGCCAGTAGGCAAGGTGCCGGCTTCCCCCTTACCTCGCTGTGTTAAAAGCTGTGCCACCTATAACATATTAAACCACAATGCATTCCGATTTATTACTAGCCGCGAACGTATGGGTGTGTTTCAAGATAAAAACCCGCAGGCAGTCGGTATGCTTCCAATGCAGGAACGATTTCTACAGCGAAGTTATTATAATATTTCTTGCTACACAAAAAGTGTACAATAACCATGCATTTCTAAAATACTCTACTCTGGCCGAGGTATGGTCTACAACAATAATTCTTATACATTTCAACAGAACAATGGTTTCCCGCAAGATACAAACTCGAGATATTGTTTTCTGACATGAACTCCTGTATGATAACAAGAAACCCGGACACAGCGTTCCCTAAAGGTGGGTGCCAAAAGCTGCCTTGAGCGCATATGTATGTTTGCAGTTCAATACAAACAAAACAACCAAACACACAAACAAAACACTAAGCGTTTTGAGTTTACGCTGCATTCCATCAGGCAACTGAATAGCGCGCACAAAAATATTATCTGCTCGCAAAAAAATAAAATAAAAACAACGTTTATAATTGCACATCCATGTTTACCGCTTCAGTTTAGCAGCACTGCTAGTGGAGATTATGTATAATTATTTGGCTGTGGAATTACGTCTTCCTTTGAAACCAAAAGTGCATGCATCTCACACTAACAACGAAGCCGACACGCAGACACGACTTTTATTTTGCATGGGAAATCGTGTAACTTTGCAAAACAATTAGCTTCTTCTAACTTAACGTAACTGACTTAACAATCCCTACTGCTGCTTCATATCCGTCTGGAGGAGCATCGTACCGGCGTGTGAACATGTATAATTACTAAATGGTGCAGGTGCACGTTAAAAACCCAAGTCTAGAGGTCGTACGGAACTGACTAAACTTCACATCCACAGCTGAGATACTAGACGCCCATTGGAGACGACTGATTCTCCGTTGTATAAAATTACAGACAAAACAATTACGAAAGGGTTAGCACCCTAGCAGTGTTACGCAACATCCTTAGATTGTTGGTAAACACCTTAAATAAAGGGTGAAGACAACCTTAGCATCATCGAATGGGTGTTCTTTCAGGAGCAACAGTTTTACAAGCACCGTGCACCACGTAATTTTGTTACATGTACATAAAAATCATGTACAGACGTCGTGAATCATGCACGAGAGAGATATAAACCTGGTGACTCCTCCATCACATTATGTACTCGACTGTACAAAAATACTCATTCGCAGCTGATCAGCTTCATGATTACACAGATTACACACGTTTCCTTGTTCCCCTCAATTATTTGTGTAACGAATAAAATAAATATATACGTTCAAGAAATGTATCTCCAAGTAAAAAGTATTAGCACGCATATTGAAAATTCTAGCACAAACTTCCAGTGACATCCGGGGAAAACAGATAAATATTCGCCCATTTTTATCGGAAACCGGCATGGTTTACCACCTTTTTTGGGAAGATTCTCTGGCAGCCACTCTCAGTTACCAGATTTTGCTGTAAGTTTCATCGGCAGCCTCTCTCACTTAGCAGACGACCCGCTTTGCTAAAAGTTTTACCGGCAGCCACTCTCATTTACCGTACTTCCCTGAAAGCCGACGCGAGGGGAACGGCTAAAGCCAAGACGAGCCGGGGACTGAGCTTGTAATGGCGGTCGACAATGCAGCGGCATTCTCGTGAGTGTTTTAGCTCAAAGCAACGTTGCAATCCTGCAAGAAGTACGCACAAAAAACTGCTTTGCAGATCCAGAATGGTTGGCCGCGATCGCCGGCAACTTGCTATTTGCGACAGACAAAACTGTCTGGGCCAGTGCAAGCACTAGACCGTTCGGGCGATGCGCTCTCGTACCTGGGATGATTGGGACTAAATGTGTAATGGAAGTCACCAACGCAGCCGCATTCTTGTCAGTGTTTGAACTCAGGGCAATGTTTTTCTTCTTTGTATATTTGTTCTCCCCGCCGGTGCTGCTCCGGCAGTTTTCGTTCTGCGCGGGTCTCCCTGTTTTGCGACCTCGCACGGGAGACAAATCCAGATTTTTCTTTTCTTCTGGGTAGGCCGGGGAACGGAGTTCCCTCGGCGCCGGTGAGGCGGCGAATGGAACGCGGGAGAAAGACAGTTTTCGGAGAGCGGACAGACGGAGTCCGTCCGCTTTCCGAGGACGCAAAGGACGAACATGCCAGGAAGTGGACATGACGTTCCCCAGGCAGCACATAAACGTGAAGAAAACGTCAAAAGAACGTCGAAGACGTCTGTAACGTGACGTCGTACAACGTCGAAGGTCCGGACGTTACCTTCCTTCGACGTCAATGAAACCTTTAAATGCCCGCGAGAAAAGGTGCACAGAAGGTTGTGAAAACGTTCCCCATGACGTTTGTGACACGTCAAATGCACGTGTCAGTGGGCCGTTGCGTCCTCCTTCGACGTTTATGATACCTGTGTTTGCGACATTCGGAATACCAACGACGTTTATAGATTGTCAAGAAACCATTCCAAATTGCGTTCCCTAGGCGTCGTGGGGAAGACGTTCTGTCCACCCCCCCCCCCCCTCAAAAAAAAAAAAAAAACTTTTTGAGTATTATTGCGGAGGCAAGTTGCTCTCATGCAACCGAAGGAAATAAGTAAAACGCAGGTTTGGTACGAACTGTTTATTTTAGCATTTTCAGACACGAGATGCACTATGGATCGCCGCCAAAAGACGTCCCTGGATGTGGCAGCCAGATGTATATAAAACAAACAAATTCACGTATAGAAATGAACAAGGGACGATGTCACGCTGCGCCGAATGTTTTACCGCTTACCTTGTTCTGCTTCTGATTAATCCGCTGACGCGCCCCATTGCACGTAGCTAGCTGGTACTCTCGCTGCGTGCATGGGAATGGTTTCAGAAGTGGGATCCCGTCCGCTGGGCGTTCTTGACTGGGATCATCGGAGGCGTCTGAAGGGCCTTGATCGAAGACGGGACTTGACGCTCCATTATCTGCACTGCCCCTTCTTTTCTGGGGGCGTCATTCATATCCTCACAGGCACCTCGATCCAAGCAGTAATACGATTCAACGTGTGAAGCCTCATGGCCTTGAAAAAGGTCCGCGAGCCGTGACTGAACACGACGGCGTTTTCGGCGATCTCCGACTTCTTCATAGGGGCGACTTGAGCGACTCAGTCTGGACAGCCTTATAGAGAAATCGAATCCCAGCACACACTGGAAAAAATCACGGCGACAAGCAGCCTGCCTCGTAGACCCCGTAGACGTGACGGCCGGCCCTAGTGACTGACTTTCGGAAAAAGCTTGTTTTCTCCGGGCCAACGTAGGATTCATTGAAATATTTTGGGAACGACTGAGAAAATACGTGCACCCGGAACTAACGCCTGTCGGCTGTTTTTCGCCACTATCTCCCACACCTTTCTCTCTCGCCCTCTTCTTGCCGATTTTCCCGACGCATCGCATGGGGCTCTATGGAGATGCCACTCGGATGTCCCCTGCTTGCCTTTCCTCTCTCTCTCTCGCGCCGCGTTGACGCCAACTTTTTTTTTCCTTTGTCGACACGTAGGTGCGGGTTGGACTTGAATATTTTTTGGACCGTCATCTGGGCCATTCAACGGTTGGCATCATGAGTGCGAATCTACACAAACTGTTGACAGTATCTACCGGATTTCGTCATTGCCGGGCACTTTATTTTTTGGAGTAGTGTTCAAAACTGCGCAAGTGTGCAGTGAAATTGTGGTCCGATATAGTGTGTGCCGGCGTGCGATTTTTGTTGGGGAAGTTATCAGTGCCAAAGAATGCAAGATCTGTTTTGACAATCACGTAACAAGACTGCGCACCGATCTACCGAAAGCGCTAATGTGCTGATGTGCTGGAAGTTGATGTTGTGGATCAACTGTGATGTAACAAAACACGAAGAGAAATTCCCGAACCTTAAAACAATGCCAGGTGGTCGCGGAGCAGTATGGATGCTCCTAGGAAATGATGCATCTCTGAAATCACCTGGAGAGGGGATAAAGTGGCGAAGTGCCTGTGCAAGCAAGCCAGCAAGACGACAACGCGCGCGCGGAAACAAGAATGGTACAATTCGGTTCGTTCTAGACGCCATAGGCTTGACTTTCATTGGCTTGACTTCGCAAATTAAAGCCATAACAATATTTTAAATAAACCAAAAGTATGACAAGCATATGTAGAAGGAATGATATTCCCAACATGCCTTCATATTATTTATTGTCCTTCGGTGCACATTGATTTTTGTATATTCCCCCCCTAGCGTAATCCCATGTGCAATTAATAGTATATTGAAATAAATAAATTAATGTATAAATAAAGAAATTTCTCAAGCTCTCAAAAATTAAGATTTGCTTGCGGCTCTTGAGCAGTATCACCTTGACCACAGCTGTAATTTAGCTTTTAACAGTGAACGCGTATTACACGTGATTCTGCGGCTGTAGATTCAGCTGGAAAAGCTAAAAAAAAACACAAACCAAAGGTTGTGGCATGACATCACCAGGGTGTCAAAGACAGGACATAAATGGAACGCAGTTTAAATATGTCCTCAACGTTGAACAAAACGTGAGTGGTCGACGTTGCCAGTACATCCTGTATGACGTTTATGATAGTTAAGTGTGAACGCGACGTCGCTGAAACGTCACTGACGGTACATTAATGTAACGTCACCATATGGACTTTAGTTTCACGTCGAAGAAACGTGAGTGTTCGACGCTGCTAAAACGTATTATCTTGACGTCGTGGCGACGATGACGACGTAGAAGTTGAAACATGACGTCGCCAGCACGTAACGGACAGGACGATAATGGAGCGTCATTTATAAACTTCACTTCAACGTTAAAGAAACGTGAGCGTTGGACGTTGCCCGAACGTCGTGCATGGACGTCGTGGGAACGTTGACGACGTTTGAGTTGAAATACAACGTCGTCACAACGTCCCTGATTGGACTCTAATGGAACGTGATATAAGGACGTCACCTCAACATCGAAAAAACGTGAGCGAAGTCACGCGGCATGTCGCGGACATCAGGGACCTTTTCTCGACGTTTCCACGACGTTTTGTGCTGCCTGGGTCGTAATTGCTGTGTGATTCGCGGAAAGTGACAGCCAGGCGACGACATGCTTGAGGCTTTTTCATCGTCGCAGCCGCCGTATTTGTGCTGAACTACCACCGCCGAGAGCTTAACGATGGCCCTTGGACTCATATTCGAGTGACGCCTGTCCTTCGATATTTTCGGACTTTACACTTTATTTATTCCTTCACCCGTCCGTTTTTGTTTTCTTGCATTGTCCAATGCTCGGTTTTGAACTTTATTATTGCTGCAGCGCGCCGTCTGTTCGGATTTGCTAATTATTGTGTAGTTGTCAGTCCAAACCTTACTTTGTTGTTGTGCAATCGTTGCTTATGCTCCAATCCTCGATATTATTTTTTTCTAAATAATGGTAGATTTTGTATGTGTACATGCGGGAAGGTCTATTGGCAACCTTAAGCGATGAGACTGCTGACTGGGCGAGTTGGTAGTTCATGTCGTATAACGTAACAGCGCACGACAATAGGAACACTCGCAAACTCAGACACACCAAAAAATATACGCTCACTCGGCGCTGACTCATAGTTATTTTATTTGTATTGTCTTCTTCTTCAATACAAAAAGACCAACCTCTTTTTCTATGCTCTAGGAAAGATATGACGACCTCAAATCCCGAATACAAAAATACCCCAAAAAATTTATGAATTATTTAAATATAAATATTAAAAATTAAAAAGTAAAAAAGAATAAAGAATTCTCACTGCTGGTGCCTAGGAGAACTTCTGTTAAAATACTCCAGCTCCCTTAGTGAGAGAGCTACAGACGGCCTGCTGACACACACAATGGTGGTACCTCTGATTGACAATCGCGCTCCCTATACTCCGTTCATCCCACAGTGGTTCATCCTTAAGCTGCGACTACAGCCAAAACTATAAGCTCGAGCTAGCACGCACTAATGTCTTTGAGACGTGTCTTTTGTAGCCCGTGCTCTCGTTCTGCAAAGAACCTTTGCGAGCCGCAACCTCACGCCCTCGCTCTTGTTGCATTTGCTGCAGTCTCAGCTGAAAGGCCGGCTTAAGGCCGGTTCAGACACTTCCGTTTGACTGCGTTTGACTGCGTTGCGTCGAGAACCGCAAGCGAGTCACCGACATATCTGTGCTTCGTATGAAGCATGGAATCCAATTCAAGCAGTCATCTCGGCACGGGATATACGCAGGAGGGATGTCCTGGTTTATCGTAGCCGCAACGCAGTCAAACGCAGTCAAACTCAACTGTCTGAGCCGGGTTTTACACAGTCCCGCTTTCTTACGTTACGTTACATTACAACTGCTTACAAAAAAGTCTCCGAAATATCTGTGCTTCAGAATCGCAACTTTCACCGACCGTAGTACCGCGGTGTGAAAATTACGATCCCTAGCTCCTGGTTTATCGGATTTACAAGAATGGTGCTCGCCTACATTTTCCTGGCGTAGAATAATTAAGTACGGCTGTAAAACGGATCTTACTTAGAAAAACTATAATTAGTTACCCGTCGCCGACCCAGCCTCGTAGTGCTGTTTTACGACGCCTATCCAGATGACAACTATTTCGATATTATTTCTATAGGCACCAGGGCGCCCCCTATAGGTCGTGAAAGTTTCGAATTAAAGGAGATAGCCCGGCACGCGGCATTCGAGAAACGAATGTTTTGGTGAATTATACACAAACTAAGGAGACGGGGCTGTGTGAGCCAACTTTAAGGGTGAGCGAAACATAGCTCCAGTATAATCGGCTCCGAAACAGAAGAAATAATTGGGTTTGTGTGGATATTGTTGGGAAAGAAATGGAGGACTAAGAAGATGTCTAACGCAGGTGCATTGGGCGCTCGCAGTCTGTTTCCCGAAGGACACTGATAACGGTCGCACAGCATCGTATTTATACATCCTCTAAATAAATACACCTATATTTTTCCTCACACGTGGTGGAGGTAGCTTAACGATCCCTGTCCTCTTCACCGGGTGCCATTTTGCCTTGACCTGGAACTCCGCAGCGGCCGCTCGACACGCGCCCCGATGCCCAAACAGGTAACACAAATCTTAATGACCAGCGGGCCCTGTGTCACCCTGCCGGCACGGTACCGCCACCGGCATCCTTAAGACTTCTCAGGTATGCAAGACGTTGACGTCCACGACTAGCTATAAAACTTCGACCGAGTCAGCGAGCACAACCATTGGGACGACACACTGAAACTGGCCAACGTTGTGTTTCACCTGAAGGGAACCGCTCTTCAATGGTTCGACGACCATGAAGAGGAGCTCAATTCATGGGACAAGTTTAAAGCCGCATTCGCATTCCTGTTTGGCACACCCGAACGCCGCCGACAACAAGCCCGTGACAAACTGTCACGAAGATACCAAGCCGCTATTGAATCTTCTGCAGCATACATTGAGGATGTTCTTCGCCTGTGCAATCGTGCCGACTTGAAAATGCCTGCGGATGCCAAAGTCCGCCACCTCTTCAAGGGTTTGTTCCTAGAATTATTTTCTGTGGTTGCCCCCAAGTCTCCTCCGACCATTCAGCAACTTATCTCTGAGTGCATACACTACGAGGAACTTCAAATTTGACGAATCTCCAGGGCTCCAATGGCGCGTCTCCCACAAGTTTCCAATCCATCTTTTGCCACCGACCTCCCGGCATTAATCCGCAGAATCATCCGTGAAGAACTCCGTGAGTTTTTGTCATCTCTGTAGACTTCACACCAATCTGCCGATGGGTTCAAGCAATCCGCCGACGCGACCGCACCTAACATACAAGAAATATTCAAGGAGGAACTTAGATGCGCACTCCATCCGGCACCTTCTGTACCTTGCTCCGATGCTACCTCAAAATACGACACCAGCACTACCCCGACACTATGGACCACCCCGAAGAACTGAGGTATGGCGAACGTCAGACCACCATCCAGTTTGCTTTTATTGCCATGACCCCGATCACATCATCCACCTTTGTCATCGCCTCATCGACGCCGAAACTTGCGGTCGGTCGCCACTCAACAACCCCAGACGCTTCGACGACACCAACGCTAGCCGCAACTTCGACACCGCCCCCTCAGATCCTCCTCTGGTTATGGACCTCGCCGTGGCCGATCACCATCTCCTTACCCAAGAAGTCAGCGCTCCGTCTCGCCGTTCAACAGCCCTCCCGTCGCAAAGCAGTCGTGAAACTAAAGCAGCAGCCTGCCTTGACGCCAGAGGTCAGGCTGCATTGACACGAAGTGTCAGAAATCCTCCTCGTCCTTATCCAACAATTATTACGGTCACAGTCGACGAAAAAACATTTCAGCACTAGTCAATGCAGGGTCCGCAAGATCCTGCATGTCCAATACCCTTCGCCGCCGCTTAAACAAGATGCTGACTCCGCCAGCTCCCGGATATTTCCTGCGAATGGGGAATGGTGACCTCATACAACCTCTAGGATGATGCACCATGCCCATCTCTATTGGTGGCACTTCTCACACTATTGTGTTCACTGTACTCGCCAGTTGTGTTGACGACCTTATTCTCGGATGGAATTTTCTTATCAGCCGCCGATGCTCTCATTGACTGCGTCAGCCGCGAACTTCACTTCAGCTCTACTGGCATTATAAACGACTTTCAACAACATTTATCAGTGCCCCTTCACACTGGCTACTACTACACCGTCCCTCCTCACTCTGCTCTCGCCATTATACTTGTGCCGGGTCAATCGCTCTGAGACCCAAGTTGAATCGTTGAACCTCTTCCAAACGCTTTCACAAAGAAGAATATCGTTGTCCCGTTAGGCCTAGTTGCACCCAAAACGGCAAATTTTTTCTTTTTGTCACCAACCCCTCGGCCCAAGCGCAAGTTCTTCACCGAGGTACCCATTTGGCCACCGTCGCCACACAATATTTCGAGCACAACTTTGCTACGCTGTCTGAAGACATCAAATGTACGTCATTACCACCTTCGACAGATATCATTGAAATGTGGGAAAAATAATGGACCCTAACTTGATCGTCACCCAAAATGAAGAGTTGACCAACCTGCTCACAACTTACCAAACTCTCTTTGACTCCAACCGGCACCTGCTTTCCCAGACTTCGCACGTCCAGCAACACATGGACACTGGAACAGCCCCACCTATTCACAGTCGTGCGAACAGAATTTCCTCGGCCGAGCGTACAGCATTCCGCGACCACGCCCAAAATATGTTAGATAAAGGGGTCATCGATCCATTCCACAGTCCTTGGTCTTCACCAGTAGTTCTTGTAAAGAAAAAAGATGGCTCCACGTGTTTCTGCGCAGACTACCGCCGCCTCAACAAATTAACAAAAAAAGATGTCTAGCCTCTCCTTCGCATAGACGACACCCTCGAAACTCTACAAGGATCTTCTTTTTTCGCCGCCATGGATCTCCGTAGCGGATACTGACAAATCCCTGTGGCTGACACAGACAAACCGAAAACCGCCTTTATTGCACCTGTTGGACTGTACCAGTTTAAGGTTATGCCGTTCGGTTTCTGCAACGCGCCAGCAAAATTTGAGCACATGATGGATACACTACTCCGGGGCCTCACGTGGAAAACATGCCTGTGTTATCTTGACGACGTCGTTGTTTTTGCAGCAAATTTTGAACAGCATTTGCACCGCCTGCGGCAAGTACTTGATTGCTTTGAATCCGCTGGCTTACAACTTTACTACAAAAAGTGTATATTTAGAGCTCAAGAAATTAAAGTCCTTGGTCGTATAATCAGCATAGATGAAGCTCGCCCGGATCCTCAAAAAACAGCCGCCGTCTCCCACTTGCCACAGCCCCAGAACTTAAAAGACGTACGCTCGTTCCTCGGCCTATGCACCTACTTCCGCAAATTCATACCAGGATTCGCTAATCTGGCCGAACCTTAAACATGCTACTTCGCAACAACATGTGTTTCCACTGGAGTACGGAGCAAACCAAGGCTTTCGAAGGCCTAAAAATGGCACTAACAACCGTACCGGCACTCGGCCATTTTGTTCCAGGGACAGATACCGAGATTCGCACAGACGCCAGCGGATATGGAATCGGTGCAGTTTTGGCCGAAATCATCTATGGCACCCAGCTGGTCATCGCCTACGCCAGCGGCACCCTTACCAAATGCGAAAGTATTTGGTAAGGGTGCTCACTGAAAGAGGATGTTTAGCCGTCGTTTGGGCCATTTCAAAATTTCGTCCTTATCTCTACGGCAGCCGCTTTTCTATAGTTACTGACCACCATGCTTTATGTTCGTTGATCACTCTGAAATATCCTTCAGGACGCCTTGGACGTTGGTAACTCAAGTTACAAAACTACGACTTTAACGTCCTGTACAAATCCGGGAAACGCCACCTTGATGCCGACAGCCTCTCTAGGCGTCCACTACAGGTTTCAACACTCAGTTCCATTCCTGCAACCCAAAGAGATACCAGGCCAGGACACTTTCGACATGGGAGCCGCTCAATCGTCCGGCAAATCTTTACAGCCTATAATTCGATATCTCAACAGCACGCTAAAGAACCCCACAGTACAGACTCAACGGCGCTCCCGACTCTTCGTGCTTCGGCACGGCATTCTCAACAGCCGTAACTACTACCATCAAGGACGAACTTGGCTTCTAGTTGCTCCATCACAACTACAGCGGGAAATTATTCAAGCCCATCATGACGACCTTTCAGCCGGGCACTTGGGATTCTCCAATGCTCATTTTAAAATCCACCGGAACTACTTTTGGACCGCCATGACCCGCATCATCAGCAAGTATGTTTGAGCATTTCACCAATGCCAAACAAAAAAATCCCGCACCAGAAACCTGTCGGGAATTTTACAACCTCTTGTCCCACCTGATCGGCCATTGCAACGCGTCGGCATAGACTTTCTCGGCCCCTTGCCTCGATCGACCATGAACAACAAATAGATTATCCTAGCCATCGACCACCTGACGCGATACGCCGAAACCAAGTGCGTTCCAGCCGGCAATGCCGAGGAAGCCGCCAACTTCTTTCTACACAGCATTTTGCTACGTCACTGAGCTCCCCAGGAGATCATCACTGATCGAGGCACCCCGTTCATTTTAAACCTCCTCGAAGGCGTCGTGGGCCTCACATTAACCGTTCACAGTGTCACAACTGCATATCACCCTCAGACCAATGGGCTAACCGAACACCTCAATCACACTCTAGCACGCATGATCTCTATCTATGTTTCAGAGGATCACACTAATTGGGACACCGTCCTTCCGTACGTAACCTCCGCTTACAATACTACCTGTCAGGCTACTACCGGTTGCTCTCCCTACTACCTTTTGTATGCCGGTGAGCCACTCACCCCACTTGACACAATCCTACCTTATATTGAAGATAACACGGTTGAGCTTTATACAGCAGATGTAATATGCCGGGCGGAGGACGCCCGTCAACTCGCCCGCATTCACACCTTACAGTCTCAGCAGCAGCAACAATTGCGTCACGTTGACTTTTATCGCCCGGCATATTACAACGTTGGAGACGAGGTTTTTGTGGACCCCTTCACGCGCCCCCGATCTCTGTGAGAAACATATGTAGCACTTTGTAGGCCCATTCCGTGTTCTGCGTCAACTCTCGCCACCCAACTATGGGGTAGCCCCACTTTCGTCGCCTCAAGATCTTCGCTCCAAATCAAGCGACATTGATCATATCGCCCGTATGAAGCCATACTACCGCCAAGAAAACTAACTCTAACACAAGTGCCGGATGACCCGCCCTTTCGACGGCGGAGGGATATTGTTGTGAAAAAATGGAGTACGAAGGAGAAGTCTCACGCAAGTGCATTGGGCGCGCGCAGTCTGTTCCCCGAAGGACATTGATAACGGTTGCACAGCATTGTATTTATACATCCTCTCATTAAATACACCTATATTTTCACCCTCACAATATTTAAACAGCGTGTAGTTGGTCAGTCATTTCAAAGATGCGACGAGTCATTCGCTATAGACGAGCAGTTTAGCCAGTGCAGTACAACCCCTAGCCTGGGGGTGTTTAACGTGCACCACGCAGTGGTGGTACTCGACCGCGCGCCAGTAGGATGATCATCCAGATCGAAACGGGCAGGGGTAGGGTTTGAACCCAGGATCCTGGGCTTTGCAAAGAGAGATTTCGCTCCACGTGCTCCGTGCTCCACTGGGAAGAGGGATCGGTGACCGAGTGCGCCTAGCCCACTCGGCCGCAGATTCCCCTCTTCCGAACGAAGGTGCTTGCTTACCCCTTTCTGGCGGCATCGGAGACACAACAAATAAAAAAAAGCGCGGCTCACGCGAATCAGTCAGCGTTCAAATATTTCACCTGCCTTGTGAGGCCGATGCCGGCAGGAGCGCCGCTGCATTTCTGCACTGACGCCAGAGTGGGACTTTAATATCGATGCTTCGAGTGCCGATCGTATTCGATCGAGGCACTGCAGTGGTAGGAATTCTAGTACGAGTAATATTAGAAAGAATGTCGTTTCTTCGCCAGTGTTCTTCATATTCGTCTACTTTGCTGGCAGATTTAGCATACCCTGACTGATAACAAATTGAGCGTCACGTGCGCTGTGCTGTGGTTCTTTTTAAGCTTGGAGTGCAGCGAAAGCTAGGAGCGCAAGGTCACAACTTTGATAGGTGCTGACGTCGTTTGGTAATACGTGCAGCGAAGGGAGCAATCGAAGGTACGAGCTCGGACACGCAGCCCTCACTTCTGCCCACAATAACCATGGGATCTATAGTCAGGCCCGCGGACTGGCAGCGGAACTGCAGATATGTCCGTAATTACACCTAGGTCACTTGATACGCACGTGTCTCTGGTGGTTGTGATTCTGATATGTGCAAGCTTATATAGCCAGTCGTCAGTGAGCACCAATAGGCGTCTAGTGTCTCAGCTGTAGTTGGGCAATTTAGGCAGTGTGGTACAACCGCTATCCTGGGATCTTTAAAGAGCACCACTCAGTAGTTATTCATGACCGCAGGCCGGTACGACGGCCACCCAAACTATTTACGTCCTGTAAGAGCGTAAATATTATATTTGTCTACGGACGATACATTTCACTCTCGGCTAAGGTGTAGGACCACTCTTTCGCATTGGACGAAGTGAGCGATCACCAGAACTTCCCTTACAGCCATTTTACATCTCCATATCTCCGGCAAATACATTACGATGTGTGAATGCAATACAGATATTCTGAGATGACATATTTTTGATCGAGACACCAATCCAAGAAATGGCTCTAGTTGACGCAAGGAGAACATGGAGCCGTTGGAATTTTCGCATTTGAGAAAAGTGTCGACTACTCAGAATGTTCTGTCATCCGATGACAAATAGGACCGGTCAATGGCAATGCCTGGCACGCCGCCTGAACAGAAATGGATTTTTAAGCGCCAGGTTTTTGTCGGAGATGCTACCGTCATCTGTGGGTTTGGCATATCGGTAATAGCTCCGGTTCTCGAAGCGGAGACTTTGTCCAGTATTTTTCTAGAAAGAAGTACTCAGCTCCGGTGTCATTTGCTAAAAGGGGTAGTTTCATGACCGCTCTACAGGCTGCCTACATCGGTCCCACGCCAAACCCTCTAAAATGCTAAGGTCGTAGTGCTGTAATGTCGGCTTCATCTAAAAGAAGCCACGAGTGCTGCGTCGACGTTCGGCTGGCACTCGTGTCCTCAATGACTGAACAGGAGTTCAATAGCCGAACGCTGACGTTATGCTTGTGTCCAATCTGTGCCCCGTGATGGCCTCTTGTAGGCAATGTCGAAACTTCAGCTCTACGGTTTGCTCTCCAGGAGGTGTCGCCCACGTTTTATGCCGCCGTGATACTATTATCATGGCATTATCCTAGAGAAGACAGCAGCGCCTCAACTACACACCGCGCTGCATCTGTGAATCCACGCTACTCTTGACCTTGTGCCCACACTCATAAATTTCCTCCCGCTCGTGTGCTGGGCCAAGTAAGCGTCTGCAGCCCTCCTAGTCCTTAGAGACATAGGTGCCGGTGCTTGCCATACATATACTGGGCAACGCTTGGTAGGATGAATCGCGGGACCGCTCTATCCTTCTAGCCCACCATAGCTCCGGATTTAACGCGGCTCGTCTTGGTTTATGCTCTCTGCCAATTTCTTGTACCCAAGACCATTCTCTTTTGATTCCTGAATACTAGCTTGCGCAGCTAAAGCTGAAAGGGTGCTTTGTGTTCGGAGCGCACAGGGGTGATGATACCGTTTTTTTTGGGACGCGATACCCTTGAGCGCGTTATTATCAAACTGAGAAACTACTCCATTCAAAAATAGATTACTTCTAATTTGTTCATGCATTATATTGTAGTTATTAAGTGCTAGATTACAGTTGCCGTACATAATTTAAGATGTAATCTATTTACACAATATTGTAGCAAGTTTGTTTTATAGATAACTCGTTACTTATCTCACATAAAGTAATATAATAACGTTCCTAAGCATCTATATTTCGTTACATTATGCGTATACACGCGCAGTCAGACACAAACACATACAACCACGAATACACACACTAAAATCGAATGTCATTAAGCCTTCGCTTTACAAGATTGGTTACGTTATTATAGCAGAAACATGATGACCATTATAAAGCTGTTGTTTTGACGCTGTTTGATTGGTCCTTTCGGCTCGATGTGGCTACTGCGCCAGGATTATGAAGAAACAAGTATAAAGCTTTCCAGCGCTTGTCAACTACGCGAAAAATGCGGAGTCACTGGGCTGTCGACGCATGCGCGGCGTATAATATTTCCGAAAGAAAGGTTAAAACCGCGAACAATATGGTGACAAGGAAGATACACATACGACAGGACAGGCGCTCTACTCTCCCCTGTCCTCTCCTGTCCTGTCGTGTGTGTATCTTTCTTGACCCCGTTTTGTTTGCGGGTTTAGCTTTCCATTCTCTATAGACAAGCTAGCACAAGCACATTTTAATATAATATTTCGTGGAGAAGAGCAAATTCGCACGCTAAGAACACCTTCCACAGCACGTTGGACAAAGATGGAGTTGCTGAAGGCAAGGTTTGAAAATGTCTATAGGAATGCAAGAGTGGTCGATAACACTTAAATTCTGGGATAAAATCATTACGTGCAGTGCTCCCTAAACTTACTCGGAACTCGTTAACTTTGTCTTATCCCATGGGAGTGCTGTTCGCGCGGCATCCGAAGAACTACTGCTCGACACAACGCTCAATTAATGGAACAGTCCGAGCAGGGGAAGCACCCCGTTCGAGGCAGAAATTGCTTCGGGACCGGAGACTATACTGCACGTTTGCCTGCGAGGCAAACGAGCTGTGCAAAGGTGCTACATATTTCGCCTTATTGAGTAGAAGTGTCAAATGCTTACTGAATAAATAATCCAATCACTTAGTGTTTCGAGGGTCACCTAATCCTCTACGTACGAAATGGTGGCGATCAGCATAACTTGGTTAGCCGGCAAGATTACTATGGTGTCGACGGTCCAGCATGCGGCCTCCCCTGCTCGGGCTGCTCCTTGAGCGCTAAGTTATAGAGCAGTTGTTCAGCAGTCAAGATAGAGCACCCACTAGAAAAAAACCGTTCGCATATTCCGGATTAGCTTGGTGACCACTGTACATTAAGATTTTATGAGACGGAGTGTGCGGAAACAACACTCCTCGTCGTAATGAATTTCCGCGTGCAAAATGTTAGTCGTCTAGTTCAGCTGCATGATGGTAACAGTATTGACACAGAAGCAATTGGAGTGTCGTTGATAAGCTGTGTATACTTAGTTTTAGCTCAAACAACGAAGGCGAAGTGACAAGACAAACACGAAGGGACGAAGATGTACTCGTTGCTAAAGTGTTATTAACCAGCAAAGAAAATACGTGTGCTTCACACACATGATAACAAGACGTACATAAAGATTAAATTCTGGCCATATAGCAAGGTTTACGTCCTGTTAAAAACGCAATAGTTCTACTTACTGTACTTTTAGGGGGGGGGGGGTGTGCAGATGGCCTCAAAAACTTCTTCATTTAAGCTATAGCGTTTTTTATAAATACACCAGTGTTGTGCTCTCATTTTGTGTACTCTTGAAATCTGAGTGTTGGCCGGGAAAATCAGTTTGATGCTTTGTTTAGTCAGATCAATAATGAAACAAGCATAAGGCGAAAATAGTGTGTCCACTACAATTAAATTTACTTTTCTGACTTTTTTATAGCCTGTAACTTGATGGTGACAAGAGAAAGTTTTCCCAAACCTCCAGAAATATGCTTGAGCAAATTCCAGCAGCACTGCAAATCAACGGGGTTCAGATATACTATCGGCAATTGCCCTGAACCAAAAACAAGATAATAAACGTGTTATGAAAATTCTGAAAACTTTAACATTTAAGTCGTAGAATCTTCTTTTTATTTAAACCACTTTCTTTTTCTCTGGCTTAACATTATGAAAGACCACCAATTTCCTGAATGATCCCTCGCAGCTAGGGTGACCACCCGTCCCGCGACTCGCGGGACTGTCCCGCATTGACGGCTCGTGTCCCGCGTCCAGCGAGAAATTCCAAAATCTTTAAAATGTCCCGAATTTCACACTGTCGTAAAAGTGACTCACCATTCATGGTGCTGCCGAACAACGGGGCACGGGAAGTGCGGAGGTCTCTAGTAATGGTGTGAATCGAAATGATACGCCCTTTTCGATCCAAGCATTGCGGGAGGCGACCGTCGTTCTTGCAGGAGCCCGAGGCGCATGCGACGCTGGGCCTCTCTCTTTGGTGGCCAAATATTGCGGGAAAGATTGCTCGCCCAGCTTAAATATAAAGCATTGTAATTATTTTCAAATTGCTGTATCAATGCGAAAGGCTTGATGGGAAATTTGTTTTCGTGAATGCAGCCACACTCACACCGGTCCTAAGAGAACACAACGTTTAAAAAAATTGTAGGACCATGTTTCTAAAAGTAAGCGTTGACAGGAAACAATAACCCGAACAAGATTTACTGTTTCTTATTTCCATTTGATGCATTGAGTTCTGATACAGTCGATTTTTATGTGTTCAGCTTTAACACATTTAATAACATGTTTGTCATAAAATAAAATATATCATAGGGAGTGCAAATTATTTGGGTTTACTTGCTGCAATACAATGATTAGGTGTGTAAACAGTACAGGATAATAAATGTCGTAACAAAGCATCGGACTCTTGTGTGCGTGTTAATAAAATAGAAATTCACACAAAATATTACGCATCATATTAAAGCACAAGTCAACAATTTAAATACAGATTTGACAATTTCTAAGATCAGTGAATTTCGGAGCATATCCTTCTTAGGGAGGCTGGGTTCCTGACAACGAGGTATAAACAGCGATAAGAGGCAACTGATGTAAGTGGTACAATTCAAACGATTTTAATGAATGAAGATTTTGTGCGCACATTCAGCGCTTGTCGCGTGCATTCTCTATGCTGGATGCTGACCTAACTCGGTCACGGCGCTCTCCTGGCACTTCAAGGAGAAAAAAAATTTCCCGTTTTGCCTGAAGCAATTACTGCTTGTTTTCTCTCAGTGGCATCGCAAGCTCGCGACCTTGATCTGCTTTTCGCAGGCATAGGAAAGTTTACTTTCAAAGTTATACATTTTCTGCGTCGACTGCCATTGCTACAAACAGCTGTGGTTGCGAAGAGTCGGAGAGCGTGCACTGCCACAAGTAACAGGAGTGAATTCCACGCACAAAAGAAACAGAGTTCCAATCCTTCGCTTTCATGTCCCCGAACGCATTGAAGTCAGCTTCGACGGCAGTTCGGCAGTTTAGTGTTCAGTGGTGCAACCATCTCTGACGCCAACTTGATCACCGACGTGGTGAGCCCTCGGAGGTAGTACAACGTTGCCTGGTGCTTCAGAAGACCCCCGATTCCATCGCAGGCACTCTTGCCATGTCCAGTTGCGCAAAAATCCACTTCGGTGACGTGTACTTGTTTTTCTGGAGCTGGTGTAGTTGGTATTTCTTCTTAAAGTGGCTTGCCCAACCATCACTGACGTAGGTCACAGGAGCATACGCTGGAGTATTGTCGTTTAGCCACTCGTGCACCTTGCTAACAGTGTAGCGTGCATGAACGGAGTCATGGCAGATGTAGTCCCTTATGACAGCACAACTGCGTGTTCCTTTTCTCGTCGTGATCACGCAGGTGAATAAAGATACTTGACAGTATTTCCGGTCGTACGACTCGATTCCCTCGGTCAGTTCAACCGGATTGCGGTGCCCCTTTTCGCTGGCAATCCCGAGCCCTCTAGCGTGTTGACTTAGCTCGAAGTCTGCCGGCGCGAGGAAACTGCAGAAAAGTGTGAGCGGAGTTGTCTCTTTGTGTGGTGTTCATGGATGTGGTACTCCACACCAGCCTTTGAAAACAAGGAAACAGTTGGAAGAATCGAGTCTCGAGAATTTGAATTTCTCGATTTTCCAAACCGCAGTCATATAAATTATGTTACAATCTCAATCAATCGCAATTTTTGTTTGTTGGGTTGCAGCATCTTTCTTTTTTTTTTTTTGCGTCGTGCGGTTCTTCTCGGTGGCGGATCTATTGACGCTCTTTGGCGACGCAGCTTTTGCCACGCCCTACCTCCTATTAACCCCGAGCAAGGTATATGTACATGGGTAGCGAAGCTTCCATAGAAGCCCACATGTCGAAAAAATGGCGGCCCATGGAGCTGCTTTAGCGCCATCTATGAGTCGTGGGGACACTTCCGGTGGAACAAAAAATCAACAGGAAATGACGACACTTCCGGAAAAAAACGTGACGTCATGCGTGCGTGCGGTTTGGCGCGAAAATTAAACAAAACTAATTCCAGAGATCACAGGTAAATGAACGACATATACACTAAAAAGTCTCAAACATAGCTCCATGTTTGAGCTTTGTTTGATAATTTTTAGTGTATATGTCATTCTTTTTACCTGCAGTCTCGGGTTTTTCTTGGGGTGTTTACACCTTGTGTTTACTCTATACGGGAATACTGGATCGTTTACACCCTTATTTGCCCTTGATCTTATATTTTGTTCGAAATGTTTTTTTTTCTGCAGCCGACTTTGTTAGCCGACCTGCTATGAGAGCAGTTTCATTTCGTCACAACCATCGTGTCTTTGCACTGTGGTCAAACTCCAGCCGCAGTGTTTTGCTTTTTGTTCCTTCAGGATTCCTGGGAAATATGTGAGAAACCTGAAAGCAAATTATGTAATGTTACAAAAAAGAGTGAATCAAATTGCTGGAGTGTGTTGGGCGTATGAAATACACAACAGTAACTCTAATGCAAGTCCAACGTCGCTTCAACAGTTGCGTTTTATTTGTTTTATTCACTTACAATCATTCACTCAGATTACTCACTAGAATTATACAATCGGTATCAACTATTTTCAAAAGGTCATGGTCGAAGAAAATTAATAGATCGGTACATAAGGCACACTGTTATAACATAAGACATTGTACAATCGGCTGGACGTTGTGAGGACATTGGCAGTTGATAGGCAGCCACTAATAACTCGGAGGTTCCACAGTGTTCCGACGACAACTGAGGCCACCACTGTAATACACAGAAAAGCTACACTTTTCTACACTCTCCTTGGGCAAGGTACCATAATGCTGAAAATATCTTAACTTGCATCTGCTGGTGCTGCTACACGGCAACGCAGCGATTGTTTGGTGCAGATCAAGGAAGCCAAGTGGAGTAAACCCTCTTGGAGCCCTGTGGTATGCTGCACTTCATAAGCCAGTTTTGCTTCACAGCTGGTGAAGCAAAACTAACTTATTCACATATATGTGAATAAATTAGAGGACCACATTACTCCTCAAGAAACCGAAGAAAATGAAAGGCTCGAATAGAACATGCCTGCACTGCTTTAAAAAGTACCCTGGGTGGTCTCACATACGTAGTCTGCGCACCTGCTGCCTAGCTTTACACTTTGCTACTGTATCAAATAGTGAGCATTTTTTTTCCGCGCGAACCAGTGCAGAATGGCTCTGGCAACCAGAGAAAACAAATTATCATAAACACTTTCGTCACATGCAGTCAGAGACTTTGAAATCTTCTGGTTAAAAAGGCCACAAAGAGTCCGCCCTACGTTCTCCTTTGAAATTAGGTTGTTGATACTTGTCTCGAAGACTTCCTCACAAGCTTCAACAAATAATATGAAAGAAGCAGAAGGAACTGAGAGGATTCCAAAGTGGGAGTCGGCAGTTCCTTTCACACTCAATTACAAGAGCACTTGATTTCCCTCGGAAAAACACGCGTTTTCTGTCCTCAACTCATATTTCTGGGATGTTCCTACACAGGAATGAACCTTGAGGAATTTCGATGCCAGCCACCCAGCAAAATAAACCATGTTGTTCTCTCCTATTGCCAAAGGGTAGTTTGAAGGCGAATCGTCTGCCGTGGTAAGAAAAACTGTGCTTCCTAAGGCAAGACGAGGAGAAGGTGCCAAAAGGCCTGCTGGGAACGTAGCAAGGAGAGACATGTCATCAGCACAGTTTGATTTTTCCGACAGCTTGAATAGGTTGCTAATCAAAAGGTGCCTGAACGCAGCCTGAAATTGACGGAAAGTGGAGTTCGTGTTTGCACCTGATTTTGAACGTATAACAGCAAAAGTGTTTTCAAGGGTGTCCTGGTTCAGATAGCGGTTTAAAAGGTGGTAAAAACCGCAATTAACCGCGAGGTGATTGCTGAGCAGCAGTAGAGACCTAACTGTTAAGCAGAAGCCACGAATGCAGTGCGGCTGCCTTCCACATCCGAGTACTTGCAGGCTCTTAGAAACCAAAATGCACTCTTTCAGAAACTCCTCATGGATAGAGCCGTTACAGATTGCAGAGGCATATGACGTCTTTGCAGATTTCTGCGAGCTATTTAGGCTGTCAAAGAGACGGTCGATTCTTTCAACGAATCTCGCTGTGTGAACAGCTCTGGCTGGCAATTTCTAAGAAGTAACAAGGGCGTACATTGCAGCTGCGCAGTGATTGCTAAACATTTGAGCTGCTAGTTTCACCGACATCTTTGACGAGAAGGTCAAATTAAAATGCTTCTCCTTCAGCTTTGGCATAGAACCGATCTCAAGTTTACGGTCCTTTTCATAAGCTCCCTTGATGTAGGAACTTTTCACTATGTAATCACGAACTTTTTAGTTGTATTTAATTAACATGTTTCTTAGTCACTTCAAAAGGTGCGGAGCATCGAAAAGGGGAAAAAAAAGTGGCTTGCCATTGATCTTTACGTAAGGCTTTTCGGCAGTTACGATGCTAGAAAAAGAGACACGTTCTGGCACCGTTCATCGCATACAACAGCTACCGGCTTCAGGCCAGCGTCCACAAGGGCGCTGTAGCACTGGAAGAAGAGATCTTTTAGTACATCTGAAGGTGTGCCTTTGTGAGCAAAAAATAGCCAAGCGGCTGCTTCCACGGTGTTCCGACTCCTTTCGCCATGAACATGAGAGCCTTATTTGCCAGTTTTTTGCCTTGCTGTCCACTATGTTCTTTAAGTCTTTCAAACCTGTCAGACGAGGGGTTGTATGAAAGCTCTTTTTTTATGTGAATTTCATCAAAGACTATGCTGCAGGCCCAATCGGCTCGAGGAAAAGAAGCTGCCCGCCTCTTTATCAGCTCGAAAATGCCAGGGTAAAATCCAATCTTTAGTGGCACACGCTGAAGCCATAGCTGCAGTGACCCTACTGATGGCAGCCTGAGCAGTCGCCTGCAACACTTATAGCCTTTGGGGCTATGAAAGTAGAGGCCTAAAGCCAAGGCTTTGTTGTGGCTGCACCATCTCGGGCCAAACCGGCTCACATTGCTCATTCTAAGCTGGGCTTCAACGAGTGCGGCAACACGAGGAGACACATGAACGCGGACACTCTCAACGACTTCGGCAACAGTCCTCATCTGACGTTGTCGTTGCAGCCTTCTTTGCAGCCTCTTGTTACGCTCTTGAAGCTGTCGCACCTTGGCTCTCAGGCGTTCACCTTCTTGTTGCCGATGCTGCGGCTTTTGCAGGGTGCTGCAATTTGGCAAATGACCCAGATTAGGTCCCCAAGAAAAACTTGCATTCGCCATCAATTTATTAAATGTGTAATCTATTCACGCTCAAGAACATTCCTCAATGATCTGAAGTGTCTTTAAACAAGAACCGTAAGTTTGACAAACTACACATACAATTCAAGTTTAGGAAAGCAACAGTACATCTTTATGTTCGACTAGGCGCTTCATGTTGGCCAGAGACGTGATAGCCCAAAAAGACAAGGGCGCACACAGAAACATGCAAGTCAGAATAGGCATCCAAACTGTGAAATGCATTTTCTTAAAGCTTGAACATACCTTACTTATGCCCATGGCATTGTAACAGTGAAGCGCTCGCACAACAACAGGCGACTAAAGTTTGGCAGATAGGACAAGGGACCATGACAGGCTCAGCATCCCACACATATGACCACGGCAGCTTTTCGATAACTTTAAAAAACACTGTCTTACGTGAGGTTTTGCGGGAAGACTTATGATTCAGTGAAACCGGTTCAGCTGTTTTGATTTGACGGTGTTAACACTTGCGTGTGGAACATTTTTTTTGTCTTTTTGTGTGCTTGACAATGACAATACCGTGAAACAAAAATGTGGTGAACTTTGAACAAACTTCGATTTGTAGCTGCCAGATAGTCGGTCTGGTGTTATGTGACCCCTTGCGTCATCTGCTCTCAAGATAAAGTTTAGTATCCCCTGGTGTTTTTCGAGCCTTGGCTTTTTATTTTTGCGGCCTGATCTTTTATAACTTCACAAAAAAAAAACTGTAAAAGAAAAAAAATTGCATCATAGAAAGCACTCACATTTGTGAGAAGGCCCAGCAGCACAGCCAGAGAGAGAGCCTCTAGGCGACGGCGAAGAAACCAAAATCTCCATGTCAACCACGTCCCCGCTGGACTCTTGAGCAGGAGCAGCATTTTGACGTAGAGCGCAGCTGTGATCAACCGCAAAAAAAAAAAAAGAAAGAAAGAACGAAAGAAAAGCTTTTGTAAAAACTGCAAGTAAGAAAGCAAGTTCAGCAGGGTGGAAAGTTAGACGAGTTGGTCGTTCATTTAAGCTGGCAGAAACAGTGCCTCTCCGTGTACTTTTACTGCGCCTGTCTGTATACTCCTTGTTTCCTGTTTTACGTCAAGTTGCGCTGTTTCTACCACTTGAGAAAGCGAGCTCACAAAGAAAGGGGAATAAAAAAGATAGAACAAGCAATATTCGGCCACCACTTATTATTGGCCCCTAGTCGACTGTTCTCTAGTAAGGTGCATGAGCATGTGTGGTCCAATGAAGCCACAGAAATCCGCTCTGCAAAATTAATGTGAACTTAGCAAAGGAGAAGAGACAGTCCTCCCTTATTCTCCTATTTGAATCCATAAAAAGTATATTCACCTTCTTTTTTGACAGGTTTAATTCAGAAGACTGGTCAACAGGGTGACTACAGGAACTCCACCAGTCTGAGTGGCCGGAGTATGTGCAGCTCGATGAGGCTGGCGAAATCCTCTTTGCAAATTTAGCGTGAAATTGGCCATGGAATAGTAGTTGAGTTCCTTCCTATGTGTCTATCCTAACACACGACAAAGAAAATCACCTTGTTCCCACGAAAGTTTCATTTCGGAAGACTGGTCTTCAGGGTGACTACAGAAGCTCCGTGAGTCTGAACTGCCGAAGCATGTGTAGCTCAATAAGGGTGTCACACTCACCTCTGCAAATTTATGGTGAATTCGCCTATTTTAACACAAAATGTAAATCACTTTCTTTCGTGGGCAGCTTTATTATGGAAGACTGGGTGTCGGCAAGCCAAAATATGCTCTGTGACGTTGATTATGTCACCTCAAGTAAAACATGTCATTATAAACGGGGCTGAAATGAACTTCTAGTAGTACCTCTGTCCATGTTCAACCAGCTTTTCCCAGCTAATCTCACCTAGTTCTTTTGCAAAATGCTCAAGTCATGAAGACAATGAGTTAATGCAGTGGTGCTGGCAGTTGCTGCCACTTTATGTTAGTTTCAGTGAAAAAGCTCACCATGCAAAACTGCTGAACCTGGAGAGCTTTTGCTGGAAATGTCGCCATGTGTCGTCCCTGCAAATAATATAAAAATGTTATGAGCCCACAAAAGCAATATTTCAACCCCATGTGGTAACACTTTTTCTAAGAGCGGGTTAACCATGCTTAGTCACAAAGTGCACGGAAGGTGTATTGGTCTGTTTACTTTTTGTGGGAAGCACACTTAGCAACGCATTGTGAAGGAGGTGTCCAGGGCGCATGAGAGCTGACTCCTCGAAATGTAAGGAGAAAACTACCCTGTCTCGTAGCTGCCATGGAGTCTTTCCCTGTAGACTTAAGTTGTTGCAGAACCGCACCCAGGCTTCGCGCCTGCAGATAAGGCATGGTGCTATGAGGGTGCCATGAATACTTACGTAAAGAAAATGTAGCCAAAATGTCCACAAACCAAAGCAAATCAGTGCAAGGACCTTAACAAATGCATGACATCACTGCTCTGTGTACATCATGAAGAGTAAAAACACGAGTCTTACGCACAGATGCGCTATTATATATCTGTGTTGTACCACTGATAACCACGCCGATGATCACGACACTAGGCTCCTCAGAGCCAGGCCGGTACAGGTAAATTTTAATATTGTGGGCACTTTTATAATGACGGCACACAACGCAGCGAACTCAGTGATTTCGAACTTAAAACATTCCTAGTATAACATATTACGCCTTCTTGTGCACATCCAGACAACCCTAATAGTTTTAGGTAAAATTAACAAGAGTGAAGAGGAGACCGAACAAGGGGCATACATCACACAGCAGGCATGTCACTGACAGTAGCGAAGTCTCACCTTCGAGAGTCGAGGGGAAACCGGTGCAGCGAGATGCCAGCCGTGCGGGTGTTGCTTTCACACATTTCCACGGAGCACCGTTTCTTTGCGTATCGCGCTGTGCTCATCATCGCAAAAGACGTTGAGCCCCTTGGGCGCAGTAGCGTCCAAGATCCAAGCGCACGACAGCCGAGTTCCCGCGTAGGTAACTGGGCTAATCACGCCCGAGCAAACAACAAAACTCCCGAAACGGTGTTAACTGCCGCTAAAACAATTAAAAGCGAAGAGCACGTGGAGGCCCAAACACAAGCAAGCAGACGGACGTCAGCAGACTGCCTTTCCGCGCGCCATGAGGTCTACAAAAAACTGCAAATATCGCTATTGCAAGTTGGCCTTTTTGCAAGTGGCGTACAGAGGACGCTAATAAGAAGTATGCATAATATTAGCAAAAACAAAAACAGTTTTGAATTTTGTAGCACGTTAAATATGATTGATATTATCAAATAATTATATTTAGCTTGTTTAAAAATACCGATGATTATACTTCTAGTCACAAACTAATTAATTTTAATAATGTTTGTCCCCACCTCTCCTAGTCGCGCTTCAATCGCATCCTTCACGTGACCCTCCAGGTCGATGTCGCTGGCGATTTGTTTTGAACCGCTTTTTGGCCGAAGCTTCGCTACCCATGTACATATACCTTGCCCCGAGTCTGAACACAAGCATCGCTGCGGTCGATGCGCCCCGATTGGCTCGGTGTACCACAGGGTTGGGAAGTATCGCGATACAAATGCATCGTCATAGTTTTTCAGAAATACATTCCGTATCTGTATTTCTGTGTCGAAATACATATGGAATGTTTCTGGGCATCGCGATACAACCAGGATGAAATGTATTTCTTTAAATTTCTTCAAAAATACTCCCCCCTCTCCAAAAAAAGATACAAGTCCGAACGCATTTTTTTTTTACTTCTGAGGGCATTAGGGTCAAGGAGATGCTGGGACATTGTTACTATGCTGACCAAGGTACCTTCAGATTCTCCAACCTATTTTTCGAAGCGTCTTCTTCTCTCTTCTAAGAAGTGTTGCGTGGTCGGGGACTCGAACCAAGTGGCGTGCCAGGAGTGGAGGTCCCGGGGTAAGGATTTTATGAGTCTTTGTTTGCTGGCATCCAATGCCCGCTGCTAATCGTCTCTCTTGCCTTAGAGTACACAGTACAGAAAGCCGGCAAAGCTGAGTCACACTCCGTCGCAGCACGAGCCTGGACCGGTGGTTGACTTGAAATGGTAGTATAACTCACGCAGTGAAGTTCAGCACAAATTCGAATTCGTCTTCGGTTACGCCCGTGATATTGCACTACTCAAGGGCACGTCATCAGTCGACGTGCACGTGACCCGCTGCTCTGGTGATATGAAATTCAGGAAGGAGGCCAGACGTGGCCTCCCTGTGCCGACCCAGGCTTCATACACCCGCGACTGGGCTCGAGCGCGCTGATTCTGGGAGTGCTCGCACCTGTGTTGGCAATAGCAGGTCGCAAACCACAAGGTCTCTGTGTGTGTGATGGTAGGTGAAACTTAAGGACTCTAATCCATGCGTCAGTGGCGGAGGGTCGGCAGGAAGGACCGTCACAACAAGTCTGCCACCATATCGTTTTTTTTTTAACCGCAACAGACAATAAGACGTGTGTTCCGGGATGCTTCAGATGGTCCACTATTCTCGAAAATTCCAAACAACTCTGCCCGCAAGATCTTCAACGAGGTCACCTACAACGGAAGTACGTATTGTCCTCTTATACAGCAGCGTGGGTAAAGTTTTATCTTCAAAACAGGGGCGTGGTGACGTTTCATGGGATTTAGGGTGACATAGAATTTATTTGAAGCTCGAGGTCTTATAGCATCACTCGACAGACAGAGAGGTTGTCATGGAAGGGACTGCCGTCAATCCTTGACAAAACGTTTTTTTTTAGTTCATTGAAGACTCCTCTTCGTCCGAAACTACTACCTTCAAGGTAAAGAGCCAAGCCTGCAGGAAAGTAATGTTGGGATCAAAAATTTCCACTTCAAACTTCATCTCAGTTGGCCTCCCAAACAAATTAAAAAAAAATGTATTGCATTATCAGTATTTCTGTACCTGCAGTTCTGCCCTCCCTAAAATGTAATCCTGTATTTGTATTTCCAAAGATTTTTTGCCTAAATTTAAAATGTATTTCCGATACGTATCTCGATAATTTCTACATATATCTTTTAGTATCAGTATTTCAACTACTAATTTATTGTATCCGAGTATTTGTAATTCCAAATAAATTTTTGAGTTTTTCTGCCCAACCCTGGTGTACCATGACGTCAGTGGAAGGACTCCGTTGCGCGATCTCGCATGTCGCTAGCTTCCCTGTCCGGTTTCCTGGTTTGGGATCATGCTGGCCTTCTGTTCAATACCGCAATGCAAATCCTGAAAAGAAGCTGGTATCGGCTTTCACCACACCAAGACGTCGAGGTTAAACAAAGCATAGAAAATCTAACTAAGGATGGGAAAGGCACCGTCAACGTCGGTAATTGTTTGCTGCGAGCCCTTCGAAAAGTGGGACTTTGTTTACGCGGTGTACAAGATGCTAGGTAACTGCAATAATATTTAAAAAAAACAAGCGAGCTGGTGATGATTCTTGGTAATAAAACCCGAGACTCAGGAACACAGAAGGGGACGAACACAACACAACGTCTCAAACACAGCTGAAGGTTCATTTGTCAGACACTCGTTTACAAAAGCGAGCCCCCCCCCCCCCCCCCCCCCCCCCCCCCCCGGTGCCCCAACCGACATCCACAGTCCCGAAGGTCAAGCCACTTCCTCCCGTCCAGTCCACGCCAGTAGCCCTCCTCGCACGCACATACATGCACACGGGCTAGGCGCCACAGCGTCCATGAGAACGTCCACGCTGATGACTTATCACCCGCCACTGCCACCACTGCTAATCCCCCCCTTCCTCGCAACGCGTCCTTGTCCCCCGCCGTCGAATCGTACACAAGGACACCACTCGGATATACCCCCTTCCCGACCGCCCTTTACAGTTGCCGACGTAATCATAAACCTCGAAAAAACGTTTAATTACTGTTACCAACACGGTCGTTTTCTACTTACTTATCCCTGACCTTCCCAAGAACCTAACTCCACCCCTTCCCTTTATTTATGTCTCCTTCCATTGCCCTCAAAAACATTACTTAAGGGTTTTAGATCTGAAAGTCGAAACGGTGTTGACGGCGATGTCAGGTGGGGACGCTTTAGTGAAACGCTATATCGATGGCATTTTGGTTTGTACGACGAGAGGCAGTGACTTGGCGATGCTTGTGGATTTCATTCGAAACGCGGCGCCTGAGCAGGCCTTTGTAACAGAATTTCCGACGGATGAACCACTACAGTTTCTGGATGTTAAGATACGTTTGACGAACGGTTTGTGCTGGAGGTACGGCAGGGATGAACCCAGGCCATTGTTGCCCTACATGAGTTGTCATGCCAAGACGGTCAAGAGAGGTGTTGCGGCTTCACTGTTGAATAGTGCGCTCGGTAAATCTTGTGCGCATAGGGTTGCGGAGGCTGTGCAGGCGCAAGTGTCTAGATTGTTAGCGGCGGAATACAAAAGGAGGCTTGTGGACAGCGTAGCCGTGAGGGGTTTGCAGTGTTTGGCGGGTACGGCCAGAGTAAAAGAAAAAATGAACAATGTAGTTTGCATTCCCTTTTACCATTCGGTTTCCCATAATTGAAGGCTCTTGCTAAAAAATTCAACGTAACTGTGGTTTTCAGACCGGAATTTAAACTCAGCAGACTAACCCCCTTCACAGAACAGGTGTGCAGGTGCCCCCCCCCCCCCAAAAAAAAACAACAAAAAAAAACACAGAAATAGAGAAGTCGAATGTCGGGAGGGGGTGGTTTATGGTATACTATTGAATGTGGTTTTACTTACGTTGGCCGAACTGGAAGATGTGTAAACGACCAGTTATTAGAGCCCAAAAGGACAGTAGAATTGAGGGCTCAAAATTCAGAAATAGCCAGACATGTTGAGGAGTGCATTGGGTGGAACACGGAGTGGGCCAGAACAGAAATTATCTACAGTGAAAGGGGTGCGACTAAAAGGATACTGGGGGAGACCATTCGAATAGGGAGTATTGGGAACTGCATAAGCAATCCTTCCGTTTCTTTAGACAACCTAACGTGGTCCTATATCAGAGAAGATGTTTTCGTCTCTATGACGGGTGAGATCCAGCCGAAAGGTTAAGTAAAATTGATCTGTTTTTTTTTTTTTTTTTGAAGGCATCAGAAGGGAAGGGGGGGGGGGGGTAGGTCTTTGGGAATGTCGGAAATAAGTAAGTACGAAACGAGCGTGTAGGTAAGAGTACTTAAACATGAGGAAGTACATTGAAGGGGGTACGGACGGATAGCGGCACAAACTTTAAGGCATTGAGATTACTTTGCGGCGCATTTTGGCTCACTGGGTGGTGTTAAGAATGGAACCTTCGGCGACCTTCTTCCGAGTTTCAACGCTGCGGAAACGAGTCAAGACGAGTCCGGGACCGGCGCCCGCTTGTCGGGGCCTGCGCGAAACGAGTCCCGACGAGTCTGGGACCGTCGCCTGCGTGACGGTGCCTGCGGCAACAAGTCTCAACGCGCCCGTGACGTTGGCGGGACGTGTGTGTGTGTGCGTGGTGGTTGGTGCGCTCGGAAAAGGGAGAGAGGCATGGCCTAACTGCGGAGAACTTTGGCTACGTCGCACTGGACGGCGGACTTTTCTGCGTCGCACTTGACGGCGGGTTCCTGCATCGCACTGGCTGCCCTGGCGGAGAGTGAGGGAGAAACGGACCCTATATAAGGCGGAGCGCGAGGCTGCTCCGTTGTTCTCTCGGATTTGACGACTGTATCGCTACCATGTAATTAAACCGTTCGTTACGTTACCAAGTCTCCCACCTCCACTGAACCCCTGGGTTCTTCACTTCGGGGAATGGACGTCGTCTCGAGCCAGGAAGCTTCCGGACGTGCGGCCTAAACCCCGCCTCGAACAACTGGTTGGCAGCAGTTGGGATCGGACCATGCGACATCGTGCTACATCTGTGGGTGAGCGTTTGGACTTTGCTTTGAGATTCGCCAGGCTTCAGATTATGGGTAATTAATTTTGAACTGCTGGGAATCCTTAGTGTTTGACTCGTGCGCTAGGTTTTTGTACAACCTCGCGACAAGTTTTAGAACAAAGCCAAAGCTAAGAAGCAGCGATCATGGATCTAATGAGGTTACTGAGAACAGATTTACTCTGTTTATGTGAAGAATTGGGTGTGGAGGTGGAGCAAAAGATGAAGAAATCTGAGATCAGTAAAGCAATTTCAGAGAGCGCGGAAGCAGAGGATATTAAAATTGCGTGGGAATTACTTCAGAACGCTAAAAGTGAGGCTGCAGCAAGAGAGGAACGAGCGCAAGCTGCAGCAAGAGAGGAACGAGCGCAGGCTGCAGCGAGAGAGGAACGAGCGCAGGCTGCAGCGGCAGAGGAACGAGCGCTAAAAAGGCTAGAGCTCGAAATTGAACAACAGCGATTAAACTCGCAGAACAGTAGAGTTGGGGCTCCGGTACGAGCAAGTGAGGCCGAGTCGTATCAAATGAAGAAGCTCCTGCAGCCGTTTAAAGTTGGGGAAGACGTGGGCCTATTCTTAGTTAACTTTGAGAGGACATGTGAGAAGTTGAGCTTCGCCCCAGAAACGTGGCCGCAACGGCTTTTGACTTTGTTGCCCTGTGAGGCTGCAGAGGTTGTCGCGCGCCTTAGTACTAGAGACGCGGACGACTACGACAAGGTGAAGTCGAGCCTTTTGAAGCGGTATCGCCTTTCTGCCGAGGCATTCCGTCAAAGGTTTAGAAACGCATCCAAAAAGAGCAGCGAGGGCTACTCGGAATTCGCGTACGGGCTTAAAACCAACTTGATAGAATGGTTGAAGAGCGAGGAAGTGTACGAAAGCCGAGACAAGGTAGTCGAGTGTGTGTGCCTCGAACAGTTCTTTCGTAGCATTCCGCAGTCAGTCAAGCTCTGGGTGCAGGATAGGGTGGGAGTCGACTCTGTCGAAAGGGCTGCTGAGCTAGCCGAAGAGTACGCAACGCGTAGAAAGCTGAGCGGAGAGGACAGCGAACCCGGCCGGAGCGATCAGCGCAAGCCCTTCCGACAGGGAAACGGCTCGCGAGAAAAAGGGCCCGAGAAGCCAGAAACAGGACAAAAGGTCCCAGAAAAGAGCGGAGATTCCTCGAGCGGAGATCCCTCGAACGGAGACGAGGCACGGAAAAGCCAAAAAGGGCAGTTCGAGGCAAGGAAGCCGTTCCTGTGCTACAACTGTCAGGAGCCGGGACACACAGCGGCCAGGTGTAACAAACCGCGGGTTGTGTTCTCGTACGTGAGCGGTAGTGACAGGGACCTGGAGCTTCTTCGTCCCTATCTTCACGAGCTCCAGGTAAACGGAAAGCCGTGCAGGGTGCTTCGTGACAGTGCAGCGACGATGGACGTTGTTCATCCGTCGTATGTAACGACATCCGACTTTACTGGAAAGGTAGTTTGGATCAAGCAGCTGCTCGAGAAGCACAGTGTCTGTCTGCCTATGGCGAGAGTAAGGATAACTGGCCCGTTCGGAGAGCTAGTGACAGAGGCGGCTGTCTCGCAAACAGTCCCGTTGGAGTATCCCTATTTGTTTTCTAACCGGTCAGATTTCCTGCTGCGCGAAAGGGGTCAACAACTGGGAGAAGGACTCGTTCAGTCGTGTACGAGGTCCAAATCGCGTCAGCTCGCCCCTTTGTTAACGAGTGAGCCAGAGCCAAAGGCAGCTGACGGGGAGCAAGCACTCCCAGAGTTGGAGACAGAGAAACGGAATGCGGGGGTCCGGGTTGTAGAAAAGCCCGACCTCGTAGCACTAGAAAGCGTACGCCGTCCCAACGCGGCGGCGAAAAAGGCGGAGGAAGACGGGATCATCAAAGGATCTCTCGTAGCTCCGGCGTCACGTAACTTTGGTCCTCTGTTACGAGTAGACAGAGCGTCTTTGACAGTCGAGCAGAAGAGCGACCCTAGTGTGTCAGGGTTTCGCGGTACAGCTCAGGAGATTGCTAGGACCAATGTGACGGGGCATGAAAAAGGCGGATTGTTTTATCGGCGCTATAAGGACCGCATTTTCACGTCTAGAAATCACGTGAAAATCGATCACTATGACTTCAGCGTAAGAAAGAGGAAAGGCAAATTTAACAGCAATGCCGATGGGTTGAGCAGATTTTTCTGATATCACCAAAAAGAGTGGGGATGATCTCAGAGGTTTTCGTCATCCACGGGAATGAGGATCTAAGTGGGGGCACTTCGTTAAAACCCCAAAATGACCTCACAAATTGCGAAGAGTTTTTGTCTTTTTGTATTTTGTTCATAGTGACCTCTTTGGAAAAATGAGTTTTTCTTTGGCGACAGCGGGTCTCGATACCCGAAGTTGTCCTAAGGTTTTAAATTGCATTGTTTTGGCAAATTTTGGTAATCCGTAATCCAGTCTGGCGGGTCTCTGGCGGATTCCGAGCGTTTGACTGCGGAGTGGCGTGGTGTTGTGGGGGATGTTTCCGCTGATGCCTCCGTTGTGAGGGGTTTGGGAGTTTGCTTAGTGCTTGCAGCGTCTTCTCAAGGCCTACTCCAAGCCCACCTCTTCAGGCCAGCGATAGTACCACCGGCCATTCGAGGTTTCCCTGGCCCCGGAGGGGCTGTTAAGAATGGAACCTTCGGCGACCTTCTTCCGAGTTTCAACGCTGCGGAAACGAGTCAAGACGAGTCCGGGACCGGCGCCCGCTTGTCGGGGCCTGCGCGAAACGAGTCCCGACGAGTCTGGGACCGTCGCCTGCGTGACGGGGCCTGCGGCAACAAGTCTCAACGCGCCCGTGACGTTGGCGGGACGTGTGTGTGTGTGCGTGGTGGTTGGTGCGCTCGGAAAAGGGAGAGAGGCATGGCCTAACTGCGGAGAACTTTGGCTACGTCGCACTGGACGGCGGACTTTTCTGCGTCGCACTTGACGGCGGGTTCCTGCATCGCACTGGCTGCCCTGGCGGAGAGTGAGGGAGAAACGGACCCTATATAAGGCGGAGCGCGAGGCTGCTCCGTTGTTCTCTCGGATTTGACGACTGTATCGCTACCATGTAATTAAACCGTTCGTTACGTTACCAAGTCTCCCACCTCCACTGAACCCCTGGGTTCTTCACTTCGGGGAATGGACGTCGTCTCGAGCCAGGAAGCTTCCGGACGTGCGGCCTAAACCCCGCCTCGAACAGTGGGCTTCCACATGTGTTTTTGAGGTTTGTGTTTACGTCGGCAACTGTAAAGGGCGGTGGGGGGGGGGGGGGGGGGGGCGGCCGGGAAGCGTATAAGCAAACCATATCCCGTACAGCACCTGGCCACGCCCCCTTGTCACGTGACATGACGTCACTTCCGCTAAAGCAATTTGACATGTCACGTGACATGACGTCACTTCCGCTCCATAACGAAACCAGTTCTTTTATTGGTTTGTCAAATGTCACGTGACATGACGTCACTCGCGCTGCTGTGGTGAGGCAAACATGGCGCCCGCCGCCTGAAACTTTGAAACGCGAAGCCTACGCGGTCGATGCAGTCGCGGCTGAAGCCTCAAACGCTTGAAACCGGAAGCCTACGCGGTCGACGCAGTCGCGGCTGAGACGCTGTGAACGCGGTGCCGCGAGGGACTGAACACTTGTTGACGCAACTATGCGACGCCCGCAGTATGCGACGCCCGCAGTATGCGACGTCTCGGATCGTGCTTCTGCAGGAGTGCTTAAAAGGCGCAAGTACTTTTATTAGCGTTCCCAACTCATCGCTTAATAAGAGCAAAGCTACCAACGCCTACCGCTAGTATCCGAAGTCGAGCCTTCTCTCGATGTCGCCGCTGGTGTAGACTTTATTCTTGCTGAGCAGGTTCGTCGCCGACGGGGTGGATGTGAACCATGGCATGCATGAGCGCTTGCCTTTTTCGATACGAAAATATGCCCTGTCGTCACGAACGCTTACGCTGACCCCCAAGCTCAATTTGAAGTATCGCCAGCATTTTTATTTCGCCTGTACGTTGTCGTCGCATCACCATTGCTCGCGGCGACGCAGATCTTCGTGCTGGCCTTACAGCGGTGCCGCGACTCTCCCTACCCAAAATAAATGTGGCTATGTCTACAACTGCTCGACCCTCGAACCGCGAATTCGGGAAGTGGTGAAGGGATTAGCTTTGTACCGTCGCATCACCGTTACTCACGGCGACGCAAATCTTCGTTCTTGCCTTTTAGCGGTGCCGCGGCGCCCTCGTCCCAAAATAAATGCAGCTATGCCTACAACTGCTCGACGCTCGAACCGCGAATTCGGGAAGTGGTTTAGGGATTAGCTTAGTACCGTCAGAAACACTCGTGCCATTGGAGAACCTTTCATGGTGGAGGTACGAATATGACGCATGCCCAGTGGAACTATGAAGAGAAAAAACCAGTGAATACTTTGAGCTCGGGAAGTTTTTATTTCACCACATGAAATATATAGTTGCACTGAAATGCTGGTTTCAAAGAATGCTATTTCCTCTGTCCCTTCGAAATAACCGGGGCCTTCATATGATGCACATACATGCAAAAATCAACAGAGTGAAGACGTGGGAACGATATGGCTATGAGCTGTAAAGCAAAATGGCAAGTTCACACTCAGAAGCAACAGCTCACATAAACATTAAAAGAAGTTGACGAATGTAAATAATAGTTTCTCTCGAGAACTAGGGTAAAGCAAACGGGCATGTCGCCTCAAACGTATAAGGCACATGAGAGTTGTCGTAACTTTGGAAGCTACTATAGCTTATTCATGTAAAAGCGGCTTCACACACTTGCAACAGTTTATGACCAGAGTGGCCAACCAGTCAGTTACAAGAGACTTAAAGCTGGTTTCAAGCCATTCCTGTCATAAGCAGTTGCAGGTGTGTGAAACAGCCTTAACTTGTGACGCCCTTCTGCTGTAAAGACCAACTGTAAACAATGAATAAACCTCTTCTGTTCTTACTTAATTTGCACCATGTCGGAATTGCACATCACACTTGTGTGCAAGAGCCCAAGACTAACACGGCTGCAAAACAAGCAGATATTTAAAAACTCGTGTCGGATCCGAAATCACACCCAACAATCCTGGACACCAAGCAGACGTTCGACTGTATTTGTTCGATTGAGCAGCTGTGTTTTTCTTTTCATTAATCTAGACAGTTTGAATGGATGTAACCTCTGCTTTTGTACATAACATGTGGCAATGAGCCTAAACAACAGGCGAGGCACCCAGCATTCACATCAGAAGAATGAAAACATGTTAGAGAGCAGCTGGACTTTAATTCTACTTGCTGCCTGATGAGTTTGTGGACAGAGACATGAAGCGTGCAGTCTTCTGCTGCCCATGTGAACCCTCCGTGTATGCCCCTCTTTCAGTCTTATTTTTTCTCCACTTTTGAAGAGACTTGGGGCTAAGGACATTGGTAACAGGTTCATGCTCAACAAATGCTGCTGGCGAGTCTGTGCCTGACTACATTGCTGTGCTGCGTCGTGTCACTCAGCACTGCGAGTAGACATAATTTTCGTGTAAGTTTTGCGACCGGTTAGTTTATGGAGTATGCGAGGAAGCCATTTGGCGACACCTTATCGCCACACCAGATCTCACTTTTGATAGGGCTCAACAACTTGCGATTGCTGCGGAGTATGTCACAAACGAGAAACCCCACACTTCCGGGCTCCAGAGACAGCAGAGGTTCGCCACATTGACAAACACGACCCACACAAGGCATGAAACGGTTCATCAATGCCAAGCCACAACCCTGGCGCAAGGAAGACATTTCCGAGTACAGCTAGAAAATGTTGCGCACGGCACAAGTAGCTATAATTTTGAACGTGCCATTTCTGTGGTGGAAGCGGACACATCATGCATGCATGCCGTCAGTAGTTGGCCAAGTCCAAGCACCACTCTCCAAAAGCAGGATCCAGTCATCGTCTGGAATAAGACAGATCAAAGACAGAGCCGTAACTTCATTGAACAGGGGCAGCAATCGCCGAAGTTCAACTAAATGAAATTCCCATCTACATAGAAGTTGACACTAGAACTGCTTGGTCCACAAATGTTCTAAAGAGAATATGTCATCTTGGAAGAGCAGCATAGACTTAAATCGCACTCCGGACGCATTCACAACGTAAGTTGGTGGTTCTGAGAAGCGTCAATTTTTCCACGCGGTTCCAGGGAAAGGAGTGTGAGCCACCGTTGCTGATCGTGAAAAGACGTGGAGCAAGCCTGCTCGAAAGGAACCGGTTTTAAGCGTTCAATAAGCTACGTGATGCGTGAGCGACGGACCTTTCCGGAGATATGTGGTGCCCCCAGCGTCTACTTTATGCACTGCGACGTTCAGATGTACTGCAAAAGGAATTATCCAAGAAGCGTACACGAAGTTGACGTTCAGAACGCGGAGAAGGCAGAAGGAAAGCAAAACAGAGGGTGAGATAACCTTTTTCTTTTACTGCTCACATAATGTTTTTGCGTGTTTTGAGCTCCTAATGATAAGAAAGAGTGAATCGCTCTACTACCAAGACATGTGAAGCGTTCGAGCCAGCACGAGCGTACATTCGAAGAGCCCCACAATTCCCCTCGTTGCAAGGTCACATGGGATTTTCCGGAAAGGTCTATTGCGCATTCAGAAAGAGAGATAGAGGGGGAGGGGGCTCTAGGAAGACGACAAACTGAAGCACTCTGTCTAGGCTTGAGAAAGGACAGCCTTGCTCTTGTCCGTGCACCGTCTAACACAACACGAAGCACTAACTAACTCAAGGTGCCCTTGAATTAGCCGAGTCACTCCTACAGACTCGAGGACTGTCAAAAGAATTTCCGAGGGTCTCCGAGTAAGGACTTGGCGGACCCACACACACTTTCGCACTAAATCCCAACTTCAAACAAAGTTTCTGGACCCCTGAGGATGGACGACTCCGCCTGCTCATCACAGATTGATTCTAAAGCTTTCCCCTGGTGGAAACTGAAGTGGGTGATTGAAACGCCTCGAATTCTACTTCCAGGCTAAGAACATCACAAGCTCCGCATAGAAGCAAGCCGTCCTCCCGACGTTCTGCAATGAATTAATCTGCGACACCGTACCAGCCATGCTCGCACCCAAAAAGCTTTCGGAAGTTGAGGTTGAGGAGATCATCAAGTGCCTCAATGAACACCACGACCCCAAGTCAGCGAAACTGCCCAGTTGGTTCAAATTCCATCAATGAAACGAACCAAACACTGACCGACTCAATTTCGGAGTATGTGGCCGCACTGCGAATAATCGCTGCCGACTGCAACTTCGGTACAGTGATGGCCACACCGACCACACCCTCTCCGGCAACGGCCACGACAGCCGTGTCCGTGTCAAATGCCAGTTCACCACGAGAGACTCGACAGGTCTCACAAGCCCCAGCGAGAGAATCCTCTGCTGTGCTACCGCTCGAGGTGATGCTGAGGGACCGATTGATTTGTGGCATCAAGAAGTCCCACCTTCAATGTTTGCTAGTGGAACGGAACATCACCTACACTTTCTCATTGGAGATAGTCTGTTGCCAGCCAGCAACTCCAGGTGGGGAAACAAGGTGAAATGCCCAGTTCCACTGCAACAATGAGTAACGGGGCGAAATCATCAAAGAAACCCTGTATCCTTTGCACAGGTATGCGTTCACCTAATGAATGCAAGCCCGGCTAAAGCCACGTGCAAATTTTTCCACAAGGGGCACCTGGAAGAACATGTCTCCGATTCGAAATGTGTTGGAAGATGCAATCAGGCCTTAAATGAATGCGACTTCAAAATAAGCGCATAACACATGGGAGTTTAGCAGACTCCTGCATCAGATAAGAAATCTTAAGGTACAAGTAATGTGCAACAAAAGGGTCCAACCGGAGAGGCAACCTGAGCCAAGTCGCGACACAAAGAGGGCTTTTCGCAGCGGCACACTACGAAAAACTGTAACCGTGGGAGCCCGCAACCTTCTCACAGACGACTCGTTTTGTCGTTTTAGACCGGCCAGAGTGAAGCTGTCGTTCACGTCCTTGGCAAGGACTGCTTTAAGGGGAACGGTTGCCAACACCGATGCAGCTACACTAAAATCGCTGACTACCACGGACACCCTCCCTCCAAGTTTCACGTCCGTGTTTACAAAACGTAAGGTTGGTCTGCCTTTCGAGTTTGGCGACACTGGTTTACACCGTAGATGAGAAATTTAGCCAGCTGCAGCATGACCCCAGCCACTCCTTCCGCGATTATAGACTTTGAAAGGATTAGCATCATCCAAAGTCGCGACCAGCGATAGACATAAAATACGGTGCGCCACGGGGGTGACGGCGAGTGTAGCAGCGGAGGGGGACAGGTTTTGTTCACTTCCGCGTATCCCCCAAAAGTATGTCACGCATCAGTTCCCTTAACCACCACAGCGGCTGCAGATCGTCAAAATATTTAGTTGTCTTTGCGATTACGCACCGGAATAGCAGTTTTTCAGGGCAAGGTGACACGTTTTTGGTCACTTGGGCATGGATAAACAATATAAAAAATACAAACTGCCAATTCCTTCAACACTAAAATCATTGCACTACCCCTTTAGCATGCATCACGCAGTAGTGATACATAACTGCACGCCAATACAATGCTCATCTAGATTGAAGTGAGCAGAGATGGCAATTGAACCTCAAATGCCTGGATTCTGCAGTCCAAGCTTCCTGCTTCGTGTGCTCTGAGCTGTGGCGCGCTAACACACTCAGCCGCCGACCCCCTCAGCAGCGCCTTTGAAGGGTTGTGAGCCTCGGTCCAGTCCCATGAGCTGACCGCTCGACCAATGTCGATGCTGTAACCCTGCAGGCAAAGAAATTGCTCGTGGTTGCAGACTGTCACTCATCTGTGGGCTCAATTGACGCTAACACAGCGGTGCTTCCAGGCCTGGGTCTGCGACTGAGTGAAAATCACCTGACATGGGTCCCCAGAAGGCTGCCAGCTGTTGAGGCCTTTAGTGCAGTCTCACACTAGGCACACTGTCCTGCATGTTCCTCTGCAGGGAATGAGGCCGCTTTCTTGGCCTCTTGACAGGCTGGTCACTTGGTGGCCGTCCGGCTGGCACCCTTTTGGAGCCCCTCGCCCGGATCTGGCATCCCCGGTGCCTTCGTGCTGCCGCAGTCACCTCGAGGCTCAACATGAGGCCGGTGGGGTCGTTGCCATCGGGCACACGATCCAGCTCGTCTCCAAGACCTTGCAGGCGCTGCAAGCTCGACTCCAGGCGCCAGTACACTTGTTCTCGTGCCTGTGTGGAAGGCATTGAGGCAAGCAAGTGAGCAAGTTACCTCCTGTCTGTACTCCATCGCTGCAAGGAAGGTCGAGCTGCGGGCTTTCGGCATCCCTGCATGGCATGCACACTCGTGCTCGTAGCTCCAGCTTCTCTCCCTCGGAACGTGAAAGAAACGATAACTGTGGTGAAGGTTCAGACTTTGAGGCTACAAACAACTACTAAAACCTCCTTTGTTTCCCTTTTTTTTCTTCAAGTTTACACATACACGATTTACAAGCAAACCTGCTTGACATTATAGTACAGTAGCATGACTGCGATTCTGGCCAGATATTGTTGCCGCATAGAAAACAGGTCCTGCCATTTGTAGACTAGTGAGCAACACACCAGGCTACCTAAATTGTGAATGTAATTTGGCAGGTATGTGAAGCTCGGAGAGCCCACTGTCACCGTCTTAGCATAGGTATATATACCAAGACGCTCCAGGAATTGCCACGGTCAATCCTAATGTCCGGCACATAGATGCATACCCATAAGCCGGACGTTAAGATTGGCCGTGGGGATTCCTGGAGCGTCTCGGCATATATACCCATGCTAAAACAGTAAAGGCGGGCTCTCCGAGCTTCACATATCTGCTATATACATCCACATATTACACTGGGCCAAAAACGCTGTAGAAACGAAGCAATTACGCAACAACCATATGTCTTCATTTGGTACCGCAAACATGAATGCGTGGATGGCAACAGCCAGGAAATATGCACCACCTAAAATTCTAGGCGCTGCACTTGTGCGCCTCCTAGTACGACCCGTAAGAACTGTTTGTGTTCCAGAAGTTTACTACTAGCGACCGGCAAAACGCTTTTGCAGTCTCCACCTGTGCAGATCGCCGAGAAAAGAAACAAGGAACTGGAGTGAACACGAACATGAAATGGCACACACATACTTGGGCAAGCTGAGCTCGGTCAGATCCTTGTACAGTCGGAGACGCCAGAGCTGAAGTGGAGGGCTTCTGGCATGTCGCTGGCTTCGGCAGTGTGTTGGCCTTCTGAGGCTTTGGCGGTGCAGCTGGCCGCGTCTGGTTCATTTGGCGAGTGCTGCCTTTTACGGAAAGGCATGAAGAACTCTTCGGCGGGAACACTTGTCTCCGAAGGGCAACTTGCTCAGTCGGTATCCATCCTTCGCGCTCCAACGATCTCGCAGGCCCAATAAAGTAATGATCGCCGCACCATTCAGCACTCGCACCAATAAAGCATACCAGAACTCTGGTATGCTTTATTGGTATGCATTACTTTATTGGGCCTGCGAGATCGTTGGAGCGCGAAGGATGGATACCGACTGAGCAAGTTGCCCTTCGGAGACAAGTGTTCCCGCCGAAGAGTTCTTCATGCCTTTCCGTAAAAGGCAGCACTCGCCAAATGAACCAGACGCGGCCAGCTGCACCGCCAAAGCCTCAGAAGGCCAACACACTGCCGAAGCCAGCGACATGCCAGAAGCCCTCCACTTCAGCTCTGGCGTCTCCGACTGTACAAGGATCTGACCGAGCTCAGCTTGCCCAAGTATGTGTGTGCCATTTCATGTTCGTGTTCACTCCAGTTCCTTGTTTCTTTTCTCGGCGATCTGCACAGGTGGAGACTGCAAAAGCGTTTTGCCGGTCGCTAGTAGTAAACTTCTGGAACACAAACAGTTCTTACGGGTCGTACTAGGAGGCGCACAAGTGCAGCGCCTAGAATTTTAGGTGGTGCATATTTCCTGGCTGTTGCCATCCACGCATTCATGTTTGCGGTACCAAATGAAGACATATGGTTGTTGCGTAATTGCTTCGTTTCTACAGCGTTTTTGGCCCAGTGTAATATGTGGATGTATATAGCAGATATGTGAAGCTCGGAGAGCCCGCCTTTACTGTTTTAGCATGGGTATATATGCCGAGACGCTCCAGGAATCCCCACGGCCAATCTTAACGTCCGGCTTATGGGTATGCATCTATGCGCCGGACATTAGGATTGACCGTGGCAATTCCTGGAGCGTCTTGGTATATATACCTATGCTAAGACGGTGACAGTGGGCTCTCCGAGCTTCACATACCTGCCAAATTACATTCACAATTTAGGTAGCCTGGTGTGTTGCTCACTAGTCTACAAATGGCAGGACCTGTTTTCTATGCGGCAACAATATCTGGTCAGAATCGCAGTCATGCTACTGTACTATAATGTCAAGCAGGTTTGCTTGTAAATCGTGTATGTGTAAACTTGAAGAAAAAAAAGGGAAACAAAGGAGGTTTTAGTAGTTGTTTGTAGCCTCAAAGTCTGAACCTTCACCACAGTTATCGTTTCTTTCACGTTCCGAGGGAGAGAAGCTGGAGCTACGAGCACGAGTGTGCATGCCATGCAGGGATGCCGAAAGCCCGCAGCTCGACCTTCCTTGCAGCGATGGAGTACAGACAGGAGGTAACTTGCTCACTTGCTTGCCTCAATGCCTTCCACACAGGCACGAGAACAAGTGTACTGGCGCCTGGAGTCGAGCTTGCAGCGCCTGCAAGGTCTTGGAGACGAGCTGGATCGTGTGCCCGATGGCAACGACCCCACCGGCCTCATGTTGAGCCTCGAGGTGACTGCGGCAGCACGAAGGCACCGGGGATGCCAGATCCGGGCGAGGGGCTCCAAAAGGGTGCCAGCCGGACGGCCACCAAGTGACCAGCCTGTCAAGAGGCCAAGAAAGCGGCCTCATTCCCTGCAGAGGAACATGCAGGACAGTGTGCCTAGTGTGAGACTGCACTAAAGGCCTCAACAGCTGGCAGCCTTCTGGGGACCCATGTCAGGTGGGTTTCACTCAGTCGCAGACCCAGGCCTGGAAGCACCGCTGTGTTAGCGTCAATTGAGCCCACAGATGAGTGACAGTCTGCAACCACGAGCAATTTCTTTGCCTGCAGGGTTACAGCATCGACATTGGTCGAGCGGTCAGCTCATGGGACTGGACCGAGGCTCACAACCCTTCAAAGGCGCTGCTGAGGGGGTCGGCGGCTGAGTGTGTTAGCGCGCCACAGCTCAGAGCACACGAAGCAGGAAGCTTGGACTGCAGAATCCAGGCATTTGAGGTTCAATTGCCATCTCTGCTCACTTCAATCTAGATGAGCATTGTATTGGCGTGCAGTTATGTATCACTACTGCGTGATGCATGCTAAAGGGGTAGTGCAATGATTTTAGTGTTGAAGGAATTGGCAGTTTGTATTTTTTATATTGTTTATCCATGCCCAAGTGACCAAAAACGTGTCACCTTGCCCTGAAAAACTGCTATTCCGGTGCGTAATCGCAAAGACAACTAAATATTTTGACGATCAGCAGCCGCTGTGGTGGTTAAGGGAACTGATGCGTGACATACTTTTGGGGGATACGCGGAAGTGAACAAAACCTGTCCCCCTCCGCTGCTACACTCGCCGTCACCCCCGTGGCGCACCGTATTTTATGTCTATCGCTGGTCGCGACTTTGGATGATGCTAATCCTTTCAAAGTCTATAATCGCGGAAGGAGTGGCTGGGGTCATGCTGCAGCTGGCTAAATTTCTCATCTACGGTGTAAACCAGTGTCGCCAAACTAAAAGGCAGACCAACCTTACGTTTTGTAAACACGGACGTGAAACTTGGAGGGAGGGTGTCCGTGGTAGTCAGCGATTTTAGTGTAGCTGCATCGGTGTTGGCAACCGTTCCCCTTAAAGCAGTCCTTGCCAAGGACGTGAACGACAGCTTCACTCTGGCCGGTCTAAAACGACAAAACGAGTCGTCTGTGAGAAGGTTGCGGGCTCCCACGGTTACAGTTTTTCGTAGTGTGCCGCTGCGAAAAGCCCTCTTTGTGTCGCGACTTGGCTCAGGTTGCCTCTCCGGTTGGACCCTTTTGTTGCACATTACTTGTACCTTAAGATTTCTTATCTGATGCAGGAGTCTGCTAAACTCCCATGTGTTATGCGCTTATTTTGAAGTCGCATTCATTTAAGGCCTGATTGCATCTTCCAACACATTTCGAATCGGAGACATGTTCTTCCAGGTGCCCCTTGTGGAAAAATTTGCACGTGGCTTTAGCCGGGCTTGCATTCATTAGGTGAACGCATACCTGTGCAAAGGATACAGGGTTTCTTTGATGATTTCGCCCCGTTACTCATTGTTGCAGTGGAACTGGGCATTTCACCTTGTTTCCCCACCTGGAGTTGCTGGCTGGCAACAGACTATCTCCAATGAGAAAGTGTAGGTGATGTTCCGTTCCACTAGCAAACATTGAAGGTGGGACTTCTTGATGCCACAAATCAATCGGTCCCTCAGCATCACCTCGAGCGGTAGCACAGCAGAGGATTCTCTCGCTGGGGCTTGTGAGACCTGTCGAGTCTCTCGTGGTGAACTGGCATTTGACACGGACACGGCTGTCGTGGCCGTTGCCGGAGAGGGTGTGGTCGGTGTGGCCATCACTGTACCGAAGTTGCGGTCGGCAGCGATTATTCGCAGTGCGGCCACATACTCCGAAATTGAGTCTGTCAGTGTTTGGTTCGTTTCATTGATGGAATTTGAACCAACTGGGCAGTTTCGCTGACTTGGGGTCGTGGTGTTCATTGAGGCACTTGATGATCTCCTCAACCTCAACTTCCGAAAGCTTTTTGGGTGCGAGCATGGCTGGTACGGTGTCGCAGATTAATTCATTGCAGAACGTCGGGAGGACGGCTTGCTTCTATGCGGAGCTTGTGATGTTCTTAGCCTGGAAGTAGAATTCGAGGCGTTTCAATCACCCACTTCAGTTTCCACCAGGGGAAAGCTTTAGAATCAATCTGTGATGAGCAGGCGGAGTCGTCCATCCTCAGGGGTCCAGAAACTTTGTTTGAAGTTGGGATTTAGTGCGAAAGTGTGTGTGGGTCCGCCAAGTCCTTACTCGGAGACCCTCGGAAATTCTTTTGACAGTCCTCGAGTCTGTAGGAGTGACTCGGCTAATTCAAGGGCACCTTGAGTAGTTAGTGCTTCGTGTTGTGTTAGACGGTGCACGGACAAGAGCAAGGCTGTCCTTTCTCAAGCCTAGACAGAGTGCTTCAGTTTGTCGTCTTCCTAGAGCCCCCTCCCCCTCTATCTCTCTTTCTGAATGCACAATAGACCTTTCCGGAAAATCCCATGTGACCTTGCAACGAGGGGAATTGTGGGGCTCTTCGAATGTACGCTCGTGCTGGCTCGAACGCTTCACGTGTCTTGGTAGTAGAGCGATTCACTCTTTCTTATCATTAGGAGCTCAAAACACGCAAAAACATTATGTGAGCAGTAAAAGAAAAAGGTTATCTCACCCTCTGTTTTGCTTTCCTTCTGCCTTCTCCGCGTTCTGAACGTCAACTTCGTGTACGCTTCTTGGATAATTCCTTTTGCAGTACATCTGAACGTCGCAGTGCATAAAGTAGACGCTGGGGGCACCAGATATCTCCGGAAAGGTCCGTCGCTCACGCATCACGTAGCTTATTGAACGCTTAAAACCGGTTCCTTTCGAGCAGGCTTGCTCCACGTCTTTTCACGATCAGCAACGGTGGCTCACACTCCTTTCCCTGGAACCGCGTGGAAAAATTGACGCTTCTCAGAACCACCAACTTACGTTGTGAATGCGTCCGGAGTGCGATTTAAGTCTATGCTGCTCTTCCAAGATGACATATTCTCTTTAGAACATTTGTGGACCAAGCAGTTCTAGTGTCAACTTCTATGTAGATGGGAATTTCATTTAGTTGAACTTCGGCGATTGCTGCCCCTGTTCAATGAAGTTACGGCTCTGTCTTTGATCTGTCTTATTCCAGACGATGACTGGATCCTGCTTTTGGAGAGTGGTGCTTGGACTTGGCCAACTACTGACGGCATGCATGCATGATGTGTCCGCTTCCACCACAGAAATGGCACGTTCAAAATTATAGCTACTTGTGCCGTGCGCAACATTTTCTAGCTGTACTCGGAAATGTCTTCCTTGCGCCAGGGTTGTGGCTTGGCATTGATGAACCGTTTCATGCCTTGTGTGGGTCGTGTTTGTCAATGTGGCGAACCTCTGCTGTCTCTGGAGCCCGGAAGTGTGGGGTTTCTCGTTTGTGACATACTCCGCAGCAATCGCAAGTTGTTGAGCCCTATCAAAAGTGAGATCTGGTGTGGCGAGAAGGTGTCGCCAAATGGCTTCCTCGCATACTCCATAAACTAACCGGTCGCAAAACTTACACGAAAATTATGTCTACTCGCAGTGCTGAGTGACACGACGCAGCACAGCAATGTAGTCAGGCACAGACTCGCCGGCAGCATTTGTTGAGCATGAACCTGTTACCAATGTCCTTAGCCCCAAGTCTCTTCAAAAGTGGAGAAAAAATAAGACTGAAAGAGGGGCATACACGGAGGGTTCACATGGGCAGCAGAAGACTGCACGCTTCATGTCTCTGTCCACAAACTCATCAGGCAGCAAGTAGAATTAAAGTCCAGCTGCTCTCTAACATGTTTTCATTCTTCTGATGTGAATGCTGGGTGCCTCGCCTGTTGTTTAGGCTCATTGCCACATGTTATCTACAAAAGCAGAGGTTACATCCATTCAAACTGTCTAGATTAATGAAAAGAAAAACACAGCTGCTCATTCGAACAAATACAATCGAACGTCTGCTTGGTGTCCAGGATTGTTGGGTGTGATTTCGGATCCGACACGAGTTTTTAAATATCTGCTTGTTTTGCAGCCGTGTTAGTCTTGGGCTCTTGCACACAAGTGTGATGTGCAATTCCGACATGGTGCAAATTAAGTAAGAACAGAAGAGGTTTATTCATTGTTTACAGTTGGTCTTTACAGCAGAAGGGCGTCACAAGTTAAGGCTGTTTCACACACCTGCAACTGCTTATGACAGGAATGGCTTGAAACCAGCTTTAAGTCTCTTGTAACTGACTGGTTGGCCACTCTGGTCATAAACTGTTGCAAGTGTGTGAAGCCGCTTTTACATGAATAAGCTATAGTAGCTTCCAAAGTTACGACAACTCTCATGTGCCTTACACGTTTGAGGCGACATGCCCGTTTGCTTTACCCTAGTTCTCGAGAGAAACTATTATTTACATTCGTCAACTTCTTTTAATGTTTATGTGAGCTGTTGCTTCTGAGTGTGAACTTGCCATTTTGCTTTACAGCTCATAGCCATATCGTTCCCACGTCTTCACTCTGTTGATTTTTGCATGTATGTGCATCATATGAAGGCCCCGGTTATTTCGAAGGGACAGAGGAAATAGCATTCTTTGAAACCAGCATTTCAGTGCAACTATATATTTCATGTGGTGAAATAAAAACTTCCCGAGCTCAAAGTATTCACTGGTTTTTTCTCTTCATAGTTCCACTGGGCATGCGTCATATTCGTACCTCCACCATGAAAGGTTCTCCAATGGCACGAGTGTTTCTGACGGTACTAAGCTAATCCCTAAACCACTTCCCGAATTCGCGGTTCGAGCGTCGAGCAGTTGTAGGCATAGCTGCATTTATTTTGGGACGAGGGCGCCGCGGCACCGCTAAAAGGCAAGAACGAAGATTTGCGTCGCCGTGAGTAACGGTGATGCGACGGTACAAAGCTAATCCCTTCACCACTTCCCGAATTCGCGGTTCGAGGGTCGAGCAGTTGTAGACATAGCCACATTTATTTTGGGTAGGGAGAGTCGCGGCACCGCTGTAAGGCCAGCACGAAGATCTGCGTCGCCGCGAGCAATGGTGATGCGACGACAACGTACAGGCGAAATAAAAATGCTGGCGATACTTCAAATTGAGCTTGGGGGTCAGCGTAAGCGTTCGTGACGACAGGGCATATTTTCGTATCGAAAAAGGCAAGCGCTCATGCATGCCATGGTTCACATCCACCCCGTCGGCGACGAACCTGCTCAGCAAGAATAAAGTCTACACCAGCGGCGACATCGAGAGAAGGCTCGACTTCGGATACTAGCGGTAGGCGTTGGTAGCTTTGCTCTTATTAAGCGATGAGTTGGGAACGCTAATAAAAGTACTTGCGCCTTTTAAGCACTCCTGCAGAAGCACGATCCGAGACGTCGCATACTGCGGGCGTCGCATACTGCGGGCGTCGCATAGTTGCGTCAACAAGTGTTCAGTCCCTCGCGGCACCGCGTTCACAGCGTCTCAGCCGCGACTGCGTCGACCGCGTAGGCTTCCGGTTTCAAGCGTTTGAGGCTTCAGCCGCGACTGCATCGACCGCGTAGGCTTCGCGTTTCAAAGTTTCAGGCGGCGGGCGCCATGTTTGCCTCACCACAGCAGCGCGAGTGACGTCATGTCACGTGACATTTGACAAACCAATAAAACAACTGGTTTCGTTATGGAGCGGAAGTGACGTCATGTCACGTGACATGTCAAATTGCTATAGCGGTAGTGACGTCATGTCACGTGACAAGGGGGCGTGGCCAGGTGCTGTACGGGATATGGTTTGCTTATACGCGGCCGGGAAGGGGTATATCTGGGTGGTGTGCTTGTGTACGATTCGACGGCGGGGGGCAAGGAAGCCTTGCGAGGAAGTGGGGGATTAGCAGTGGTGGCAGTGGCGGGTGATAAGTCAACTGCGTTCTCGTGCACTCTGTGGCGCCTAGCGCATGTGCATGTATGTGTGTGCGAGGAGGGCTGCTGACATGGACTGGACGGGAGGAAGCGGCTTGTCCTTCAGGACTGTGGATGTCGGGTGGGAGCACCGGGGGGCTCGCCCTTTTAAACGAATGTCTGACAAATAAACCTTCAGCTGTGTTTCAGACGTTGGGGTGTGTTCGTCCCCTCCTGTGTTGCTGAGACTGGGGTTTTATTACCATGCTAGGTAAGACCGATAGCGACGTCCTTCCGTACCTTTTCTAACAGTGTTTCTCACTTTTACCTTCATAATTAGGTTGAAAGTACCGAAAGCTATCACCGGAGGTAATTTCGTCAATCCACCTGTCTGTCCGTCCACGCGATCGTGTGAGGGGTCGGTGAAGTAGCGGCACCAATGTTTCAGAGGTTGAAATTCCGTACCTTGCATTTTCACGAGTTAGGAAAATATTACACCTCGCTTTTGCGGGCAGTTCGAATGGCATTTATACCAAAGGCACCTGCGCGGTCCGCAAATTAGTTCGCGACCCCGACTCTGCGTGTGACGCTCTGCATGCTCGCAGATGCTTTAGAGGCCTTGGGTTTGAAGGCCTTTGAAATTCTCGTGGAATGCGGTTGTTTCACATAAGTGTTGCATCTTCGTGAATTAGTGGCATAATTCATGCGCGTATCCAGGGACGTATTAATTTTTTTTAAACACGCGGAATTGCTCAACATGTGTTTGTTTCACAGTAGGAAAAACTGCCGAATTTTTCCCCGTTACCTGCATCAGATTTATTGAACTGGCCAAAATATGCATAACAATATAATGCAGTAATCTGGAAAGTTTAGACTTTTTCTGTAATTTTTTTCTTATTCCAGCCTTGTGTAACAAAAACCGAATACTCCGTTTAGTTTCAGTTGTTATTCCTAGGTAAAAAAAATACATTGCTTGGTTGCATCAAGCTTCTTGATCCTCCAAACTCTACAGCTGAACTCTGAATGTTAGAAATTTCGAAAACGGCATCGGCTTATCTCTGCGGAGACGATGCGCGCGAGGGGTGAGCTCAACATTGTACTCGCAGCGGCCAGATGCAGCCGTGGAGATCAACAGCTGGGAAGGTCGAGACTCGACCAGAACAAAAGCTGGAACGCAAGCGAGCGGAGTACACGAAAGTGGCACATCTGTTTGGAGCGAGTGTGTGTAGTTTAAAATAAAAGCGTTGGGCTTTGTTAAGATGGATCTATATTTCTGAACATCAAGAAGCAACAATTACCTCAACAAAATGTTGGTACCAAGACCCGGGAAGAAGCTACTGCATTACAAATGAAGCCGACGAGCAACGTGTGATAGAATCGCCAGCAGACATCGAAGAGAACACAACGACTGAACGGGGGAAACCTGTTAATCAACAGCCACATCTACAATACACTCTAGGAAAAAATGACTACCCTGGGTAGTCAAATGGCGCTTTGGAGGCTTTGACTACCCCAAAAGGCGAGTTACTAGCCTTTGGACAAAGTGACGACCCCAAACCGCTGTGGAACGACCGCCTTTCTGCAGATGACGACAGGGGTGTTGTCACTTTCGAATCCGATATTCATGTGCAGGCAGTCGTAAATGATATTAGTAACTTGGATAACTACTGGAAGACTATAAATGATATGCTTCCTTAGCTTTCGTGATCTTTTAAGATCCGCCAAGATCACATCTGTTGTGCAATTCGCGTAAATTGGTGGAATAAACATTTTGTCAGCACGAGCAGCAACACTGGTCTCGACAGCCGTGGACCGTGGTGGGGTGTAGCTGTGTCATCATAACAACAACAAACGGCGTGGGTGTTTGCGGAACTGAGGTAAGGATATCTTTCTGCCCTATTTTATTGCAAAGAATGTAAAAAAAACATGATTAATTGTATATCTGATCGTGTTGAACCATTGAACAATGGGACCGAGGATCGGCAGGGTAAACATGCTCAGAGGTATGTGACTGTGTCGCCCGTACTGTGTTCATCAATCTCGGACTGGTTGAATTCCTGAGCTGCACCCGTCGTGGTTGTGATCTTCTGGCTGTACGTACGTAGTGCGCGAACTTTCCAATTCAGTATAGCAGGTTGAGATTCAGTGGCAGCGTAGTAATTGGCTTTTACTAGATTGTTGTGTCGTCACGAGCGCTATTTGTGCTTTTACAAGCGCCCGCGCGAGCCCGAACTTGCGCCTCTTTCACCGTTTGCGTTCTTCTCGTTTGATGTTCTGCTCTATGATTTATTAAGCCTAAATCTAAAGGTCAATTGCCTCTGCCTCGTCACCCATCAGGACACCCCATAGCGCTGCCGCTCTACCGGCCCTTCCTGGATGTCTCCTGCTGCCAAGTAACAGCCGGATCGTCGAACCTCCATCATCGTCGCCTCTCCACCAGAGGATCACTACATTTTGGTGCGTCAGCTACCACTATAGTTCGGCGCGTCAGCTACCGCTATATTTTGGTGCGTTGTCGAGCCTGTCGGCCCGTCCCGTTTTTTCGACTGTTTAACTCTTTTCTGGGCACAAAAAGAGCCCCCGCGGTTTTTCACAACGTTCTTGCGCTCGTGCTCGTTCAGTTTTCTTTTTTTTTTTTTTTAAGGGCAGTATATAAGCTTCCGAGGTTCTTTGCAGTGTTCCAACGCCCGTGATTGTTCAGTTTACCAGTCCGCCTTGCAAGACGGGGCCTTTCAAACCTTCTGATCTTTTCCCCTTGGCCGGTCGCTCTGCTGCACCCGTTTTTGGACTTTACGCAATTTCATTGCATTGGGACATGCTGCCCTATACTCCGTTCACCCTTAAAGGCCGCCCCGCAGGGGGCACCTGTGAAAGCAGGTGTTTGTAGAGTGGCGTCTCCACGGACCCCGAGCCCCGCGGGGGGCGCCTGCACCTTAGGTGCTAGGTGCTTGGTGAGTAGCGTCACCACGGACCCCAGCCACGTGGGCCACCATCCCCGCACGCAGGGGGCACCTACTTTAGTAGGTGCTTGGTGAGTGGCGTCACTACGAACCCCGAGCCTTGTGGGTTCGCCCACCCACGTCTGGCTGTGCGTGGCTTACCCGTGTCCGGGGAAAAGGGGACCCTGGTGGTTGAGCTGAGCCCGGGGTATGCTTGGACCCTTCGGGGCCCCCCGGGCAAGGCAATACACCGCTTCGACCCCAGCTTCTCGTAGACGGGTGTCCTGGCTTGGCCCGACCAGAATGATTCAGTCAGTCGCCTCTTCTACCCTCTTCTTCCTTATTTCACTTTTCCTCCCACCTCTTTCTCTTTTCTTCTACACTCTCTTCCTTCCTTTTTCACCTTCTTAGGCGGCAAGGGCTAACCTTGAGTGGAAAGAGGTCCTGTCCCTGCATCCACACTTGGTTATAATGCCCGGGCAGCACTGGTAGAGTAATTGTGTCAGCCAAGCCTTTCTTGTTATGGCACATTACCTACCCCCTCGTTGGGCTCCGTGGTGGGCGGTGCACCCGGGCACTGAACTTCTCTCCCATCTTTATGGGTTCTAGACAAAAAACCTCTGATCGGGCCCTGAAAAGAGTCCGCACCGAAGCCATCACTGCAAAGACACCTGACCTTCCTCCAAGAGTCTCCAAGTTTTTAGTCATTCATTCTGGAGGCGATAACCAGCTCTCACAGATGTCCCCATTCTTAGTTGCAAAAGTACTTGAAGGTGCAATTGGGAAAAACTACAAGGCAAAGAAAATGAGCTCCGGCGATTTACTTGTTGAGGTGGAAACGAATCAGCAAAGTACTGCACTATTAGGCTTAACAACTATTTCCGGTTATGACGTCTCTGTCTGTCCCCACCGAACGTTAAACAGCATTCAAGGAGTTATCTCCGAAGATGACCTTCTTGACAGCCCTGAGAGTGAAATTGTTGAAGGCCTCTCTGACCAAGGTGTCACAGCTGCAAGGCGTATTACCATTCGTCGTGACGGGAACGGGCTGAAAACAAAACACGTTGTACTCACCTTCGAATCGACCATCCTTCCTGAAGCTGTGAAGGCTGGGTACCTGCGCTGCAGGGTTCGGCCTTATGTGCCAAACCCCCGTAGATGCTTCAAGTGCCAGAGATTTGGCCATGGCTCTCAGAGCTGCCGTGGAAAGGCCACCTTTGCGAAGTGTAGCAAAACCGACCACGAAGCTGATGCATGTTCTAACGACCCACACTGTGTAAACTGCTCAGAACCTCACCCAGCATATTCCAGATCATGCAAGAAATGGAAAGACGAGAAAGAGATCCTCACCTTGAAAGTTAAGAAAAACCTTTCTTTCCCTGAAGCACGCCGTCGCTTCGCATTCGTGCAGAAAGGCGGCTACGCCCAAGTGGTGCAGCGGCGACCTGCACCACTGAAGGTTGCAGTGGCAACCCAGACGTCTTTCCTGGACTATGGGAAGCCACGGCAGTCCCCCACGCCCCAGCTGAAGATTCAGCTTCCGGGGCGTGCAATCTCGGCTGGGCGGTCCACGGACCCTCCAAGCCAGAGTGCGAACCCTCGCGCTCCAACAGGGCAACAGCCTGGGTCTTCTCAGGCTGTTTCCCAAACCCAGGAGGGGCCGGTGGCTGCCGCAACCGTCCCTCCTCCGCGATCTCCTTCCAGGGAAAAGGGTCGACACTCTCGCCCACACTCCCTGGAGAGAGCATCATCGAAGGAGCGGCATGGCTCTCGTGCCGCACCTGCAGCGTCTAAGGGAGAGCAACGGGTGGACTTGGGCGACGCTTCGCCCAGCACCTCGTCTGCCCCTTTGGCTGGGTCTGGTCGTGGACGGCGCATGGCGCCCCGTTCCCCAAACCTAAAGAGCCCTACAGGAAAAGCCTCGCCTCAGGAAACTGAGGCCATGGATGAGTGTGAAGTCTCCACTCCTGCGTCTGACCAAGACGACATGGAGTGGCAGACTACTAAGAGTAAAAACAAAAGCAAAAAACCGGTGATCCCACCAACATGACGTTACGAATTAATTTTTGCCACATGCGGCAGCTTTAAAACTTTTATTTATTCTCCCAGGTTTTTTATATATTTTAACTCAATTTTAAAACAATGACCAATTTCCATTTTATGCAATGGAACTGCCGTGGCCTAATCAGAAATATTGATGACATAAATTATTTTATAGACGAGCTGAGACCCATTGCACTCAGCCTCCAAGAAACACATTTAAATCACACTAATACGCAGATTTTACGTCAGCACCAGGTTTTAGGAAAGACAGAATTTCCTCAAATTCGTCTGGAGGAGTGGCACTAGTGGTGCAGAATGGTGTTGCTTGCTCTTAGGTCCCCCTTTCTACGCCCTTAGAGGCTGTAGCGGTGCGCCTTCTTGTTCACCGTTTGATCACGGTAGTTTCTTTTTATCTGCATCCTAACTCTCCGCTGCATATCAGTGAACTTGAGTCACTTGTAAAACAATTACCTCAACCTTTTTTAATTTTAGGCGATTTTAAGGCCCACCACCCTTTGTGGGGTAGTGCTCGCAAAGATTCACGTGGAGGTGTCGTAGAGCGGTTTTTATAATCATCTGGGTTGTGTCTTTTAAATGGGAGGGAACCTACATTTTTTAGTGCAGCACATCAATCATTTACATCTATTGACCTTTCTTTTGCATCACCAATTGTACTTCCATGCTTTTCGTGGACTGTTTTAAATAACCCTTTTGGAGTGATCATTTCCCTATTGTTTTAGAAAGCACGATGCCAATTCCTTCCATTCCGACACGACTTCCAAAGTGGAAATTGGAAAAGGCTGATTGGTCTCTTTTTTGTTTGGAGGCTTTTATTGATTCATCTGTTCTCGTAAATATGAGCCCTGAAGATGCCACGCTGTATGTTACTGAAGCGATTATAAATGCCGCGTCACACAATATTTCCCAGACCTCTGGACGACTCCCCAAGAGGTGCAAGCATGGTGGAACGATGACTGCACCACAACACGCAAGTCGCAAAACAAGGCAAGGTGCATCTTCAGACGTTATCCCACTTCTAGGAATTTACTTGAATTCAAGAAAAGAAGAGCCAAAGCTCGCTGGAGGCGAAAGCAAGCGAAAGGCAGGTCTTGGAAAAAGTATGTCACCTCTTTGAGCAGCTTTGTTTCTTCAAAGGAAGTGTGGGATCGTCTCAGGAAGATTAGGGGAGGCTATCGGTCTTTCAGGATACCCCTCTTTCCATCAGCAACATCCCTGAGGGAACAAGCAAATATTCTTGGTGAACACTTCCAAGAAATCTCTAATTCAGCCAACCATAGTGAATCCTTTAAGAGGTTTAGATCAGCAGCAGAAAAATAAACTATTTCTTTGTCTGGTGTTCAGGGTGCTCCTTATAACAAGCCATTTACACGGTGTGAGCTTGAGTTGGCTCTCGGCGTCAAAAAGAAATCTGCGGCTGGGCCGGATAGGATTCAGTACGAGATGCTAAGAAGACTGTCGCCTGAATCCCTAAGAAGTTTGCTCACTTTTTTAATTTATTGTGGGATGCTGCTTGTTTTCCGGACTGTTGGAAAATGGCACACATAATCTCTCTACTGAAACCCAGCAAAGACCCCTCTTTACCGACAAGTTACCGCCCAATTGCTCTGACAAGCTGCCTAGGCAAAACCTACGAGAGACTCGTTAATTGCCGTCTTGTACACTTTTTAGAGGCAGAGGGTGTTTTTGATAGAAATCAGTGTGGCTTCCGAGCATGCCGCTCCACGGTTGACCACCTTGTCCGCCTGGAAACCTCTATTCGGGAAGCATTTGTCCATCGCCAGCACTGTGTCTCTGTCTTTTTTGACCTACAAAAGGCTTACGACACGACTTGGAGATATGGGATCCTTCGAGACTTGCACTCATATGGTGTCCGAAGTCGCATGCTTCGCTGTATTCAAAGCTTCTTGACGGGTTGGACCTTCCAAGTGCGTTTGGGCTCCATCCTGTCGGATGTTTTTCTCCAGGAGAATGGCGTCCCTCAGGGTGGAGTATTAAGTGTTACACTTTTTGCCGTGAAGATTAATAGCCTGGGAAAGGTTATACCACCATCTGTATCCTATTCAATGTATGTGGACGATGTGCAGATATTGTTTTCGTCATGTAACTTGTCCAGCTGTGAACGGCAACTGCAGCTCACAATCAATAAGATGAGCAAGTGGGCTGATCAAAATGGCTTTAGGTTCACCCCCGAAAAGACAATCTGTGTTCCCTTTTCACTCCGCCGTGGCCTGTTTCCAGATCCAGTGGTGCACTTGAATGATGTTGCTATATCTGTAAAGGAGGCCCACAAGTTTTTAGGAATAATATTTGATAAAAAGCTCACTTTTATACCCCACTTAAAAGAGTTGAAACATAAATGCCTACGTTCTTCAAACATTCTCAAAGTGTTGTCGCATACAACCTGGGGGTCTGACAGACGCTGCCTCTTGCGACTTTACAACTCCTTGGTACGGTCCCGCTTGGACTATGGCGCGATTGTTAATGGGTCGGCGCGTCCGTCTGCCCTAAAGATGTTGGACCCCGTCCATCATCTGGGACTCCGACTTGCCACGGGGGCATTTCGAACATCACCTGTGCCTAGCTTGTATGCTGATACACATCAAATGTCTCTGGAAAGACGAAGGCAATATTTGACTCTTTGTTATGCTTACAAGATATGCAGTTTTCCTCAACTGCCCTCTTTTGATGCCCTCCAATCTGCTACATCCCTCCGACTGTTTGAAAACAAGCCAAGTATTGTTCGGCCTCTGAGTTTCAGAGTTCGAAGCATGGCAACATCACTCCAGCTTCCCATTAGTGAAGCTGCTTTGCTGAAGAGCAATGAGAGAATGGCACCTTGGGACCTTCTGCCAATCTATTGTGACTGGTCACTGTCCAAGTACAGAAAGAGAGCTATTTCTTCACTCGTTCTTCAGCAGGAGTTTGCCGAACTGGAACAGAAATACAAGGACTACTCACACTTTTACACTGATGGATCAAAAACATCAACTTTCGTGGGGTGTGCGGTTTACTCCATTGCCTTAAAAAAAGTTAGACAACTCCATATTCTTGCAAATATTTTTACTGCTGAATTGTATGCCATTTCTATGGCTGTTGAGTACTTACTGGAGAACAATATCATGAAAGCAATTCTGTTTGTCGACTCCCAGAGCGTTCTTCTAGCCATTTCGTCCTTAACAGACAGTAAGAACCTTCTTGTACAATATCTTCGGGTACGGTTAAACCGAGCACTTCAGCTAGGACACTTGATCAAATTCTGTTGGGTTCCTAGCCACGTAGGTATTTCCGGCAATGAGAAAGCAGACTTGCTTGCTGGCTCTGCAAAAGAGTCCCCAAAACTGCCTCTTGGCTTGCCACACCAAGACCTGAAACCAATCATCCAGAAATCAATTATGAAGTCATGGCAGTTGGATTGGGATATGGAAAAAGAGAACAAACTTCATGTTATCAAGCCCCAACTGGGAGTGTGGGAGAGTTCCTCCCATAAAGACCGTCAGGTTGAAGTTCTCCTTAGCCGCTTACGAATCGGTCACACCCGTTTGACTCATTTGCACCTGCTCTGTGGTGAGGACGTTAACTTAGCGACAACTGTGGGAAAGCTATGACTGTTTTGCACATCCTGTGGCATTGCAAATCTTTAAACCAAGAGCGGCGATCATGTTTTCCAGAACTTTTTCGAGGTCACCTTCCCTTTCACCCATATTTTCTGCTCGGCGATCAACCATTGGTACCATTCAATCGAGCTTTAAATTTCCTTCATAAAACTGGCTTTTTACACCAGCTGTAGCTTCCAGTTCTTATAGATTATACTTTTAAGCCTCTTGGAAAAAACTTTGTTTGGCGCAATATGGCCTAAGTTGCTCTTGCGCCAAAAAACCCCAATCATCATCATCACCTTAAAGGCCGACGACCAGACTCGAGATTCTGCAAGGTAGAAGATCCTCCTCACAATGGGGGAGGAGGAAGCAGGCAACGGTGGACTGGGTAGAAAGGGGGAGAGGAGGAAACGGGAGAGAAGTGGAAAGCGCGAACTGGTCATCGGTCTTTAAGCTGAGACAGAGCCATATGTGTAGAAAGTTGGCCATTCGTTGGGAAGTATAGGAGATAAATGAGGAAGTGCCATTGGCCGAAAGCAGGCTGGGCGTGTTCCGAACGTCTTCACAAATTCGAATCTGGCCAATCAGAAGCCGGAAATAATACCCTGGCGGTGGTTGCGAGAAACAAAATTCATAAGTGCGTCGGAGTAACTCTCGTTGACTGAAAATGTGGTACATGTGATGTTTCAATCACGGTCATCCGAAATTATGGTGAAAGAGTGCGACTGGCGGAACGATCGACATAATCCGTGCGCCGAAGGCCGGGAATCTACCGTCTGAGCCGTCACACTCTCCCCGAGCAAAACAGAGTTGAGCGGCACATTTTTTTCTTACATCTTTCTGCATGGTCATGATTGTAACATCCTGTGCACCCTATTTTAAACCATGAAGGGTCACTACACTTCACACTTACGTGCTTATTAAAACCATACACCAACATATACCTATGGTTAAAACAGTTTCTCGCTACTACCGCTAGGGATTCTTTTAGGCTTCTGGTTGGTCAAGAGAGAATGTCAAGCCCACTTTCTGCTTCTGGTGCATGCCCAGGCTCTGCCTGCGCCTAGCACTGACCAAACACTCTCTAAACACGGCTCTGAGCTGAGACTGCAGTGGGAACTGCTTGCCCGCCGAACTAATCAGCCGCCTCCCTTTCATCACCTGACCCAGTCCTCGGTCTGTGGATATGAGCGGGAGTGTGATCATGTGGCGAAAGAGGGATGTATGACTGGTCCATTGAAGACGTAGCTTTCACCACAGTTTCAGCTTAGGGATGAATGGAATATAGTCAGCGCGCAGGATGGCCACCCAGCTCCGGCCTCCCAAGAAGTTGGTGTTTACAATACGGCCGCTGTCTTCATTGGCCTCTTCGCTCTAAACCATATGCTGAAGAACGAGCGTGCACCAGCATGCGACACGAAACTTTATCGATGGCTGCCCGTACACGGACGAGCTAGCATCTCCTCCGTTCTAGACGGGCGCTTTCGGTGAATCGCAGTGCTGTGAAATTAATTGTTTCTCTTTCGATTTTTCTTTATAAAAAACGTTTTTATCATAAATGCCTGTGACTACAACAGCCGCCATTAAGTCAACATTTTTCTCGGACTGCGACTATCTCAATTATGACAAACTTTCCTCGGATATGAAGTTTTTCCAATATCATTTCTCATTGATCACTTGTGTGCATAAGAAGATAAGTGTTGTGTTCTGGTATTTTTATTATCGTAGTCTTCCTATACCTACTGTTAAAAAAAAATATTAAAAATGGGAGAGCAGTAGTTTTTCGTTCTGCTTTAATGGGGTACGGAAGCAACATTTTAGCGCTTACTTCTTTGTGTAGACATGGTCTGCTTCATGACAGCAGCTCACAAACAGCAGTCTTTTGTCTATAAATGAAAGAAAAGCAATCTTAAAACAAATAAAAAAATGTCCTAATACCACCTGGTAGTTGAGGTCTGAGCTTTGTTGGAATGTCTCACGCCACGGGCCCATCAGGAGCTACACCACAGTGTGGCGTGTCCGATGGAAGCGTGCGGGAGCGAGCGACGCTTGGCGCACGTCTCAGGTCTAGTACACCATACCTCGGGCATTCCGACTTGTCAGAATTGTAACGCGCTGACGATAAAGCTGGCGCCACCTAGTGACGGCGATCGTAATTACTATACCCTTGGCCTCGTATTGGCCCGTGACGTTGCGAGCGTGACGTCACGGGTAAATATCCCGAGATTTGCGTGCCGACTCGATGGCTGTTTTTGGAGCGCTCGCCAGAATCTGTCGGTTGGAACAAAAAATATAGCCATCTGCTAAAAATACAAGCGTGCCATTATCATTTACGGATATTTCACTTATTTCGAAGTGTTCTGGAAATATTCCAAGTTTTGATTCTGTACCCCTTTAATGTCTTTCTTGGGGTTTTGTTTAAAAAAAATTAAAGAAAGGAGAATCTAATAATTGGCTTTTACTAGTTTGTTACATCGTCACAGACACTATTTGCACTATTATGAGTGCAATTTCGAGTCCGAGCTTGCACTTCTTTGCCATTCTTGTTCTTCAGTTCTGATGTTCTGCTCTATAATTAATGAAATCTAAACCTAAAAGTCAATCACCTCTGCTTTGTCATTGGCAGGGTTCGCGCTGACTGTGAACCCCGCCACTACTCGTCTCCCATCAGGGTACCCCATCACCTGGCCGCTCTACCAGCGCTTTTTGGATGTCTCCTGCTGCCAAGGAGCAGCCTGATGATTGAACAACCGAACCTCCAACATTGTTGCCTCTCCGTCAAAAAACTACTACAGGTAGGCTGGCCCACATGTGGGGAAGCTGTGTCCAGAGCTGATCTGCCTGGTGTTGGTGCTGTCCTCTTGAGGTGCCTACTGTTGGCATTCGTATACCATCAAGTGAGCAGACAATTTTAGGAATCCACCATAGGCCTAAACTGCGCGCCCACACAATCTGTCCCACGTACACCAAAAGGATGGTTGCCTCCCATGTGCGGGGACGAGTCCAAATGCATATAGACAAAAATCAATCGGGGATCTGATGTGGTAGCCAAATAACAGTTAAGAAGAATGCTTCCTATCTTTTGCTGAGGTTCTGCAGCAGTGGAACTTCGACAACAGCGGGAAAGTGCTTGCAGGCCTGGTTCCAAGACTGTAAGGTTGAACCTCATAAATTTCCCCTTTTCTCCACATATTGCATGCTCGGATAACCTGATGAACTGCGGGTGATACAAAGGGGTGGTGGGGTGATGTACATGACTGTTGTAAAAGCTGTTTGAAAACAGTACTATTAATCTGGGTTTGTTGTCGTCAAACACAAGTGTCCTTGGTTGTCCAAATCGATCAAAGATGTCGCACTGGGCTTCCACTGTGGTCTCGGCCGATGCTTCTATCTGCTTTGTGTCGATCAGTATCACGTAACTCTTCAGCTGTACGGCATAATATAAGCCATGCTCAGTGTTGCTTGGTATCCAATCAGCTGACCCGAACCTGCACCAGGGGCATTTAACAGGACTGGGCACATGTTTCGCACCTTCTTACATGGTCTTAAATGTCTTTGTCAACACCGGGGTTCCAGAAGATGGTTTGTGCCAAGCTCTTCATGACTGACCTGCCTGGGGCCCTATGTCGCGCTTTGTGGACTCCCACGCAGCTGGGAACAAGAAAGTGACGTCAACAACGCAGCAAGCACAGACTAAGTGTTGATTGGTGAAAGTCGCTGATGACGAATTTCCGCAGAAGAAAACAAAGCTCACTTTTCCTTTCTTTTCTTCTGCGGAAATTCGTCATCAGCAACTCTCACCAATCAACATCCAATCTGCGTTTGCTGTGTGTTTGACGTCACTTCCCTCTTCCTAGTCGCCGTGGGAGTCCGAAAAGCGCAACATAGGGCCCCAGGATAGGCGTCATGGAGCATAGCCTCCTGTATACTGATAATGCCTGCTCAATTGCCAGTTGCCAGCTATCACTACAAGGGTGTGTCGCCTTCCTATACAAGGCAGAAAATGTGAATGAAAATAAGCCTCTCGTGCGTTCTTGTATTCTTGGTGCTGTTTTTGGCATTTGTCGTGGTACGTGTGGGCAAGAACTTGCCGGGGCTGTCATTTCACGAGACCCCGAGCAACACTCGGGATCATGAAAAGTGACTAAAGCTTATTTTGGGGGGAGACTGCGTCCCAAATTCGACCTCCTATATACTTAATAGTGTGTGGTAGGCACCTTTTTGTGACGTACACGAAGGAAGGCTTGTCTGGTCCTCCTTCGTGAATTCTGCTGAGGTTCCAATCAAAGCCCAGCTTGGCTCAGGCCTCTCTGGTGTCAAAGCTGGATGAGCCCATGTACCCTTCCAGGTCCTGTTTTGGTGCTGCTTGACTGGCTGTTACTGTTTACCTAGGCACATCTTTCTCGCACTGCTTGAGGTATATAGTGACGGGCGCCTGACAACAGGCACAGTGCCTCATTATGAAACGTGAGCCCTGGCACAGCTAACACCTTCCACAGTGCTTATGTGACTTCGTAGCGGTTGTTACCCCAGAGGACCCTGGCTGTTGCAATTCCTCTTCACCTTCTGAACTTTAAAACAAAACCAATTATGCAGCAAAACCAAAGCATGCACTACTTTCAGCATTTTAGCACCGCTTCTCGGCATCATTGTCGTTGGCAATGCTTTGTTTGTTTGTAGTTGAGATGGTGATATCACAACACCTTCCTTGTCACTCATGGTGCTTGCAGTAGCTTCGCAGAACACGAAAACATTCAAACTGCATACACCTGACACTGCAGTGAAATGACCAAAATATGCGGTTGCAATTTCTGCTTGCGTCGGCCAGCTCCCCACAATGCGACATCGGGACGTGCCATGTCACAGTGTCATAGGACGCCAGCTACGATTCATGTGGGAACCATCATACAATGCCTGTCTTTGTCGTGCACGTGTTTCACATCTACTTTGCCAACTGATGCAATGAAAAGAGTTTTTGTTGAAGGCTACTGAGTTGGCAGGTTACAACCGCCTGAGCATTCAGCTAATTGGTGATTTCACTTGGCTACTCGTTTCAGTGGAATGTGTAATCTTGATTCTGTCTCTCCATAATCTATTTATTGGCTGGTTTGTTCGAAAGTAACTCAGTCGGTCTATCTAAGGAAGCCTCAAGAAAAAGCTTTGCTAAGGCAGCACTAGCCTTGACAATTTTTTTTTGTTGAGACCAAGGTAAGGCCACCTGATTTTATTTTGAGCAAGCCAGCACACTGCAGAGGAGGAGTGATTCAGATTTAGCATGAAGTTATAGGTTTCACATGAGCACATTTCATTTGTAGCTGAAAAAGAGGTGTCACTTAATTAGAAAGACAAGTGAAATAAAAGCATTCTTAGGTATTTCGGTTAAGAAAGCTGTGCATACTTTAGCTCAGCTTTCAATATTTTGGGTACATTTTGCTTTGTAGCATTGAGTTTATCTATGGGGTGATTTCATTTGAATTCGACCAAACTTGTCGGGGGGGGGGGGGGGGGGGGGTCTTTAGATTTAATCGTAAAAAATATATATGATACCCGAATCCTTGTGATGAAAGAAACTGCCTTTGAAAAAAATTAGAATTGTATAGTTTGAGAGAAAAAAATTCTGAGGCGCTGCAGGGTAGAACACGTCAAATTCCCAATTTGATTTTATCTCGACTTTAGCCACCATTTACAAAATATCGAATTCTTGCAGAATTATTATATTTATTACGAAATATTTACGCAGACTTGGCTATTTTTAGAGGTAAATTTCTGTCTTCTGTTATTTTAAATTAATTTTCTAAAAAATCTCAAACATGCAACCTAGAGCAAGTGTGACGCAACTTCGGACAGCTATATAAAACGAACGGTAGGGCGCAATGACGTGAGACAGATATCTGTGCGTAGCTATCAATGTAAGCTATCGATTGACATGTATTTTGTGGTTATTGTGTTTACCGTGTTGTTTTTATTCTGCCACAAATATAGACAAAAATGAAAAATATGAACATTTTGAAGTCAATTTTCTCAAAAAAGCCATTTTTTATTTCGTTGATACTTTTTTTAATTTATTGCCCAGATTCTGCTTAATAACCGGGTATAAATATTGTTTGACCTTTTTTTGTTGTAGTTTTAGGACAACCAGTTGAATAAGTCATTTTTATCGCGTAATACCAACCTCCGGCTCCGGTATGCGGGCTTCACCGCAACATTGATAATTGGCTCAGCAATATCAGATTTCACTGACAACCACTTTACCTCGTTGCATTCCTAGTAATATACTTTTTACAAAAAAATAAATGTCACAAAAAAATGACAGAAGGCAAGTGGCGTAGCAAATTTTTTTATCTCTTTCAAACTTTTTTAATTGATTTCCCGTGTGTTGCTTACCAGCTGGGTATGCACGTTTTCTGGCGCTTTTCTTTATGTTTGTTTTTACATCAAAAGAAAGAGCCATGTTCGTTACATCAGTTGCAACTGGTCCAGTTGTTAGGTGAAGTATAGGTTCAGTAACCTCTTCGCGAGCGCCAGCAAAAGGCTGCGATTCTTATCATGAAGATTACCATGCGACTCTTAGTTGACCTCGGCGTGCGCCGTTGCAGGAGGGTTATACTAATCTTGTTAGAGTGGAACTCGCGTCGTCACAGGCTGTCGCAATGCATCACAGCGAAGTGGAACTGTGTGAAGCAGTCCTTGTCCTTCTCCCAATAAATTTATGGGCGGAAGCTTGAGACTCTTTGGTGCCCGAAGTTTCTGTAGCTCGGCTGGGTCAAGTTTGTCAAAAGGAGAAAACAAATGCAGTAAACACTAGACATTATCACGCCGGTCGATGGAGTCGTAACTGTATACATACAGCTTTTGCGGATACTTATTTGTTTCAAGGGTGGCAAGTTATCACCAGTACAAACATGGCCACAGTGTCGGCAAGAGCATCAGAACAAAAAGGAAGGTTTGGTTGGCTTATCATTTTGTGTCTTCGTTGCAGCGCTTTTCTCCGGGACTAATGTTTGTAGTCCTCTTTGAGCCCCTGGTGCTATGGTCTGTCTGTTTCTCTTATCCATTATTTATTTTTACTTGTAAGCGAATAACACGCACCATGACATTTCTGGCGTCCTTAGGTTGATTCGCTAATCAGTGTCTATATTTGACAAACTCATCTAGTATAAGAGAATAAAAATATATAAGAAGAGGGCTTGCAGCAATGAATTTGTATAAGAGAACTGCGGAACTGCGTCGAAAGCAGAAAGCCGGAACCTCCCGAGGAATGAACGCGTTATTTTGAACTCAGTCATGGCTGCAGTTTTCAGCTTTAAAAGAAAGAGTTGCGCGGACTACTTCGAGAGACATAAGCGAAGGGTATACCGCAACCGACGTTTTCGTTATGTCACCGATCTCAACGTAGACGCCTTGAAGATGATCCTGCCTCCATCGAAAGCCGCGGCTCTTGCGTTGGATGACGTGCTCTGCCAGAACTGCTTCCAGTACACCGGTGAGAAGCTTTCATCATCTGTCAGTGATCCATGCTCGAGCTCTCCAGCAAGCTGCATCGAAGAGCACGAAGTAGTGGAAGGTCTTAACAAAGAGATTTCTGCTGCTGGGCTTGAAACAACTCCTTTGCGCATGCCTTCTACAGTAAACCCGAAAAGCCGTCAGGCATATTCTGAAAGAAGACAGCGGGAGATTGAAGGATCACACAGCCGACAGGTACGAAAAAAGTTGGCGACTGCATATACCTTGGAGCCAAGTGGGTCAAGTTCTCGCAGTGATCAACCATGCCTCGGCTGCGACGGGTGGTGGGCAAACATCAGAGAGGCCTTTGTGAAGGCGGCATCTTACCAGGAGAGATGTCAGCTCCTCACGCTTGTGCCCAAGGGCGTAGCCACTAGGGAGGTAGAACGGCTAATTCCTGAGGCATCGAAGTACCTTCTGAAGAAATCAAAGCAGCTTCGTGAACGGTTCGGCGTATGGGAGCGTCCGGAGCCTTATCACGGTGGAAGCATAAGCGAGGACACCATACGGGCAGCCACGCAATATTACACCGACGACGATCTCGACTGTTCTCGGCAGAGCCCAAACAAAGAAGATGCTGTTAAGCTTCTGAAGGATGGCGAAGAACATGTGGTCGTGAAGCGGTATATGACAAGGTCTGTCCGAGAGACGTACAGGCTGTTTAAGGAAGCAAACCCGGACTCAAAATTAGGTCTGACTAAAGTTTACTCGCTGCGGCCAAAGTGGGTCAAGCTAAACCCTGAACAGACTGTCTGTGCATGTGTTTGCTGTACGAATTTCGATTTGTGCTTTTCCACCCTGAACAGCATGCGAGAAGAAAAAATAACAAAAGAGGAGATTCTCGCTTTGTGCCTCTGCCCTGAACCCTCGTCCGAATGTTTCAGAGGCGAATGCAAAGACTGCCCCTCGACTGACAGACTCTCCTTAGAATCATTGGAAATGGTGCCTGAAGAGGAAATTACATTTTTCACATGGGAGAATGGTAATTTGATAAGCAAGACTGCCGACTCCAGCGCCTTTTTGAAAGAGCTACAGAAATGGGCCACAAGGTTTTCCACACACGATTTTATTCGTAGGACACAACGGGAAGCCATACGGATTGAGAAGTCCAGTGTGACCTCAAGACACATCGTCATGCACTTCGATTTTGCGGAGAACTGGACGGTAATTTTGCCACACGAGATACAGGAGTACCACTGGCACAAGCGTCAGCTATCTGTGTTCACGTGTGTGTCATCCACGTCGCAAGGCTCAAAATGCTTCGGCGTTGTCTGTGAGGACTTATGTCATGACACTTCCCATGCGCTGCTGGCTCTGAGACTTATAAAAGACTGGCTGGAGGAGCACATCCCAGTTTATGCTTCACTAACGTACATATCCGACGGGGCACCTGCTCATTTTAAAAATAGATTTCAGCTGCATGAGTTCGAACGAGTGGGCCATACCCAATTGAAGTGGATATTTTCTGCCTCTGGGCATGGTAAAACTCTTGTGACGGGGTTGGAGGGCTTCTCAAACACCACGCAACGGTGCACAACCTCCGTTCACCGGAGCAGCAGCTCGTCCGAACATCAGTAGATTTTGTGGACAAGGTTGGAAGGCGTGTCAAAAACGTAACTCTCATGAACTTAACCGAGAAGGAGGTGAGTGACTTCCGCAGAATCAAGAAAACAGAGTGGAGTTGCGTACCGACTCGGAAAGGCATCCGCGCTTCGCACGTGTGGCGACGCGAAAGGGGCGAAGTGCAGCTTGAGCGAACTGTTCTATCTTCGTCTTAATGCATGAACCTCTGTGGTGCACGTGCGGAACTCTCATATAATCTACGGCTTTGTTTTGTTTTGTTGTTAAAGCCTCTTCTTGTACATTTGCGCTTTTGTGAAAAATTATGTGTTTCTATAGGTGTGCCTTGTTAACCCAAATAAATTACTCAATAAATAGAGTGATTTTGTTAAACTGTTACCTATGAATGTCTTATTGCATACTGCCAACAAAAGAGTATGATTACTGTAAGCTGAAAAGCAACTTCCGATATGCTGTGCGTAGCCCAAAAAATTTAAACGTATGCAACCAGTAGTCCAAAAGCCGAAGGATGGACAAAATGTAGTCAATTTTTTTTTTCACGTACCTCGGAATACTAAGGGCCAATGAAGGATAGGCGAAAGAATGCCATGCGGTAAATTTAAAAAATTCGAGCCGATTTTCCGATAATGTTTGTATAAAATAAAGATTGTCCGAAACGCATAAACGGGGATATTGTTTTTCTGGACTGGATAGTGCCGTAGAATGCAACCCGACATGATCGAAACGGATGAAACGTCTTGGATCTCTCCACTCGCTTAGGCTAGTTAACATTGATGTTAACTAAATTTACTTTTGTTGTTGTTTATCACGGCACAATGTTCAAACAAATAATTTAAATATATAAGTTTCATGCAACCTCAGTAGTAAAACGTTGTCGTGGCGACGTTCGAAAATGCAAGCTGTGACTTCGCAGACATCACTTCGTCAATTCAGCCATCTCTCATTTCTTTATGACGTTACTGATTTTTTTAAAAATATATTAGTAAAAATTCAACTGGGTAAAGTAGTTTTCAGTGAAATCTGATATTGCTGAGCCAATTATCAATGTTGCGGTGAAGCCCGCATACCGGAGCCGGAGGTTGGTATTACGCGATAAAAATGACTTATTCAACTGGTTGTCCTAAAACTACAACAAAAAAAGATCAAGCAATATTTATACCCGGTTATTAAGCAGAATCTGGGCAATAAATTAAAAAAGTATGAACGAAATAAAAAATGGCTTTTTTGAGAAAATTGACTTCAAAATTTGCATATTTTTCATTTTTGTCTATATTTGTGGCAGAATAAAAACAACACGGTAAACACAATAACCAGAAAATACATGTCAATCGATAGCTTACATTGATAGCTACGCACAGATATCTGTCTCACGTCATTGCGCCCTACCGTTCGTTTTATATAGCTGTCCGAAGTTGCGTCACACTTGCTCTAGGTTGCATGTTTGAGATTTTTTAGAAAATTAATTTAAAATAACAGAAGACAGAAATTTACCTCTAAAAATAGCCAAGTCTGCGTAAATATTGCGTAATAAATATAATAATTCTGCAAGAATTCGATATTTTGTAAATGGCGGCTAAAGTCGAGATAAAATCAAATTGGCAATTTGACGTTTTCTACCCTGCAGCGCCTCAGAATTTTTTTCTCTCAAACTATACAATTCTAATTTTTTTCAAAGGCAGTTTCTTTCATCACAAGGATTCGGGTATCATATATATTTTTACGATTAAATCTAAAGACCCCCCCCCCGACAAGTTTGGTCGAATTCAAATGAAATCACCCTATGATAACTATTAGTTCACTTGGAGCATGTAAAATACATTGGTTTTGACAGACAACCGCTCTTGGGCATCTATCATATGTCTGAGCTGAGCCTTCATTTTTTTTTTCAGCTGAAGTGTATCTCTCGCTTGGCTTGATCAGTATCTACTTCATGTACTGAATGCCTTTTTACAGGGTTGCGTTGCCACAGGAGACTCGTGCGCTCTTGGGTGTTTGGTGAGTGGTGTCACCAATCACCATGAGCCGCGAGCCCAGCATGGGTTCAGACCCCCTGCAAGCCTGGCTGTGCTAGGTGTCCCCGTGTCTGATGAAACTGGGGTCTTGGCAGTTGAGCCAAGCCCGGGCTAGGTTTTCTTCAAAGGCCACCCAGGTTAGGCAACACTCCACCCCACCCCAGCCCACGCCCTGCACAAACAGGTGTCCTGCGTTGGCTCGCCTAGGACGATTCGGTCAGTCGCTCTGCTTCACCACTTCTTTCCTCTGACGTTCTTCTCCATCCCTGTTTGCAACTTCTCATCTTTCTGATGTAACAGAATTCTTTGAAAGTGAAGAGAAATTATATAGCCCATGGGTGTTGAAAACCACCAGGGTGTGACATGACGACACCAGATACTTTACTATGAAAATATCTCACCCCATGAGAATCCAATGGCTTGGACACAAAGAGGCTTTGCATGGTTGGAACGACTGGATGTGCAGCAGCCTCAGGGTTTTTGCCTTTGAATAGACCAATCTCACCAGCCAGTTTCATTCAGCCGCCGCTGCCACAATGCATCAAAGAAACTTAATCTGCATGTGGGAGAACCCCGCTGGAGCTTTGCATGTGACGAGACGACACGAGTCGTCTTGTGCACTGCCTCCTGTGAACTAAAGTTATGGCGGCATCACGCATGCGTGGAATGCTTTGTGAGATCTGCCTATTGGGACAGTTGATGGCAACAATAGATGACTGTTCCCGTCTATGGTTGTGGACACCTGGAGCACTAGTCGAGACAGCTGCCTCTGCTGTCTCGGCAAACCCAGTATCTCGGCGTGCCCATGGCAGCCCTCTCCCTTGGTGCGGCATGACTGCTGTACAGTGTGGACGGTGTGATCCTCATGCATTCTCTCAGATGCGTGGTGTCTACAGCGTTAGGAGAGCAACATTTGGCAGTGTGGGTGCGCCGGCGTAAATGAATGGAGACCCTGTCCTGGTGAAGTATTTGGTGGCACTGTCAACTGGCATGCTTGCAGCCAGGCTAGCAATGACCGTGGTAAGGTGACTCGTATCCCAAATGTCCCGAGATGTCTCTGTCACATTTCAATGAGTGCATTAGATGTGCTTGCAAGAATGGGACATTCACAATAAAAATATAGCAATTCACTCAAGATAGATATTAAACATATTTTTTTAATGAACCTGTATATGCTTGCAGTTTAATTTCATTATCACTGCAGGGTCAGAAGGTTAATTGACAGCAAAATTTGATTGCTTTATTTTTTCTAGTTTTGTAATTTATGGTTCTAGGTGCATCAGCAAAAGACATAGGCATAGTTGCAAGTGATCACTCCGAAAGTTTGGGTCTATACAGCATGAACTAATTGTATTTTTGAATAGTGATTATACCAGAAATAGCACGTTGCTATTTCAGCGGTTGCTGCTCGTGAACTCAGGAGACTGGAATTGCAGCTATTGCTAAGATGTAACAAGATTTCAGCTGCTCGTCAGACCATGGCCAGGCGGTGAAATGGATCCTCAATCCTTTGGGGGGCGTGCTTGTTGGTTTAGATCGTGAAACTTCCAGAATTCTGTTCGCCTTGCAACGTCAAAATATTGAAAAAGATTTTTCGTGTGAAGCCAGCCTAAAACAAATCTGTTTGCTACATTGTTACAGGTTTGTCACCCTGTTTTTTTTTGTTTTTTTATAGTGATTTAGAACTGTTGTGGGAAACACCAGTGCCCACCGTCGAGCACAGCCCCTCATGTGGCAAGCACCAGCAAAAAGATGCGAAAGAGGGTTAGCAGACAAGGCCCACCATGTAATAGATGCCACCAGCCCGACAACCCACAGGACCACGTATTGTATGCAAGGAATCAGTTGTCATCGTTAACCTGTCTCGACCACGACATGCCGGCAGCGGTGGGACCGAGTGTTGCCCATGAGAAGAACAAAGGCTATATCAAAATCATAGGAGACGAGTGAACATTGCAGTATGCGCTTCTGCTATTTGTATTGCAGCCAACAACAGTCTGTCAGCTACCCTTGAATAGACCCTTTTCAAAAGTGTGCACCAGCTATACTGTGTTCACCCTGCCGGACCAATCAGCCGCCTCCCTCTTATCACCCAGTGATGTGATTGCTGCGCCAATTGTGCCAAACTGTGCCTAAGTGCTTATTCTGCTACACTTGCTACATTTGATCAAAATGTGAGGAATTTGTACCAACATTGCACCAGAACTTAAGTTCAATTAAATAATACTGAAAATATAACAGCTGCAGGCCTTGCTGCCGGGGCGAATCGTTAGTGTAGGCTCGTGCGGGTTTTGAGGACTTTCGATAATCGTCTCAAATAACATACTATTCGATTTGATTTCGCACCAAGCACTGACAGTGCTTAGAAGTTTCACAACAAGTCTCGTGTTCGTGGTCTGTTCTGGTGGGTTAGTTAGCTTTGTTGAGTGCGCTTCTCACCGCGTGGTGTAATGCAGTGAAGCAACAATTGCAAATTAGGCGTCGCTATGTTGCGTGTCTTGCTTCGCCGCAGCACACCCGCGTACTAAGGGGAAAGGTACTCCTCCAGAGCGAGACGGGGTGCAAGAAGGTATATATGAAGTCTTGTAGGTTTATTTTTTATGGTTTTTTTTTGTCTGAATTAAGAGTCGCAGTTTTGTTACAACCCCCTTTAGAACTTGAAGGACACATAAATCTAGGTGCTCAAAATTATTATATTTTAACAATTTTTCAGTGGGATTTCGTACCTAAAATAATCATCCACAGCCGTTTGCGCTGTTCTTCATCAGTCGTCGTCTTGTTGCCGTGTCTGGTGCTTCCACAAGCAACTGAACAGTTAATGTTTGTTCTCCTAATATTTGCCATCTCTCCTCACATTTGCAGTGATATAAATGAAAATGAAGTGTGCGGTTGTGCTCCAAGAGCTCATTTTGCTTCTCCAAAATGAACTTTTGGCTGCTCAAACAGCTGCTCCAAAATGGCTATGACCAATCACATCACTGCTTTTATCACCTGACCCAACTCTTTGCGCGTGGGTATGGCCGGGAGCGTGATGATGTGGCAAAAGAGAGACGTATGACTAATTTAACGAGGACGTAGCTTCCACCGCAGTCTCAGCTTAGAGGTGAATGGAGTATGCTAGCTGCAGCACCAATTATCGAAGTCTGCCATTATTTGGGCACACACTGTGGCCGATGTTGCTTGATGTTACAGAGAAAATTGCCTCATCTCAATTAAGCTTATGCGAAATTGCTTGGTAGTGTGACAACACTGAGAGCGTCGCTGTTTTAATGTTAGCAAGCGTTGTCGGTACTGAAGCACGGTGGAGGACAGTATGTGATGGCGCGGCAGCTGTGTTTTCCGCCTTCTGACCATGGAACGGGGACGAACAGTTTAAACAACCTACCGCAACTGTCTGATGAAACTTTCGGAGTCCTGTGCACACGCTGGCGACAACCCGCAGTGTGTAAGCTTGTACAGCAAAGGCGAAGGACTTGCTCCGCTGCTTCGACAAGGTTGTTGCCAGCGTGCACAGGCCTCCTAGAGCTTCATCAGACAGTTGCAGTAGGTTGCTTAAACTGTTTGTCCACATTTCATGGTCAGAAGGCGGAAAACAGCTGCTGCGCTATCGTACACTGCCCGTACGGCTCTCTCTGATGCCTCCACCGCGCTTTGGTACCGACGACGCTTGCCAATATTAAAATGGTGACGCTCTCAGTGTTGTCAGATCACCAAACAATTTTTCATAAGGTCTATTGAGCCTCTTTGACTGGTTGCCATCTTTTTTTTTTTTGAAACATGGCATATATCGAAAGCTTTTGGTGTAGTGATTCGTTCCAGGTTGGATGCAAAAGTAACCAAAATGAATTTCTGAAAGGCGGGCTGTTTGTAGTACCAGCTTCCGCCGCTAGCAGCGCTCTGCAGCACCTCTTCCGAGCGAGTTTGCCGACTGGCATTGTCTGCTGCAAATATTTTTTCCAAGCACTTCAAAATCTTTTTTTTTTTTCAATGTCTGATATGAAAGAACAACATGGGGCTGTGAATTATTGCTTTAGGTAAAACTGTGCCAGAAACTCTTGTAATGCTTCAGAGAGCTTACAAGGAAGATGCTAATAAGAAATTGCAAGTGGTTTTCTCGCTTTAAGACTGGTGATTTTTTGATCGATGAGCAACCTCGTTCTAAGCGACCGTTAACCTCCTCAACTGAAGGAGAACACAAAAATATTTGGGCGTTGATCACTCAGAGTTTGTTCCTCTTGGTGAATCTGTTAACCAGGTGTTTTACCGGGGAATTTTGCGACACTTGCGAAACTCAGTAAGGCAGAAATGCCCCGATATGAGGGAAAGGGGAATGATAGTTCCATCACAACAATGCCTCAGCAGACACTGTCCTGGCTTGACACCGCTTCTCAACCTCCCATATTCTCAGGACCTCGCCCCGTCTGACTTTTTTCTGTTCACCCGTATGAAAAGTCTTGAAAGGAAATCATTCTATGGATGTGGAAGGTCCTTCAAGTCAGACATTGCAAAAAACAAGGAATGATTTTGAAGCGCTTGGGGAAAAAATCAACAACATGCCGCTAGATCCTTAGCAGACGACGCCGGTCGGCAAACTAACCTGGGAAGGGTGCTGCAAGAGGTGGATGCTGGATGTGGAAGGTCCTTCAAGTCAGACATTGCAAAAAACAAGGAATGATTTTGAAGCGCTTGGGGAAAAAATTAACATGCCGCTAGATCCTTAGCAGACGACGCCGGTCGGCAAACTAACTTGGGAATGGTGCTGCAAAAGGTGGATGCTGGTACTATGAATGCCCGGCCTCTTGAAATTCATTCCGGTTATTTTTGGGTACCCACTCATACTTTCTTTTATTGTTGAAACTTTGGTTTTATGGCCCAGTATCTTGCTTGGTGTAAACCATATCCCTTTTTGTGTTATACATATTTTCAGGTATTTTTTTTCAGAATGATAAAGTGACTGTGATGTTGCATATTTTGGTGACTTAATATGTTTGTAATGCATACATAACATTGTTTTTTGGTTAAACTTTCCCTGTTTCCATGTAAGTTTTCTGGTTTGTTTCATATTCAAAGGGGTGTTTCTGGCTTTTGAAAGTATCATTACTATAACTATTATAGTTCGATAGTCCGGTGCTGGAAAAAGACTCCTTTTCAGATTTCCATTTCCACAATGTGTCAAAAGTACCTACAATGTTGTTTTATGAGTTTTATTTATTTTTTAGAGGAAAATATTTTCAATATAAAATTGTATAATCAGGTTTGGAAAATAAAAGAATACAAACAATTGCCACCTGAGCACTTTGTCTTCATTATAACCACTTTATATATATATATATATATATATATATATATATATATATATATATATATATATATATATATATATATATATATATATATATATATATATACAGTATAGTTTTGGTTGTAATGTCCTAATGTTTTGAGCTTAATGCACTGTGTATATCAAGTGTCCCCATACTTGAAAAGTGCCAACCTTTTGTTGTCAACAGAAAACTGAAAGATTTAAAATGATTTGATATCGGTGTACATGTTCCCCAAAAGCAGCACAAAAAAAAAGAAGAAACCTTGGCTATGCTAGTTGTTTTTGTTTCTTTTACAGGTACCCCAATCCTTTTTTTTTTCTTTCACACGAGTATAATTTAGGGGATTCTAAAGTGAGCGAGTAGAGCGACTCATCGGTCACAGATCAACACGGGAAAGCGTGCCGCCAGCGTTTACCCGCTACAATTGTCACCTATTCTCAAGCACTTAATTTAAGTGCTTGAGAAATTTAAGCCCAAACATATTTCTAGGCAAATTAAAATTGTAGAAACTTGTGTGCCTTTATTTATGGCTAAGGTAAGTACATTCACACAAAAAGAACAATAAAATTTTAAACCAGCAAAAAATTATTGAACGTATCAAATATGATACACTGGGCTTTTCTGCTACGTCCTTACCAGCTGCAGTCTCGTGGCTTGTGGTATTCAAAGAAACAGTTGCGTCGCTTGCTCAGACTCGGAGTTACATTGCATTTCGCGCACACAACCGTGCTAAATGTGTTCACGCTGGGCACACAGTTCCTGCATCGAAGTCGGTTGCTCGCCATAGTTGGAAGATGCCCAACCCCGTCTTTTCGAACGTCATCTTGGGGATGACTTGGCGTGAACTTCCTCTTCTTCATCGGAGGCGAAGGCAGACTGACCGGCCGTCCTCTTGGCCCATTTCCAGTAGAGATTGGGCTTTCTGATAAACTGGCAATGAAGGTTCTCAGCTTGAGTGGTCGCTCCTTCAGCTGATGGCTTTGGCGCCTGTGAATATTCCAGGCATTCACGACACAGATGAAGATAGCATGATATATGAGGTACGTGTACCAGCGCCTCGACCAAATGGTGTATTTGTACAGCGACACCTGATAATTATGCTGGTCGATCCCCCCCCCTCCCCCCTAAAACTGTTGTACATACCAACAATTGCCGGGCGTGTGGAGTTTGGTCTTCCGATCATACCGTTTGACTTGCTGAATTGACTCACCAGAGACGAAGTTTGACACTAGGGTGAGAGCTTTCCTGTCAAACCAGCGAACTACCACAATTCCTTCGTCATTGTCAACTCTGTAATCATGTGAGCCTTGGCCAACTTTTCTCAGAGTCTTCTCATCCTGGAGTTTGCCGTCACTCAGCCGATTTTGCCTCAGAGTTCCAACGTACTGTATTCCTCTCGTTAGCCCTTCAACAAGGTTCAAAGAGCTAAAACGATTGGCAGCTGCAACCTTGAAGTCATCATTTGAACGTATTTCAGAGCAGATGCTCAGGACAGGATCACCCCAAGTCCAAAAATGTAGTTTTCTTTGGAGTGGCCTTGGTATACCTCGAACTGGTAAAGGACACCGGTTGTGCCTGCCCGTCCCCAAAGCGTGAAACCCCACGGCATCGGTTTGTTTGGGATGTACTGTTTTAGCGAGTTCCTTCCTGTAAATAACACCATTATCTCATCCACCGCATTGAACTCTTCTTGTTCAATGCTCTAGAGGTTGTGCTGGAATAATAAAATCCAAGGACGAATCTTCCACAACTTGTCCTCCTTCGCTTCTTTGGTGGTTTCCATGTTGTTTACAACATGCATGCATTGAGTCAGCTTCAAGAAACGATTTCTCGACCGCTTGTCAGTGATAGGAGAATACCTTGTCCCATTCTCGCAGTAGCATATGACGTTCGGCATTTTGTAAGCCCCATTTTCAGGTATATTCTAATATACTGCTCCAGCTCTTTGCAGAGTTGTGTCACGGAGCTGCCGTATTTCTGCGTACTGTACACATTTGTTTGCTTCACTAGCATAGTGAGCATATCAGTACTTAGAAACTGGCGGAAAAGGAACAATGGTGAATCTAAGGCATACGGCACAAAGAATACTTTGGAAAATTCAGCATGACTGTTTTGGAGCAATTCCTTTCGCCATTTGTTGTATGGACGAGAAGACGAAGCTACAGATGATCCGAAGGAATTTTCTACGGTTTCTTCACCATCACTTGTCTCAGAGGGCGCAGCCGCGGCGGGGTGACTAATTTTCGTCACTTTCCGACAGATCACTAAAATCGCTGACATCTTCGCCGGCGACGATGTTGTTCAATATGTTCCTAACTTAGGAACCTAAAATTAGAAGGAAAAAAATCAATAAAAAAACGGTTAAAACGTGTACCAATCAAAGCTTTACCGAGAAAACGTATCAGAATTGGTACAAAAAGCACTGTGTCAAAATGGTACGCAGAAATTTGAAGCAATGTTACTAAGCGGACGGGACTCAAAAACAACAGCGAACGGAATAATGTGGTTGCGCAACACTTTCTGAGCAAAAAAAAAAGTGCCGAATATAGGACGGCTTAAGGTGCATTCACACTGGGCAAAAGACGCGCGTTGCGGTCGACGTCGACGCCGGCGTCGTAAAATACGAAGCAGTCACACAGGACACAGGGTCACTCGACGGCGGCGTCTTCTCGGAGAACCTCGCGTTTGTCGAGAGAACACGGAATTTTTTTATTCGTCTGCTTCGTACGATTGTTGTTGCCTTACCTTCGCGCTGAAAAACATCAGTCTTCACTGAATGTACAACGGCGATGATTATATATACGTTTACATTCCGGTTATATGCAGCATTGGCGAAAGGCACGGACTCGAGCGGGCAGCTTCAGCAGGTGGTCTTTTGCCGCGTTTTCATGCAAACAAAGCACGGTGCTACGCCGGCGCGTCCGTACCTTTAACACTGCACGGAGCTTGTGCGATAGTGTTTCCGACGGAGAACTGTTGTATTCCGTAGTGGTGCTGGTGGGTGCACACAAAAACTACACAACACATTGGGAGTGATCGCTACCGCACAGTCGGAGGTCAGAACACACCGCCAACTTCGGTGGCAGCATTCGCGCGCAAACGGTTAGGAGTAGTTTCACGGCGTCGTCGCGTCGAACATGCACGCAAAACACTGCTCACAGTCACAGGTTCCAATCGGCTTGCTTCTCTCCATTCTGAAATGCTTCCAGCCACGTTTGGCGAGTTCACGAATCCCTCGACCTCTCTGCGGCTCTGCCAGCTCTGCCTTTTCGTCCTTTTCGGGTCGAAAATAAAAACGGCGAAAACATGTCCTAACCGGAAAAGGGCGACACGTCACGTCCGGACGCTCGCTGATTGGCTCAAGCGCGCGCGTCGAGGGAAAAATTGGGTTCCGAGGCGTCGTCTCCCTGCGTCGTCCTCCTCGGCGCGCGACGTTTTTCAATACAAAAATAAGCAAAACATTCCCCCCACGACGCGCGTCTTTCCGCTGTGTGAATGCGCCTTTACTGTTTTTCGAGTAAAATGACGCCGACGGTATGCCTTCGAGCGAGCTGCTGCGTGCGGCCATCTTGCTCTAGCTGCCAGCGGCAGCCTGGCGGGGCCTTGCTGAACTACCCAAATCGGAAAACTCTGTCAGCGTATCAAAACCGATACTGCAGGCTTTGGTCTTAGCCATAGAGTTATTACAACAATAACGCTATGGTCTCAGCTTCACGCAATTTATTGTCTCTTTTTGAGTTATAAAACTCTACGTAGCAAATGTGATACGCTGGGCTTTGTGGGGTATTTAATGACACAAGACTAAGAATTATGTTACCTTTAGCCGATTACTGACTAGGAATGCAGATATTATTGTAACCTTTGCTGCTATTACACGCGCGGAACGAGCATGGGGCAACATGGCATTAGTAAGCTTATCACTGCGTGAATCTGAAACCGAAACTGATCGGGAGCATTCCATGTGGTGTTACTTTAGCCGATTACTTTCATATCATGTTGCCTTTCAAAGCGTTAGATTAAGAGAGGTGTCTAGCCGGCCAATCTAAATACTCAGTGCAACTGTATACTAATAATACTTGCAGATACTTTTTGTATTCATCAACTAAACAGCGGCAGTCACCTGCCAAATCCTTGTCAGAACCGGGTAGGGCATATATACGAATCGGGTCGGTAGGGTGGTCAGAGTAGAGAGTCGCGGTGGTGTTGTGGTGCAGTTGCTTGTGCCTTGTTGTACTGTTCATATGCATGTGCCCGTAACAGTGTTCGGTATCGTGGTTTGTGTTTGTTGGCGCATGAGTTGTCATAGGTGCTGTACGCACGTAGTTCAAGAGCCTCAGGAGAGGAATGAGTATATTTTTAGTGCATCTAGCGGTTACTACTACACCTCCTAGGTGGCGCAAGCTGCCGCCTGATTCAATAAGCTAAGTGTTGTGAAGTCCTGTAGCTATTGACTACAAACAGCTGGCTACGGTCCAGCCGTCCAGGCTCTGCTGTCCACTGGGCTCCCTACGTGCCTCTCAGATTGAAAACAATCGTAATAATTGTTTCACTCGGCCACCTAAATTAAGGCCTGTTCACACATGTAGCGGAGCGCTACAAGCGTAGCGCTGACCTCGCGCTAAGCGCGTGCTGACTGGAGCGTTCACCAGCTTTTTATCGCACCATCAATACTGTTGTTCATGGCAGACAATAAGTAGCGGACGACACGTGAGAAGCGCTACATTAGCGCATCGCTGCATGTGTGAGCCGGCCTTTATTGTTCTGTGTCGAAGAGCTGCGAAGTGCAGGCGGCAATGGATAACCACGTCGGTTGAGGTAGGCCCAAACAAGAAGAGATAGGGGAAAAAAGAAAGAAAGCGGGGCGTTGGTGCGAGTTGAACGCCTCACGTCGTGTCGACGAAGGTGCCCAGCGATTCATCACCGCAAACGACAAGCATACGTTGTCTTCAATGAAGTCAGCATACCCATTCCTCGCGTTACGATTTCTTTTTTGAGCGTTCTCCGCCGGCGGTAGAAATACAGTCAATCTAACGAGATGCCGTCGGGTGCAATCGCGACGATTCCGGCAAACACGCTGCCGTCCTCCCCGCTAATAGGTACGGTACCGGTGTCTAAGGACGGATGTTTAGAGTGTCTGGTGGCGCCTGGAAGACGTCGAATAGGCGTATGCGCCCTATTCTCTAACTCGGCCGAAAAGCCGTGCTGTCCGCTAGGCCTTACCGGGGAATCCGAGCCTCGCTAACCGTCCGCCATGTTGCTTTTGGGGGTAGTCATATTTCACTACTTGCTTTTTGACTACGTGTGGAGTCGTCATTTTTACCCTAGGGGTCGTTATATTTGGGACAACTTTTTACCACCCCAAAGGTAGTCACCCATGACTACCTTTTTTAGAGTGTAGACCGACACACGCAAGCAGCACTGCAAGCCATGACTAAACGGCCATGGACGTCCTCGAGAAAAAAAAAAAAAACACATCGAACGCAAGTAACGGGGCTCCTCAGTAGGGCACATGATTTATTACAATCAGCTACAACGACCATCGATGACCCCGGTATTTGGATCGACCGTCTAAGCCTCGCTCGGGACCAGCTCGACCACGTAGATTCCGGGATCGAGTCGTTGATTTCCGAAAAAGAGAGCGGGAAGCAAAATAATTCACACCGAGAATCAATCTTCCCAAATTAGAACTCATCAAGCTTAACGAACACCGAAGAAATTGGCAGCCCTTCTAGGAGCAATCTCAGACCGCCATCCATAAAAATCCGGACCTATCGTCTTCAGAAAAGTTCAAGTGCTTGAAGTCAGCCCTGACTGGTGATGGAGCAGCCGCCATCACAGGACTCCACCCAACCGCTGAATGCTACGCCCACGCAACCGAGCTCCTGCAGCAGCGGTCCGGGAACCAGGCGGAGCTGATCCAGGACCACAAGATATTGTTCAAGGACATTAATCAGGTCCATTTTGCTCGAAGCGCGGTTAAGCGCTAACCAGGGCTAAAGTTGGCCGTAGTACCTAGGAGAGGAATTTTGAAACCACGGGACTGGCTCGGTGGGGATGCGGGAAAACATGGCAGTGGCCCGGTGAGTGAGCGCCGCTCGCTTTAGAACTAATATTTCGTTGTAGCTGCAATATCGGGCGCGTTAGTCAGCAATGATTGGTGCAGGAGGTTTTTGCTTTGTCTTACCTCACTTTAATGGCAAATCATGAGCAATGACCTCGCCGCATTTTTAATGCGAAAGCATTAACTCTCCTATGAAGCTAGCCGACGTCATCAATTTGAAGCGCGAAAACGGCACCTAGTTTCCCTGATCCTAAAGGTCCGATTGGCTGGCGCGCGGCGACGAAGCTCCCATTGGCCGCTGCGCGCGTCGATTTCAACGACCACCGCCAGATGGCGCTGCCTGTCCGCGCCGCCAGCGCGAAGATAAAACTAACCGCCGCATCCCCATGCCACTACGGGCACCGCGCCGGTTAAAATGGACACGTTGGCGCGCGCTCGGAGGCTTCTTTCTACTCGTCTCGCCGCCGACCAACATACCGTCGCCTCCACCATCCATATCGTCGGCGGTGCTTCTGCTCGTCTCGCCGACGACGAACATAGCGCCGCCCCTAGCAACCACATCGTTGAACATTCATGCTTTCGCTTTCGCAACTCATAAGAAGTGCTTAGGTGTCTTTCGACATTTCAGATAGTCTTGATTCTGGCCATTCCTATGCTTAATTGAACGCGATAACTGTCGGCATGGCAACGTCTTTGGAAAGTGGATTGCCTTGACTCAATCGGCCGGGTGTATACCTATTGCTAAATTACCCAAACATCAAGGAGAATGCAGGGATTGGTGTTCCACGCGCCGAACGTGCTGGCCTCAGCAGTAGTCACTTTTCTAAAGCAAATGTCTAAACAAATTGCATCTTGTACGCGCGTTTTTTAACACTTTATATTGGTTTTTTACTTCGAATCTTTTCTACGAGGCAAGCGTGCGCGTGTGGCACGTGGAACACCAATTCCTGCATTTTTCTTGATGCTTGAGTAATTAGCAATACGTCCAATCATAGCATACAAAATCAGACAGCGTCCTAATAGACCTCTTTCTAAATTTTCCAAGCACCGAGGTGCATGCTACGACGTAGTTACACGCGTTGCACGTGCTGGCGTCTGTAGTAGTAATAGTTCTAAAACAAAAGTCAAAAACAAATTTCCCCGTGCACCCGCGTTCGTTAAAGCCTTATTATAATTATTCACTTCAAATCTTTTATTCGCAACTTTTACGACTTAAAGGATGCGCACTGGCGCCCATCAAAATGACGGTCATCTGGATGACCGTTGTAGAACAGCAATACGAAGTTCGGCCTGTGACGCGTGAGTAATTCTAGTTCTGTTATATACGAGCAGCATTAGAACCTTACTTTATTTTTTAACGTAAGAAAGGTGTAGGAACCCACCTTTATTGTGATGCCTATCATCCAGGAGCTAGGGAGCGCGATTTTCACACCGCAGTACCACTATCGCTGAAAGTTGCGGATAAGAGGAAGACCAGCGCGCGCGGACCGTAGAATTACACTTCCAGCGTTCTCCTCCAAGCTGGGGTAATTTACTAATAGGTCTATTTTCACTGGAGCCGAAACAGGTTTGTCAATTTATTATGGTGTTATATGCGGTTCTTACATGCTGGCCAATCATGCTGCCGGTGTCCCGCGCGCTTTTCACTGCCCACTTCTTCCTTATCGTTTCTAGGACTGAACCTCGTCGTCCTCTTTTGAATTTGGAAGGAAATTTAGACAAGGATTGTCTTCAGTTCAGACAGCCAAGCATTTAGAAATTTTCCAAACAAGGGTGAATTTAGTTTTACCTTACCCAATACCTGTACCACGAGCAACAAAATATTAGTCTGCTCAAATGTATGCCGCGCTGCTTTGCGAGAACCCGGTAGCGCGCGTTGTTGGGTACCCCTTTTTTGGGAACGTTTACCACGGAAGCCACTTATATTCGCTACAACCAGTATGTGACACCAGCTGTCACCCTATAATAAAACGCGAAGCTCTCGATCATCCAGCCCTCGTCAAACTTGGCTAGGTACTTGTAGGTACCTAGTAGGAAGGGGCGGTTGTAGGTACCTAGTAGGAAAGGGCGGAGAAGCGCTGAGCAACTGCAGCAGCAAAGTGGTCTGCCGGTATCTGACCCAAGTTTCTACGTTTTTTTGCAGTTTGCGATTACGCAGAAAGAACACGCTGCGAGATTTCGTCAAGTGTACGCCAGTATCTTGGTCAAACGAAGCCGTTCGGTAATTGGTCCACAAGCCGGACTGCCCTCCACGTCACAAACTCGTCACCGTTAAAAGAAGAAAGCCCAAGAGGCCGTTGCCAGAAGCGCTGACCAGCAGCAGCAGCAGAGTGGTCTGCCGGTATCTGACCCAAGTTTCTACGTTTTTGCAGGTCAGTACGTGTATCTTCTTACTAATGAAAATTGCTGCTTCTGCTGCTGCTGCTGTTGAGCTAGTTCTAGTTCTAGTTGTTTTCTACTGTCTGTTTGCGTGTATGAACGAGAGAACGGCTATGGCCACCAAAGGTGTATGTCCTTCTTGTAATAAATCGCTCCCTGATGGCGGCAGATTCCAGAGGTGTTCAAGATGTAACAGTGGTTTTGATATTGGTTCTTGCTCCGGTGTGACTGAGGGAGAATAGGGCAAAAAAAAGTAAGGCGGCAAAAAAGGCGTGGGATTGTAATAGGTGCAGCGAGCTTAAGCCTGAAGCAAGGATAAAGTCAGATGACTGCAAAGATGTGCCTCAATGTGACGTATTGAAGGAGCTACTCAGGATTAATGGAATACTAGCTAGAATCGTGAAGATAACAGAAAAGTGGGACACTTTGATGACAGTCAAAACTACCGTAAACAATATCGAGATCACGATCCAGCAACTGTCAGACAAATATGACGACGTGGTGAAAGAGTTGAGCAGACAGGCCAAAGAAATGAATGCCATAAAGAAGCGACTCGACCTAGTCGAGGCCACAAACAGTGAGAATGAAGTCAAAAAGCTAAAAGCAGAGGCAAATAATCTTGAACAGTACAGTCTGAGACAAAACTTGGAGGTTCATAGGCTGCCGCAAACTGACAACGAGCACTTACTACCTAAACTAAATGACCTTGCGAGAAAGTTAGAACTGAATGATCTAGCTGACAATGACTTAAAAAGTGTTAAACGGTTGCCCGCTAGACCGGGCGTAATCCCAGCCGTGTTGGTGCGTTTTGCTTCTCGAGTGAAAAGGGACCAATGAATGAAAAAAAAAATATCTAAAGCTTAAAGAGGCAGGATCAGAGGTACGCTTTTCCGACAACTTGACTGTACAAAACAAGAGGATTCTCTGGTTGGTCAGAACTGGAGCGAGGGAAAACGATTATCAGTTCGCTTGGCAGAAAGACGGAAAAATGTTTGTTCGAAAAATGCAGGGTGACCGAGTTATCAAAATTGATACTGAAGATGACATGGACAAAATACGCTGGGTGATTTCACATAAATCCTTGGCTCATCTTTTTTTGTTCGCTTTATGTCCATTTTTCGTACCGAAACAAAAGTAAAGACGTAAATTATTGGCGTATCAAAAACAGTAATTTTTTACCAGACAGAGCAGCTGTGCTAAAAACAAACCACCTATGTTTGTTCGTGTCAGCGAGCGGGTGGTCGAACCTCTGGTTGATGTGACCCACGATGAGGTTCACAATACCGGAGAACACCGATGAGTTGCGTACAAACACTCATTCAAGTTTGAAGAGAGGGTTGAGATAGGCCAGTCGACAAAGAACCATGCATGCAAAGCGTCTCGCCAGATCGGCAACACCCTCCGCCGATCTGTCGGGTGCTGGGTTTTGGAGGCCCACTCCAAAACCCAGCCAGGTCCTTCTGGTAGCAGCCAGGTCCTTCTGGTAGCGGGATTGCCTCCTAAAGAATTTTTCTTCTACGTTGGTAATGTTTAGCAGACCGGGTTCGGGAAGGAAGCTTCAGCGCTTCATGGCATGAGTGATACAAATCATAGATTCGAAGTTTCGCTTGCTTAATCTCGTTAGTAGAAGTCTCCTTCCTTGAGAACATTGGGGATTCACTGTGCAAGTGCCTTATTAGCCTTGTGCAACACTGTACTCGTACTTCGCAAAACGGTGGACTCCCAATGCGCAAACTTCGTTCTTTTCTTTGATTTTTCTACTTTGAGTACATAAATCCGTTTCATTTTTAATTAAAGTGGAGCAGAAGCTACAAGAGCGAGTGCCGGCCTTTCAGCCTCCTTGACCAGCACGCGCGCTCGTGCAGTGCAAGTACTGCTTAGAGTAACATGCTCATGCTTATGCCTTCGGCTTCACTCGCACAAAAGGTGAAACGATTATATTTATATTTTATAGCTTAATACTCTTCAGGTGCATGCCTCCTCTTTTGTGTTTATTATTCTCGCCTTCGTTTTACTACCTTTTTAAACATGCTCCCTTTCACCCTCTTGGTGTTAACGTTTAGCTGTTTTTTTTTGTCTTACTAGTACTATAAACGTGTACTTGTGGGGCTACGCAAGCAAATTTTTCGACCGCTCTTGAAACGTTGTTACGCTGAAGAAAACTGCTCTACCAAAACGCGTTTTTGAACCTCCGCTTTCCTCCCGGCAAAGCAGACCACGAATGCGCTGTTTGGCACACTCACCGCTCATTCACACTGGAAGCGGATGTGCGTTCGCAAAGCGGTTGCGAACGCGGTTGTATAAAGATCCAGTACGCGCACTCGATGACATCAAGTGCGCGTGCAATTGTACTGGATCTTTATACAACCGCGTTCGCAACCACTTTGCGAACGCGGATCCGCCTCCAGTGTGAATGAGCGGTCAGAGCGGAGCGGAAAATGGAAACGGTCTACTAAAACTCTCGCCACATGAATACTTTAGACTCATGTTGTAAACAAAACTATCTCCAAACTCCGGTCTCAAAACATGCTTTCGTGCAAGGCTCGTGAAATTATAAGGCGCTGGAGAAATGCAACATTCTGCTTTAAGTCCTTATTTCGAACTCTTTTTGTTCGCCTTCCGCCCATTGAAAAGCACTCGGGAAGGGCCTTAGAACGCCCCTGGTATCGCTGCGCCGCAGCGTTCTTCCGCAACATAAAGTTCGTCTGCTTTCCTTGCCGTCACCATGGCAACGAATGCCAAATAAATGAAAGCACGCACGGTACCGCCTCGTGAAGCCAGCAACAGGTGACGCCAATTTACGAACGTCGTGTGCTAGCCAAAGCCGAACGAGGTGTGTCAGATCAACCGCCACCGCCGGTGAGCCGCTGGCAAAAACGACGAAGCTGAGACACGCCGACGGCGATTGAGCAAGAAACAGCACCGCGGGACGACTGAAACGGCGGCGTTTATTGGGATCAAAGGCGCGAAATAAGCAAGAAAAGTTTTTATTTGAATCGTAACACTTGATATCCAAGTTGGGGACCGCATATGTTTTATGGGTCTTTTCTGTGAACCTTTTACAGAGACACGAGATGCCGCATTCAGAAAACAGCTCCGTCTGCAAAATATGGGGGCCTTCAAATGGGCCGTTTAGACCGCTACCAGAACCTATACCTGACGCAACGAGCACTTGACAAGCGGTTAGCGCATAAGTCGTCTTTATACACGCGGGCGGGCGACGGGCTCAGCGCAGCTGATCACTCGAAGTCACCGGGGTCGTCAGAATCCTCGTCCTCCACACTATAGGGAAGGTTCCTGTCTGCGTCGTGGCTGTAGATTATGGCGGCCGCGGAGACGAACGAGTGGAATCTATCAGTGTTTCCGCGCGCCTTCTCTCTCCTCCAAAACATGAACTTTGCAAGGTGACCAGTTAAATGGTGGCTCTCGCGTCGTCCAGATTGAAGAGAGTTTTTGACGTGAGTCCAGGTGCTCTCCGCCATACTGGTGTGCGCACCAGTGTTCGGGTCGACAAAGTGCAGCTTGTGGTTGACGGTGAGGTGCGTGAAGCGAGCGTCATCTGCAAGCTTGCGATAGCCAGCCCAACAGTCGGTGATTATTCTTGTTCCAGGGCGGACCCACTCGGCTATTAGCCCTAGCAGGGTTTTAGCGCCACGAGTCTCCACGGGAACAAGAAAGCAGCACCCGCTGCCACGCTCCACACCGCCGAAAACCCACTGGCCAGGCCTTAAATGCCCGCACTTGTACTTTCGCCGCCCGGTCAAACTCTCGTCTAGTTCTACAGTCAGGCCTTCGCCGCTAATCATCTCTGAATGCGTAAAGACGGCATTTACCACAACCTCCCGACAAAGACTCGTCCAATCAGTTATTGTCTTACTTGCGACATCATTTTCCCGCTGAATGACGGCGCACGGTAGGTTCTGGCACCAGAGGTAGATGATCTTCATGAGTTGGGAAAGCGTCAGTAGCGATCCCTCGAAAAAAGAACCGCTCCGTACCGAGACCTCGCCCCGGCAATGAAACTTGACCGGCTTCTTCTTGGGCACCTCACGAGTCATTCACACACCGCATCTCACCGAGTAGCCATCCGCAGATTTAGCGCGGACTTGCAGCGTCATCGCAGCTTCGTACTCTGGGCACGCACGAGAATCCAGGAGCAGGCCCAGGACCAGAAGCAAATTAATTTCATGGCGTCATGAAGACGGCACAAGTTAAACGCCATGGCACTGTGATGCTCGCCTCTGGAAAAATAAAGCGGCGAGGGGTAACTGCGCGCTTTTTTGATTTATTATTTTTATTTAATCCGCCAATTTATAACTCGTGACACCATTCTAACAAACTCATTGGCTAATCTTTCGGACCACACCATCACGTGACAAAACAAACGCCAATCGTATGACCAGAACGGTTGCCACGGTCGGCATCGTTACAAAGAAAGATCAGTCGGACCCAACAACAAAATGAAGTAACAAAGTAAATAAAAGTAAAAAAAAAATGAAAAAAAAATAAGAAGGGAGTTGTTCTCGGGCGGCGTGTTCTTTGATTAGAGGTGCTGCTCGCAATGTTCCTGTGTGTTTTCTGTTTTGTTTCTTTACCCTAGAGGATGCCACGACGCTTATTTGAAACTGATTTGTTAATTCAATAACAAACAACGCGTTGGAACGAAGGAGGGAGGGAGTCCTGGCGTCAGAATTCGACGTACCCTATTGAAAAAGGCCAATATGAACTCGGCTTATTGGAAATATTGTATTCCAATGAAGTTGATGGAAACCAATAAAAACTTATTGTTATCCCACTAACCCAATACGCACGATGGGAATTCATATCGGAGCACAATATCCCGATATTGTATGCGGTTATTGGTATACAACAGGATATTGGAGCACAATATCCCGATATAACTTGCGGTTATTGGTATCCCTATTGGAAAACCCCAATATAAACAGCGTAATATGGATATTGGTAAACAATATATTTTTATTGTATTGCAATACAATATAGACAGTGTATTGGAAAACATTACATTTATTGTATTGTATTACAACAAGGATTTGTTATGGGATTCCAATATCCATAATACGCTGAAAATATTGGAATCCAATACCGCATAAACCCTTATTGGATCCCCATGTGTCGTATGGGGATCCAATAAGGGTTTACGATTCCAATATACTCAGCGTATTATGGATATTGGAATACAATATATTATATCAGCTACCAATAAAACTATATGCGAGTTGTAATATCACGTTTAGCACGACATTTCTTTGCAACGCAGTCTCTTCTTGTGTGTATTTCTGAGTGATAAAATAAAAAGTGTTGTTGTTGTCAAATTATGAATAAAGAAGCAAAACACTGGGCTTATCCATACCAAATATATTTAACATATTCCTCAACTGGAGGATCTGGCATTTACTGCAAAAGAAAGTTAATTGGTTAGGGCCCTCATTCAAAAACTTGCTGTTAGAAAACAGAATGTGAAATCCTCACCTTTTAATGAAAGCAGCACCTGCTAGCTGTAGCCATATAGAAACTGCAAAATAAAAATTTGTGATTAGTTCGCAACAAGTAGCAATCCTTCATTAAGCCGGATAAATTCAAAATTATGTCTGCGTTTGATTGTGGAAAAATAAGCTTCCATTCCACTGCCACGGATCATTCTGAGCTCCGTCAATTAAATAAACCTATCGGCTCGTCTGGCTTCAGAGTTCCTGCTTTGCACCTAACTAAAGTATCTGGAATGCTCACCTTTGAGGAAAAACAAATTGGTGCTTGCTTGCTTGTAGGCCATGGAAACTGGAAGAGAGATTTGCAATTAGTTGCGTTCAAGTAGCAATTACATTGAGTAGCCCCGTAAAGTACACTAAGTCGAAAAGATTAAAACAATTACATGCGCATTACAATTACATTAACTGGGCATACCGTATTTACTCGCATAATCCTCGCACTTTTTTTTGCGGAAAATCGATGGAAAGCTGGGGGTGCGAGAATTACGCGGGGAAAATTTTTTCCCGAAAACGTAGAGCTCTAAAAAAATAAAAATAAAAAACCGAAGCGCCAGCAAATTGGGGTTTTCGCGCCGGCAGCTACCTAAAAGTTTTTAGAAGTAGCAATACAGGGCTTACCTTAGCAATAAAACCACAGGTTTAAGACAAAGTAAGATTTAATTTGGAAACACTCGAGCTTCAGTCCGAATCAGTGGTAGCATCGCTGGTCGTTGTCTCGTCGTCACCTCCCGATTTCTCGTCGGCTTCGGACGCCTCGTCTTCTTCCCACACCAAGTGGTCTTCAGTAGCATCCAAGGCATTTGATATGCCAGTCTTTTTGAAGCTCTTCACGACGATGTCTGCTCCGATCATCCCCCACGCTTCCGCTATCCAGCTGCACAGCTGCTCCACCGATGGTCTCTTTATCTTGCCGGCCGGCGTCAGATCGTGTTGGCCTTCGGCCATCCACTCTGCATACAACCTTCGAACATTATCTTTGAATGGTTTGTTCAAAGACACGTCCAAAGGCTGCAGCACGGACGTTAGGCCACCTGGAATGACAGCCAGGTCTGTGCGCAGTTCCTTGAACTTTGTGCGAACCGGTTCCACAAGATGGCCCCGAAAGCTATCGAGAACGAGGAGCGACGGAAAAAGAAGTGCTCCCGGTCGCCGCCCCCACACAGTCTTAAGCCAGTCGACCATGAGGTCAGCACTCATCCAGCCTTTTTCTTGCACCCGTACGTGCACACCAGGGGGAAACTTTCCTTTGGGGAGAGTCTTTCGTTTGAAGATGATGTACGGTGGCAGCTTCCGACCGTCCGCCGTCACAGCTAGCATTACCGTGCATCGCTGCTTCTCCGCGCCAGACGTGCGTACGTGGACGGTGCGTGCGCCTTTCTGCTCCAAAGTAGTGCTGCTGGGCATGTCGAAATTGATAGGCGTTTGGTCCGCGTTCCCAATCTGCGACAGCAAAAAATTGTTCTGCTGCCGAATCCCAATGACGAACCGGTGGAAGTCCACGATCTTATCCTCGTAGGCTTCGGGCAGGCGTTGGCAAAGCGTTGTACGCCTCCTCAAAGAGAGACCATTGCGCCGCATGAAACGCGTGGCCCACCCGTTACTGGCGCGGAAGTCTTGTGCCGGGACGCCTTCCTTTCTGGCAATTGCGCGCGCCTTGTTGCACAAAAGCTCAATAGACACGGCGCACCCATCGGAGCGTAGAGCCTTGACGTAGTCCATGAGCAGCGTCTCAATTCGGGGAAACTTGCCAGTCTTTGGACCACGGAAAGCCCGGCGTGTCCTGTTGGTCGCCTGCAGCTCCCCGTGCTGCCGCCTCCAGTAGCGCACGTTGAACTCGTTGACGCCGAAGTGTCTGCTTGGGTTGCCGTGCTCAATAGCGTAGTTTATCGCTTTCAGCTTGAAAGCAGCCGTGTAGTTGGCGTATCGCCCCATGGCGAAGTGGCAACCAGCACCGAACAAAGAGGTTGGCTCAAAGCGTTCGACCTGGTTCGACGTTCGACCAGTTCGACAACTGATTGCGACGCGACGACCGGGGGCTGCGCTAACGCCATCTACCGTTGCGGTCGCGAGACCGGCTCAACGACAGTATGACTAGAGTCTGACAGATGGCGCTAGGACTGCTAGCACTCTGGCCATACGGAGCGGCGCGGTGCCGGAAAATGCGGGCGGTGGAGAGTGCGCGCACCATATGCGGGTTTCACGAGCAGGCGACTTTCGCCGCTGCAGTTTTGGGGGTGCGAGGATTACGCGAGGAAAAGAAAAATTCTATTTTTGATGGCCCACATTAGGGGTGCGAGGATTACGCGAGTAAATACGGTACGTCAATGTCACTTGCGTGTATTACAGAAAAATAAGCTTCAATGCACGAGCCCCCAGTCGTTCCGAGCTCTGTCAATTAAAAATGCTGTACCGGTCGTCTGCCTTCAGTATTCCTGCTTCGGGAATCTGGAATTCTCACCTCTGAGGAGAAGCAAACTGGGACCTGCTGGCTCTTAAGCCTTGGAAACTGTCAGAAAGATTTGCGATTAGCTGCATCCAAGTACCAATTTCTTTGACCAGCCACCTACAGCACACTAAGCCAGATAAAATCAAACATACATGTGCGTGACATAATATGCCTCTTGTGACAAAACTGGGCACATGTTTTGTCGCCTACAGCAACACTGAAGCCAGACAGACAAGCGATACGGCATATTTAATTGACGGAGCTCAGAACGACTGGGGACGCTTTCACTGAAGCTTGTTTTGCTACAATACACACGTATATTGCAGCAAAACAAGCTTCAGTGAAAGCGTCCCCAGTCCTTCTAAGTTCCGTCAATTAAATATGCCGTACCGCTTGTTTGGCTTAAGTATTGCTGCTTCAGAGCAAACTAGAAAATCTGGAATCCTCACCTTTGAACGAGAGTGAACTAGCACCTGCTGGCTTGTGGGCCGTGGAAACTGCAAGAGAGATTTTTGATTAGTTATGTACAAGTAACAATTTTTTTCGAGTAGCTGCCTACAGCACATTCAAATTACATGCACGGGACATAGATGCCTCATGCGACGGACCCCCTTCATCCTTGTTTTCCATTAACTCTGCTCACCTTCACCACCCGCCTCCAATTTCTGCGCTACTTCTTTAATCTCGATTCCCTGGTTCCCAAAGGTCACAGGTGTGTCAGCTCTGCAACTGGCGCCATTGTGGCAAAGATGCCAAAGCACCTGGCGCTTGATGTGCTCTTTTAATATTTTGAGCATTGCTGAAAACAGGTGGATGGGTGTCTGGTATGCCCTTTGATTAGTTGCGGATCGTTTCGAATCAGAGGGTAGGCGCTTCTGCGATCTGAGCGCATGCTCGGTATTTAACAATAGTTGAAATTGAACTCTGCAGGAATCTTCAATCATAACAAACAGAATGTGCATGCCAAAAGGCTTAGCAATTGAAACACTCACCATCTATCTATTTTCGTTTCTTGTCCGCAAGAAGCTGTCGTATATGTAGCCTCCCTTGCTTAAGCCGCTCCTCCCTAGTGTCCCGGTTGGGTCTCGTCCTGATGAATCGTCGGTGGAGACCTGAGGTGCAGTCAACATCAGATTAGACCTTTTGAGACAGAACCATATACTTGCTGGGAGGAAGTACACCCAAACGAATTTTAGCCATGTCATTCATAGGGAGTTTTAAAATGAAAGGCCTGACGTAAAATGAGACGTCAATACTGACGCACCCCTTTTGCGAACCTAAAATTTTTAAGGCCTTGTTTCCCTCGCTAGGGGAACAAGGCACATGAATCCCGGCATGTGGATGAAATTTTGACCTTAAGATCCTGACTCAATGCCCATCCCCGAATATTCGACCACCACACTTTTAGAAAAAGATAACTTTTTAGAAAACACCAAGTCATCGACCACCCCTACAAAAGCCTGAACCAAGCCTACTCGTACTGTGGCTTGTTTGCTCCGTGCCGCCCCCGAGTTAATTCGCGCTGACAATGTTTCTTTTTTCAAATGGAACCCACATTTTTAGTTTCGGTTTCACTTGTAGAGGCAGGTGGATACTTTTGTAAAGCTTCCTCCCTATGCGCTTCCGAGTCAACATTTTTGCAATGGCCAACCCCCGGGCTTTGATTTTTGCGCTCCTTGACAAATGCTGAAACTCATATAGCAGTGATGTGATTGGCCTAAGCCATTTTGAAGCGCCTTTTGGAGCAGCCAAAACAGTGTTTTGGAGCAGAAAAAGTAGCTTTTAAAGCAGATATTCTAATAAAAATAAAAATATTTGTCTTAAATGCTGGACACGCGAAGAGAATCTTGCTCGCCGAAATAAACCAATTATGGTCAAGTTCGGCCACCTGGGAGTCTTTCAAGATGTAACTGAAATTCCAATGACATGACAGATTTCTTTTTGCTTTTCGAAACATTCTGCAAGGCTGGAGCAAGCTTTGCTTTAGCTTAGGGTAGTAATGAATGTCCAATTTCAATGTCTCCAAAGAGACATTGCGACATCCCACAAGTGTACAGTGCTGTAGGCGTTGCCAAGCAATTCCGAAAAACCGCTTGCCACCGTTTTACTGATTGCCGACGTGCCAGATTATCGTCAAAAGTAATTAAATGTAAAACAATGAATTGCAAGCGTCCCGGCTGGTGCCTCTGTCGTGCGATTATGTTCGTATCGCTGGTTCGCATGCACGTGAGGGCAACTCCGGCAGGCTTGCAGGGTGCACGTGCTTTGTCGCGCGAGCGAAACGGCTGTTCGATCGAAACCGAAACCATGCCTTTCTGCTCCGTCGCCAACTGGTTGCCAAAAATCTATGCAAAATGTAACTGCCCAGCATGCGACAAAAAAGAGTCCAGCGCCGCGTGCTTGCAAGGCCGGCAGGCGAGGTACAAGCTAAACACAGAAAAAAAAGAACCTGAGCGCATTGATGCAAGACATCGCGAGCCAGGGTCGCTTTGTGCAACGACTGAACTCGAGACAAATAAGCGCACTCTGCGGGTTCAGCGTGCAGACATTCCCTTCTTTGCTTTAGCTCACTTCAACTTTTCTTCGCGACACATTTTTTCACGTACCGGGGTCCCTCTCGAAAGAAAGCCCACCAAGAGAAACCTACGTAATCAATACTTCGACACAGCAGTCTTTGAGTTAGAGAGGGATTTTTGTAGCAGCGTATGTTTTAAACAAGAATGTGAATGTTGATGAACATGCGGCGGTCCTTATGTTTCAGTTTAGGAAGCTCCATATCTGCAACGCCGTGTGGCCGTTGATTTCAGGAGCGAGAGCTTCAGCTCAAAAAGTAACTCCCGCCGCGCCGAAACATAGTTTCGTTTCACAGCGTCACGTCATGGCTGGTACCCAGCACGCTAGCGTCGACGGCATGGCGGAAAAAACCATGCAAAAAACTATGGACGATTGATGCAGGGTATTTTGTGTCGGGCGGCCGTTTGCGCCGCCTAGCTCATGCATGCTCAGTTACGGTACTTAGTTTAGTCTCAGTTCTGAAAGGCGACCAAAATTGGCCCTTTGGCGCAGGCTTGGCGCAGATTACCTATATTTTGGCAAAATGTAGCAGGATGTAGCAGGGTTAGCCCCTTGGCGCAGTTTGGCACTATTGGCACAGCCATCACATCACTGATATAGGCAGGCAATAGCTCACCTTGAAAATACTTGCTCTTGGTGGCCGAGAACAAACTCGTGTTCCTGATTGGCAGCCATGTGCAGCGAAGAATACCTGCACATATCCTAAAGAACCCAGTCTTAGTCTAATACAGATGCTTTGGCAGGACAGAGACACAAAAGCCTGACACAAGACCACTATAAAGACAGGAAATAGAGTGTCTGTCAGGAATAAAACACACAACTCAGATAGGCATCAATCACTCACCTTGAAAACACTTGCGATGAGCGGCAAAGAGCAAACTTCTGGCCTTGATTGGCTGGTGCTTGCCACCAAGACCTGCATGTATAAGAAAGAACCCAATCTTAGTCAAACTTGGGTGTTTTTGCAGAAGAGACACAACAAAATACCAATGCAAGACCACAACACATAGGAAACGGCATCCAAGAGGAATGCAACACAAAACTCATAGGCGGGTAATAGCTCACCTTGAAAATACTTGCTCTTGGTAGCCGAAAACAAACTCGTGTTCCTGATTGGCAGCCATTTGCTGCGAAGAATACCTGCACATATCCAAAAAAGAAACCAGTCTGAGTCTAACACAGATGCTTTGGCTGGACAGACACAAACGTCTGATAAAACCACAAAAAGCAGGAAATAGTGTCTGCGAGAGATGAAAACAGACCCAGGTGGAGAGGCTGGTTCTGTTTCACCTTAGTCAAATAGTGTAGCTCATTTTGCTAAAACAATGCATATTTGCTAAAAAATGTATAATATATATTTTGCCCCATTTAGCAGAGTTTACTGCCAAGGGTACCTGTACACCAGAATAAGTCAGACTTAGTTTTTTTTTTCTTTTGATGAGCGACAACAGAATCCTAAACAGGTGATGAAACAAAATATAAGCCTACCAAGCCAGGCTAGTTTGCCTTGATGCAAGTACAGTGCCTCGGCCGACAAATGAGGTTCTATTCTTGGTCACTTGTCATATTTGGTGGGAATAGTAAAGTAAATGAAAATAAGGCTATCGCTCTTGCAGCCGACAGCTGCAAACGAAATTCATATACCTCGATAAACGACCTAAAAATAAAATTGGGTGGTGGCGAAGTAATTTATGGTGTCAAATTTCAAATTAACAGACTGTGTAGTTCTGGTTTAAGTCCTCCTGGTGTATAGTTTTATCCTTATTGATTATATTTAAATTTATTATTATTTTTTAAGGCACTAGCACATCATTTATACGCTAATTCACCTTTAGAAGTGTTTTAAGAATACTCCACAGCTTCCTAGTGCTCGTAATAAATTCTCAATAAAAGCGGCTTTCAATTTTTTTCTTGCTCTCGCTGCTGCTTGCTTCCTCACCCTTAAAATGCTGACAACTCGACACAAAAGTAATAAAAAAAATGTGCTTCAAATGTGATGAAGATGAGCATTTCCAAGTTGTACCCTTGCTTCATGCCCTGACCATGCCACCATACCGTAGCTGAGTGCAGCGACGAATGGTCCCAGGTGCTGTGACCCGACCGTATATAGCCTTACAGTGGCGCGACTCATGCAGCCCCTATGCTTGATGATGGAGCCAGTGTGCGAGGTGCGACCTCAGGGGTGGAACGGCTGCGCCATTTGCACCATTTTGCGCCAGACGCATTTATCTGCGCCATCCTGCGCCATTTTGCGGAAACTGCGCCACAGCCAATACATCACGCCATTGTGCTCCAAATCGCTGAACGTGCGCCCAATTTTGTTTTCATTTTGTCTTGGTTTCGGTTTTTATCGACTCGATTGGCAACAATGAGCGCGTTTAGCTTGGTCGGCCTTGCAATCCTTTGTTCTGTTTATTCTTCCTTTGTATCCCAATTCCCGAGACGGAAGCGCGCGAAAAAACTCAGGGTTCCAATTCCAAGTGCTACACCACCTGCGACTGGATTGTTGTTCTTCAACCATAAGCGGCTAAGCAAGTCGGCCGAGAAGAGGTAGAGCCGTTAAGCGTCAGATTACCTAAGGCTCTGCGGCCCGGGTTCCGGACGTCAGCCAGTTGAAAACACATTAGCAAACGATTCCTTTTAGTACTTCTTCGTTAGAAGTTGGAACCGCATTCATGCAAGATAAATCGTGATTTGATAGAACTGAAACGCAGTCCGATCCGAAACCTTGCCGGCCAGCAGCTCTCACGCGAGCGATAGATCTTGCTTGACAAACCTTGCTCCTGCTTATCGCTAAGAACACAATAACTCCGTTAATCGTAGTCTGCTGCTTCAATATTGAGTTATACAATAGTATAAACTCGGAATTTGTTGCCCTGTTCCTCCGCGCAGCTGCACGTCCGTTTCTCACGCACGTCACGTGGTTCGCACATATAATTCCCATCTCGAACAGGTGTGAGTTGTGCCATAAGCAGTGCTGGTTTGCATTTTGAGCAGCTGAAAGCCACTCAGAAAATATCAAGGACACTATCTGCAGAAACATATGGTACTTGCTTTTTGGTTCTCATTAAGGCTCACAAAGTTTCAAGTTTTCGCATCTGTTACACTCTTATCCCACCTACATAGGTCCCTAACCACCATCTGTGTTGTTCTTTTGTGCTGCTAAGCACAACTGAAATTGCTCCCGTGCTTGTCTAAAACACAAGCTGAAGTGCAATCAAAACTGATCTGAGCTGCTCCTAGCCTGCTCCAGAACATCGTTTTAGCTGCTCCCAACCTGCTCCAAAACAGCTGTTTCAGCTGCTCCCGTGGCTGCTCCCAAGTACATTTCATGAGTTTTACCCCTGGACCTGCTTGAGCTGTGCAAGCCACAGCTTTACAGCCTGCAAAGGGTGGGAAGATGCCCCTCCCTTTGCAGAGCTTGCAATAGCTCAACAAGAAGCTATTGCAAGCACTAGGGAGCCAGTGTGTGAATAAAAGCACTTCTGGATGTGAATTAGTGTGTAAATTATGAGTCTATACGTTAAAACTTAAAAAAAAGTATTATTTATAAATATAAAATATATATATATACTGTAAACGACTAAATTTTCGAGAGGACCTAATTTTCGCCAATTTTGCGAATCGCCTACAAACGCGAAAAATATGTCCCGCGAACAACTCGGGCAATATGTGAACACTACGGAAGCTACGCTCGATTCGCGAAAATTAGAACCCGCGAATAATTTCATATTTTCAGCTTTGGCCCGATTTGCAAAAATTTGAGCCCGCGAAAATTAAGTCGTTAAGAGTATACTAAAAAAAAGGCAAAAAGAAAAGAAACGTCTCCAGGTGGGTTTGAACCCAGAGCTCCACTGCCCTTGATTTCAGTTCCCTAAGGCCCGCTTCAGACGGGGCAACCTTTCTAGCAATTTTCAGGTTGATGGCGGGTTGTTCCCTAGGTTTTCCCAGATCAGCACGAATTTCTGAGATCAGGTTCGGCTCAAAGCAGACAAGCAACTCGAACAAACTGGAGAAATTTGAAGCGGCAGCAGCCAATAAGGAACGCAATATTTTCACGTGACACCCCTGTGGTGGTGAGGATGACAGCTGAAGACTTGGTCCTGGTTTGAAATGGATCGTTTTTGGAAATAAACTTTTTTCAGAAACATGAGTGAGTATTCTCAACGGCACTCAAAGATATAAAAACATGTTTTTAGCACGTAGTTGTGCGTCTATATAGTGCAAGAAAAATCAAATTTCATGATGATGATGGCAAGTCGTAGCAATTCGGTTGCAGCTCGTGAATGAAGACGGCCCGTGTTACTGGTGTTGCGACGTTAAGTTGCTGGGGTAAATTGCCCCGTCTGAAGTGGGCCTTAGGCTCGCTTCCACCGTTCATGCTCAGCGAGCAAGTCCGCTTCAACCGTTCACACCTCAAGGCAAGCTGGACAGCTACAAGCCACCTAAATGTCTACCGCCGCATCCCTGGCCAGGTCGTGACGCGACATAGCTTATTAAAAGTCTTGCTGTCACTGCCACGACCGGCCAGAGTGAAGTCGATAAAGAATCACATAAATCATTTCGTAGCTTTCTTGGAACGACCACCCTCAAGGGAGAGTCGTCCCTCTGCCCTTCGTCGATTGTTGGACTGACGCGAAGCAACTAGCCGTCTTGGCCCAGCAGTTACAAATCATAGTGCTCATTAACTCGCCTGCCAGCGTTCCCAGTGCCAACCGCAATTTCCGCCAGTTTACCCGACACCCGCTGACAATCTCGTCTGCCAGTGTTCCCGGAGTCAACTGCCATTTCCACAATCTTTCCAACACCCACTGACAAACACCCATCTGCACTCCAGGCCTCGACAAGCGCTTACTTGCCTACCGCATCACCCCAAGCCTAAATCCTAAATCTGCAATGAGTCCTGGCTGTTTCCCCTCCAGCCACTCGTTATCCTGCCTTCCAGCGAACATGCAGTGGATCTCCTCTGCCTCTGAAGACGACTTTCTTACATCTTAAACGCGCTCCCCGTCTCCTGCCAACCACTATTCTGGGATACCCGAGAAAGCGTGTCTGCAACCTCGTTCTTCGAACCCTTTAGGTACTCGGTTCGAGGAAACACCTGCTGAGCTCTGCCGTGAGACAAGTCGCCAAAATTTCAACATATTTGTCTCAACGGGCATCGATAGCGTTAGTGAACAACCCGCTCAATGAATCCGTGAGACTCCCTGGGGACGACTAGAAGCAGAGGCATACCGAACGAGCCCCACGTTGGATGTGCCATTTTAGTGTTGGTTTCTTTATGGAGTTTGCTTAGCTACTAATAATCACCGCAGAATCGGTATGCGCTCCGCCCGTCACGCTGGAAGTGACATACAGTAACAAGAAGACAGCGAATAAGTTGACTGTAGCTCACGGTTGCCCGTCGTTCAGAGCCGGCAGTCCAGGCACGCCGACCCTTGTTGTCGCCCGTCGATCAGAGCTCACAGTCGGAGTCAGTGTCCAGGCCTGCGGATCGTCCTTGCCACGCCAGCGCTGCGTAGGCTGGCTGTCCCGGGCTATCACTGCCTGAGTCTCGCTGTGGGACCACCCCAGGATCGTCGTGGCCTAGGCTAGATGGCCAGGACTCGCCGTTTCTACCGGTCCGGACTTCGAACCTCGCTGGTGGACCGCTCCGGGGTTCGGCATGGGCCAGGCCAGGCAGCCCGGCTCCAATGTTCCTGCCCAGCTCCAGCCTCGCTCAGCACGCACTGTCTCGCGCCAGCTCGTGACTTCTCCGCCGACCGTCTGTCCTGTGCCCTCTGCCTCGTCTTTCACCCTTGGCTCCCACGAAGTTAAGGAAAGGGAATGTACCATTATGTTCAGTGAAGTTCGGTGAGAAAACCCGTGACTCGAGCAGGAATGCCGTTATCCTTGATGTGACCCTATGAGACTCTCTTGCTGCCTTTGCTGGGGTTTATCTAACTGAAGTACCTGTACGAAAAGTAGAAGAAACATATGTGCATAACACTCATTATTCACAAGAAAATTTGTCAACATCCAAAATGACCCATGGAGAAAATTATGCGAGGAATTTGTCAGCCACGTTGGCCAAGTCACCTCTCGTGGCCAATGTTTCATTGCAACTTTAATTGTAGTAAACAGTCATAGGGTATATTACAAAGTGCAATTTTGTTTTGTACGAAACTACAACACACAAAACAGCACTCTAATACAGTATGTATAGGGTTGTTCGTTTTCGGGTAAAACCCGATTTTACCCGATTTTCACACCCCAAACATGTTTCAGAAAAATCGGGTTAAACCCGATTTCTCCCCGAATTCTAAAACCACATAACCAACCTATTTCTTTTTACTCTGCGTGGAGTTCGCGTTGCACACACGCTATCTACCTGACCTCGGGAGAACAGTGACCTATAGTTCATTTCGCAAACTGCGTGCAGCACTGCGGACGCCTCCCCCCCCTACACCGCTCTCAACCAACCGCCCAACTCACCGTGCCATTTTACGGAGGCCGGCTGAGGAAAAGCGACAATAGGCGTTGGGGCCTCGGAGGGACATTTCCGTACCCCCGCTGTGCAGGTGGACCCACCTCGGCACGCCATGTAGCTTTGAGCCTGCTACATGCAGCTAATGAAATGCACTATCAATACCCTTTCGACCGCTCTTAGGTGTCGACGCCCAGCAAGGTCTCTCGGGTAGCATGGCCATCTCACTGGCGTCCGACCTTTCACACGAAGAATGTCCGAGTCTGTCAGTTGCGTAAACAGATCGGAAAAATTTAACAGGTTTATTGCATAGCGAAATATCTGCTCGAAGATAACCATCCCTCGAACGGTCGAGGTTTTTGTTGACATCTGAGGGAGAGGAGGATTCCGTGGGCGATGCTTCCCTTGAAGCGACAGACGGCAATCGGAGCTAGAAAACCCTGATGTCCCCCGATTACCAGCTTGAAACAGACCCCTAATTTTAACGTGTTAGCGTTAGGTAGCTTGTAATACCCTTAAATAATAAAAAAAATTGTATCTTTTAATGAGTACATTTATAAATGTAACCCAAAAAAACCCGAATTTCGGTATGTTCCCACAAAAAATCCCGATTTCTCCCCGATTATCAGCTTGAGAGATAGCACCCGAGTTTTACGCCCCCCCCCCCCCCCCCCCCCCCGAATTTAAAAAAATATAAAACCCAAAAAAACAAACAACCCTAAGTATGTAGAGGTACCTCTAAACAAATTCCAGGGTTTTATGGAGCCTCCTTCAGATAACTGATGTTGAACATAAACTATGTGCACCAAGGAGTGAGCAAACAGTGACTTCCAATTAGTCTCAAGCACCAGCGACATGTCGACAAGGAGTGCAATGTGTAGAATGTCGCCTAGAAGTGTGCAGCCAAGATGAAAAGGCGAGATATAACGATATCAGAATAAGATCACACCAAAAAGGTTCCGTTACAATCTAGGCACAGTAATGAGTCAACCGACGTACAGCCGCGATTCACTTTGCGATGAGGCGAAACATGGCCAACAAAATATAAAAAAACGCGTTTTTTTTTTCTGTACATTATTTGCTTTGCACCGTTGATAGAAGGACAGTTGGGCGGCGTCACAAAGTCACTCGCTAGCGTTTTTCAAATTCGTTCATCGGCACTCATGGTCTACCCGGGAGGAGAAAAGTACGAGCTCAGAGCCGAGCCGCCGAGCGTCGATTGCGACTTTCCTAAAGAGAAGCTCCGGTAACACATCGGCGACTCGTCAGCTTCAAACAACGCCTCTTCGAACGAGCCTGACGCGCCAGCGAATCCAATGTGCCGAACGGTCGCGACAGAAAGCACGCCGGAAGGAAGGGGGCTGGAGGCTGAGTATCCGAAAGAGACGCGGCGCTGGTTTCTACGTCCATTTCGCACATGAGATAACAAACTGGCAAAGCTAGCCGAGTGTGAACAGTGACTGACGTTACATTGGAGCACACGCAGTCGAAATGACGCCTGTAACAGAGCACAGCTAAAGGCTTTCAACAGGGGACACATGCGTTCAAAAAGGCCGCGATTTAAAAACTTCACGTCTCCTTTCTGTCCTTCGGTGCTTACTTTGATCCGCGTACACCAAAGCACTCAATGCTGCAAGTAATAGAGTCGTGTATACGTACCTTTCGAAGCAATTCAAAGTGTGTAGGTTTCGCTCGATGCCCACGAGCACAGAGTGCGACGAATGCCAATCATGCCGGCAGCGCGACCAGCGCGACGGAGCCGGCTGGCTGGGCTGGCCGGGTCGCCCGGTCGCGCAACCGACGCCCGCCCGCTGCGCACTGCGCCTGCGCATGCTCGGCTTGGCAACGCTCTCAGCCTCTCAGCGCGGGGCGCGGGCTCGCCGGGCGGCCGGGCTCGCTCCCTTTGAAGTTTGAACAGTTCGAAGTTCAAACTGCTTCCGAAACGCGAGCTTGCGCGCGCGCGCGCGGGTTGGCGATGGAAACTAATTTTCTCGAAAAACGAGGCTGTAACGTATCGTTTGATGGCGCAAATGCACGTATTTTTCACGTCCTTTTTTGTACAGTGTGTGAATCTCGCGAAACAGGCGACGAAAAGTGCTGGGTGAAATCTGCTCGCATGTCGTCGTGGATTTTGTGTACGTACGTAGGATTACACAGAAAGGTGGGTCAATATCGATAAATGTGCGCGTAAGAAGCAACTACTTGCACGTGACCTGTCAAACCTATTCACCCTCATTATTTTATCGTGCGAACCGACATTGTCACGTATCGCGTTCGATTTCGGTCCCAACACCGGTAACTTCGAATAGTATATCGTGTTTGATGTTGTATTTCTCACATCGTATTCGATGTGGTGGTTGTGTACCAAAACCGATAGTTTCTTGTTGTATTGCGATGTTGTGTTGCAACATCGAATTGTATCCCGGTACGTTGGGTTTATCGTTTGGCGATCAACTTTTGTTGCATTACAAGTGCAATAAACATTTGTTGGAAAACGATCACTCCAATGAGCACGTCGTTATTGGTCTTTCTCATTAAAAGGTAGGTCGCGGCGGGTGTTCCGGCTAGTTATTCTGAATGGTTTGGTGGTTGTCTAGCATTTTAAGCGCGTGAGGCTGTGTGTACTGTGTGCCGTACTAACAGCTGTACATACTTGCACTGTCGATCAATGTGAATATGTTCGCAACGCAGAACGTTCATGTTATGTGTGATTCCACACCCAATATATTTCTCGCGTATTGCCGTGTGGATATGCCAACGTAATTCATGTTGGTAACTTGGTATCCGCGTTCTGAGATATATGCACGCGATATCATATTGTATTCTCCTTTGGTCCCGTGATTGACGACCGATATTTGTATATCGTGTGGCCGTACAGTATGTCCATGTCGGTCACCAATATGCACGCGATGTCGTATTCTATTCCAATAACCGTGTAGTATATCGGGGTATTGTGCTCCGATATCGTGTTGTATACCAATAATCGCAAGTTATATCGGGATATTGTGCTCCAGTATCCTGTTGTATACCAATAACCGCATACTATATATGGATATTGTGCTCCGATATGAATTCCCATCGTGCGTATTGGGTTAATCGGATAACAATAAGTTTTTATTGGTTTCCATCATCTTCATTGGAATACAATATTTCCAATAAGCCGAGTTCATATTGGCCTTTTTCAATAGGGATACAACACGATATCGAAGCACAATATCCCGACAGAACTTACGGTTATTGGAATAGAATACGACACCGCGTGCATATTGGTGACCGACATGGACATACTGTGCGGCCACACGATATATAAATATCGGTCGTCGATCACGGGCCCAAAGGAGAATACAATATCGCGTGGATAAATCTCAGAACGAATTCCAAGTTACCAACACGAATTACGTCGGCATATACCTCGGACTAAGAGGATACGTAACACAGTATAGATCGCCCGTGAAGCAACATGTGGATATCGGTACGCCCACAATACGACATCGCGTGAATGATATTGTAGAACAGCAGGAGTTACCATACGGCAATACGAGAGAGAACGATATTGGAGGTGGATACACACAGAACACAAACGTTCGGCGTTGCAAACACATTCACATTGATCGAACGCGCAAGTGTACGTACGGCACACAGTACACACAGCCTCGAGCGCTTGAAATGCTAGACAACCACAAAACCATTCAGAATAACTAGCTGGGACACCCGCGACCTACCTTTCAATGAGAAAGCCCAATAACGACGTGCTCATTGGAGTGATCGTTTTCAAACAAATGTTTATTGCAGTTTTAATGCAACAAAAGTTAGGTTACCGATGTTAGAACCCAAATCGAACGCGATTCGTGACAATGTCAGTTCGCACGATAAAATAATGAGGATTAAAGGGCTTGACAGGTCACGTGCTTCGTACCCGCACATTTATCGATATTGACCCACCTTTCTTGGTAATCCTACGTCGTACACAAAATCCACAACCACACGCGAGCACATTTCACCCACCACTCTTCGTCGCCTGTTTCGCAAGATTCACACACTGTAAAAAACGACGGGAAAAATACGTGCATTTGCGCCATCAAACGATACGTTACAGACTCGTTTTATGAGAAAAGTTTCCATCGTCAACCCGCGCGCGCGAAAGCTCGAGCGCTCGAGCTTCGGAGGCAGTTCGCATTCCGAAGGGAGGCGAGCACAGCGAGCCGGCGCGCCTGCGCGCATGCGCTGCCAGACAAGCGGCTGAGCGAGCCGCCGAGATTGCGCCGCCATTGCGCAACGACCGCGACCGCGCCAACCCGGCGGAACCGACGGATAACAGCTCGTCAAGTTCGTCGCGCACTTTGCTTGTGGGTTCCAAGTGAAACCAACGCACTTTCAATCGCTTCGAAAGGTACGTATAGACGACTTTATTACTTGCAGCATTGAGTGCTTTGGTATACACAGATCAAAGTGAACACTGAAGGACAGAAGGGAGACATGATGTTTTGAAATCGCAGCTTATTTGAACGCATGCGTCCCCTGCTGAAAGCGTCTGGCTGTGCTCTGTTGCAGACGTCATTTCGACTGCGTGTACTCTGATGTAACGTCAGTCAGTGTTTACACTCGGCTAGCTTCGCTATCTTGTTATCTCATGAGCGAAATAGACGTAGAAACCAGCGCCTCGTCTCTTTCGGATATTCAACCTCCAGCCCCCTGGCTCCCAGCGTGCTTACCGGCGCAAACCGTTCGACGTGTTGGATTCGTGGGCTCGTTCGAAGAGGCGTTGTTTAACGCTCACGAGTCGCCGAAGTGTTGCCGGAGCTTCTCTTTACGAAAGTCACGATCGACGCTGGGCTCTGAGCTCGTACTTTTTTCTTCCCTGGTAGACTAAGAGTGCCGACCATTCATCTGTGGTGCCGACTGGCGCCGTACGAAGTTGAGAAAAGCTAGCGAGTCTGTCAGATTTTCGTGACGCCGCCCAACTGCTCTGCTACCGGCTGCGCTCAACAAATAAAGTAAAAAAAAAAAAAAAAAAAAACGCGTTTTTTTATTTTTAAATTTTTCTTTGCCATGTTTCATTTTAGTCGCTGCAAAGTAAATCGCGGCCGTACGTCGGTTGACTCCCGATTACTGTCTCTACATCGTAGATTGTCTCACCACACTGGTGCCTCGTTGGTGTGATCTTATTCTGATATCGTTACATCTTGCTTTTTCATCTTGGCACACTTCTAGACGACCTTCTGCACGTTGCACTCCTTGTCGACATGTTGCTGGTGTTAGAGACAAATCTGAAGTCGCTGTTTGCTCACTCCTTGGTGCACATACTTCATGTTCAACATCAGGTATCTGAAGGAGGCGCCATGAAACCCTGGAGTTTGTTTAGAGGCACCTCAACATACTGTATACAAGTGTCGTTTTGTGTGTTATAGTTTCCTACAAAACCAAATTGCACTTTGTTCGTAATATACCCTATAACTGTTCACAACAATTATAGTTGCTATGAAACATTGGCCACGAGAGGTGACTCGGCCAACGCAGCCTGAAAATTCCTCGCCTAATTTTCTTCATGGGTCATTTTGGACATTGAGAAATTTTCTTGTGAATAATGAGTGTTATGCACATGTGTTCTACTTTTCGTACAGGTACTTCAGTTAGATAAACCCCAGCAAAGGCAGCAAGACAGTCTCATGGGGTCACACCAAGGATAACTGTATTCCTGCTCGAGTCCCGAGTCTTGTCACCAAACTTCACTGAACATAATGGTACATTCCGTTTCCTTAACTTTTTCCTCTGAAATGTGTTTTTTTTTTTATTGTTGTTTTTTTTTCTATTGAAAAAAGGGTAGTACAACGTTTAAACACCCAATTTTTTTTTTCTTTTTGTAAAATGTGTAGTACGTCGTTTAAACACCCAAGCGTTCATAAATGGTCTCTGTACCAGACAATAGGGTGTCTTATACTCTGTTTCATACTTACCGTGCAACGCTGTCAAAGGTACTAAAGTGGTGCGCATGAAAAAATAGAAAAAGTGTTACTCCGCGCGTTTCGTGGACGAGTGGTAGAAGGCGCTGCTCTGGCGATATTGACGTCTCGGTGGCCGTGGTTCAAACCCATTTTACGCGCAAAGTTTTTTTTTTTTTCTTTCTTTTTTAGACATTCTTTTTCTGCAAGATTGTGCGCATTGACCAAGTGCATATTTCAGTTCCTCCTTCTTGATTTTTATTTATAAGTCGCCGAGAGGCCAGATTTCTACCATCTCATCTGCCGCTTTGCAAGTGTTATTTGCCTCCAGCACCGAGTTATATTTTTCTTTCGTGCAGCGTGGAATGAGGAATCGGCCTGATAGCGGCCTTGTCCCAAAATTTATAATAAAACATTAACGACGATAGTTGTGGCCTGTACAGTTTATTTTGAAATAGCTGTCAAGGGTAGGAATCTCCCTCTCGGAGCACTTGCAATGCACCTTCAGGCGAATGGCGTTCTGTGTGAACTCGTCATGCTTGACGGTCCCCGTGCTCGAAACTTTCTTGTTGCGAGGTCTTTGCTTCGGGGACGCCACCTTGTCAGATAGGCACTGTGCCTTGCACTTCGCGACAGTACAGGGCACACTCCAGTATCGTTACTGGCCGTCTCCAGGACTTCACGACCGAATTCTCCGGGGAATGTGTTCTCATACTCCCATACACATTGGCGATCATCTGCTTGCACTCTTTCAAGATTTTCGCACAACGAATGTTCGAAAACATCCGAGCAGGAAAGGTACTTGAGCTTGCTGCGTAAGACGCCATCTTCTCAAAACCAGCGGCTGCCACACGGATGAACACGAAAACAATTTAAGGTGGTTTACATTATCTTTTCCTTTTTCTTGAAAAACATTTGTGCTCCGTTGAAATCATAACGCCAATATCAGTTACTAGCCCCGAGGAGGCACATTTTCCGACTTTTTAAAATTTTTCTGCAGGGGACGCACTATCTTATGGGGCGAACATAGGCACGGTCAGCAATGCAAACCGGTGCGCTAGCTTTGACTGCGTTGCACTCTATGTATGAAACAGAGTATAGGATCGCTTCAGACGGGGCAACCTTTCCAGCAATTTTGGGGCTGCTGGCGGGTTGTTCCCTAGTTTTCCCTAGATCGACACGAATTGCTGAGATTGGGTCCGGCTCGAAGCGGACGAGCAACTCTGACTACTCGGAGATGTTTGAAGCGGCAGCAGCCAATCAGGATTTCAATATTTTCACGTGACACCCCTGTGGTCCTGATGATGAGAACTGAGGGCTTAGTTCTGGTTTGAAATGGATCATTTTTGAAAATAAACTGTTTCAAAAAGACGAGTTAGTATTCTCAGCCCAATTTAAAGATATAAAAACATGTTTTTAGGATATAACTGTGTGTCTAAATACTGTAAGAAAAATAAAATTTAATGATGATGATGGCAAGTCGTAGCAATTCGGTTGCTGCATGTGAACGCGGGCGGCCCGTGTTGCTGGTGTTGCGACATGAAGTTAGTTGCTGGGCGAAATTGTTCCGTCTGAAGCGGGCTTTAGGGAACTGAATTCAAGGGCTGTGGAGCTCTAAGGGCAAGCCCACCTGGAAACATTTTTTTTTTATTTTTTGCCTTTTTTAGTATTTAAATAGATATTTATATATACATATATACTTTTTTTAAGTTTTAACATATAGATGCATAATTTACACACTAATTCATTTTCAGAAGCGCTTTTATTCACACTCTGTGGCTTTCTAGTGCTTGCAATAGCTTCTCGGTGAGCTAATGCCAGCCCTGCAAAGGGAGAGGGATCTTCCCACGCTTTGCAGGCTGTAAAGCTGTGGCTTGCACAGCTCTAGTGTGTCACACCTCGCTCACTGGCTCCATCGCGAAGCATAGGTGCTTCATGAGTCGCGCCACACCGTAAGCCCAAAAAACGGTTGGGTGACAAACCTGGGACCATTTGTCACTGCACTCAGCTATGGTATGGTGGCATGGTCGGGGCATGAAGCAGGGGTACAGCTTGGAAATGCTGATCTTCATGACATTTTAAACACATTTTTCATTACTTTTGTGTCGAGTTGTCAGCATTCTAAAGGTGAGAAAGCAAGCAGCAGCGACAGCAAGAAAAGAAAAATTTAAGACCGCTTTCACCAAGAATCAATTACGAGCACTAGAAAGGCATGGAGTGTAATTAAAACGCTTCTAAAGGTGAATTAGCGTATAAGTTAAGTACTTGTGCCTCAAAAATACAAAAAAAAACAATGTAAATATAGTTATAAGGATAAAAATATACACCAGGAGGACTTAAACCAAAACTACAGTCTGTAAGTTTGAAATTCGACACCTTAAACCACTTGGCCACCACCCAATTTTATTTCCAGGTCGTTCATTGAGGTATATGAATTTTGTTTGCAGCTGTCGGCTGCAAGAGAGATTGCCTTATTTTCATTTACTTTACTATTCCCACCAAATATGACAAGTGATAAAGAATAGAACCTCATTTGGTTGGTCGAGGCACTGTGCTTGCATGAAGGCAAACTAGCCTGTCTTGCTGTGTTCATATTTTGTTTCATCATCTGTTTAGGATTCTGTTGTCGCTCATCAAAAGAAGAAAAAAAAAACTGACTAATTCTGACTTATTCTGGTGTGCAGGTACCCTTGGCAGTAAATGTTCAGAGCTTGTGTGCTCTGGGCGCGTGCACGATGCGCTCCTGGCGCCATCTTTTGGTCTCCCCTACAGTAAACTCTGCTAAATGGGGCAAAATACAGATACTTTCTTTAGCAAATATGCATCGTTTTAGCAAAATGAGCTACACTATTTGACTAACGTGAAACAGAACGAGCCTCTCCACTTGGGTCTTTTTTCATCTCTCGCAGACACTATTTCCTGCTTTTTGTGGTTTGTATCAGACTTTTGTATTCTGTCCAGCCAAAGCATCTGTGTTACACTAAGACTGGGTTCTTTAGGATATCTACAGGTATTCTTCGCAGCAAATGGCTTCCAATCAGGAACACGAGTTCGTTCTCGGCCACCGAGAGCAAGTATTTTCAAGGTGAGCTATTGCCCGCCTATGAGTTTTGTATTTCATTCCTCTTGAATGCCATAACTTATGTGTAGTGGTCTTGCATTAGTATTTTGTTGTCTCTCTTCTGCAAAAACACCCAAGTTTGACTAAGACCAGGTTCTTTCTTATACATGCAGGTCTTGGTGGCAAGCACCGGCCAATCAAGGCCAGAAGTTTGCTCTTTGCCGCGCATGGCAAGTGTTTTCAAGGTGAGTGATTCACGCCTATCTGAGTTGTGCGTTTCATTCCTCACAGACACTCTATTTCCTGTCTGTATAGTGGCCTTGTTTCAGGCTTTTGTGTCTCTGTCCGGCCAAAGCATCTGTGTTAGACTAATCTTTAGGATATGTGCAGCAATTCTCGGCAGCAAGTGGCTGCCAATCAGGAACACGAGTTTGTTCTCGGCCACCAAAAGCAAGTATTTTCAAAACGAGCTATTGCCCGCCTATATGAGTTTCAGCATTCATCAAGGAGCGTAAAATCAAAGCCCGGGGGTTGGCCATTGCAAAAATGTTGACTCGGAAGCGCATAGGGAGGAAGCTTTATAAAAGTATCCACCTGCTTCTACAAGTCAAACCAAAACTAAGAATGTGGGTACCATTTGAAAAAAAAAACAAAAACATTGTCAGCCCGAATTAACTCGGGGGCGGCACTGAGCAAACAAGCCACGGTACGAGTATGCTTGGTTCAGGCGTTTGTAGGGGTAATAGATGATTCGGTGTTTTCTAAAATTTTTCTAAAAGTGTGGTGGTCGTATATTCAGGGATGGGCATTGAGTCGGGATGTTAAGGTAAAAATTTCATCCACATGCCGGGATTCATGTGCCTTGTCCCCCTAGCGAGGGGACAAGGCCTTCAAAATTTTGGGTTCGCAAAAGGGGTGCGTCAGTATTGACGTCTCATTTTACATCATTCGTCTCAATTTAAAACGCACTATAAATGACATGCCTGAGACTCGTTTGGGTGCACTTCCTCTCAGCAAGTATATGGTTCTGTCTCAAAAAGGTCTAATCTGATGTTGACCGCTCCTCAGGTCTCCACCGACGATTCATCAGGACGAGACCCGACCGGGACACTAGGGAGGAACGGCTTAAGCAAGGGAGGCTACATATACGACAGCTTCTTGCGGACAAGAAACGAAAATAGATAGATGGTGGGTGTTTCATTTGCTATGCCTTTTGGCGTGCACATTATGTTTGTTATGTTTCAAGATTCCTGCAGAGTTTGGTTTCAACTATTGTAATATACCGAGCATGCGCCCAGGTCGCAGAGGCGCCTACCCTCCGATTCGGAACGATCCGCAAATAAGCAAAGGGCATACCAGACACCCATCCACCTGTTTTGAGCCATGCTCAAAATATTGAAAGAGCACATCAAGCGTCAGGTGCTGTGGCGCCTTTGCCACAATAGCGCCAGTCGCAGGGCTGACAGATCCGTGACTGGCGCAAGCCATGGCATGGCCTTTGGGAACCAGGGAATTGAGATTAAAGAAGTAGCGCAGAAATTGGAGGCGAGTGGTGAAGGTGAGCAGAGTTAACAGAAAACAAGGATGAAGGGAGTTCCGTCGCATGAGGCATCTGTGCCTCATGTAATTTTGAGTGTGCTGTAGGTGGCTACCCAAAAAAATTGTTACTTGGACGTAACTAATCGCAAACCTCTCTTGCAGTTTCCATGGCCCACAAGCCAGCCGGCGCAAGTTCGTTCTCGTTCAAAGGTGAGGATTCTAGATTTTCTAGATTGCTCTGAAGCAGAAATACTGTAGCCAGAGAAGCGGTACGGCATATTTAATTGACAGAACGACTGGGGACGCTTTCACTGAAGCTTGTTTTGCTGCAATACACGTGTGTATTGCAGCAAAACAAGCTTCAGTGAAAGCGTCCCTACTCGTTCTGAGCTCCGTCAATTAAAGGTGCCGTACCTGTTGTCTGTCTGGCTTCAGTGTTGCTGTAGGCGACAAAACGTGTGCCCAGTTTTGTCACAAGAGGCATATTATGTCACGCACATGTAATTTTGAATTTATCGGGCTTAGTGTGCTGTAGGTGGCTGGTCAAAGAAATTGATACTTGGACGCAGCTAATCGCAAATCTTTCTGGCAGTTTCCACAGCCTAAGAGCCAGCAGGTCCCAGTTTGCTTTTCATCAAAGGTGAGAATTCCAGATTCCCGAAGGAGGAATACTGAAGCCATATGACCGGTACAGCATTTTTAATTGACGGAGCTCAGAACGACTGGGAGCTCCTGCATTGAAGCTTATTTTTCTGTAATACAAGCGGGCGACATTGACACGTGCCCAGTTACGTCGCAGGAGGATATCTATGTCCCGCGCATGTAATTTTGAATCTTTCAGACTTAGTGTACTTTACGTGGCTACTCAAAGTAACTGCTACTTGGACGCCACTAACCGCAAATATCTCTTCCAGTTTCCACGGCCTACAAGCAAGCAAGCACCAGTTCGTTTTTTCTCAAAAGTGAGCATTCCAGATACTCTAGTTAGGTGCGAAGTAGGAATAGTGAAGCCAGAAGAGAGGATACGTATATTTAATTGACTGAGCTCAGAATGACCTGTGGCAGTGGCATTGAAGCTTATTTTTCCACAAACGCAGACATAATTTTGAATCTACCCGCTTGGTGAAGGATTGCTACTTGTCGCGAACTAATCACAAATTTTTATTTTGCAGTTTCCATATAACTACAGCTAGCAGGTGCTGTTTTCATTAAGGTGAGGATTTCACATTCTGTTTTCAAACATCAAGTTTTTGAATGAGAGTCCTAAACAATTAACTTTCTTTTGCAGTAAATGCCAGATCCTCCAGTTCAGGAATATGTTAAATATTTTTGGTATGGATAAGTCCAGTGTTTTGCTTCTTTATTCACAATTTCACAACAGCAACATTTTTTTTAATTTATCACTCAGAAATACACACAAGAAGAGACTGCGTTGCAGAGAAATGTTGCGCTGAACGTGATATTCCAACTCGTATATAGTTTCATTGGTAGCCGATATAATATATTGGATTCCAATATCCATAATACGCCGAGTATATTGGAATCGTAAACCCTTATTGGATCCCCATACGACACATGGGGATCCAATAAGGGTTTATACGGTATTGGATTCCAATATTTTCAGCGTATTATGGATATTGGAATCCCATAACAAATCCTTATTGTAATACAATACAATAAATGTAATGTTTTCCAATACACTGTCTATATTGTATTGCAATACAGTAAAAAGATATTGTTTATCAATATCCATAATACGCTGTTTATATTGGGGTTTTCCAATAGGGTAGTCTAAAAAAAAAGAAAAATAAGACACGCACAATGTATACCTTATGCCAAGCCCGTTATACTCCGCACTCGGCGAGATCTCATGACGCCGCCGACAACCTTTAGGCTGTTTATTTTGTTTGTTTAGATTTTTTTATCGCGACGACTACTGCACCGTGCCTCAGAGTTTGCAGCGGAGGTCCGGTAGGTTTTAATAATTATTATTATTTTCGTTTGAAGGGCACTCTTCCTATGCTGCTTCGTCTTGATTCCTGACGCCATAAAAATATGGAGCGAAAATGTTAGCGCCACGGTTTAAAAAAAAAAAAAAGTTTACTTCCTGGTGAGATTGGTTTGTGGATACAATTAGTCCAATGAAATTAATTATTCGAATTATTTATCTTTGTTATTAGCATCATTTGTGTGCATGCGTGAAATGCAGCACCCATCGAGAAGACATGAGAAGAACGCTGTAACTACTGGATCATAATAACCATTTCATATCGCCAAAATCGTGGCCGGAGAACACAGGGCGGTATCAGCGTATCGTTTTGAAAGCGCTACAAAAACACGTCGGCACACTGCACTTGTGAACTAACTTTGAGTGCGTGCGCGTGTGATGTGTATGTATGCTATTCTTTCCTTTTAGATGGTAGGCGCGAAAAATCCACACGGAGTAGGGCCGGAGTAATGCAGAGTAGTTACTCAGGCCCTAGTCGGTGTGGATTTTTCGCGTCTAAAATCTAAACAGAAAGAATATTTTTATGGCGCCAAGAACGAACCAGCATAGGAAGAGTGTCCTTGAAACGACAATAATAATAATTATTAAAAAAAAAAAAAACGCATCTCCATGTGGTGAATTATGTTGATCAGTGCGAAGCTCCGGTGGTGCTTGTCTGCGTAGACGCTGAGCCACAGCATGCCGAGCCTTTCGTTCGTTTGCATCGATGTCACGCTGTGGTCAAATGTTCAAATGCGTATATAACCCTGTTCCATACTACACATTCTCTTTCTGACATGGATGAAAACGAACGAAAGGCTCGGCATGCTGAGGCTCACCGTCTACGCAGACAAGCACCACCAGAGCTTCGCCCCAATCAACATCATTCACCAGAAGGAGACGCGGTTGTTTTTTTGTTTTTTTTGCCCTACACGAGCACAGGAGCACGTTCTCACGTGCTCGTGAGCACGAGCACCCGACGCCGGACGTCGGACGGACATACGGACATGACTAGCCCCTAAAGGGGTATTCACACGAGGGAGAAATCCCGGGGATTTCTCCCTGGCACGCGCGCATTGCACGAGATGAAAACGCGAGGTTTTTGCACATCGCAAAGCCTGACGTTTTTGTCATGGGATGCGCGTGCCGGGGAGAAATCCCCGGGATTTCTCTCTTGTGTGAATACCCCTTAAGGAGCTTCGCCGCTAAAAATGAAAGCCGTTTACAACTCCTTGTAACGCCGAATTTGAGTGCAGCACTTGGGGAGGAGGAGGTGAAGGTGCGGAATGGGGGCAATGTCTTTCCTCCTCTCGTGCTGACCTCCCATTTAGGAGAAAATTTTCCGCTAAATTTGGCGGGAAAATTGTTCCGCTAGATCTAGTGGGGAATTTTTTCTCCTAAATTTAGCGGGGAAATTTTTCCCCCAAATTTTGCGCGGAAATTTTTCCTTTAGATCTAGCGGGGATTTTTTTCCGCTAAATTTTGCGCGGAAAATTTCCGCTAGAATTAGCGGGGAAAATTTCCGCTAGATTTACCGGGGAAAATTTCAGGCTAAATTAAGCGGAAAAAATTTCTGCTGGGTTCAGCGGGGAAAATTTTCCGCTAGATTTAGCGGGGAAATTTTCCTGTTAAATATGTAAGGGAAAATTTTACGGTACATTTAGCGGGAACAATTTTCCACTAGATAATTTTTTATTGGACTAATTTCATTGGACTAATTGTATCCACAAACCAATCCGACCATGAACTAAACTTTTTATCGTGTTTATTCGTGGCGTTAACATTTTCGGCCCATTTTTTTATGGCGTCAGGAACGAAGACGAAGCAGCATAGGAAGAGTGCCCTTCAAACGACAATAATAATAATTATTAAAAACTGCCGGACCTCCACTGGAAACTCCGAGGCACGGTGGAGTAGTCCTCGCGATACAAATTCTAACGAAGCAAAATAAATAGCCTAAAGGTCGTCGACGGCGTCATGAGGCCTCGCCGAGTGTGGAGTATAACGGTCTTCGCATAAGGTATATATTGTGCTTGTCTTACTTTTTTTTCTTTTAGACTACGTTGAATTCAGACGCCAAGACTCCCTCTCTCCTTCGTTCCAACGCGTTGTTTTCTATTGAATTAACAAATCAGCTTCAAATAAGGGTCGTGGCATCCTTATTTGGCCTAACAAGCTTCACAGGACAAGTATCTAGGATGCTAAGTGCGGGATATCCTTCACATATATTAACTTCAGGCGCCGAAAGTCTCCTTAAACAGATTAAAAAAGGTCAAATCACATCTCGCAAGCCACGCGACAGATACAGTAACCAAAGTCCGGTAGTCGTCCCCTACATTCATAACATTTCTCATAACCTGAAGAAGATTGGGAATCGCGCAAACATCGATGTAGTCTTTTCCGTCCCCATCAAACTATCAGGCCTATGTAAAAAAGTTAACGCCACACCAAAAACTAATACCATCTGCACTAAAAAGCATAGTACCCCATACATACCTTTCTCAGAAAGAGTGATTTATTCCTTTCCCCTATCATGCGGCCAACAGTACATAGGACAAACTGGAAGATGTATTAATGACAGATTAAGGGAACACAACAACAACGCCCGATTAGCAAACTCAGGACTTTTGGGCATTCACTGCCGTGACTGTGGGTGCGCCGCGGACTTCAAAAATAGCACCATAATCCGAAAGAAACATCATCAGTTAAGAAGTGAGATAATAGAGGCAGCTAACATCATAAAAAGGAGTGAAACCTGTGTTAGTAGTCCATCCATAACGCTTACGGAAAAATAATTGTTATATCTAGATTCTCGAAGGTAATGTGCGATAGACATTGCTAATTGTTTTGTACAGAAGAGAACGAAGTGAGATGACAAATTTAACACGGGTAAAAGAAAAACGAAAGAAGACGAAAATACAATTTGAGTTGAAAGTCAGCGCAAAGTGAGTGACCGTTTTTCTGGTGTGAGTGCGAGTGTGAGTTTGAGGGTGAGTGAATCTACTTTAGCGCTTCCCCTACAGCTTTTCAACTGCTTTTTCGAAGCACCGGTTGAACACAGAACAAAAAAGTGCCTGAAAGAACGTGTGGCTTGGACGACTCCGCGGAACTAACCGTGCATTTCTCCAGCAAAAACAAATGCGGAAGAAACAGAAAAAAACTCCGGCAACATTCTGCCTCTTTGCGTTTGACAACAAGTGCGAGCAAACTCATCATTCGCATCATGCAGAAAAGATAATCGGTTCATGAACTGCCGCAAAAATAAATGAGCGAATTACAGGCCCCCAGAACGGTTTCTCCAAAAAAAAGGTTCCTTCGCTCGTCCACTCCCAGAGTGATACCCAGATGAAGATAGCAAAAACTCGGTGGATTCTGTGAATATCCACATGCGAACAGTGCAGTACTTGCAGAACATACCACAGATTACTCGCGAAAAAAACAAATTGCTCACAGGGGCACTCGCGAACATCGACATGTTCTTGCACTTCCATCTCTCCGCCTTTTCGCGCAATTCGACCGTCTGCCTCCGTCAGTAAGGGTCCCTGTAACGGTGGTTTTCTAGTGGGATACCTATATATTTTCCGGGAATTGTTACCTAGTTGATATCTTCAAATACTCAATACGTAGACTACCACTCCCCACGTCAAAACTCAAAACACTTCTGTCAATCTACCCCACGTCCACTATATTTGCAAAAAAAGATTAACGGTATCTACTGGTATCTGCTGTATCACTTATATTTTTATCAACTAAAAGATGGCAATCTCGTCAGCATAAAACAGCATGTACCTCACAAGCCTGTAACTCAATTCCGTAAACAAATGTGGTTTGAAGTGCGCTCAAATTAAAGGTATCGATAAATATACAGAAAGAGGGGAGACAAAATAATGCCCTGGCGCACAGCACGACAAACTCGAACACCTTCACTAGCCAATTTGTTGATAATGGGATTCGTGCTGCACCTTTCGTACGCCATGCGTACTTCCCCCCCCCCCCCCTTCCCCCCTCAGGAAGAACAGAGTTTATATTTATATGCATGTCGTCCAGGTAACTTCGCAAAGTAAAAATCATCTAGCACATTTTCGATTTCTACCACAGTAATCGCAGCATCTAGATTCGTTACTATTTCATCATTTAAACGTTGTGATAAATCTTTTCAAATCACTTTTAAAGCTATCTACGATAAAAGGTTGACAAAAAAACACCGGCTTAAGATAATTGCAAGAAGTTCATTACATTTCTGCGCGGTGCTTTGTAATAACACCGCCACATTAGATTTCCACTATCTCGGTACGTCTAGCGTGCCTTTTTTTTTTTTTTTTTCCTTGAGCGCGGAGCGCTCTCTTTTCGGCGCCACCCGCAGTATCATATTTCGCGCTCGCGCCCGTACCAGTGCACCGTGGTAGCGGCCCTTATCGAAAACATACAGTTGCACCTCCACATTACATATATCTGATTTAAAAACTTTGGGCCTACCATTTGTTTCGCGTGTCATAATCATAAGATTATCTGACAACAATTCCTCATGTCTTCTTGCAGAATTATGAATCGGGCTGTCTCCCTTGATCGGTTTCACTTCCCTCTTCAAAAAAAAAAAAAAAACGCTTTGATGGGGCAATTACACTCAGTTCCTTCCTCTAATTTTGTAACGCTATTTTGACCGCGTCCACCAATAACTCCTCACTCAACAACTTGCTTTTTCAGCTTCCGCATCTCTGAACCACTTTTATTTTTTCCCTTGACTCTTCCAGGAATAAAGCCCTCTAGAGAGTTGTAACTGAAAGACAGGCGAGACACAATAACTGCAGCAACAAAGCATCAAGTATAAAGAAGCACAAAACCGATCTAAACGGGCATGACTGTGCAATGAAATGAATATAAAGGCGCAATCGAGCTGGTTAAAATAGAGCATGACATAAACTCGGAGACTGCAAGCGCCCACGACACAAGACTTCTTAGTTCTTGTGTCACGTTTACCTGCACTCTCGGGGTTTATGCCATGTTCAATGACTAGGCACTTGAAAATGAGTATATTTATCACATTTTTTGTCGTTTTTTACTTTAGGAACGTCTTCCGACAATTCTCATTGACAATTTCATTTAAAATAAACATACGTGCATCTCTGAAAGACGTTAAACTTGATTTATCCTGCGCATACCATACACCAATAAAATCCCAAAGAAAACCATTCATTCTGAAAAAAAAATATATTACTGAATATATTTAAAAAATGACAAAAACTTTCGAATTTTAGCGTTGGTAGGGACAGAAATGCAAATAATCCGCCAAATCTGTGAACAAAAAACAAAGTCACAAATAATGAGCCGACAGTAAACGGTAGTAACAGCCTGAACCACCGACCGCAAACTCCGCTTTACTAAAAAGTCAAATTCTGCGACGTCCAGACGGCATGACTGATACGAACGTCACAGAGCGCTCAACATTCTTGTGTTGTGGGAGACCACAGTCTCCCACAACACAAGAATGCCGATGTATTGTTGCTCGATGACAAGGCAATATAATTTGTTTTGCCTTTTTCAATGCGGGAGCCCTCGTACATAGGTTTTGCTACCTGCACCGGCCTTTCAAAAGATACCATAGTCTATCAGGACTAGAGCAAGAGTACAGCACTTACCTCGGTTCTTTACATCGTACAGGACGGCATCTTTACGCAGGTGCTCACTGGGACAGTCTGTCGCCAGCAGATGAAGCAACGTCCGAGGCTGACAGGTTACACCACTTGTCCATGCGCCCACCTCCTTTTTTTTTTAAGCTTCCGCTGCGTCATTCTGTTGGCGTTCCACGCAACTCGCCTCAACGTCCATCGCTGTGGCGGTGAGATCTTCGTCAGACACCCCGGATTAACACTTGCCCCGTAGTCCAACGGTTCCGACCTTGCAGGGCGCTCACCTGCAGAAGCAGGAGCTGCAGCTCATAACGGCATCGGCGCCTCGGCGCCCACTTGCAACGAGGCAGTGCGCAGCGCCTCGTGCTTGGTATATAAGCCGGACTGCTTCATCGCCATACCTGCAGAATCAGCCGCTCTTTCCGCCTCATCTGCAGCCACGATGGGCTCACTCTGATCTTCGCGCGCTCCTCGGCCTGCGGCTCGGGCTTGCTAATGGACACAGACGGCTTGCTCTTGCACGTACGCCCGATATTCGCTACATCTAAGCACACGACAGTTCTGACAGTTACGGTCAGTCCTAGGGCACCGGACGCATAGAGGGACCCGTCCAGGCAAACCAAGAGCCGCTGCCGAGGCGAAGCTTGAGCGACAGACGCTCGAAGCTGGAGCCCTCCCGGAGATTTAGGCGTGCCAGTCGGGTTATCGACTCAATCCCGTTGAATACTAGCACCCTCCACTCCTCCTATGTCACCTCCTTGACCACACCAAATTCCTCAAAGGTATTGGGGATGGCGTCGTTTGAGACGTTGAACGCTACACAGTGGAGCTTGAATCGGAACACCTGTCGGAACGGCTTAACCACGAGGCATGGTCGGCGCTTGAAAACGAGCCGCTCTGCCTCGAGCAATTTCTGTTTAGCAGAATCCGTCTTCCGGCCTAGGCGCAAGACTTGCGACATTGGATACGCCCCTCTTCTGGCTGCCTCCCCGATGAACCCCGCCGCGCTGAGCGGCCGCCGAAAATCATCCACGCGCTACAGTCGCCTCGCGATGTCGCCATGCAGAACGGTCGCACGCTCTATCGCATGACATGAGTGCAAGAGAGGTGGAATCACCCGATAATCCTTTGGGCATGAAAGGCACTCAATCGCGATGACAGGCGTTTGTAATTATTCCGGAAGGGTCAGAGTCCATTCTGCGTCCGGTCTTATCGGCGGCCGGAAACAATGAAAGGGCCACTCCACAGCGTTAATCGCTTTATACTTAAGGATCGTGTTGTACCGATGCCCACTGCACGCGTTCGACGGAAAAATACAGAGAAATAGCCGATAACAAAATGCCGTCGTAGCACTGTTAATGCCAAAAGCTCGTGCCGTGAGACACGCTTTCACGTGCTCCGGAACAAAAAAGATACAAAAGTATTTGAAGCAAAAAAGTCAGATGTTCATTTAGTTCCGAGCGCTTCTGCTCACGCAACCCACGGTGCCTGAAAGCGAAGCCGAAGCAAAACGACTTCGCCATGACGAGTCGCAGCTATCGCTGAGACTGTGTTGTGAATTTTCCCAGGACTACTCTATTTGTCTCTAATGCGTTCTGGTTAAGCCTGACGTTTTGTTATCAACCACTCGATGATCACTTTAAACGCTGTTTAAGTAATTTTACAATTGTCATGCCAGGCTTTCTAACAAAACAAAAGCACTATTTGAAGAACGGCACTAACCTTCTGCCTGGAGATCATCGACTTCACCGGTGTATACACAAAAGAATACGTAGGGTCACACGCCTTTTCTTTTACTAGAGGTTTTTGAACCCATAGGGAAAGAAAGGGCTAGAGGTTCTTGAACCTTATCATCTTCCAGGCTCAATTTGTAACTTAATTGTTACAAAGGTTTTTGAACCTTATCAGAGGTTTTTGAACCTTATCGTTTTCTAGGATATATTATGCTCGCTTCAAACAAACAATTTGTGCACGCAAAAGAACATGGGACCAAATAATATTTCTTTTTTTATACTTGGACAATGTGTATTGTTCTTTAGCAGCATAGTGACAAGTTCACTAACAAACGAAAATGACAAATAAACTTTGCTTACAAATCTCACTAAGCCTATTAATATAAAGAACTTTACTTTCTCCGCATTCATATGTACATCCGCTGCACGTATATGCATGTTTACGCCTCGCGTGACAATGACTGCCCTCTTGTTCTTGGCAATTTTATTCTTATGTCACAGCCATGCTAGTTTATCTAAAAGAGACAGAGGAGATTATCCTAATGCCAAGAAGGTAAGAAAATACCATACATGCAACCCGTTTATACCAACGTCATCACCAAAGTGGTTTAGTAGCTTACATCCTCATACGTGAAGGTTTATAAGCGCGTGTCCTGTGCACATCTCCCTCTTCGTCTTCGTTTCTTGTACGCTGTGTCGAATATTTTGAAGTCACATGTCTTCTTGTGCACTGTGTCGAGGCAGAATTATTGTAACAAATCAGGTCGACCAATCTGCCCTGTCGGAATCGGTCTCTCGACCATGCATTTATGAAGAGGCATCTCCAAATGCGACATTCCAGCGAGGCGGAGGCAACCAAACAAGAAAACCGCAGGCGGTTTCTTACCCAGAAAATACAGAAGCGTTGGCGTTCTAGGTTCTGAAACGCACCCCGTTGGACTGCACCTTTCCTTCAGCCTCCGCCCGCACATATGTAGACAAATTTGAGCGAACACAACCGTGAAATCAGACATTTCGGTCAATCCTAAAACCGGAGCCTATCAAACTTCGACGCAGTGATGATAACTTGACCATCCGCTGTCTAAAAGTCGTTTTTTTTTTTTTTTGCATTGACTAAATCCGTATATGCGATGATTGTCGAAAAGCTTGGACCGGTTCGTTTCGATCATTCCATTCAGAGGTCGCAGCTGCTTGCCTAGTCTCCCGTGCCGCGCTGTCTTCTTTCTTTAACGCTCATGCAGATTTCATCCCTGACTTTAGAAAAGACAGTCGAGTTGGCGCTATAGCTTGTCAGACGCACCCTGATAGACTCGTTGGTTCCTGCTCGATTCCATGTGCTACGATCGCATTCAGATGCGATAGTAGCTCATTGAATTGAGTATAGCGCATCGAATTAGCTCTTGTAAACACCTTGATTCCAAAGCTCCACAAATTAATCGAATATTTACTGATCGTCTAAAAGGAAATGGTTCAATATTTTCTAGTTGAATTAAGGTCTCCATGTGAAACACACTAAACCGAAATAAGTGATCACTTGAGGCATCACTTAATTGTTTCTTTATTCCGAGAGAGGGAGTTGAAGTAGCAACATGGCGGCAACCAAGGAAGCAGCTGGCTGCATCCTTTTCAGTTTCAAAAAAAGTTGACGAAAAGAGAAACAGAAAGTAAGAGCAGCAGCACTGACGATTATTTTCGTTGCTCCGAAGAGCTGCAAACAGTTTCAAAATTCAAAAACTCGCTACTATCAACATGTTGGAAAAACTGAAAATGGTGGAGAGGTCAAGTGGGTTGCGTTGTTATCACTTAACTTGAGGTGCAAGCGTTCAGCGTTTTAATGGAATAGCATTATAAAACTAGTCTAAAATATTTAAGTATGGGTATTTCTTGGCCCTGAATAATTTTCCCCGCTAAATTTAGCAGAAAATTTACGCCTAGGTCACCTATGTACCAATTCAGTTTCTTTGCAAAATTTTGCAAGAAACTTTACCTCTCGTTTTCCCTAAATATAGCGGTGAACTGAACACGTCCGTGTGTGTACAACGATAAATGCTATCGCATTCATAGATAATCACCCCTGTGATTTCTACAAATTTGCCTCGGTCATCTATTCCTCCTGCCCTGTCATTCGATCTTACGCTTTGCACAATGCTTAAAAAATGCCATTAAACCTACAATAAAAAGTCCTGTTCAGGGGATTTATATGACCTGAGAGACAGAGTTTAGGGGTCTAGTGGCCATTAAGTCATTTAGACCCTCTTCAGGTGGCTAAACTTTCCAACAACTTCGGTGTTGCTGGCGAGTTGCGCTTGTATTTTTTCTAACTAGAGGGATTTTTACTTATGAGTTCACTTCGTTCGATTATTTGCTGAGTTTGTATGCAATTGCGCAGTTTATATAACTATGTCGACGCCGAATTTGATTAAATCCCTGATATTTTAGAGCGATTCTTCAATTCAGACTTCAATCGTTATTCAAGTAGCTTTGCTAGTTGCTCTACCTGTTTGCTCTGCTATGCAAAAGAGATGGTATGATTTTTTTCTAACATTGGACTGGTGTTTTTCTTACGCTCAAGCGAGATGTAGTAATGTCGTGTATGTCAGATGAATATAGGCCAGAATGCTACATCTCGTCTTCCTCCTTGCCTAGCTGGGTTAATTATTGTGCCATCCATAACACTTTAGTATACAATACACTAAGTTTTTCTACTAACCGCCAAAGTATAGGCATGCTTCACTAGATAACGTCCCAGATGACCCGTACGATTATAAGACAAGGTTAATAAACAGGCGAGCTGGTTAGCATTACAAATGATTATAACCAGAGAAGCTGCGTTTGAGACGTGTTTTTCTTCTTTGTCCCCTTGTCGCCCGTTGTTTCTGGTTGAAATCATGCGTAATGCTTCAAATTCTGCAGATATCTCTAAAGCAAAGTAATCACATGTTGCTGGCTACTCAGATTGTTCTTGATAACCTTGCCTTTCTAATATAGTTGCCCGAGTATGTCTCTGAGAATGTCTCATACACTTTTGAACAGAACCATTGTTGGCACCTACGGACACACGCGAGATATTATTTTCCAGGATGAACTCGTGCATGGTTATAAGGAACCCGGAATATTCTGAAGGTGGGTGCCAAAACCTAACTTGAGCGCACGTGGCGTAGGTTGGTGGTTTGAACCCTTGGCAACAACTAACTTTTTGTGTTTGCTTTTATGGCTTCAGGCAACTGATTAGCAAAATTATGATTTATGTGAAAGTTATAAATATTTTAAATACGCATTTAATTTTGTACTACGATTCATCACTAACGTTTACGCGAAATATATAATACTGATGTTTTTTTCCTAAAATTGGGTCCAACCCTGCAACCGATAGCACAGGCACCTAACACACTTCTGAACCAAGGCGCCGTCACGATTATTGTTCTGCGTGCGATATCCCGTAACTTTACGACGCAATTAATTTCTTCTGACATAACATAACCTGGAACTGCGAAGGGGAAGGAAGTACACATACAAGGAAGGAACAACACACAATGTCTCCGAACACAGTTAGGAGTTTAATGAGAGTGATCTTTTTTATAAGAACAAGACATATCAGTCGGCGACGGAAAGCTCCTTACAAGATCATCTCTGCACCAACCTTAAAGCTAAACAATAAATACACTCTACCGCAACAAGAACCACAAGGTAAAGGCCCTGGAAACCGGCCGGTGACCCTGATCTTGCACTAATATCGCCCCATCCTTCCCCTCGCAACGCCGCATAAACGAACACAAGAATACACTTCTTACGGGATCAAGTACTAGTTCGTGTGTCTATTAAAACGAAAACATAAACCAACACAGTTTCTTGCAGAACTGATACTGATCAAGTAGTGTACGACACGTTCAAACGGATCTGATTTTGCGCTTACACGCAACGTGCAGTTATATTCAGGGAAACAATTTTTGCGCTCCGTTAAATGCTTAACAATATCTGAATTAGGTGACTTCAGTGAAACCATCCTCTTGTTTTCTGAAATTTTAACGCTTACGTCGCTGCCAGTCTTTCAGATGTACAAAAAGCCATGTGCCGAGGGGATGTCATACTCAACTCCTTGCCTGCACTCAATGGCAAGATATCTGTGCTTTATCTGTGCACCGCTTGCGTCGCCTTATAATGGGCCGTTATAGGCGGTCGGCGCGACGCAGCGTGAAAGATGGGGGTCCGGTGGGTTAACACGCTCCAATGATGCCGCCGTCCTCGGTAAGAGGTGTCCTCTTATCTCTAACAACAAACAAAGAGCGCGAAAGGGACATTGTCGTCTCCTCCTTCCGAAAAAACAGGACGTTCAAATAGGCCAGACAGGGCCCTTGGTCTGCTTTATGCTATTACTCAAAGAGTAAACGGCGTCCCGGCCGAGGAACCCTACCGTCGTCGCACACAGCGAGTCAACGGCGATTGTTGCCCACCTCACTTGATTTTCAATACAGCTCCTTGCATGTACCTCTCGTAGGAGTACACTGCCTTGCTGCACTAGAAATTGCGGTTACGCGGGCGGCGAAGACACAGAAAGGCGCTTTCCGGCTGTGCCACAGCCGGCACTGCACACTTGGCTCCTTCGTAGTGGTCTGGGAAAGGGGACGGGGTGACGATCGCATGGACCAGAGCTTCTCCTCAATTCTGCCAAGAGAGCGGGTTGTCATACTTACTTTCACCAGATCACCTCATTTACTCTTGGAGAACGATGGAAAGGAAGGGCAGATAGCAGAATGGTGCTGCTGTCCATTTACATGCCAATAAAGTCTAGAGCCATAAGGGTGGATATTAACTTGTCTAAGGACAAACACGAAGATTGTTTATTGGCCTAGACTTCCTGGTTAAAAACGAAAAAAATATGATAGTGGCGATCTCAAGAGCCCGCTATAATGTTTTGTTTACGAGCAGCAATTTTAGAAGCACGGAGCACCATAGACTGTTATCACATGCCTGCGTCATTTCCGCCTTGGAATCAGACGACACTGCAAGGATTCAAAATAGTTTTTGTGGGACAGAGAAAACGTGTTGAAGATAAATAAAAAGCGCAACGCGCATAAAAACGATAAAAAAAACTGCGCGATTTATGTTACTTTAGCCTGTTCAAACCAAAAACAATTTTTTTTTTTTTAAGATCTCGATGATTAGCAAGCAGCTCTGCGACAAGAGCCAGTAGCGATCGTAAATAACGAAAAAACTGTAGTTTTTGCCCTTCGGAACAGTAGAAATAATCTGTGCGCACATGCACGCACATTCACCTCGAATAGCTCAGAGCGCAGACGCAACAGGTGCAAATAATAGCAATGCACCCGCTCACGCGCGTTCACTACAAAACACTCACAACCTAGAGTGTGGAAAATCGACTCAACCTCAGGCGCGTGCCATTCGAAATGTTCAGAACGAAAACGCAAAATGCTCGAAAATTCTGTACGCACCCACACGCGCGTTGACTGTCGTGTGCTTTTATCAGCCACGGGGCAGACCCGAAGGAATCGAGACCAATTGCTTTTCTTGGCAGGCATATAGGAAGTTTTAAAGAAAACAGCGCCGTATTTTTCGATCCGCGTAAATAATCTATGTATCTCGAACAGTTCAAACTACGTGTGTATGTGACTTTGTTGTTTAAAACAGGATGCGAAAGTTAGAGAACATAACGCTATCTCGATTAAGAAATAATTACGAAAAACAAAATGTTTTTTTTTTTATGATAGACAATCCCCTTAGCTTAGTATCGTCAACACCTAATATCGTTAAAGTCTAATATCGTCATACAAATCCCACGCATCCACACTAACATGTGGACGTTTTTTTTTTTAAATTTATATTAGTGAAACATACTTGTCGAAAAAGATTCACACTATTGTTAACTTTCCTGTTGACAAGTTATTTACACTGAGAGGAATGTACACGCGTCTATATGTCATGTCTCCTTTAAAAGTTAGTGGGATTAGGTCGACGTCTGCTCATAGATATTTTTTGTTTCATTTATCTTATTATTTCGATAACGTCATGTTTTCAAATAACGATAATAATCTGTGGAGATGGGGAACGGCTGTTAAAAACCGTCTGCTTTTCTGACGTTTAACTCCTGGTTAGCTCAGTTGGTAGAGCGTTCCAGTGTAAATGAAGAGGTCCCTGTTTTGATAACTGGACCAGGCGGATTTTTCTGTGGGGCACCAGTCACCTCTCTGTGTTTGGAGATTTGAGTTTGTCCTTCGTCTTGCTTGTTCCCCCTCTCCCGGGATTATTATCGTTATTCTCGTCCAGCTCGCTAACATTTTTGCATTATTTGCAGTATCATCATCTTCTAAAACTTTCGCGTTCTATCCAACCGCTAGTTTCACATTGGCACGGCGTTTGAGCTTTCTGCGATGCATGATTTAGTCTGCCGGGCAAAAAACGTGTGTTGAGTGGCGAAGCTCCTTAGGGTCTAGCCTTGTCCATCCGTCCGGAGTCTGTGCTCACATCGATTGCACTGCCTTCGGAATCGGCCCACCTAAAAATAAATAAAGAAATAAATAAAGAAAGAAAGAAAGAAAACGTACGCTCGCACGGGGGTTCGAATTCAGGACCGCTTACTTACGAGGCAGACGTCTTAACCACTACGCTACAATCCAACGTTACGTGGAGCCGCTCAACGTCCATAGAGGAGAGGGCGCTGCGGTCAAATGCGTATATAATCGCGTTAAACTTTGCATGCGTTGGTTTAACGTTTATAGACGACAGGGCGCTGCGGTCAAATGCTCAAAAGCGTATATAACAACGTTCCATATCACACATTCTCTGTCTGACATGGACCGTTGACTTAAGCGGTGGAGATGCGTTTCCACGGCTTCTAGGGGATCCAAGCTGATCCGCTAGAAGAACCACTGGCTCTGCATTTCACCGACCATAAAGCAGTAACAATGAAGTCGAAACTCAACCGGGAACCCAGAACTAGCTATGAGCAATAAAAAAAATCAGCACCATCAGCACCATCAGCTCTGGCTCTGTGGTCTAGACCACAGAGCCAGGGCTACGCACTGCGCTGCATCAAGCTGCATCTTGTTTCTGCAAGACGTAATTTTACTTACTTGAAATTACTGCACATATTTAGTGTGCGTCTACAGATTTCCGAACATCGCCTTTCTGCGCGCTGCCATCGGGTCGCCCTTTTCGAGGGTGCAGTATTTTTATTTTTATTAATTTAAATACCTTACACACCTTCACGGGGCATTATCAACTACACTTAAGTAGACATGCACCAAAAGCCCCCCAAATGAGTTAAAACTTGGCGAAAAAGAACTTCATTTCTTTGACAAGCAAGGTTACGGTTCAAGCCGTTCCAGTCAGCAATGGCGGATGGCAAAGCGAGCAGAAAAACAGTGATGACTTAAAAGAGGTACATTTCAACTTAAATAAGCTATCAATGCGGGCTGAAACCTATAACGGTTGAAAGAGAAGTGATGAGTGAAGTGATGGCAAGAAGTAAATGTTATGCAGAAGACACAGCTTTGATACTGTGCGGCGTATCTCAGGTTAATGAAGGTCAGCACGAATTTTATGGCTAGTTACACTGGTGAGTAATCAGAAAAAATGAAACAAACTGCTCGGTTTCGAAGTGCTTCCAGTGAGGCAAATAAATAATGATAATGAGGGTTCCAAATACTACAAGCGCATTCTAGGATCGGTCGAACAAGCGCTACGTATGCTAGCCGGTTAAGAGAAGGTGGCGCAGAATTAAAGTTACGCTTTAAATAACCGAGACTACGCTTAGCTTATGAAAGAATATAATCAATAGGGATGTTTCATGATAGACCAGATTTTAGGTGAAAACCTAACCTGGGCCAGCACGAGGCGCGGAAGGACATCTGCGAATTTGATTTTGTCGGCGTTAATAGTTCCCATTTTGTGGGCATCCGGAACGCTGTATCCTTCCCCTTGCTGCATTGCTTGCAGTTGGGGGCAGGTCACGTCGGTGATTCCGTGAATTACCTAATGGCATGTGGTGTGCCTCGTTGCCGCGTAGATGATGACGGGATCAGGAGTGTTGTCTGGGAGGCGGAACTCTTTCAGCTTAAGGAGCATGCGTTGGCTGATGCGGAATAAGCGTCTGAAGCAATCACCTTTTGAGAGGGTCCGAGTTTATAGACAAAGAGTTGGGTTTCTTTCGCGGTGAGGGCACCAGCAAGGGAGAGGACTTTGTGCAGAAGATGGCCCGAGAAGGTGCGGATGGAGAGGCCTCCGTTCGGGCGAATAATGACAGTTGACATGTCCTGCTGGGGCTGGCGACGAAAAAGGACGGTGCCCCAAAGGAAAAACAAACAAACAAAAGCCGTTGAAATTTAAACGGATGGCAAACCGGTCACCCTGTTTGAATGAAACGGGTGGCAAACTTTCACACGTTTGGATCAAACGTGATTATGGGCTACTAGTACCCATTTGATGCGGCACCCGTTTGATATGGTACCCGTTTGATACGGGTGCCCGTTTGACCTGGCACGTGCCCTCACATTCGAACGTGCCCTTGGAGTATTCAGGCAAAGTATTCGCTAGTCCTAAATGGTTATCGTCTGGAAGGTTGAATACCACAGACTTATTTAGGACGTCCCGAACTGTAATAAGTTATTTAAATTATGGAGGAAACCTCTAAAAAGCAAACAAGAACCGGGGTAATTCTAGGCTATAGAGTCAATTCTGCCGGAAGCTTGAAAACTAATTTCGCCAAACTTCTACCGGCACACGCCTCTCATTGGTGGTGGCAATCAGTTCATAAAAATACGAAAAATCGACAGATAGTTTCATGGACATACTATATCATAGATCGATTGTTTGACAGTCAGTTATGCGTAGATCTATTTTCTTTCGACAACAATTCAGCTCAGACTGTCGCCGCAAGCGCCATGTTGGGTGCGCCAGGTCGGTTAACATTTTTGTAATAGGCTGTCGCAGAATGTTCCCGCGGAGCTACATGAACGAGTTGGCCGGCCAATGATACACCCATGAAGAAATGTCCTACCATCGTGCAATTCGTGAAACGAGTGTCGGTGGTATGTTACTGTTGACGAACGGTGTTAATGAAATGTATCCACGAAATGCCGGGAGGACAAAAAAGTCAGTATTCTACCGGCAGTTGTCGCATGATTTCAGACAGACACTAAAAGGGGACTGCCTGTAGAATATCGGGGAAATTATTCTCCAAGCTGCTGGGAGAATAGACACTGCAAATATTTATAGATTATCTGAGAGAGTACCCGTAGAATAACGGTAACTCGTAAGTCGTTGCCAAAAGGTAGGTTGCATCGAACTTACCATAAAAATAGCGGACTTGAAAGATGCTGTCCAGATATATGTTAATACGGGCACTGCAGAACAACCACACAAACACGAAAACGAGAAGGAAGGGCTCCGTGAAGAATCAACACGTTAACGCACAAGCTGCCAATTGTTGAAGAGAACCCCACCATCAGAATTTCTGTAACAGAAATCGCTTGCGGCCGAGATACGCGTGAGACGTTTCGGAGACTGATAGCTCTTGTATACGTCGAATACGTTGTCACGTTCACACTGAAATCCACCGCAGCAGCCCCTCTGGCCGCAGCTAAGAGTTCAGAAAGAGGGAAAGGAAGTCTGGGGATGGAGAAGCAGATGGATTACTGAGGAGGAGTGGAGGGAAAATCCCCCTCGCTTCAGCATTTCGCATGCCTCCTCCTACCCGCCTCGAAAAGGAGGTGCTTGTTCAAAGTCGGCAGGACGCGCGTCCACAACGGGCTGATCCTCAAGGGGCATCCGAAAAATGAACACAGCGAGAGGATTTTTCACTTTGATTGTTTAGTGAGTTCGTCCCAAAGTTGATATTGCAGGTGATGCTGCAATATAAACTTTGATTGATATTGCAGCTGCAATATCAACCTGCTATTGCAATATCAACCAGGATTTTTCAACTCCGGTGCAAAGTCACACCGGAAAAAATCGGGACAGACAGTCTGCGGCAGGGTGTCGAACCGAAATTTTTATCGGTTCGGTTCCGGTTCGGGTTCACGGCTTTCGGTTCGGTTCCGGTTCAGTTCCGGGGAGCAAAAAATAACGGTTCAAACCGGTTCGTACCGGTTTGAACCACAAAATTGAGAATATATTTTCTGCGTTGTCCTGGCAATATACACTATTTACGCCGTGAAGCGATTGACTAATAGTTTCTTCGATCGTCCGTGCAATTTACTTTTGTTTTAGGTACCAAAAATATTAATTTCAGTTATTTAATTTCCACGTAAGAGTAGAAGAAAATCTACATTAACGTACATAACGTCGTGTTCATGCATCCCTTTGTTTACGAGTAAAATATATTTTACCTGAATCGAAATGTTTAAGTACAAGAGTAAAAACTTGAGCTTGTTGGTACATACCTGTAAATAGATCAGCTTCTAATTTAGAACTATACTATATTTTCTTGTCATTTCTTCGTGTTTAAGTAAAATTCTAAAGTTCAAGCTGATCTATTTACACGGTATAAAATGTGGTCGCGAAGTGTGGTAGGTTGTCTAAAATACCCGTGATTGGTACAACTTTGTGTCGCAGCATTAAAAGTTAAATCGTGTCCTTGAACTAAGGAATTAATTACATCACATTAAATTATGAAATGAGCACCTCGTGGCCATATATATCATAAAATAAGGTTTACGAAATACACTTCACAATATATATATATGTATATGATGACGACCCTACTGAGCTAAAGCAATGAAATTTTCATAATGTAACAAAAGTTTAAGGATAATTCCTTTCAGTCTACTTTTTATAAAAACACCGAGCGGCAATCCAAATGCCTGTTGTTCTAACCAAACATTGTTTACACTCAGTACCGCATGCATGCGACTAATCATGCAGCAAGAAGTAATCGCAATTGTTCACTCTAATCTATACGCACCTTCGAACTCAGATCAAATCTGGCCCAAAATAGCGCTTGCCCAAGTGAACATTTTCTTATACAGAATAAACTGGCATAGCCTGCCTGTTGAGGCTTGTTCTTGACAAGATGCCGGACAATTTATTTTGCAAATGAGCATCACCCTTGGTAATTGATGATTTTTACACGATAGCGTTAAGGAGCTCATGTGGCAGGAAATCCGATGCCGGTGGCGTGACTAGAAAATCCATATTGGTCATAGGTTCATGACGTCAGAGCTACATACCCTCGCGCTAGAATTTCAAACAACCCACAATGCTTACGTGAAATTTGACATCACGCGTGGAATGAGTGATTAAAACATGACATGTAATGTGAATTAAAGGTCGCCGTATGTTTCAAATGATTTTACTTTTGAAAGTAATTCCTTTGCCTTAAAGAACAAAAATAAGAATTTTAGGCGGGATTCAAACCCACGACCCTTTAGTTGCGAGTCAGACGCCACGCGAGGCACGCTTGCGCGGCAAATGAGAATGCAATGCAGACGAGACCCGTTGACGCTATCGCGTTCCACTTTTAAAGACGAAGCTTAAGCGTCCTTTAAGATTCTTTTTTGATAAGTAAGACGAAGTAGTATATCACGTTCTACTCGACATGGCAGCTACTTAATTGGACACTTTCTGACGGTTTGCGTGCGTAATCGTCATAGTTCGAACGCGCGCCCCTGTTTACTTTGTTTGTGTTTTTTCACCACATAAAAGAGGCAATAACAGACTTCTATATGTTTGAGAAGTTAGACGTGTGAGGAACACATAGTTATATAAATTAGCTTCAAAATCAGAAATGTATGTAAGGCCGCCCCATATCACTTACAACGTGACTGTCGAGGATAAAAACGCCAGAAAAGATTGGCGGAACACCTTTCAAATAATTTGGGGGCATTGCTTTAGAGTGGTCGGCCTTCTGTTTATGTTGTCAAATATTCAGTTAGTAATCAAATATATTTTATATTGATCAATAAATTTTACTTTATAAAGTTCTCATGACCGCTTGAGACCGACGCGGAAGGACGATACTCGAAACTGCGCGAGCAGTGGAGTCTGCGTAAAAGTGTTTTTCTGCTTGGCTGATTGGCAGTTGTGAAACATCGGTTTGCAGGGTTCGCTAAAAAAGACTCTGTGCTCACATAATGGATTGGAAGTCAGATACACGAAATGCTCAAAAAGAGAGAGATAATTAATGTTATTTTTTCCAAATAATTCCTTGCAGAACGCCTCACTGCAAAAAGAGATGCGTAAAGATGCGCGCAATGAAATTCATGATTTTGTATAAATATCGCGAAGGACAGACAAAGATTCTTAAAATCTTAATATAAATCACATTTAATCAGCTTGCATGAGCTCGAAACTTCGCGAAATACTGCCTCGGGAGGCTAATGTTATATTTGGTTTTACCTGCACTTGTTTTGGACCCTCACTTTACAACACCATGCTAGAGTAGTCATGCGCTCTAACATTTCACTAGGCTGCCGTATGTCATCGCGAAACTGCTATAAATACTGCACCACTTTACAATTAGGACATTTATTGCTAGTATTGCGAGCATCACATTTCACCGGAAAGCTGAACTGTTTAGCATGGTATGCACGTGACGTCCTCATACTATAGGCTAGTGGTCATTCTGATTTCTTCTTTCTGAGAAAATCGAATTCGATGGTGCAAAAGGCACGCTGTAGGAGGTTCAAGCTCAGTGAAACCCAAGGATCTGAAAGGCGCGTATTATTATTCTCAGAGCATCGTCGTGAGGAACGGCGCGAGCGTCCGGCACGACAAAAACGTGCTTTTTGGCAAGAGCGTTTTTGCAAACAAAGTAGTTTCCGAGGTCACGCTTTTTGGTGTGCGCCAAAGATGCAGGGAAGAGGAACCTTTACAACACAGTATGCTTTTAAAACTCCCCCCTTCCCCCCCCCCCCACACACACACACACACATACACACAGACGCACTTCTTTATACAGCGGTGCTGTTAAGGGCTAGTTTCCTAGTGTTGTAACCGTCAACAAACAAATGATGACACTAAACTCCGCCATCTATAAATGACGACGGCAACCAGACAACCCACTTGCCGGTTGTCTGGTTGCCGCCGTCGTTCGTAGAGGGTGGCAACCCCTCCAGCCTTTCCACTCTGGCTTACCGACTTGCGGCCGGCCAGTACTTCATTCCCACCATAGTACAGCTTTATTGGTCGTCACCAGAGTGGAAAGACTGAAAGTATTCCTGAGGAATTACCTCCTTCGTTTGTGTCTGTTTTTGTCAATTTTATTTGACACTTGTTAACCGCAACCCTTCATTGCTTTTATTTTGCACCCTGTGAAGCTCCAAGGGGTCATGAAACGATATCGGGTTGGAATGTTCATGACCTTTCCGAGGCGTACTGGTCCTCCGGCCCAAGTGTACTCGCACAGGCCGCCACTGATTCAGAAGCTTCTTCGTCGGGGTGACATTGCGAAGATTGAACGAGACTATTTCTTTTAGTCTTGCCGTCCCAAAGATTTATGACGTAATTGTGGGATCGAAACCACCCGCCTGTCGACAGTCGAGCGCGGCTCATGGATTGGACACGAGAACTGCGTCAGCACTGGACATCGGCTCGTAACAATCAATGCCTCGGTGGACACTCGGGCAGTGGCTCGTGTCCAACCACTGCGGTGATGAGAATAGCCGAACTCTAACAATGACTGGAGTTCAGCACGCGTTTTCGTCCTTTAAAACCCCAGTGCGGCGGTATGATCAACGTTGGCGGTATAAGATAGGCAACAGGCCACGTGGCCGCTTCTGGCTCCGAGTTGAGGGGATGAACGATGCTCATATTTCTCTAACTGTTTGGCGACTGCCATTGCCTAGAAAAATAAGCAAAGCCAAGTTCAATCAGTTATTAGCGTTAGGGAGTGATCCTGAGTTGTATTTAGTAATGTATAGAAATATTTTTATAGCTCGTTTAAGCAAAATACAGACGGCGCCGAAACTTTGGCAATATCTTGAGAACAACGCTCGTGTGAGATTTACCACGACTGCCAACCTTCGGCTGTTCCTCTAAGGTCGCTAAAATATCTTTTTTTTTTTTTTTAGGTATTCCTTCCGTACCCACGTGTAGTTCTATGTAACGTCACATTAATAAGTCGCATTTAGACATTTCACAACTTCTATTCTCAAGGACATTTCTCGGATGCAGTTCAGCAACAACGAAAAAATGTTTCGGTGCCTCAATAATGTAAAATTGGTCTTGCAACATTTCTTTTTGTAGTTTCAATAAATAGTGTTAAGAAATAACCCCTGACGTTGATAGCTTGCGGAAACATCCATTAGTTTTCCCCTAACACCAGATGTAGAAAAATAAAGGACAGAGACAGCTGTCGCTATCTCCTCAACTCGCAATTCGAACAAGCGGCCACGTGATCTGACGCTAATTATGTACCACCAGTGTTTGTCACAGTCATGCCCTTGGCGGCTAGGGTTTGGAAAGCAAAAGCTTGGGCAGAGCTTTAAATATTGTTACAGTTGGGCTATTATTATCATTATCATATTATAATATTAATTATCATATGAGCCGTTACCCGAATGTTTGGCGATGTTGATTGTCATGAACCCGAGCACTCGACTAGGAGTTATGAAAATCGCCTACGTCACGGTGTCACGTGAGCCTCGGTGCGACATCGTGATGTCATGTTACGTCACGCTGTGAACAAGGCATCTAGTGACTTCCACAAATTAAATCTAGTTGACGCAGTGAGTCACGTGACGTTACGAGGCTACGTGACATTACTTGACAGCACGTATTGACACCATGACGTCACGTGACAACGTGACATATGGTTAATCATGGTGCCAATACAAAGGTGCCACGAAAACCCACAATTTATCATACATTACAATTATGTATATGACGATTTGATCAATAGATAGAAATAAAGTCGCCAATTTTTTATTCTCATATGTTCATTTTGTGATACTAACAAAAAAAAATATTTCCTTGAACCGTTTTGAACCGGTTACCGTTATATTTTTTTCGGTTCGGTTCCGGTTCAGTTCCAAGATGGCGGCGAAGATTTCGGTTCGGTTCAGTTCCGGTTCGGCTAAAAATAACGGTTCTGTTCCGGTTTTCGGTTCGGTTCGGTTCCGGTTCGACACCCTGGTCTGCGGTTCGTACAAAGCAGACATCGACAACTCCGGTTAACGAGCGAACCGGAGAAATTCCGGACTGAAAATGTCCGGTTTCCACAAACGCTACTTTACCAAATTCAGTTCAAGAAAAATAATTCGGCAAGTCTGAACAGGCAACCTTCGCGTCGCACTAGCCAAACACTGGCAAGTCCAGTTCGCACAAGCCAAACATTGACAACTAGGGACAAACTCCAGGGTACTGAACATAACCCGAACCGTGAACCGAAAACCTGAAAAGAAACGTTATTTTCGCGCGAACCGGAGTTGAACCGGAACGAAATAATTTTTTTTTTGTTCCTGGGCAAAACTGATAAATTATATTTGCGGTGTGTCGTTCATGTGGGAGGTCTAAGAACGAGAATAATGGATAGCGCAAAGCTCTTTAACGTTCCATTATCAAGTTTTACATGACGGTCGTCTTCATAATTCATAGAGTGTTTCGAGAACTGAAACGAAATGAGCACATTGACTATAAATTCTACAAGATTTCTGGTCTTACGTATTTATTTAACAAATGCACACAGTCGTCCCACCCTTCTCTTGGGGACCGGAAATGGTTAATCAGAGAAAATATATCATTAGAACATACCCAGATCGTTCGTCAGCGAAAGTGACCAATTAATGAGCCTGTTTGGCGGCAAAACGGTGACCTGGGCTAGTTGGTTTTCGTGTCAAACTGAACGTCAAAAAAACAAAAAAAAAGGACACAGAGAGGTACAGACAACAAACCTAGTGTTGTTTACGCCTCTCTTTGTCCTTTTTTCTTGCGTTCAGTTCGAGATTTGGTTGGTGTTATATTGTCTTTAACTTTGTAGTGTTGTGTGCAATTTACTTAACACGCCTTAATTTCGTTGTAGCACTGATCAGATAATAAAGTAATACAAAGGCCGATGGATATTTTACAACCTGCACTAGTAGCCACACTGTGGCGCATCTAATCTGGTTTTAAAATAACTCAGCGGATTTAATAATCTGGCTGAAATTAAAGTCTACCACCGAGAAGGGAAAGGGGGAGGGGGATTCAATTAACAGTTATAGCTACAGAAAACAGCGAAACAGCTTCGATCTCCGGTAGCAGAAACATCAAGGACCAAAACGTTTTCTACTCAGGAATACAAACTTCAATACGCACAGCTCTTCTGAGAATTGCTTCCCTTCCACCCTCCAAGTGCGTTTTTGTGTTTTGTTTCTTTTAACCAATGACCGGAGGCCGACGCGCCTCGCGAGTCGCCGCTACTCTGTCCAGACTCTCAGGCACGTTCAGAGACACGACGACTCTCGTTGCTTATGCTCAGCTTCAACCTAAGATGGACAGCGGCCAATCCTACGAGCCATCCTCAAAATTCAGCGCTATGATCGTACAAAGAGACTTCACGTTCCGCGCGTCGCTGCTCAACCGAGAATATAGGCTCTTAGCACTGGATATGCTGAGCGAGCTGCTAGTGTTCGCTGCAGTTTCTTAGTGTGAAACTCTGTGCCAGTGTTTTTTGACTTGCTTTTCTGCGAGGCCCTCGGCTCGGCGGTTCGGCTGGTTCGGGTTGAAGCTCGGGTTGAAGAAAACAGTGATTGATTGTCCAACGCGGTGGATGTCCACGCAGGCTACTTGAACTAAGAGGCTTCGCTGGACGGTTCCTCTAAAAATATGAAAGCTCCAGGTTGGCTGAAGGCGTATGGGCGGAAGTCGAAATGTTCGCAGTATCGCTTCGCCCGTCAGAAGTGGCGACGAAGACATTGCAGAATGAACAGCTCACTGTAGGAGACTTATACGGAGCATGGCTGAGATGTTCCATGGGCACTTTCAAGATATCGCCGTCGTTAGCAAAGGAATTAGTCCAGTCAACGAAAAAGACGGAGCGACTACTTCCTGACACGGATGTCTTCTCTGCAGCAGTGTACATGAATCCCCGCTACCGCCTTCTTCTCATCCATGAGCAAAAGTACCGGGCCACGTTGCACTTGAAAAAAAACGGAGGCGAATCACAGCTCTGCAATTCGAGCAAGGTTCTAACCTTTCTTCTGGACCTGCGGCGGTTCCAGATTATTCCGAAAACGCCCTGAAAACGTTCCTCAAGAAAAGAGAGGATGAGGCTGGCGTGCACGTTCGAGGCACCAGTAGCCCCACTTGATATAGCATGCCTTCTGAAAATGCTAGACAAGGAGTCGCGGCTTTCAAGGGACGCTAACGTGTTGCACTTTTGGGCGGAGAAAAGAGAACGCTATCCAGAGTTCTCCGCATTGACGCAAAGTAGTCGTGGGAGTCCCTACGACCTAGGTGAGCGTGAAGCGAGCACTTCATGCATTGAAGTTCATTTTATCCTGTCAAAGGAGCCGTCTTCCCCGGGGTATCCTTGACGACGTCCTGCTTCGGTCAGCTGATTGACATTGAACTGTGCTATCACCCACGTACCGAGGTGCCCCAGCATTAGCTCGTTCGTTCCACTCAGTAATGTCAGCGTTTGCTTTTTATATGTAACACTTTTACAAAATATAAACAGTTTAGCTTTTTCTGCCGTCAATTGTTTTCGTAGCATATGAGTACGCACCGGTTCGAACCAGTTTGAACCTTTATTTCTTCACTCCAGAGTTGAACCCGAGCTGAACCGTTTTTCCTGAACCGGAACGAAAACCGGACCGAAAAACATTTCAGTTCAACAGCCTGAAAAACTCCGTCAGGGTGTAGCTACTCAATGGCAACTGATAAGTGGCACCGAAGCGGAACATCATGGCGTTATCGTCCTTCATTCTTTTTGCGAAACGTCGTAAAAAAGGTGCATAAAGTCTACCGGGTTTTGTTCCGATTTCCTATACACACTTTGTGCTTAATCTTCTTAGCGGTCTAATGAAGCTCTAAAAACTGTAGATTTAGTAAAATTTAAACTGCAATGCTTTTTAAACCAAACGTTGGTGCGCTTTGAGGCGCAGCATCACACGTATGGTTCATAGAGCGCACGAGCAAGTTCTACGAAATCACTGTTAACCGGTAACTTTTATTTAATTCACATTAAGTTACCACATACCGCTAATGCGCTTAATAAATCGAGAGGAAGCATACTTATTGTCATGTGCTAAATGAAGAGTAACAGCACAAAGCAGGCAGGAATTAAACAATAAAATAGAGCAAGCTCATATTTTAATCAAGTTTTCAGAGCATGTAGCGACGTCTGAGAAATTAAAGCATTCCTTTCAACTTCAAGCAGTGTCGAAAACAACTTGGTGTACCAATCAATAGGGACATGGTTTGAGTTCTTGGAAATTTGGTTTTGAACGAAACTGATATATTTGTCAGATATCCAACTGAGATAAAAAATAGTCTGTGTGAGAAATACACCGGCCCATTTGATGCATGTGTTATGCAACCTGAGCTGTATAATGAAAATATATCTTCCACGTACGAACAATGCGTCCAAACTAGAATTAAAATATGTATAAAAGTACATTAGTCAAGTTAATTAGGCGACAATATTACCGTTATTTCTCTCAATATTTTCGGTTGGCAAAAATGATTTAAGCTGAGGTTACATAACACATCATCGTTGCACATCAATGGGGTAATGACAATTAAAATAGTTTTGTAGCTCGAATTTAATACCAGAATCAAAGACTCACACACAGTCACAATTTAGAGGAAAATGCATAACGGAATGCTTGCTTTTCTGACGGAAGTTTAAGACAATACTCTAAAAAAAACTCTGAAGCATGGTGTGCTAAAATAATATACTAATAAAATACAGTAATCTCAGTGTAAATTAAAAGAATCTCCACGAACAATAAAGACAATATATTGATGGGTTGAAATAAGAACTCCACTCCCTACTCCATTCAACCCGAAACACATAGCATGTCTTTGCTAGTTATGATCTAAACTATTTTTTTCTGTGCTATCGTCGTCGTCGGACTGCAGCTATGAGTGCAGCAGTCCGACGACAGTCGGACTGCTGCATTCATAGCAGCCCGGACACACCGAAACTATGTCTAAGACTTCCGGACATAGAACCAAGAGGTGGCACGACATGGCGGCCAAGGGGCGGAACCAGGAAAATCGGAGAAACTACTGCGGCCAGCGGGTTGAAACCAAAAACATCTTTGAACTAAACTCAAAAAACATCTTTGAACCGCGCTTTACTCTTTCACTGCTTGATGTTTCAATTGGCGCACTTTTGGATTCTGAGGCCGTTATTTTGCTGACAGGAAATATTGTTTTCGACCACTGCAAAGCGAAAAAGATAAGCGTCCGGGTATGCGCAAAGCGTTTGCAGCTAGCTTCTGGTACAGCGATGACAGGTGGAGGAGCCGTATGGCTGCAGATTTTTATTAATGGAACGAAGTGGCGTCGGCGATTTCTTTGTCTGACAGGACTCGTGGTACCCGTGGTCTTAGCCCGAGATTTAATTTCAGATCAAAGCATGCCACTAAACTTTTTTGGTGGCGGAGACCGGCTGGGACAACAAACAGAGCTGACTCCATTTACCAGACGGGAGGACTTCATCCGTAAACTGCCCAGTGCAGCCCAGTTCACCTTGGTTCCGGACGTCTTACAGCTACCCTTTTCCCAATATTTTTTTTTTTTGTTTGTGATGTATGCGCTCGATAACGCGACCGTGTTTACAACGCTAGATTGCAGTCACCGGATTATTCAGATCGAGATTCACCTATCAGACGTTCCAAATTCTGCTTTCATCTGCCTCAGAAAGTATTTTGAGTTCACATGACTTGCTAACTCTCCAGCCAGATTTCAACGCCTAATGGATGCTGTACTCGGGAACTCGATGTATTAATTCGCCATGATAAACATGAAGGACGTGGTTGTTTTCTGGAGAAATTTTGAGGAGCATGCCGAACACCTTCGCGTCGTTTTTGAGCCAATATGTAATACTGACTACCCAATTCATCCCGGAAAAGTTCAGTCGGCCGCGCCCAAAATTACCCTCCATGGATCCGTTCTGGATATCGGCACCTTCCGCCCCAATAAAGTGGCGCGCTAACGGAATACCCAAACCCACATGACGTAAAAAAGATTACAAAGATACCTCGGAATGATTTTGTTCTGCAGAAACTTCATTCCACGCTATTTCGAAATATACCAAACGCTCAACCTCTTCTTAAAAAAGCGTCAAGTGGTGTTGGGTCGAACAACAACAATGCGCATTCGCAGCCCTTTCAAAAGTTGCGTCTGACAACGCTTGTTTACTGCTGCCAGACTTGAACAAGCCATTCGTTCTGTAGACAGGTGCAAGCGGCTGGGGTCTCTGTGCTGTCTTGCTGCAGGAGTATGATGGTGTGTTTCGGCCAGTTTCAGGCACGAGCCACACGCTAACTCCAGCCGAGCACAACTAAAGTGTCGCAAAACGTGAATATCTCGCTATTATTCATGCTTTGAAGCACTTCAACATGTACCTAGATGGCGCAACGTTCCACTTTCAATCTGATCACTTAGCACTCTCATAACTAATGGACTCAAGAATCAAGCTGGCCGTCTTGCTCGTTCAGCGTTCACGCTACAACAGTACGACTACTCTAGAGTAAACAAACAAAGTTGCTCATACGCTCTCTTGTACCCAACTTCCCGAGGAACATTCGCAGGATACCCACGGTTTGGTGACCGTCATGGCTACGGCACAAGAATCTCGAGATTCATGGTGGGGTGCATTTGTTAGCCGCAAGGAGCTTTCAAGGCGCCGCTGGATGACGAACCCTGCCAACCCGTGTCTGCTTGGCTTGAAGCAAGCGGTTCAGTCGACAGCTTAAGTGACAGGGAGTTTGGCTCCTGCTTAAGTGACAGGGAGTTTGGCTCCCTGCTGCGCAACATCACCTTGGCGGACGACGGTCCGGATGGCTCGGCATTTTGGAGCGTGATACTCCGTAAGCTACGTAAGCTTTTCATTCGATACATGCATGACTCTGCCTTGGTTGGACACGGCTGTGGGAGAAAAACTTACGTAAAGTTATCCGAAATTGCTACCTTGCCAGGCTTGAGGCAGGATGTGTACCGATACGCTCCTAGCTGCTCGCTGTGCCAAACGCCAAACCACGTGGTGGTCAGCGCCCCGGTCTCATTCAACCAATCGTGAGCCAGAGCCCTTGGCGGACTTGTTGTTCTGACGTCATGGGCCCCTCCCGACGTAGTTCCCACGGCAATCAGCCCTTGTTCGTAGCGAAAGCTAGATTCGCAAAAATCTGGGACTGACTGCTAGAAACATTAGCTAGGTTGGGAATTCCAGAGCACCTTTTGAGCGATAATTCCTCATACCTAACAAGTAAGGTCTTCGTGCACGCATGCGTGGTGCTGGGAATTAGACACAAAATAACTTCTCCATACCACCACAAGCAAACATCACAGAAAGTGTATATCGGAACCTTAAGATTATATTAGTGGTGTACGCCGAGCTCCACAACGACTGGGTCGCGAAACTGTCGGAGCTGGCATTCGCAACCCGCAGGACCACTAATGGGTCAACGGGTCTCACTCCTGCCCAAATAAATTTCGGCAAGGAGCTCGCGTTTCCGCTTTTTAAGAGCCTCCTTTCTACAGAGTCTGGCGGAAGGCTTCCCCTCTAAGTGAGGTAAGAGGGGACCTGCGAATGCGCTTCTCCGACAACCTTCGAGAGTCCCCGAAAAATTTAAACGCAACCCGAGTGCAGCAGTAGGAGCAGTACAACCAGGCCGACGTGACTTGCAGTTCGAGGTGGGAGATTTTTCCCTCTGGCGTACTCACCCACTGATTGACTCCACTCAAGGCTTCGCAGCCTCTGTCGCAAACATGTGGGAATGTCCGTTTCGCGTGCATGCGATGTGCTCACCACTCACTCACAAATTAGTTCACTGTGAGTCTAGTGAAGAAACCGGACTTGTTTATATCAGCGCCCTGAAAATTGTGTCTAGTTCCTGGAATTTAGCCCTATACGTTTTCGTTCGTAGCACCCCCGTTCTAGCTTCAAACAACAAAGAGCTCCCCACTGAATTATCATGCAGCTGTTCCTTCTCGACTTCTTGTTTTTGTGCCCTGTATATTGTTAAAGCTGATTTCACCTGCATTCTCTCTTCCCAGAATTTCCTCTCCGTTTCCTTTACTCCCCTTTCTACTGATATGCTCTGATCGGCTCCATCTCGTTGAATGCATTTAAATCTCAGGTTGCGGGTACGGTTTGTCCACTTAGTGTTTATAATTTTCATATATAGACACTTGTACACCTTCGCTGCCCACCGTGTATCCTCAATTTCAGATAGTCTCTGTCCAAATTTTACTTTACTGATCGCGTCTCTACTTTCGAAAGACGCCCAAGCCATATCGCCCTGTACTCCCTCATTTGATGTACTCCCACGTGCGGCCAATGCCAACCTGCCCATACTGGATTTCTGACCTCATACACAATACCGCATTCCCAAATGACAGTCCTGGCACCATGACCCCCTTCCATACACCCCTAACAACTTCATATCTATTATAGTTACATAGTGCCCTATGTTTCATGATAGACGAATCTCGTTTCCCCTTCTTTATTACAATATCTTCATGGTCTTTTAGATACCGTCTTCCTTCACTTATCCATACTCCTAGGTATTTGTACTTTTCTACGTGATCTATGATTGTGTCCAGGATCTCCAGGGGCTCCCCCTTCTCGTCGTTGAAAACTATTATACCAGGCTTGTCCCTACTAAATTTTAGTCCTAAATTGTCCCCTTCCGTGCTGAAAATCCCAATCAGTTCCTGTATTGTGTCACGACTTTCTGATACGAGTAAAATGTCGTCTGCATACATTAACCCTGGCTATACTTGATTTACTTTATGTCCTTCCTCCCTGTAAGTCAGGTCGAAACCAAGGTTGCATCGTTCTAAACTTTTTTCCATCTCACTAAGGTATATCATAAAGAGCAGAGAGACAATGGGCAACCCTGTCTAAGACATCTTTTTATTGCTGCTGGTCTTGTAGTTTCGGCTTTTCATGTTTTAACCACCCTATTCTCTGTATAAACCCGTTCTCGCAACTTAACCATGGTTCCCTCTAGTCCATATCCCTTCAGTTGGTTCCAGAGGTTTTTTTTATTCTGACTGTCATATGCCTTTTTGATGTCTAAAAATGCTACCCATAATGGCCTTTGACTTGTCCCTGCTATCTCTATGCACTGAGTGATTACGAATGCATTATCATCTAATCGTCTATCTTTCCTGAAACCGTTTTGAAGCTCCCCTAGAATCTGCTTTCTCCCTGCCCATTGTTCCATTCTTCTTTTTAACATTTGCATAGCTAGCCTGTATATTACTGAAGTTACTTTGATTGGTTGGTATCATTTGACACTATCTTTGTCTCACTTGCCCTTATATAATAATCTCATCCTGCTCAATTTCCAGTCACTGGGTACCTCCCCTCACATAAATATCTGGTCAATCACCTGCCTCAGCCTTGGTGGCTCACCAGCCCAGTTGCCAGACTATGCACAAGCGACAGATTTTACCGAGGGGGGGGGGGGCGGAGTCATGCTGGCCACGCACACATCGCGCGCGCCACCTTGACAAGATAGACTAGAGGCGGCGCGCAGGCAGTCACTGCCCGGACTCAAGTGCCGCCGGTAACGATGTTAGTATATTGCCCATTTGTACTTATTTTCATTATGTGATTTATAAACTAAATGTATTTTCTTGTCCTTGAAGCCGCTGGCTCTGTGTTAATCCTCCGGGTCAGGTATGCAGCAAGCAAACCAGACACAAGGCCTAAATATATAGAAAGGATCCTGTATGCGGATAGAGATCCTCTATAGCTATGTGGAATTTTGTTTGTGAATGTGGGTCACGTAAATGTGCGATGTGCATTGCTATTTAAAACCTAATTTTTTGTACCATTTATTGATTATATTGGACAACCTTGAATGTGTGTTCTCGAATATATTTGTGGTTTTGGATTATCATCGAAAATTTTATGGAGGATTTTGTGTGTGCAACGTTTGAGTTTTGAGGAACTTTGAAAGTATTGTCTGAATTATTTTTTTTTAATTTTTAAACGTACGATCCCTTAAATTTTATGTGATAGTGTGTTTTCAATATAAATATCAATAAATTCTCGTTTCTCCAGAATTTGGTGTGTTGTGTTATACCTCATTATTTCCAGTGATATTGGTGACTAGCCAACATTGACTATGTTCTGTATCACCTCTGATGAAGTGCAGCAGATGCTATGAGCCATTCCTATCAACCAAGCGTAGGGAATATGTAGCTTGACTCAACGCATATCGTGCGGCGGGGTCTCGCCAGAAATTCAGATGACAAGCTCTCAAGCACTGAATTTACTCCAAAGGCTTTTAGCATCAGCTTCAGTTCACCAGAAGGTGAAACTGAGCAGTGTTTTGTAATAATCTAATTACTTTTTATCCAGAGTGGCCTGATACGGATTTTTCTCCGGTTTGATCTACTGCGGTTAAACCCTCCGTATTGGTCAAATCCGATTGTGCTAACGATTGGACCAATTAAAGTTAGACCTCCAGATTGGTTGTCTTCGGTTTTGTTTCTGGATTGGTTGTCTCCGGTTTTATTTTACAGTTTCATATGACGGACTGAAACTCCGGATTCTTTCCGGTTTAATTTGAAACCACATTTTTGTTAGGGGTTCCTTGATGTGGCGAGGGCGTTCGTCGTACGTTGGGAGCAGGTCGTTTGGGTGGAACGTGTTGAGCCCCAGGTGTCGGTAGGGGCATCGACAATGAGTGTGGTAGGCTTCACCACAGTGATAGCTGATGGGTCGTCGATCCGCTGTCCTCCATACGTCGGTTTTCTTTGGCGCCGGTTTGTCTCGGCTGTCGTACTGATGTCGTTCGTCGTGACATCGGGGGTACGCTTGAGTATGTAAGTGCCGTCGTGGCGCCACCGGGTAATGCTGAGCAGTTGGCGCGGGTCGTCGGGCCCTTGCGCCGTAGCACAGCGTCGGCTCTTCGGGTGCGGCCACGGTGACGGGGGCAACTGGCAGGAATGCTCGCTGAAGCTCGTCTCAAAGAAGCTCGGATATGGATATGGAGGCCAGGCCCTCAGCAGTCGGCAGAAGCGTCTTCAGCTATTCCTGGAAGACGTGAGGAATAAGCTCCCAAATGGACGGAATGCTGCGGGCATGGTCGGGAGTGGGCTGCGGAACCGCACTAAAGCCGGAGAGCCACCCTTAGTGGCTGGCTCTAGCGAAAAGAGCACGCTCGGTGTTCGTGGCTTCCGTGAAGAATCGTTAAACGGTCGTCGGTGGGTAGCGTACGAGTCCACCGAAGATGTTGTCCTTCACGCTGCACATCAGAATATGCAACTTTTTTTCCTCGGTGGCCTGAGATCGGCGCGAGAGCTGAGGCGCAGGACATATTCCACAGAGCTCGTGACACTCTCATTGGGGCCCTGCGTCCTCGATTGTAGCAGATCTCCGGCCTTCTCTCTGCGGTGTTGCCTGGCGAACGTACGCGTCGGCTCATTTTTAGAAATCTCTCATGAGGTCAAGGAAGCTTCGTGATTTTCAAAAAAGCGCCTTGCAGTACCTTCAAGGGGGAAATTAAGGTTCTGCGGGCATGCTCGTCACTCCACCCGTTATGGCGGGCGACGTGATCGTACTGATTTATCTAGTCTTCGACGTCCTCATAGTTCTCGCCCAGAAAAAGAGTGAGCTTCATCGGAGCGACGGGCGGAACGACGACAGCGGTGTGATCATCGTAAGGATCTTCTACTTCCGGTTCCCGGGCAAAGGACCTAATTCGGGGGACTGACGTCTGGTGCGACGGCTTACTCGTGCGTGAGCGTCTTGTACAAAGGGTAGCCTTCCGGGGTTGAGCACCTCACTTGGCCGGGATGTCTTCAGAGCAGGGTTGGGCAGGAATATTCAAAAATGTATTTGGAAATACAAATACTGGGATACATTGAAATAGTAGCTTAAATACTGATACTAAAATATATCTGTAAAAATGTATCGCGATACGTATCGGAAATACATTTTAAATAAAGTCAAAAAGTATTTGGAAGTACAAATACAGGAATACATTTTAGGGAGAGCAGAAGTACAAATACAGAAATACCGACACTGCAATACATTTCTCAAATTTGTTTGAGACGCCAACTGAGATGAAGCTTGAAGTTTGAAGTGAAAGTTTTTGATTCCGAAATTAATTTCCCGTAGGCTTGGCACTTTGCCTTGAAGGTAGGGGTTTCGGACGACGATAAGTCTTCAATGGGCTCAAAAAAAAAAGTTTCATCAAGGACTGACTATGGTCCCTTCCCTGAAATACTGTCTGTCTTACGAGGGATGCGAAAAGACTTCGAGCCCAAAATAAATGCTATGTCACCCTAAATCCCATCAAAACGTCACCACGCCCCTGTCCAATAAGGACGCCCCTGTCATCAATGATCACATGACGACCCAGTGAAAGGATTGGGTTTCTTTATGTGTAGGTGTGGCCTTGAACATAGAACTTTACCACGCTGCTGTACGAAAGGACACTGCGTATTTTCGTTGTAGGTTACCTCGTTAAAAATCGTGCAGGTAGTGTCATTTGAAATTTTCGAGAATAGTAGACGACCTGAAACATCCTGGAACAGATGTCTTATCTTCTGCTTTACAGTTGAAAAAGAAAACGATACGGTGGCATCTTTGTTGCGAAGGTCCTGCTTGCCGACCCTCCACCATGCATGAATTGCAGTCCTCAAGTTTCTCCTAGCATCATCTAAGCAGAGACATCGTGGATTGCGACCTGACATTGGAGAGTTTTAGCAGACCTTTTTTTCGCCCCGATAACAATACGATGCACGCCCAAGGCCGCCGGAGGGGAGAGGCAATATCGTTATCGGGGTGGAAAAACGATCTGCTAAAACTCTCTAATGCCGGCACGGGTGCGAGCTCCCCGAGAAACAGTGCGCTCGAGACGAGTCGCAGGTGTACGAACTCTCGGCCGGCACAGCGAGGCCACGTCTGGCCTCCTTCCTGGGTTTCGGATCAACAGAGCAGCGGGTCACGTTCACGTCAGCTGATCACGTACCCTATAGCCATGCAATATTACGGGCGCAGCCGCAGACGCATTCGAATATGTGATGAGCTTCACTGCGGGAGTCATGCTACTATTTCAAGTCAACCACCACCAGGTTCGTGCTGCAAAGGACTGTGACTCAGCTTTGCCGGCTGGCGTACTGTGTACGCCAAGGCAAGAAAGACGGTTAGCAGTGGGCATTGGATGCCAGCAAGCAATGACTCAAGATATTCCTACATAAGCACCTTCGGCAGACGATGCGCTCACTCCGCCCCTGGCACGCCACCAGGTTCGAATCCCCGACTACGCAACACTTCTCAGAAGAGAGAAGAGGACGCATAGATAAAGAGTTTGGAGAATCAGAAGGGACCTTGGTAAGGCATGGTAACAATTCCCCAGCATCTCCTTCACCCTGGTGCCCTCAGAAGTAAAAAACAAATGCGTTTGATTACTTGTTTTTTTGTTGTTGTTTTTTTTCAGAGGGGGGAGGGGGTATACCTCAAGAAATGTAACGAACTACATTTCATCCTGATTGTATCGCGATACAAAGAAACATTCTAAATGTATTTCGATGCAGGAATACAGATACTGGTGAAAAAATGTATCGCGATACAGAAATACAGATACGAAATGTATTTCTGAAATACTATCGCGATACATTTGTATCGCGATACTGCCCAACCCTGCTTCGGAGAGGTATGCTTCACGGGCATAGAATGCGATATTATCACTTCCACCAAAATGTCACGCATGACATTTGATGAGGCGACGAAACCTGGAACGAACTAAGCGTTTAATGGGTCAACTCGTTCCGAAAACAATAATAGAGAAACGCTAGCGTCGCAGGCGTCGATAGATGCGCTACAGCAGAATCGAATGCTAAGAGAGACCGACTTCGGCTCGCCACGCGGAGCCCCTTGTGTAGACGCGTGGGCTTTTCAAACAATCGGTGTAAAAGGTTCGGCGCGTAGAATATTCTATCCTTGAATATTCAACAGTGTTCTCGAATTTACCAAAGGCGACATTACAGAAACAACAGAAGAGCCTCGTTTTCTGGCGTGGGAGCAGCGGCGTAGACTTTTCATTTTCCGGAAAGGGGGGGGGGGGGGGCGTTATCGTTTCGCCAGAACTGGAGATTAAAGCTAACGAAAGCACGCTGGGATTCAATTTCTCATGTATTTTGTAAATAAAGGCAATGTGGGCATTATTTTGTTTACATGCCACTACTAGAAGCTCGTTACATATCACGTAAACAGCGCCTCGGTAAGGATGATGGCCCGCTCCGGGGAGGGGGGGGGGGGCTCTGCCTCCCCCCCCCCCGGATCCCACTAGAAGGGTAGGGGGGGGGGCGAGCCACGATGCTCCCCCCCCCCCCCCGCCGAAGTCTACGCCTATGCGGGGGAGGAAAAAACGATAAGCGTTAGGCCTGGTGCGAGCTGCCTACTTGGCCAGCTGCGCGCGCGGCAATATTCAACTTAATATTGCACGTCCGGGTGGCCGTGAGTGTACTGCTCAGTGTGCAGTAATCGTGTAACGTTTTTTTTTTTTTTTCTAGTTCACGTTTCAAGTTTGGTTGAAAAATTACACATGCTGTAGTGAAATCGAACGCTGTGGAGATTTCGAAAACACTACAACACCGCGCGTAGCAACTGGATACTGCCATGAAGAGATTTCACATATCAATTTTAATGTTTGAAAAAACCTGTCTTGAAGTTATCGTTAGCAGACGACAGGAGAGGTCGTTACGCTGACGCTTTTTCTTCGTCGCACCATTATAGACGGGTCGTCAGGGGCTCACCTCTTTTCTGTTTTGTCGCAGATTCTCCCTTCTCGTGGCAGATCGCTATGCTGAAGGCTTTTTTTTTTCTTCTCCGCTTTGACGTCGGAGAAAAACGCCGGTACCTAAATCTTGGCAATGTGCCATCCGTAAAATAAAAAAAAAAAACGCAAACTAGTTATGGGATGCAGCTTCAAACTGCCCATGGAAGTTCACGAGCCCTGCATAAGTTTAGCATCAAATTTGCATTTTGATTTTAACATAGAGCTGTACAAACCAAGTGCGTCTACACTAAGTTGGACTTTGCGGTCAGAAAGGAGCGAAGTTCTTCTTGAGACATCTTACACCTCAACAGGTAAGCTCCCTCTAGTCCAGGAATCTCTAAACATTTTGGCTAGGTTGCCGGATTGGGGACCCGTTGCACTCTCAATGACCGGAAATTAGACAATGCATGCTATTATTAAACGAGGAAATACTAAATAGGTCAGCCTAAATAAACATTTATATAAAAAAAAGATTAAACTAAAGCAAACATTCAAACAAAAATGTACGCTGGACAAATACATATATTTTACTTTTAAGAGCGATGTTTGACAAGTTATCACATTATAAAATAAGGACGACCCCGAGAACTCACATGGCTTGATTTGAAGCGCAATGGAACTTTAGAACTTTGAATGAAAATAGTAGCTCAGATCAGATCGCTATGCACGACATGCGAATAACGCAAGTGCTACTCTTCATAGTTAATCAGACATGAATCAGGGAACTACGGAGAGTAATCTTGGGGAGGGCAATGTACAATAAATATTATGCCGAGAGAAACGACGTTTTGATACAGTTTTCTAGGCAAGTGCGTATAGTGAATTTTGAGTTCGAAGCGAATTCAGAGCGAATAGTGGTTTTCACTGAATATTTTCGAAATGACTGTGGAATGTTTTTTTCAATCTCTTTACTACTGCACCGTGCGTAAAGAAAAAAAACCATCTGAACTCGTAAAAGCTGGTTTCCAAGCTTCATCCTGTTGATACCTAAGTTAACTTAATTTTTATCTAGTTATATTCAAGGAGTGCGACCTCCGAATGTCCACTGCGTGGGCACTACGCAGTGGACATTCGGAAAGTAAAGGATGCATTTCACATAAAATCAAACATATAGAATTCGACGCATCTATACAAAATTGAGAGGATTTGTAAATCTTGCTGGGGTTCGCAAATATTCTTTCTTATATTTATAATAAAAAACAAAAACAATGATTACTTATGAACGCGTTGTCAGGACATCTCTGCCTATCATATACTCTTCCATATTAGCCATTGTTTAATTTTGAACAGTTTATTGTTCTGTACAAATAAACATCCCAAGTTTTTGTGTGTTTTTTTATGCACACACACAACCAGACATGTACGCGATTCGTTAGAAGTAACGAAATTTCTAGTAATAAGTTACCTTTATCAGATTTTGTAAGGGAATAACTGCATACATTACAAAGTAATTGTAAATCATTTTCCTTTATTTTTAATAGAAGGGAATGATTGTGATTCGTTGCAGTTTCGTTTTCATTTACGGGGAAAAAGCGGGGATATAAAAAACACCAACGATAAAAAAATCGCTTCATAAAACTTTTTTCTTTTTAAGTCCACTTTTGTTGCAGTAATCAAGCTGTCGCTGTCACATCCAAAACGCAAGGCCTACAGTTCTTCAGATGCTGAAAACCTTACTTCACGTCACATGAAACCTCCATTCGATTTTTTTTTTCGTGGCTTGGTTGTTTACAATTTGTAACCGTCAGCTCACTCGCCCACGGCTAAGTGGGGAGCACACTGATACGAAGAACTCCCGAGGTCAAAACGTTTCCTTCCAACGAAAGAAAAAATAACTGCCAAAGTGCATGCCAGCTGGTGAAGCAAATCTGTATGGACCCTTCCTTTTTGTTCCTTCACTCCTTCTTTGCTTTTGAAGAGGCGGACAGGACACAAAACTATCGTTGACTGCGCGCCTTCCAAAAGCTCGAGACAAGTAACAATGCCTTCCTCGGTTATAGAAACTGACGCAGTTCGCACAATGTCACAACAGAACGGAACACTCGGTTTTCCGCTAAATACAGTTTAACACTGAAATCGACTGAAGTGAATGTTACATTAGCTGGCATGGTGCTCAAAACATCTTAGATCACTTATCATCTTTGAGAGATACGAATATTTATGTGACTTAGAGCTTTTTTCAAATAATCGTCTAAGCGCTCCATGTTCCCTACAGCCTACATCAATGTCCCCCTTTCCACGCGCCATATGTGTGTGTTTGCGTGTGCGTGTGCGCGTGTGTTTTTACGCCAATGCACGCTGTGGGTAATATGGAAACCTTCAGCGATGGTGGTACCCCGGTGTGGGAATCCAGCTGTGTAGCTGCTGGATGATCGACTCCAGATTGAAGGTTCTTGCTTACACCTCCCAGACGTGGAAGTGTGAGGTAAGACAATTACATAGCTGGCATTTCACAAAATTAGAATTACTGCCGTCTCTGTGGGGGACGCAGCTGTTGCCTCGCCTGACATTTAGCTGGGAAACACTGAGCTTGGTACGGCCGAACCGTGCTATATGCGTTTTGGACTGCATGAAGAAACGGTTTGCACTGCATACGTGCTTTTGAAATTTCCGTTTTCATCTACATATTTGTTTGTCTTGGGGGGCGGCGGATTCCTTGATGTTTTTGCTGGTTATATATTCCAAAAGTTCCAACCTCTTATTAACAGACGTCTCAACCAAGGCACGATATGGGTTCAGAGCTAATGAAAGATTGAGATATTCTATTATTTTGTTGTTATGTATAATTGCCATGTCTTGCTTGTTTAGTATACCAGCATTAAGCCATATTCGTCCCTAGACGTCCCCCCACTACTGGCATATATTCGCCTGAAAATTTCGGCGTTCGTCCCACGGCCGGAACGGCGGGCATACCGTTCTAAAAAGGGACATAGGCCTAGTCCATTCCGACACCACCCTTGTCGCCAGGTTCCGCCAACAAACATGACACTTGGCTTCGGTCCCCTGCTTTCACTCGGCAATTCTCCACTAGATATCATGTTTGCCTACAGTTCCAGCGTATGACTGTTCGGGACATGTGCGGGTGGCTACGGCAATTTTCTGCATTGTGGCCAAGCTTATTAAAGATGATGCGTCTCAAGAGGTTTCGGCCTCTACCTCTCGCAGTACTGTCGGTGTCGGTCGTGGCAACATCTTAGCAATCTCTTCCGCTTTATTTATGCTAGCTTGCCCCTTTGCTATTTTGGCCTCCAAGAATAGGTCAGCTGTGGAAGCGACATCACCTAAAGCTTGGTGTCTCGCTCGCGGAGAAAAACTGACAAGCGTCTAGAATAGCAATAGCTAAACAAGAAAAACTGCACAACAAGCACTCAATCCCGGAGGGCTTCGCATGACTTCTCCAGCCCGGCTATTTCAATCCACTGGCTAGCCGAGCGGCTAGCCGAGCGGCGAACGTTCTCCTCGCTTCCCCATTTTCAGGTTCGGCTTTGCGATGCCCTTTTCCGTAGCCTCTTTGGTATTCCAAAACGACGGCTTCAGCGTCAGCGTGACTTTCGTATGATATAGCTCGTCGGCTGGAGACCGGCGGCAGACTGCACCGCTCACGCCTCCCACAATTCCACTAGAGTTCGGTCACGATGTGTTCAAAACGCTGAAAAGACGCATCCAAGTCGTCTTGGTCTCCATTAAAGTGTGGGAACGACTTGTGAGGACTGAGTGAGGGATTCTGGTGCCATGCACAGGTGTCGCAACCTCCCTATGGCCAAGGATTCTCTCGCCACCGGACTCCACTTCCTCCTGTACCACTAGTCTAACTTGTTGTAGTTGGCGTTCTTTGTCTAACAGGGCTTCATGTAACTCCCGACCCTGCCTCGACCTTGCTTTTCTTTTTTTTTGTCGTGCAGTAGCTTTTTTATCCTTCAACCATTTCCTTAATTCGTCCCTTACATAATCTAACGTTTCCCGGCCGCGATCAAAATGTCGTTCTCGATATCGTTGCGTCCAGTTTCAGAGTTCCATGGCTGATCAATGAATTCGATAAAAAAAAGAAAAATATCCTGGCTGGTTCATCAATTTGTCCCGTTTTAGACCATGACGGACCCCGAAATCTGTGAAAAAGAACGAACAGGTTCTGAAATTTAAATATGCATACATATAATCACGGAAATAAAGAAACCGGAAGGCGAAAAAGTGAAATGTATTACAATCTTATATTCATACGCAAAAATCTCTGCTCAGTGTACTCTAGACCTTGAAATGTCCCTTCTTGCAGTCGCATATTCGTTCTGCCGATGATGATGATACTCCCATTTGCTGGTCGACGGCGGACGCCTCTTTGGTTCTTTGTGGACTCCCGGGAGTGGGCCAGGCAGGACTTCCTATGGGGAGTAACCAAGGATGCCTCTATCCTCCGTCGAATCAACCCTTCATCGTGAACTGTTTCCCTCGTTCTCCCGCTCTTCTTCCTTCCTTCGCCGCACGTCACAGCTGGGTCATCTTTCCCTTTCCCTTCTTCTTCTTCTCCTTTCCGCAATCGTGACAGCTAGTAAGATGCGTTTATAAACGAGGAAAATGGCGTTACAATTCAGGAAAGTGAAGAGAGACCTGGCCCCAAGAGACCAGAGAACGGGAATACCGTAGTTTTATGCAATCTCGTACAACTTAAAGGCTTGTACGAAAAGTTTTGGTGTTAACACGCCTTTCACTTGAAACTTAAAGTTGAGTAAATGGACACCCCTTTCAAACGGGCACAGTAGATGTAAAACAAATCACCGTGAAAAGTCAATGTGTTGCGAAAATGGGGTAGTAAATGAGATACCGGTGGCCTGTTGGTTTATAAATGTAGGTCAAGCATCAAGCTGTGTTAATGCAGAACTAACAGGAGATCAACGCGATGTAAAGAACAAAAGTGTCGGTTTGGGAATTAACTACACATATCCACAAATGTAACGGTTGTACGATTGATTGGCCAAGAACAAAGGTGTTTTGCAGAGAGTCTAAAGTGATAAAAATTATAGTGGTAGAAACAGGGTAACTATTTCAGGCAAGTGCATCAGCCAAGCATCAAGGCAACTTGGAATTCAGTGAAACATATTCCTGAAATCATAACTACAAAGGTAGGACTTCATTATTTTTTCTTGGCACCGCCCCTTATTGAGAAACCGGTCAATTTGAAGAGTTTGTTTTGTCTATTTCCGTTTTAAAGGGCCTATTTTTGCCGAATTTGTTCGGTCGGGTTCCCTTCGGTGTCTTTTGTTAGTGTTTCCTGCTGCATCACCTTGAAATCATGTTTTTGTTTGCAGCGTCCGTATGCGGGAAGCTCGGCGATCGGGAATGACGTTGTTCTTCTGCCTCTGTATGCCTCCTTTGTGTTTTCGGGACGAACGAACTCAGAAGTTTAGTCTCCTTAAGGACAAAGTATCTATGTGTGCTTTTCCGATGTTGTGGACGACCTTGGAAGAAGTGTATACGCCTCGCAAGTGGACTCCATTTCGTGTTATGAGCAGGAGAAAGGAGGCACGAAGACGGCAGAGGAGGTTGAAGACGATTCTGACTAAACTCCGCCTTCGCAGATGTCGTGGGGAGGCAAGTGGTAAAGAAACATCGGCGTCGGTAATGGCGGCCGTGCTGTAGCAGCGACCGCGAGTTTTTTGTTTATTGTACTTCTGTTAAAATTTGCCGAGTTCACGAGATCGGGCAGCTTTGTGGCCCTGACGATTCGTTAGTCGTCTGCTCGAGGCATTTCGAAGATTACGAAGACGAAGGACATAAAAAAGGCGCTTGCCTAGCGTCGCGATTGAAACGCCGGTTGCGCCGGTCACTGAGACCGCCGGCTGATTGTGCCGATAAGTTGCCTTTTCTATAGTGGTTTCTTTACGAACCCAACGGATTTCTCCTTCTAGCAGGTCTTTATAAATCTCGTGTCGTGGAGTCGATCGGCAATTACTTGAAAAACAGCTGAGAAGGTAGCGCTTTCGCGATCTTCCGAACCCCACCTTCGCAGGTGATATTTAGGAATATATACTCAATATTTCCACTCCAAACTGCACGGAGGCGTGTAAACTATGTTCCGTTTAATTTTAAATGCGATAGAAGTCAAATGTACATGGGCGAGTCCCGAGCTTTGATCATAGCTGCCATGCATCTGCAATCATGCAGTGCAAGCACTGATCAGATTCTTGCGTTTGTACTTTTGCTTCTTTCGTTCTTAGGTGAGAAGCAGTAGAGTCATACATCGTATTTGGTACAGTATTTCCAGTCTACGGTTGTAATCTTGGTACTAGAAACGTACACACGTCAAAACGTACCACAAAAACGCGACAGTTATTTTTTTTCTTTCATGAATAAGAGTTTAATGGCTCTTACGCGTAATACAGTGAACCAACTCGGACAGTACAAATTTATCGTTTCACATTAACCAGTATGATTGAATTGACGAAGAACTACGATGCCGTCTTTCTGCAAAATGTGTCGCGCAGTTATCTTCGAACCACACATATCGACGCTCTCCGTGTCTGACGTGTTTTTGTGTGACCCTTGTATCCTTTTTCTTTGGCGTAACCAAGATATAAATTCGGAGATTGTTCACTATTCAAGGCTAGCTAATGATCGCTTCATGGAATTGACACGGGAAAGAACAATAACTAACATGTATGTATTCTTGTTTTCTTCGCTCAGTCAACTAGGTAGAACAAAAGCCAGTGCGCAAATGACATACTTTCTAAAACCATTCGTCGTTTTTAGGTGCCAGATGGGCTGTTGACATGCAGAAACACACTCCAACAGATGGTGGTCATACAACTGTTGTGAATAATGTAAAGACAGTCCCATTTTGATCCACATTTCTAGTCCATTCATTGACGACCTTCCCTTGCTTTATCAATGCCCAAGTATGCCAGCCACTGAGCGACAGCTCGCATGTGTTAGTGAAAATGGCATGCGAGGCTTCAGTATTGCCGCTGCAGATAAGGCTCACCCTCACACCAAAGCTGTTTCTGGTGTGTTTTACCATAGAGGTGTTTGCTTGATTCCAATTTCCTAGCAACGCCAATAGTTAGTTTGGTGTGCTTTGCGGCTAAAGTAGACTTGTGAAGGATGTCTCACCTCTTCCTTGGGGGGGGGGGGGGGGGGGGGGGGCTGTAGTACCATGCCTGCTGCTTTGCATGAGCCACTTGGAAACTGTTTGGACTGCTATGAATCACTTTAATTGATCTTACGTGTCATGTTCCGTCTTATGCTAATGAACAAACACATTCAGTGGACAGGTTGAATGGCTTTATTTGATTTCTCAAAGTATACTCTGTTTCATACATAATATAGGATCCTCACAAAGCTACTTGCACCAGCAGACAACTTAGTCTACTCTAAGTTTTATGATAACTTGGCGAACTGTGGAGGCTACGGCTCCTGCGTCCCAGAAAGAATAGACAGTTTTAGTGGACCGTACGCTGTAGCTTTGCGTACGCAAGGAGATTGCGGGTCGTGAGTGCGCATGCGCAGAACGCAATAGGAGGGTTAGCGTATTACGTACGTACGCACGCAACGCTGGGGATTTTGCGTTGCTGGCTAGCGGGCCTTGCGGGACGCTCTTGAGAGATCTCGGACCCAACGAGAGCGCCAGTTTCAAGATGGCGGTTGCCTCGACTGGCGCAGCAAGTGCGATGTGGTGTTTTCGAAGTTCTGTGTTACGTGAAATTGCGTGGTGTTCAGTTCGGCGATTCTTTCTGGGACCTCCGCGGTCGAATCAGATCGGCCTACAGCTGAAGGAGTGCACAGTGGAAATGTTCGCCGCTCGCAGTGTGAGTAGACGCTGCAATCTCCTCAACGCTAAGCCTATTCCCACAGTTCATCGCCGACGGACGAACGCCTCTAAAAGAAATCACCGAAGTTCTAGCTACGCACTGGACATCAGGGTTATGAATTTCATACCGCGATAGCATTGATAAAAGGTGCCGTTTCCACGGGACGACTGACGGAGGTTCCGTGATCGAATTTGGCGACGCACTCGTACTCGTAGCCTCTCTACCCCGCAGAAAAGCGCGCTTGACGAGGCAGCTGTGGCTTGTTTTAATCTGAAATAAAATGATTGGACACTTTTTCTTTTTCACTATTTCTTTCCAGGAGAATGGTTGCGCTAGAAGCACGCGGAATTCTACGGCTCTAGCAAATTTAACCAAGATCATGCGCGGTGTTCACTCGAAAACGTAACGCACAACTAAATTCGGTCCGAGCAGGTCATTTTTAGCGTACGCTATACTATTGCGTATTGCGTACGTAAGATCCAGCAACGCTATACTAAAACTGTCTAATGTCGGAGCGAAGCACGTGGCAGCACGTCATGGGAGCGTTCATGTCACCGCGCCAAATGCAAGGACCACCCGCCGGAACCGGCTCTCGTCTGCTGAGAAAGCAAACAACTTCGGATGAACGTCCACTGCAGCAACATTACCGTGCGCTGGAGGAGCGAGCTCTTCAGGAACACTTTTATGAGACAACCACATGCTCAATTTGCCCACAAACCTGTGCCGGGTGCTAATGCTAGGGCGATGTGTTGAGCGGAAGTGGATGATTCACAGCTCCAATTGTGCGAACATCGTTCAATACCCATGTTTTTCACGAAAAAGTGTTGATCCATGTTAAGTGTTGTTGAAAAATAACATATGTTTTCGTCTTTCTTCCGTGTCGTGTTGCGGTCGGAAGAATTTGAAGGCAACGCTACTAAAAGAACAAAAAGCCTAGAGCTAGTTTCGTCACAGGTGGTACTATTTTGGGGCGCTAACGCTGACTCGCCCATGAAGTGTTATCATGTGCCTTGCTCCAATGCTCTTATTGGGTCGCGGGAGCCCCAGCCTTCCCAGTTCGCCAAGTTAACGTGAAACGGAGTATTGTGTCTCTCTTGTGCACACTATAAAACGAATAAGATGCCAAGTGGAGCCACTCTCGCAGCTGTAGCCTTTATAATATTGCTTGCTATTCTTTGTATAGAAGAGTGTAGCAGTGGCACAAATTTTGAGCACATAAAAAATAGTTTACAAACCCGAATCTAATTTTTTCCACTATTGCATGTTACGAAAATAAAAGCATCATGCCTGAACACTAACATTTGTCTCTAAATTATTCCTGGCAGAAATCACAAATAAATCTACAGTGAACATGAACTAATACAGTCTCAAACAGGTTTAAGAATGGATATGAATCAATAAACAATTACTTCAACCTGCAAGCTTGGAATCAAGTATGTGTGTGCGTTAAATACCCTGGCCTTTCGACTATCCCTCGTTGACACTTATTCTCGACGGTTAGGGACTTCGTCGATTTCACGGCAGTTTGAGCGTTGGTCAGGCCACATGCTCGTGTTTAAAGTTTCGGCTGCGCTATAGGAATAACAAAGGTGAGTTGTATGATGTGAGTCAAAGCAAAAGTCTGAGGTCTTAAAACTTCTTACAAACGCACTAAAACTGTTTTTTACTTCACATTTACATGACTCCAACATAATCTTCCCACTTCACCAAGTCTAAGGATTTACAAATAATTTGTGAATATGTATTCTGATTTTATTTTTATTCACTGTGAAACTGATTGGATATATAAAATTTGCAATTAGTTTTGCGAACCTCCCCATTGTGACAAGGAAGAGGGCGATTCGTTGGCTTTTTTTTTTCTCACCGGAAATCAGAAAAAAGGAACATGTTTCAATAAGCACATTACGTTGAAGTGGGACAGTTACGGAAAACAATTTTGCAGTTTCAAAGTTTATGAAGTAGGCAGCTTACTTTCAAGTCATAAGAGGATAAAGTCAGAAAGAACTTCAGTTTATCTTCAATCATGTTTTTCCTTTAGATCCAGGCACATTTAACCTTTCTAATCTCATCAGCACCAATCAGCAGGTTAGCGAATCCATTCAGGAATCCGTACTAATAGATGTACAAGGTTGACCTCGAGATCATAGTGCCCTCCTTTCGTGTGCTAGCAGTGCGACTGCCTCGTGCACGTGGTTCCAGATGGTGAAGCTGGTGCTGGACAGGACGTAGTCTCCTATAAAAGAGTCATCCCTGTAGTCAAACGTCCGGTTACACCCCTGAGTAGCGTATTTGTCCTCCCATGCCATTACCAACTGCAAATTTGTGAATCTATTTTTTTACTCAACAGAATGCATAAATGATCGTGTCTATTTCATACCCTTTTCACCGAACAACTGACAACACCCAAGAAATGTAAATCAGTATAAAGAACTTTGCAGTAGTTGCTCTTTCGAGACACCTTGAACTTAAACCAACTGATACACTACCACAATTCGAAAGTTGGGAGCTTCGAGGACACATTTCCATATACTAAGATTACACGCGTGTCACTTCTGCCCTCATACACCTGGGTTTTTAGACTTCGGAGTTGAAGCTTTAGTTTTTTCATTGCTTGGTTGCTGCTAGATGCTGGAGGAAGCTCGCATTGTTACTTTGAAGCATCAAGTTTACCAATTGAACGCTAACGCCTATTGATGTTCGGATACAGAAGCTAGATTTGTCACGTCAAGGAGGTCGTCATAAAACAGTGGGCACGGGATTGAACATAGCGGCCTATCGGGCGACCATGGCGCATTCGGGATTATCGAAGAAGATGAGGTGTGCGAGTTTTGCGCGAAAGCAGGACGATCGGACAGAGATGTGAGATTGTTGTGTCGAGAGAGCTTCAACCGAGCTGACTGCATGACTGTTATCTGAGCCACATTAACCGGAAGAGAAGAGATAGTGACAAGCCATGGAGGCAATTGCCCAGGTTATTTCGCTTAAGCATCACAGTCGTCATTTCAACGACAAAGAACAGTACGTCCGGCAGTTGGTTTTACAAGCTTCCTATTTAAATTTTTTACCTAATATGGCTCCTGTACCGATAAAGTTGCACTAAATGTTGCATTCATGATACTTTATCGCTATTGGAACCTTATTAGGTTAAAGTTAAAAAAAGGAAGCTTCTAAAACCAACCGCCGGCACCAATGAACTTTCCATAATTGCAGTAATCGTAGGGTTTCGTTCCACTGCTCGCGATTTGTTTTCCATACGATTCAAAAATTAATGTTTGCCTAAACTTTATTTTTAATACATTTCTGTTATTTAATGAATTTACCTTTCAACTATTGTTGGCACAGGGATAGTTGCCAATTCACATATGCAGTTCAACGAAATGCAAGGACGAATGACAACAGAAATAGCTTCATTCAAGAACACATATATGAAAGACAAAATCTACAGAATGCAAATTTGCGAAATATGCATTGATCTTTACATAGGGCGTAAAAATAGTGCGAACAGAAATTCATATAAAAAACGCTTCGAGAAGTTAAAACATAAATGTAGGTTAGCTACATTGTGACCATTAAAGGGACACTGACAGGGTATTTACGCTTGGTAGAAGAGCGTGTTGGTTTAAGTCATGGATGAAGAAAGAATAAACAATTAAAACAGGGACAACACAACCACATCTGTCAACTAGCAACAGACGAGTAAACTTTCAACAGCGAGCAGCTGACTATGCCCAGTAGGAGTAGGGGAGAGAAGGGGAGAGAAGGAAAGATAAAACACGCGAAGTGCAAGTCAGGGTGGTAGGGTTATCTCGGATTTTAAAAATTCAACCTCAGTTCGGCAGGGAAATCATAGAATCATTCGCCATGACCACAGCAAAAAAACAACGTGTCAAACCCTTCCCTCGTGCTGACGAAAACTGAGGTTGAATTTTCTGTGCAGTGTGCCATCTCCCGCCTCTGGCCGACGACCTGTTTCCACAGAAGCAACACGAAGCACCTGCCTCCCCAACTACCATAGCCCCCCCCCCCCCCCCCCCCTCCCAAGCAGTGTTCCGATTCCCCTCCGATGAGCGGCAGCGACGGCGGCGCCCGTCGCTTCCCTGGCAGCTTCACCGCCGACGGTGCTCCCCGTGCGTCGGGAGAAATTTCCGTATGGATTTCAAACGTTCGCTCCCTTAAGAACAAACTGCCCGACTTCTAAGCGCTGACGTCATCCTTTCCCGACACAATATTTGGTGTATGTGAGAAATGGCTAGACGTCTCCGTCTTTGATGGGCAGCTAATCGACCTCGCACAGTTCTCCCTGTTCCGGCAAGATCGTCGGGGGCGGCGTCCTTCTCGCCGTGCCAAAACAGCTGCCCTGTCGTCGTCTCGACTAGCTCACCCAGCCTGATCTTGAAGCCATCATTGTAGAAGCCTTTCGTACACGCGGAAATCTTTTTCTGGCGTGTGCATACTGCCCGCCCTTTGTTCGCGAACGCCCCTGTGACTTTCTCCACGACAGCCTACAACACATCGATCCCAGCAGATTATATGCACTGTTCCTCTTCGGCGACTTCAATAGTCATATTGTCACAAATGACAAGTAATGAGGGGATAATAACTGAGTAAACTGAACGTTTAATGGGGCGATCTGGTGCCCAAAAATAAAAGGAAACAGAAGATGACAGCAGAGCGTCCCGGGCGTCGGAGTCGGCGTAAGAGCAGAATCGATCGCTGGGGCCAGACTGACCGCAGATCATCACGCGGAGCCCCTTATGTACACGTGTGGGCTCCTGGAATAATCGGCGTAAAAGGTTCGGCGTGTAGAACATTCTGACCTTGAACAGGCCAACATGGTTCTCGAATTCACCGGAACATTAGGTTAGAGTCAACAAAAATATGCCTCCGCGGCCAGGAATCGAACCCTGGCTTTCTGCGTGGAAAGCACGCCCGATAACCGTTAGGCCACGAACGCGCTGCCTTCTTGGTCAGCTGCGCTTGCGGCATTATTCCCTCCTTTAAAGAAAAGTACATCATCCCGATGCAGCACACAACGAAAACCCAGATCCACAGAAAAAGGATAGCAGAGTCGCGAGTCACAGTTAACAGTTCACTCTTTGACGAGAGTCCAGAGTTCTATCCAGTGGCGTACCAACTTGTTTTTGAGTGTGTGCGTGTGTGTGTGTGTGTGTGTATGGGGGGGGGGGAGGGGGCAAACCAGACCCTCCCTCCCCCTCCCTCCGCCGATGTCATTGCGACCCCCTCGGGTCGCATAGTTTTACTAGTGACGGGCCGAACTTGTGCCGAATCGAAAATTCGGCGCAACTTTTGCCGAACTTTTCTAAATATTTGGCAATGATCCGGCAAAAATACAATGTTACCAGACTTAACATTGATATTTAGTCTTTTCTGACCAAAAACAAAATTGTTTTTTCTTCTTAAAATAAATACAACATGCAGTGCCTATTGAAACATTTATGACTAAATAAGGTGATATTCTACAACATAATTCTATCGATTTCGGTTTTGTGTGTTTACTGGCAATTTTAGTGTTTGCTTGCAGAAAGTGGCGTGACAACGAGGTTGGCTAGCAGCCGGCGCAGTCAGGAATCACGCTACGGGAGTTTTGATTTTGAGGCTTCATCAGCGCACGCCTGCAAGTGCGTTCACAATGCTAAAATAAAGGCAATCACTGCGTTCTCACCTTCTCTGGGAGTCGCGATATCGTGCGCGAAAACGAATGCAACAGTTGCTGAGCCTTCACCAGAAGAAATAACAATAGTGTAAATATGCATGTTTTTCGATTTGAGTTACTTGATGTCAGCTTTGCATGAAAGTGCGCGTTCCATATTCGCAACGTGCCGTTGTTAACCTTTAAAATTCCGGTTTCTTGTGTTAGGACAAACACGGACATTTAGGAAGATGGGGATTGTTAATAATGTCGGATTTGCAACGTCGAGCATGATAGTTCTGTGTTTAGTTTTATGCAGATACATGAAAATTGCGAAAGGACGCGAACTAAAAAGCAATATTGTTCTGTTTTTCACAAACTACTTGTGAGCTGAAAACAGGATTGTTATAATAATAATAATAATAATAATAATAATAATTTTATTTGCACATACTGATAAGGGCCCATGTGATGGTGCGCGGGGATAGACACATAGGCGAAAACCCTTACGCAGAGCGCCTGCCAGCCAGACTTCTACGGTAGTTTAACTACTTTACTCAAGTTACTGTAGTTTAACTACTTTTCTGAATAGTTTAGTAACTTTCAACTACATTTCTATTTTAGTAATTAGTAGTTTATTTTAAATACTTTTCCAAGTGACTTCCACTCAAATTACAAATTACTTTCGAATTTTAGTGGTTATTTTGCCTATCAACAGAGATAAGATGTTGGAAGATCAGCTGATATTTGCAGAGGGGGAAGCATGTGGCGTAAAAAAAGGGGGGGGGGGAGGAAGAAAGTGATTTGGATAGTCCGAAACCCCCCGAAATTTTAACGAGCACCCCACAACAACAACACTGCTATGAGGCGCGGGGAGTGAACAGACACGACGCAAGAGAGGCCAAGTAACTGTGGGATTAGCGCCGAAGACTGGCGTTTCTTTCTATCCCGAAGCTCAAGGAGATTTGACGCATTTGAAGAAAGGGCTTGTCCCTGATTCTTCCCAATGTAGGAATTCTTGTCCTCTACAGGAAGTATACACACTACATCCTCGCTCAAAAAAGGTAACAAAGTGCAGCAGCCGCTCTGAAGTTCATCTGGTGCTCCTGTATAGCTTGTGCTCTTTCGGGACGTCATCTGGTCATTTCTGAGTGAAGAAATGGCGGCTATAAGACCGACACAAAGAAGTGCCGTATAAGCTGATTGTGTTAAATGGTTCGTCAGCGAGAATAAAGCAATTACTCTATGGCATATTAGTTGCCTCCATTTCCAAAAAAAAAAAACAGAAAAAAAACGCTGTATAGAGAATGAAAGGGCATTCCGAAAGAGTGTGTTAAAAACCACTTCTACTTTACTTTGGAAGTACATTGTATTTATAGTATGTTCCTTAAAGTACGTTTCACCCGGTGTACTTACTACTTTACTTGGAGTACATAACCTCTCATTTACTCTGAACTTCCAAGTAGTTTTTAGACGTACTTCACGCAACACTGTAAGCAATCAAACACTGTCTGCAAAATGAAGCTCAGGCAGTGCTAAACCTCAACGGTGATATGATACATCTGCAGTGCATCCTTGACCAAAAAGAAGTAGACAACAATTAGGCACGCAGAAGCAAAACCAGCTATCAAAGCATTTCTGTGAAAACACAAGCCGCTTTATATTCGGCTAACAGAACTTCGCTAACGCATAAATGTAAGTATATGTAAGTACCTCCTTGTTAGCATAGAAAAAATAAAAGTAACTTCAAAAGTAATTCGCTACTTTTTTACGGTAATTAGTAATTTACTGAATTACTTTCCATTTCAGTAATTTCTACTCTACTCAAATTACTTTTGAGGCAAACACTCAGTAACTTAATTAGTTTTCTTGGGTAGCTTGTACATGTCTGCTGCCAGCTTGCCACCACATATAAAAGAACAAAACAGACAAATAAATGTACAAAATATACACAGTACAGAAAGTATGTAAAAAGGAAAGAAACGAAGGGAGAAAACATGTATCAGATTATGACGCGGGTGCCAGCTGCATCCCATGCATTCTGGCTAGCTCTCGTGACTCTGCCCCGTTTTTCGGCAGTGGGCTGCGCACACTGGGCGTAATTGTCAGTTGTCAGTCAATGTTTCAACTACCTCGTTGCATCAATGGAGAGGTCAAATGAGTCACGTTATCCGGAATGCACTGCATCATTTGTCACTTGCGCAGTGAACTACGTAAATTACTGGTCGATCTTCTGTTCTTGAGGCAGAAAATATTGAAAAGAACCACACTGGCAAAAGCTCACAAACGCACAGTTACCGTGTACCCTACTCCAGACCTCACCGTAACCGCTGGTTGTACTACACTGTGCGATGGCCGACTGCGCGGCGTCCATTTTCAATTCATGGCCCCGTCGCGTTCGTGTGCGTGCGCAGACATTTGCCAAATTTTTGACGAATCTTTGCCGAACTTTCCTTCAAAATATCGGCATGTGCCAAATCTGAAGTTCGGCAGATTTGGTACATCACTAACTTTTACGGCGTGTGTGTGTAGGCGTTGTAAAAGAGTGTGGGGGGGGGAGGTAGGAGGGGAGGAGAGGGCCAATTGTGTATGCGCACCGGGCGCCTTGGTCACTGGCTCCGTTTACGGCGCAGGCGATAGACAGCCGGAGGTAACGTTATCTGCCAAAAGGAGTTGCGAAAGTACATATTTTCGACGTTTTCTCGTCCAGTGGTATCTAGTGGAAGCCAGAGTTTGCGTCTAGGCAGCTGAAGTAGACTGCGCCGGCCAGTTCTTCTTCTATGTCTTCCCGCTTGGGAAGCTGGTAGTGCTGCCTCTTTACATGCTCGTTAATTCTTCTTGGGTCCATGCAGACCCGAAGTCTGCCATCTTTTTTCTTGACCAAAACCAAAGGGCTTACCCAATCGGTCGGGGAGTCTCCTCTTTTGATGATTCCCGCTTGCTCCATTCTTTGGAGCTCGTCACGAAGAGGCTGACGGAGGGACAGGGGCACCCTCCGGGCTGGCTGGACGACGGGGCGGCACCAGGCTGCAGGACCATGCTGTAGGGCTGCTTCAGGCAGCCTAATTCACCGAAAAGGTGCCTGAAATCTTTAGTAGCCTAGTACTCTTCCGAAGTTCCGATGGCGTCCACTGTGCGCTGCACAATTCCCAAGGCTTCGCTTGCGTTCAGTCCCAGTATGGCCTGGCGACCATCTTTCACGACAAAGAACTTCACACTATTAGTAGCCTTTCCGACGGTCACCTTCTGGCACGTCGTTCCAAAGTTTTTTATAACTCCTCCTGTGTATGCTCGCGGGACAGAGCTACTGGGCTTCAACGCTTCTGGCGCTCGCAGCTTTTTGTACACTGAAAACAGTAGCAGGCTGACTTGAGATCCGGTGTCAACTTTAAAAAAGACTTCTCGAGCAGAAACTTGAGCTTTGATGATCCAATTGTGTTTTCCGTTTTCGCCGCCTATTTCCAGAACGTCAAAGTCATCGTCAACGTCATCGTTGACGTCATGTCTGCTTACTTCACCAACTACGGTCGAGCTAGGACAGCAAATCGCGAAGTGATTAAGCTTCCGGCATAAGTTGCATTTTTTCCCGTAGGCGGGACACCGTCTGACTTCGTGTCGCCGACTGCATTTTCTGCAGCGTAATTGTTTTTTTGTCTTTTTGGGCCGCCTTGCTGCATTGCGGTGCCGCTTGTTGCGAGATAGCATCAATACGGTTGGCCGCCTTGTTCCAGAGTTGGTTTTGTTTCGCCAGAGTTTCCGCTACTTTGCACATTTCTTCTGCCTTTTGCAATGTCAGGCCCTTCTCGCGAAGCTTCGAATCATTCGCGCCGAACACGATCTGGTGTCTGATCATTGAATCATGCAGTTCTTCGAAATTGCACTGGGCGGCTAGCTCTTTCAGGTCTCGAATAAACGTTTCGAAGGGTTCTCCCTCGGCTTGCGCTCTTGAGCGAAATACGTAGCGTTAATGCGCTTCATTGCTCACCTCGGCGAAGTATGCTTCAAACTTTCTGACGAGGGTTGCGTAGTCGTCCTGGTCTTCCCCGTCTTCAAACTTGAAGTTGTTGAAGACGTCAAGTGCTTCGTCGCCGGCAACGCTCAGCAGGACTGCAGCTTTTGCAGCTTCACTTCTTGGGCGTTCTTTCGATGCCGTAGCCTTCAGGAACAGCTCGACCTTCTGCTTGAAGCGCTTCCAGTTTTCGAAGAGGTTGCCCGACAGTTTTAAGGGCTCCGGGGTTTTGAGCAGATCCATCGTCGTCACTGCGTCGTCCGACTACGCTTGGGCCCGCATCGCCCACTTCTGACACCATGTATCATTGACGATAAAGATGCAGTCGACAGGATCGTGTGCAGAACAACAAAAACATAGTTTAATGGACGTCGGCGGTATTTATCAAATAACGCCGGGCGCACTGCGCATGACTAGTGCTTTGTCATGCAAAAAGTTGTACATGATAAGCCCGATACAGACGCGAGGTATGCAGCGGAAGACCGAATCGCTAGGCAGCGGCAGGCGGCAGGCCGTCATCCGCCGTCTCCTAACAAGCACTGCCTCAACCCCAGTGACGCTGCGGGACCTGTGGAGAATGGGCGTGCACCAGCCCGAGGTCGCGGATCACACCAACCGACGAGGCGCTGCACCAACGATCGCGGGGAGTCAATGACGGCGTTCTGCATGACCTACCAGGCCACGGCAGCGGCAGACAAGCGGCATCGTTGCCGGGCTTTCCTGCACAAGACAACAGGTCATCCGTCGGCATGAGACGGCGCAAACAAAATGAAAGGCCCTCAAGGCGCTACTCACATAACTTCGATAACAGTGGACTGCTACTATCCATGTGAGAACCCTGAAATCGCGAAATTTCGAACAAAGAATCCAGGCCTCCCGGGCGCGGCTACATAACGAAGGAGGATGCGCAAAATGGCGCTGCCGTCGTCCCAAGTCTTTGGATGCGTTGAATGGATGGATAGATATTGGCTGTTCCCTCTATAACGGGGGTAGCTTGCGCCACCTAGCCTTGAATTATTTAATACAAGTCTTTATTTCCTTTTTCTTTTCATTTTTTCCCTTTGATGATTAATATTCTTCTCCTTTTGCCTCCCGGTGACTATCACCGGGCAGGTAGAGTACTTTCCAAAAAAAACTTTAAAGGATCGGGCAAAAAAATATTAAACACCCCCCGCGTTCTCGCCCGGGCGAAGGAGTCGCCTATTTTCCTCTGGTCAACCTCGGTTGTCTTCGAGGACGAGGACTGTCGCCTACCGCTTTCAAAAGAGCACCCGGGTGCTATTGCCATCCACAGTGTTGGCTTGCTTTTTTTATTTTTTTTTCTGGATCATTTTGTTCTGTCGAGGCAATTAGGGATATTTACGGCAATTGTTTTTTTTTACGATTATCCAGAAAAAAAAAGACAGGAAAAAAAACACGAATCTTGTCTACAAAACTTCGCTAAACTAAATGGTCCTGAATGTTTGGCTCATACGTAAGCGGACGCGGGTTCGATCCCCGGTGCGAATTCATTTTTTTTGTTTCAACTTTTTGTTTTGTCGAGGCATTTGTCGATATTTGCGGTATTTCGTCGACGAATGAATGGTGTGGACGAAACGCGCTAGAAATACATCCCCCGCACGGAGCCATCCTCCAATCAGAGCACGGCGGTTTGACGTCATGGCACCGACCTGCGCGGGAGAGCCGACTGCTTCCGCCCCCCCCCCCCCCCCCGTATTTTTTTTTTCATAATTCCTTGGCTTGCTTGCAAGGTTTTTTGTTTTTTTTTATCACATTTCAAGCGTGACGGTATACGCGTAAAAGCCAGCCTATAGACAGATTATGTGCGAAAATAAACTCGTACAATGGTTTCCTTGATTTAAAGTCGGCATCCAAGACGCCAATTTTCTGCCATAGCTCACAACCGATGGAACACTCGATCACACATGCGTTGCGCCAAAAACCCAGCGGTTGAATCAACGAGCATGTCCAGTTGCCGTACCAGTTCAAATACAGATTACGACACTTCCAAGGCTGCACGTTCACCGTTCGATCGTCATGAAAACCGAGCACTTTCAGAAAAAGCTGGCGGCACAAACAAAACGGGCCGGCGAAGGAGCTTCACCACACCGAGCGCGGCCATCGACGACAGGCCCATCAGCACGGCTAGACTTGCAGTCGAACTTTGAACTGGTCAAACGGATTTGCTAATGGCTGTGCACTTTATAATGGGCGGTAGCTTGCGCCATTTATCCGAGAAACTAAAAACACAATTATGATTTCTTCGTTCGCCCGTCTAAGCCAATTTGTTTTCCGCTCAAGGTTAACCTTTGTGTATCCGTAGAAGCATCAAGTGAACCCTGAGTAGAGGCTCCGCACACTTTCAAATATATTCTTGAGGTACTTCTACCGTGTATTTAAAGTGCCCAATATATGCATTCCTAGCTACTGCTGGCAACGCTCTTCAAACACAGTAAAACTATGTACACATATTTTGAGTGCAATTAAGATACACTAATAGCGAACACACTTTAAGCATATTCCCAAAATATATTCCGATTAAGAAGGGGCGGATATTATTATTGAACTTTCGTGGAATTTAGACTACTCTCACTTGCTTATAGTGCACTACAAATGAACGAAGTATATTTTTAGTGCGCTATAAGCAAGTGGGAGTAATGCACTATAAGCAAGTGCAAGTATTTTCGCTAAGGGATGACATCATAAGTCACTTAGACACGGCGCAATAACTAATAAAACAGGCTACCATCCAACACTGAGTCGTGACTACGAAATCTATAACCCACATACAGATATCCTACCACACTATCTGTTTGGGCAGGTGGCATACAACCTTTCGCTCGGGGAAGGACTAATAAGAAACGACTGCGCACTCGGCTTGGTCGTACCGCACCGATCGCATAATCCGCTGTCTTTCAGTAGCATTCGGTTTTACTTTGCTATACTCCTTTAGCGTGCAACTGTTTGTTAATGATGCGAAATATACAAAGACGACGTAAATCATCCCAGCGAGCGCCAAAATCCGCGGTACTCCAGGTGCCAGCGCTGCGGGAGATCGGACTTCGATAGCTCGGCAGCCTGTTCAGCTCGCCGAAGAGGGCTGTTGCTACACTTCAATGCTTCACGGAGACACCGAGACACTTGCTAGCGAGAGGGGGTGTCCGTCAAGACGTAGAAAGGTTAACTTGCGTCGCACGTCCTCGTGCTGACATTGCAGGGGCTCATGTCAACAAACGACCGCCGGAGTCCGGGATGCGTAGTGGTGCTTTGTATGCTCCCAGGGTAAATTATTTTGCGTCAAACGAAGTAACATACACATCAAGGTATATCCGATTTTTTTTTTCGTATGCCGCTTTCTTGTTCAAGCACTAGCAGTGGATTTCTGAGCGACAAAGAAAGGCTTTCCGCAGTGGTCGCGGAGGAAAGACGACACCGCTTTATTTACCCCTGTCAGTCCCCGAGGTCCCGCCTGAAGCCATCCTCCGATCAGAGAGCGGCGAAGTGACGTCACGGCACCGGCCTGCGCGAAAAAGCAGATGGCTTTCTTTCCGTATAAAAGCGCCTTATGAAATAAATTGTGTTAGCCGAGTTTGAACCGCTTGTCCGGAACCTTTCGTCGATATCTTCAAATGCTTCTTCAAGTTTTTTTCCCTGTCTCAGGAATTAAACATGAAGATTAACCTGCGTCACGTTTATTTTGTTTTCAGGTTTTGTAGTAACAACTGGCTGTGAACGGTGCAAATGACAGGGGAGACGTTTCCTCTTGTATGCTTTACTAATACCTTACACAAGACAGTGTTCACTTTTGTAATCACTTTGTAAAACTCCGAATGAAGGCAACCTAGTTCAGGTCATTTCCCAGGATTTAAAGTCATAAAATTCCTACTCGTCTTCTCCCACAGTAATTTCTGCTTCTAGATTTCTTGCTGAGTCATCATCCAAAGATTGTAATAACAACAGAAAGTCACCTTTCAACATATCTATATTCACAGGTTCATAAGAAAAAAACTCATATATTAATCGGAGGAAGCGCGTTCTATTTCTGCGCTGTATCTTTTGTAATACCACCGCCACGCTCGATTTTCATTATTTCGTAACGGCTAGGGTGCCTTTTTTTCCGCGCCGTCGGCTTCCTTTGTATACGCTTCGCACAGTAACATATTTCGCGCTGGTGCCTTTGCCAGTGCACCGTGACATCGCTCCATATCTAGAATTCCAGTAGCGCTTTCGCACAGTATATCTTTAGAAACGCCCTGCGCACAATATTTTTCGCGTATCTTGACCATAGGATTGTTTCGCAACTGTTTGTCCACGCGTTTCTACAGAATTATGACCCGCATATTCTCGTTTTATTGCTTTCATCGTTACTTCTTCTATAAACAAATCGCTCTTTGAAGCGCAATTATTGCCAGTCTCGACCTCTAACACTTGTGAGCTAATTTTGAGCGCGTCCGTCAATACAACCTCACTCAAAAACATGCTGTTCAGTTTCACATGTACCAACAAAATTTTTCTTTTCATATTGAATCTTCCAAGAGTACAACCCCCTAAACAGCGTCGTTAAGCTGCTTTTCTGCAGCTTTTTTTTTCATCCTTCCATTCTACACATGCACTTGTGGTGAAATATAAACTTCGTATCGTATCGTACCATGTCGTTATATCGGATGTCTTACATGTGACGTGTTGTTTACGCCTCGGGTTCTTCGCCCTCGCGTTTCGACTGAAGTGTACGTCCTTGAGCCGCTGCGCATGCTCGACAGAGCTGTATATACGAGAGTCACGTACAGATGATATTCCCGGTCTTTGCACCTCTATTTTCTTCGTAATTTATGGCTACCTGTTTGCGTGCACTCTATAAAGAGTGTGGCCCGATAAATTAGTTCGGTGCTTGCATTTGACAATGGTCACAAAAGGGCATAGGCGTGACACGATAATTAGAGTATAAGAAAATTACCTCAAAAGCAACATTAAACCGTTCTAACGTGCATGAGTGAACCCTGGAATTGGATATGTTTAATAGACTTAGTGCATTCCACTAAGTCCACCAACGTCTTCCAACCAATACTTAATAACACTTTAATTCAATATAACCGTATCGGCGCCACTGATAGGCGTTATATTTCGTATCTCCCGCACAGTTCGTACAAAACTAAAGTCTCGAAGGTATATAACCATCCCTTCTGTGAAGAAATATGAGCGAATATCTTGGAAAAACTATTTTCGGCTTTCAACAGATATAATGTGCATAAACGCAAATCACCCACCAGTTTGTGAAGAAAAAAAATACAGACAATCTTTAACCTATCAGGACAGGTCGTAACAGCCTGAACCATCGTCCAGCCAAAGTCCCGCCAATATCCACCCAAAGTCCCGAGCACGTGGCTAATACAACTGTCATACTGCGTTATAAATACGCGCTTTAACGTATGAATTACGGTCGGTCTGCTCTTAAACTATTGAGCTTGATCTTCTACGACGCACAGATGTCAAGGTCTTGCTGCTCGACATCATGGCGATGAAATTGCCTTTGCCTTCTTGAATCCGCAAGCACTCGTACATTAAGAGTTGCTACTTGCACAGGCCTTTCAAGGGAGACAATAGTCTAGCGGGACCAGACGAAGCGTACTCGGTTACCTTGGTGATATGCATTGTTGGCGGCACGCTCACACAGGAGCTGACTGGAACCATCTGCCGCTTTGCAGATGCAGCAAAGCCTACTTCTGGCTAGTAACGCGCCTTTTCCCCGTGCCGACCTTCCATTCCCGCTCGAGTTTGAGCAGCTGTCATTTTGCGAAGCTTCCGTGGCGTTCCACGGAGCTTTACTGGCGTCCATCGCTGCTGCGGCGAGGTTTTCGTCGGGTGCCAGAATCACACTTCCTTCGAACTCTACCATTCCCAACCTCGGCGGGCGCTCAACTGCAAAATCAGGAGCTGAAGCCGAGTGCGTCGTTGGCGCATTGGTGCTCAATTTCGACGAGGCAGTGGCCAGCGCATCATCCACATTTTTTGTGCCGTAGTGTTTCTCCGCACCACCCTCAGACTCAGTTGCTTTTCACCTCTCTTACTCAATTATTATGAGCTCACTATAGACGCTTTACACACGCGCCAGAATACAGCCGCCATTGCTGACCTTCTCTTGTTTTACCGAGATACCGAGCCACTGAAATTTGTGCGCACGAGCCTCCACAAAGGCCAATGCTGGGGAGAAAGACAGAATAAAATCTAGGATGGCAATGACCAAGCCTGCTGTGGTAATAATGAAGTGAAGTAAACGTAATACGGGGAAACAAAAACTGAAGGTCAGTTATGGCGGCGCCCATGCACAGCTGCTGCAAAGCGTCTATACAAAGAAACAGCGCACCCTCAAAACAAGCACTCTAAGCTTTCATGCACACAAAAAAGAGCCACTGAGGGTGCGCTGTTTCCTTGTAAGTCATGAACAACCAACTCGCCCGAACCTCCGTTTTAACGAGCTCACTATACTTCTCGGTCGCTTCTCGGCCAGCGGCTCAAGCGTACGAACGGTCACTCTAGGCCCCACCGTGCCCGTACGCCCGGCACTCCGTACGCCTTCACCCTGAAAAAAGAGGGTACCACCCTACACCCTTTTGTCTCATATATTGCACCCCGAAATTTCAGTTCCACGCAGAGCGCGCAATAGTCGAACAGACGGCCCCAAATTTTACGAGGTGCTTGATAAGGGGGCGGTATAACTTATTAAATAGCTAAAGTACGTATCAAAGACCACAAAAAGAAAACACTGAGGTTTTGCAGTAGGGCCGAGAAAAGCCCGATAATTATTTTTATAGTTCTTTTTAATAAGGTGTACCACGCGGCTATCAAGCATCTCGTAAAAGTTAGTAGCACAAGGTTCACGTCAGTGGGTGTTACGTCGAGTTGAAGTTTTGGGGTGTCTTATATGGAGCAAAGGGTGTAAAAATACACCCTTTTAGAGTGTAGGAGCACGACAGTCCGGATGGTTATGGCCACTCCTACAGCAGCGGGGAGACAGTGCAGCCCGTCCATGCACCACCATGATCACAAGGGAGAAATTCCGGAGATTTCTCCACGGCACGCGCATCCCACGAAGAAAGCATCAGGCTTTGCGATGTGCAAAAGCCTCGCGTTTCCGTCTCGTGATGCGCGCGCACCAGGGAGAAATCCCGGGGATTCCTTCCTCGTGTGAATACCGCTTTACTGAGGAGAAGCTGGTGCGGAAGACGCTCGAGTTTGACGTCCTCCCGGAGCTCCAGGAGTACCAGTCGGATAGTTGACTGAACCCCGTTGAAGCCTGGCAACTTCCACTGAACTTGCGTCACTTCCTTGACCACACCCTATTCCCCGAAGACCTTTTGGATGTCATCGTTCGAGACGTCAAACGCCACACAGTGGAGCTTGAACCGGAGATGCCGCCGGAATGGGTCAACGGTGAGGCATGCTCGGCCCTTAACAGCGAGTCCCTCTGCCTCGAGCAGCTTCTGCTTAGCAGAGTCCGTCCTCACGTCTAGCAGTCAGATGTGGGGCATTTGATACGCCCCTAGTCTGGCTACTTCCCCTGTGACCCCTGTCTGATTGAACGAACGCCGGAGATGCTCGACGCGTTACAGTCATCCCGTGATATCGCCATGCAGAACAGTCGGACGTTTCATCGGATCAGCTGTCGCAAAAGAGGTATAATAACCTGATATTCCTTGGGCACGAAAGGTACTGAATCACTATACGGCCGGCCTTGCTCGTTATTGCAGCTCGCACGCAGCTTATTTAGAGTCCGCTTGAATCGGCAGCTGGAAAAAAAAATGGCAGAGCTGCGCCATAGTGTTAACCCTCTTTATAGACGCTTTCAAGACTCGCCAGATTGAGCCGCCATAGCCGACCTTCTCTTGTCTTACCAAGATGCCGAGCCACTGAAGCGGACGTTGACAAACCTCCACAAAGGCCTATGCTAGGGAGAAGCACGCAGTAACATCCAAAACGGCAATAACCTATCCTGCTGTGGTAATTATGACGTAGAGAGAACGGAATAAGAGGGAACGAAAACTAAAGGTCGGTTATGGCGGCGCCCATGCATAGCTGCCTGAAAGCATCGATACTTAGGGTTTGTTCCGCACCCGATGCCCACCGCACACACCCTCAGGAAAAATACAAATAAAGCAATGTAAAAATGCCGTTGTAGCACTGCCAGTGCCAAGAGCTCGTGGCGAAAGACTTGTTTGCGCGCGTTTCGGATATAAAAAAAAAAGAAAGAAGTAACGAAAGTGTTCGGAACAAAACGGTCAGACATCTTTTTTCTCCGCCCACTTTTGTTCACGGAATCCGCGGTGCGCGAACGCGATGCCGATGCCCAGCCACTTCGCCGTGACGTGTCGCAGCTAGAGCCACTCGATATGGCAGCGTAGCTGCCAGAGTAGCGCCACGCTTTTCCCTGTGCCGCCTCTCACCGTGATTGGTCACATGCGGTACCATAGCAACGAGCTGAGCTGGCTCGGTTTCCTTAGCAACCGAGTGACTACTCGTCACGTGACCTCGCAAGAGCCGTGATGTCACCGGTAAGATGGCAGCACCCAGAGCTGGGGACCTATGTTGGACTTTCGAGAAACTAGAAACAGAAGTGACGTAGTGGCAGGTGACGCGTAACCAAGCAACGGCGCACACCGCGAAACCGCCCTCTATGACGCCGTGACGACATGGCAAGATTGGCGTCTGTCACTCACTTGAGAGGCGTCAAGAGCCAACCGCCGAAGAGCGGAAGTAGCTACGCTGTCCCCCTGCCGTACCTACGCTTTCCCGGTGGTACCTAGTCCCTACGCAAGCGTCCGTTTCTCCGGCAACCGGAAAGGCATTTTCTGCTTTTAGTCAAGCGATGGCAGCCAATCCCTTGCGGCGGTGACCTTCACATCGGCTCTTTTTTAAAGAAACTTGTCAAACTAAAAAAATACACGTGTTTTATTGAAATAAACAACTGATTTTGTAGCGGTTCTAGAAAATATTAGATGCAATAAACTCGCATAAAAGGTTAGAACAACATGCGGGACGCGGATGAGCGCCTAGTTCAAATTACTGGCGCCCATGACTGCTCATGAAACGGGAGGATGTGGCCTCTCTTGTACGCGGCGCAACTGAGCTGAGCCCGGCGCTGTCCAGAGACGACAAAGTTCGTCTCTGGAACGAGCTAACCTCCCGGCTCAACTTCCTCGGGCCTCCAAGGAAGGAGCCGGAAGGTTGGAAACGCTACTTGGCCATGCGGGTGTCTAAGGCGCTGGCGCGGGCTACGGAGCTGGCGAAACAGGCGAGGTAATTTGCGTAGTCTACTCATAGTGTGGACCAAGCTATTGAATTACTTCCTTTACCCGCAGGCAAACAGGGGGCGGAGGCGCCCGGGTGCGCTCACTGGCGTCATCATACTCACGTATTTTGACGCTGGTGGGCGAGGACTCGGCCCTGGGCGCTCCCGGGTTTTCTTTATTTGAAACCAAGAGGCCTGCACTCTAGCCACAACTTGGCACCCGCCTGAAACTGGCCTCCGGGTTTGCCATTTTTCTTATATCGTAATAAAGTGGATATTTGGGCCAGTTCGTTCATTGCAAACAGAAAAAGCGACGAAAAAAACACAGGGACGCGGCCGAAGGGAAACAGGACAAGGTGCATTCTCAACTTAAGTTGAATTTCCAATAAACTTCAGTTGAAAGTGCGTCTTGTCCTGTTTCCTTCGTCTGTGTCCCTGTGTTGTTTGTTTGTTTTCTTATATCATTGTTGATCTCAACATCCTCTACTATAGAATCTGTCATGCTTCCATGTGCGACAAAACACAAACGAAATGGCAGTGTGCTGAATTAAGTGAAGTGTGAAATAATGTCTGTGATATATCCTGGATAATGGCAAAGAGTTTATACACTGTTTACTAGTCCATGCTCAATTTCACTTTAAAGGAAGTATTGCAACCTGTGTTTTCAAACATGTTTATTTTTCACGTTACGGCATTGTTGTAAAAAAAAGAAAGCACTTTCAAAGACAAACTGCTTGTTGTCTCATTCAAACAGACACAAATCCAATATGCGATTATCGAGTAATACACTTGGCTCTGTGGTAGCCATAATAGATTGTAAAATGGAGCAGGGCAATGGAAGTGTAGAGAAAATGAATCAATGTCCAAACCCGATACAAACAATATATATCAGTAAAAGAAGCAAAACGGGTCTCACCAGTAGCCTCATTGAGTTCTCCGTTTCCTACAAGGGCGAGCCAGATGCCCCGTTGGCTAGCTAAATAACCCTACAAAACCTTCTGTTATTGTCCCACGCATTTTATGCACCCTGCTTGCAAATTAAAAAAAGGCTCTATCAACATCACCGTGATGCACCCAATAGCTTTTCGGAGGCAGTTCTACATGTCCGTAAAGGTAACACGGTGGTTGTGCGATGAACTGCGCAAAGCGTTGGAGTTGAGACTGTGGAGCTTATGGACGGCCATGACTGTGGAGCAACAACTGAAGCACATGCTGCCACGGGGGGGGGGGGGGGGGGGGGCTTCTTTGGTGGCGAGGGCGTCAGTCGAGGTGAGGACAACGAGGGGTTCGCTGTCGTCGGTGGCGTCCCTGATGGGCGGGACCTCCGTTGTGGCGACGGACTCCTTAACGCTGGTGGTGTCCCTGGTGGGCGCAACTGCCATCATGGCTTCCGTGGGGCTCCAGGGAGGCACGGCCGTGGCGGGTTCCGAACTGGGCAACAAGGCGCTGCCTCAGAGCCCTGCCCCTGTCCGAGAGGCTGACCCGAGGGTGGGCAGGAGCCAGCCTCTCGTCATCCGCGACTGACCCCTCCGAGCTTGGCCCAGACTCCAACCTTGGCTTGTCAGGGTCACAGTCTGGCTCCGATTCTGGCTCCCTCGATGAAAGGCAGATATTGTGGAGCACTGCACACGCCGATATAATGACGGTGGCTGTTGTTGGATGATAATACAGAGTCCGATGCCTTTGCAGACACTGGAATCTGCTTTTCAGCAGCCCAATGCAGCGCTCCACAACGGACCTTATCGAAGAATGTGCCTTATTAAACCGGCCGCAAGCGGTGGAGGTCGCGTGGAATCCAGGGGCAGGGGTGATGAGCCAAGGCTCCAAGGCATAGCCGCTGTCACCTGCAGAGTCAGAGAAGGAAATGTAAGATATTAACGCTGTTCTCTTTAAAAGAATACTTCAACAACAGTTGAAATATACCCGTCGTGTTCAGAAATAGGCTGAATATGATCCACAATACCCGTAAATGACAATTGCACATTTATATTTTGAGCCTGATGGCTGTATTTTTAATTATAAACAGCCCACACTGGCAAGCGCTCGGAGAGCAGCCAGCTGAGAGCACGTCACATCCGGTGCAATTGTGATGTAGTTTATCTCGGGATGAGCAAAGCTGCGGTGAGGCAGACGTCGTCAGGATGCCCTAGCTGTTCCAGCAACCAAAGCGGTCGAAGCACGCCAGCGATCGGGCCACCGCAACTAACCCCAAAGCTGCTTTGTGTGAATTTTTAGCGACGGGTTAATCTTCTATCATCTTGGGACACACAAAAGAGAGTCCCGTTGAGTGTGGAGTTCCTCCCTCCACTTTTGTGCTCGCCGTACAGCTGTCCGTATGACGTCAGGTTCAAAGCATGTATAGTTCTAGGTAAGACAGTTATCATCACCACCTGTCAAGGTTCCTAGACGGGCATTACAAACGGCTTTAGCAACATCTAGAAATTGCTCTTTGCTAATCGCCTAATTTTTTTTAAATGACTTTTTTAACAAGATATGGATGTGTCCGATGTGATACTGCTCTTTTGAACACGTATAGACCAAAAAATAAGCACCGAAATTTTGTTGTACTATTCCTTTAAAATTGTTGACAACTAAGCAGGTAAAACTGCTGTTTGCAACCTAACCTAACCTCTCCCCCCCCCCCCCCCCCCCCCCGTAGTTGACAGCTGCGTCAGAGTGTTTCCAAGGAGACGTGTCACAGGTATGGCCAGAGCGCATGCCAGTTATTCATGTTTGGAACAGTATATGTGATATTGTAGCTTATAAGTGGTGCAGAGCCATCATGTACAGAACCAACAAATAAAGTATGCTTACCGAGCAGGAGCCTGCCATCGTCTATCAGCCGGCCTTGCTCGAAGTTGCTCCGGAGCCACGAGTAGCGCCACGCAAAGGAGTCGTGCAACGACCCAGGATACCGTGGGTCGATCGATGCTCATCACCCGGCAGTCGGCGTCACACCTGCAATAGTGAGACATATGTCGACATTAATTCAACTGAATCCACAAACAATTGATTGTACTCATTGTCATGGGGCCCTGTCAAACACTATTTACATGCTGACCAACACAACACCATAAATTATGTAATTTACAAATTTAAAGTATTAAAACAGCCCAAAAAATAAACAAAAAACGACGAAGTGAATGAAGGAGGACACAGACAGAGCGCTGTCCGTTACAAAGATTAAAATTATATGATAAATAGCCACTACCTTTGATCCACGTAATAGTTTAGGCAAATTTTTTTTTTCTTCAAAGGAGAGTTTACACTTTATCATGCAGGATAGGGACTAATGCTTAAAAGCTTAACACGACATGAAAACAAACAGAGATCGATAGCTCTTCAGCTAACAAACCCTCCCTTCCTTCGTCGAACAAACGCTTGTGCGGAGGATGAACGAGTACTAACAATTCACAACTCTCATTTATATAATGGCATATCCACACCGTATTAGCGTTACGCTCTTTTTCAAACCCATTCAGAACGGTCATTGATCTATAGCTAAAAGCGCGAGCTAGCTGCTTTGGATAAAGCCCCGACGGCTGCACGAGCGCTCGTGCAGCGAGTGCTTCAGTCAAGCCGTTCGCGCTTGCACTCATGCTAAGGTGAATCACGTTCAGAGCGTAGAATTGTTTGCGGCACCAATACGCCGCCTTCGTGACGGTGGGGTCGTTCTCTGACGGGCCGACGATGGCGATCATCGTCCCGTCGACGCAACCGATGACGCCGGGTATCCTGCCGAGCCGTTGGAAGCCCCTCTCGACGTCGTCCCTCTTGCCGGTTGTCTGGGGAAAGTCGATCTAGCCGCGCCGGATCCCCAGACGCTGCACAATAGCGAGGGACACAGCCCGCACAACGATGCCGACTGTAGCCTGATTCCTTGCTATGTGCTCTTCGCTCGCCACCATGCCCTGAAAACTCCCCGCACAGTTTGCTCACCGTGGCGTAAAAGCGAAGTGCGCACAATACTTGCTGTTCCACAGACATCACCGTCCACGAACGTCGCAGCCTCAACTCTGGCTCCTCGCGCAGTTCGTCGCACAATCAACGGACCACATTCTTGGTGAGACGGTACTACCTCCGAAAAGCTTCCTCCGGTAGTTCAAAGGCATCGCGGTGTCGCGGTGCAGCCGGTGAAGCCTTTCCGGACGGAAAAAAAAAGTTGAACAATAGAAAGACTGTCGCTCTGCCTCCGAGACGCCGTGTTTCCAATTTCGCTACCGCGAAGAGACCATCGACAGACTCGTTCCCTTTTCAGACGAAACACCGAGGAAACGATACGTCAAAGTGATGTCACTTCCGGTGGGGGCAATTCGCCGTCTCCGCCCACATTTTCGTAGGGAACTTTCGTCATTCGAGCCTCAACCAATCAGACGCGATGTCGTCACTTCCGTTTCTTTTAGGAGAAACGAAACATTTGTCCAACATAGATCCCCTGGTGGATACGAGTTTGTTCGGTGCGCGGTAGTCGTAATGTGCCGCTGCTTGCCGATTTTGGACCTCTTCGCGCTCTCTGACGCAGGTACAACGTGAAGATCTGAAAGAATGTGGCTTTATACCTTTTCTGTGCAAGATCACTCTGGATATTAGCACCTGCGCGACAGCATCAGTCATATCGCCTTAGCGGTGCTCGTATTCCTGGATGTGTTCGAGGATCGATAAGACATTTTGCATGCAATTTTCGCATACTCCTAGCCTTGTTTGAACGTTGGAATGTCTTAGAATCAATGCGAATTGTATGCGTCGCATGTTGGACCTTGGGGAAGTTGTTTCAGGCCCAGGTAACCGCGTAATCACAAACTTTTAGCGAGGAAGCTCCTGCGATTTTTACGTCTTGTACTAATCAACGATCTTACGATATAGCTTTTAGGATAACATTTTCGCATTTTCTAGCTTCCTTTGATTGTTGGAATTTCTGAGAACCGAAACGAAAGGTATACGTCATGTGTGGGGCCTAGGGGAAGTTGTTTCAGCCCTGGGTCGCCGAATAATCACAGCAACTTTAAGCGAGGAAGCGCCTGCGACCTTTAACCTTTTGTACTAATCGACGATTTTACGAATTGACTGTTCTGAAGACTTTGATAAACGTCCTTTTGTTGCAAAAGCTTGCATTTGATCGCAGTGTTTTTTTTTTTTTTCAAGTGACAAGCAGGCGTTTGCTCAAATGACGTATATGAAATGACCTGCTCTATAAGAATGCATCAACACACACTATTAATTTTATATGCTCAAAGGTGTGTTCGTCTTTGTAATTAACAAGTTACAGACAATTATTTTTCACGAGTGTAATATTTCTTTCTGTAGCTGGGCCTGTTTTGTACTCATTAATGTCCGTGTGCCATGATGCTATCATCATGTGTGTATGGTTCTAAATATCCTCTTTGCAATGCCTACAAGAGCCAAAATGACGCCAGCCTACCGCAGCTCACGCATTTGACACGAAAACTGCGTCACTCGGACGTATGCTCTCGTCAACAATCAATTCGTCGATGAATATTTGAATTCGCGTTCGTGGCCAATGAGTGCACATGAGTGCACTTGCGAATGCCAAGTTCTATGGTGTGCTTAAAAAGCACGGTGGAAGCTTGGGGTCATCCCACCGGTGCCCTAGAATGTCACGATCGCGTGATTCCACTGTTCTCTTTTGAGTTGAGGAGTAAAGCTAAGGAAGAAGAAGTTAAAGAATCATTTCATGGCCCCTTTAACACGGGTATACGTGCTACACCAGATAAAAATAGAGACATTTTGCATGCCGGTAAACTTCCGGACGACCACTTGGCCTGTCAGCAAGAACACCTCATATCCGACGTCCATCTCTTTTGATGGCGTTAACAATCCTCTGTAGACCACCGTGCTGTCCTTCTTGATTTAACCCCGTCGACTGCTCATCGCCCCGAAACGAGGGTGATACCGTCGTCGACGTCGGTCCCCGCCAGTCGGTGAGAAAATCTCATCTTGAATGAACGATCGGGTCTTGAAGAAGTATGGTGCTAAGCATACATTCTCTTACTATGGGGCAGTCGAGCAGCAGTCATGTCCCAAGGCAATCGTCCTGTCGTAAGCGGCGTAATCGGATTTTGTTTCATAGGAGCGAAGTCCGAAAGTGCAAGGACGGTACGTCCGTCCCACGAAGCCGCCGCCATCCCGGCGGCGCGGAAAACCACTCGCCTTGTCCGTGCACGCTGCAAATCGTGTCATTTACCAGAAGAAACAGACACCGCTCCTCCAGAGGCCGGTGCCGTACCACCATGCAAAGTGCCTTTTAGGTCTTTTACCACTTTTCAATTAACGAATGGAGATATCAACTAGATAAAGGTTGCCGCCCGACGTCGCTAGCAGTACGGTTACCATAGAAACCTCCCAGGCCCAAAATGGAGATCACTATAGGCGCTTCTGACGTCGTGTATCTAGATAATTTTGCGTCGTGTCGCTACTCTGGCAGCTACGCTGCCATATAGAGTGGCTCTAGTCGTAGCTATCGCGGTGAGTGTACTGCGAATTGAAGCGTGAAACACATGTGAACGGAAGTCGTGATGCTTCACGCCGCTCAGCGGCATAACCATGACAACGGCTGGCGTCATTGGTGGTTTCTACATTTACGCCGTGAGGCGGCGCGATGTGACGCGATTTTGGCTCACATGTATTTCAAGCTTTACAGAGGTCTGCTCATGTTCTTGTTTTTTGTATTTTTATCTTTAGCGTTGCCTTGCTGTGAACCACTGGATTATCACATGCAAAATCGTATAAATTATTTCAAAATTGTCGCTCCACGTTTTATAAAAAAAAATAAATAAAATAATGTAATATTTCAACAACGACAACAACCTTCCGACCGGAGATCATTGACTTCGGCGGTGCATGCTTACAATACACCTAGGGTTACACGTATTTTCTTCTCATAAAGGATTTTGAACCTTATAGTTTCACAGGCTCAATTTGTAAGTGCATGTTTCTGGTATATGTAGAGCCTGGGCATTGTACTCGCCCTTCAAGCAGAAAAGTTTCTCGCGCGCAAGAGTCGTGTCTGAGAATAATATTTTTATATTTATTACGTGAACAATAGCTATTGTGCTTTAGCAGCTGGTTGACAGGTTCACTAAAAAAGAAAAAGAGATCTTGCCTTAGGGACTGTATATTTATAACAACCGAGCGCTATACCCAGATACATACCATGTCGGCACGTATCTGCCTGTTTAAACCTCAAGAAGCAATGATTGTTTTCTTCTTCTTGGGACTACTGTTTTTATCGCGCAGCGATGTTATTTTACCTGAAAAAACGAAAGGAGATTATCCCGATGCCAACGAGGTAAGAAAATACCGTACATATACAGTGACGTGTCCTTACTGTGGACACCTCAATGGCCCCCAAAAGTCGTCCATAGTGTGAGTTGTCCATAATAACGAGACAATAATGCATGCATTTTCCCAGTTTTCTCTGCAAATGGTGTACATATATCGGGCTATCGACATTAACCGGGTTTATATTGACGAGACATGACTGTAACCCGTTTATCGCGACGTGATCAGCAAACAGTTTGTAGCTTGCACCCCAGTACAAGAAGGTTCATATATGCACATGTATGCCGTTCGTAGACTCACTTTGAAGTGGAAATTTCGCGTCGCAGGTTCCCGGTAAATTCACCGCAGCCGCATTACCGCGAAGATAAGTTTAAAAGCATACTCTGTTTTTGGTCGGTAATTTATGCGAAGAGTGTTACGCCCGAGTGTGACACAAAATCGCTACACTCAGGCTGAGGCAACAAAAAGGATCCACCACCCGTACTTGGCGATTCGTAACAATACAATAAGAAGGCATTCCAGGGTTGGGGAGTATCGCGATACAAATGTATTGCGATAGTATTTCAGAAATACATTTCGTATCTGTATTTCGGTATCGCGAGACATTTTTTTGACCAGTATTTGTACTCCTATATTGAAATACAATTGGAATGTTTCTTTGTATCGCGATACAATAAGGATGAAATGCATTTCGTTGCATTTCTTTAGGAATACACCCCCCCCCCCCCCCCGAAAAAAAAAAAAAAACAAGTCCGAACGCATTGTTTTTTTACTTCTCAGGGCAGCTGGGTCAAGGAGATGCTGGGGCATTGTTACTATGCTGACAAAGATTCCTTCCGATTCTCCAACCAATTTTTCTACACGTCCTCTTTTCTTCTGAGAGCTGCTGCGTAGTCGAGGACTCGAACCAGGTGGCGTGCCAGGAGTGGAGTCAGAGCATCTTCTGCCGCAGATCCTTAGAAGAATTTCGAGTCATCGTTTGCTGGCATCCAATGCCCGCTGCTTACCGTCTCTCTTGCCGTAGCGTACACAGTACACCTAGCCGGCAAAGCTGAGTAACACTCCGTTGCAGCACGAGCCTGGCGGTGGCTGATTCGAAATAGTAGGATGACTTACACAGCGAAGTTCAGCAAATATTTGAATGCGTCTGCGGTTGCCCCCGTAATATTGCACGGCTGAAGAATACGTCATGAGTCGACGTGAAAGTGACCTGCTGCTGTGGTGACCCGAAGCCCAGGAACGAGTCCAGACGTGGCCTCGCTGTGCCAACCCAGACTTCGTACACCTGCGACTAGTCTCAAGCGCGCTGCTCGCACCTGTGCCTGCAATATCAGGTCGCAATTCACGTGGTTTCTGTTTGGATGATGCTATGTGAAACGTGAACTACAATTCATGTGTCGGTGGCGGAGAGTCGGCAGGAAGGACCTTTACAACAGGGATGCCACCGCAGCGTTTTTTCAACGGTAACAGAATATAATACATGTCTTTCAATGTGCTTCAGGTAGTCCACTATTCTCAAAAATTCCAAATGACGATTCCTCAACGATCTTCAACGAGATAACTTAGAACGAATGTACGTATTTTCCTTTCATACAGCAGCGTGGTAAAGTAAAGTTCCATGTTCAAGGCCGCACCTACAAATAAAGAATACCAGTTCATTCCACGGTAACGTAGGTGATCAATGTTGACGGAGGACGTCCTTATTGAACTGGGGCGTGGTGATGTTTTGATGAGATTTTGGGTGACATAGAATTTATGTAGGTGTCAAAGACTTTTCGCATCTCTCGTCAGACAGACAGCATGTCACGGAAGGGACCGCGGTCAGTCCTTGATGGAACGTTTTTTTTAGCCCGTTGGAGACTCCTCGTCGTCCGGAACCACTACCTTCAAGGCAAAGTGACAAGCCCACTGGAAAATAGTTTCGGGATAAAAACTTCCATATCAAAATTCAAGCTTCATCTCATATTGGTGTCTCAAACAGATGTGAAAAAATGTATTGCAGTATTATTTTTTCTGTATTTGTATTTCTGCCATTTCTGAAATGTATTCCTGTATTTGTATTCCAAGAGACTGATTGCCTATATTTAATATGTATTTCCTATACGTATCGCGATACATTTTCCAGATATATTTTAGTAACAGTACTTTAGCTACTATTTAATATATCCCAGTTTTAATATTTTCAAATACAATTTTTAAGTGTTTCTGCCCTGCCCTGTCGTGATAAATCCTACAAACTCGCGATTAAGCAAACGTATAGCAACAAACGACATCTACAAAGCTGCTCAGTCGAAACGGAAATCTTGACCAGGCTTTCAAGAAGAGACATCTCGCAATGCAGCAGTCAAGTGAGGCCGAAAACAAACAAGAAAGGATACAGTTGCTTACCCAGAAAAGAGAGACAATTTGGCGTTATAGCTTGCCACAAGTACACCGATGGGTTGCCTTTTTCCGTCAGCCGCCGCACGAATACATGTAAACAGCTTTGAGCGAACACAACCGCGGATACATCCACTTGGGCCGGTCATTAAACATGAGCTTATCAAAGTTCAAACATCTGGAGGACATTTTCCTTGTGCCGACTAGTACGTGTACGCGAAAGTTTGGGTCGGTTCGCTTTCCTTAACGCTCATGCAGATTTCATCCAGGGTGCTAAAACGGGGACGAGTTGGCGTTATAGCTTGCCACCACGCACCTTGCAGGACCGCTTGGTTCCTAATCGATTCAATGTCTTACGATCGCATCCATGTAAACCCAGATGCGATAGTACCTTAGCGAATTAAATAAGCCCATCGTATCAACCCATGGAAATGCATCGATTGACGATGTACGCGTACTGAATCGGATCTAGTACTGAATCGGATCTAGTCAAACCATCCCCTTCTAGGGAATGGTTTGATATTTTCAAGCCGTATCGAGATCTTTATGTAGACCATACTGAATTCAATTAGGGGCTCACACAAGCAATAACTGGATTGTTCTGGTATGCTGAGAGGGCGTTGTCATGGCCGTTGCCGGACAGAGATTGAAGAGGGAAAAGAGGACGGAAGGGGAAGAAAAAAGAGGATGAGGAGCTCGTGAGGGGGGGCGGCACGCAGGGCTCGGGAGAGTCGAAGTCGCATCGCAGACCATCCTGGACGAGCACCATCGACCTCCGTTGAGGTACCCAGGCTCCGAGAGGCGAAACATTGTCCGAGACTCGAGGACACAGCAACGACCTCCGGAAGGGGGGCCCAGACCCCGAGAGACACGATTGCGCTGCTTCCAAGCGCTTGAGGCGCCGTCCCGTATGAGGTCGACTCAGCTGCGCGGAAACCAACGGGCAACAACAAACGGAACCCTCAAGCCCCGGACTCTGTCCGACTCGCTGACCACCCGGCTACCCAAGTGACTGACTACTCGGTTCGAATGACTGGCTGACTGCCCTCCGACTCTCTGACCATCCGACCACCTCGATGACTGCCCGACTGTCTGCTTTCTCTACCAATGAACGACGTGTGCGTTAAGTAATTTTTTTGCGCTCGAATAACTCTAACGTAATTAGGATTGTACATATTATTCTTATTCAGTCTTCCTTTGTTGTGAAAGCTTATATAACGCATCCTAAATATCTCCCTGTAATTGCTTAACACCTCTCAGTCACAACGTACATTACAAAGTGCAGAAGGACCAACATGGCGGAAACAGCGGAAGAAAGTGGCTACATCGTTTTCAGCTTTAACAAAAGTTGCCGAGAAGTCAAACAAATGAAAGCGCAGCAGCACTTGCAATCATTATTGCTCCTCCGAAGTGCTCCAAATCGTTTCCAAATTCAAAAGTCCGCAACTGCCCTCACGCTGGTAATACTAAACGATACACAGGTAACACGGGTAGCGCTGTAGTCACTGAACACGAGGTGCAATCCAGCAGGTCTTCGGTTTACGCTGAGCAGATTATTAAAATAAACCCCATTAAATCAACACCGATAATGGCCGTGTAACTCACTTCAGGTGAGTTATAGGGCCAGAGAGACGTACTTTATGTGGCTAGGTGTCACAATACGTCAGTTAGGCCCACTTCATACCGGGCGATTTTTCCAGAAATTTCGGAATACTAGCCAGTTGTTCCCTAGCTTTCCTTAGATCCTCGCGGTGCAACACCGATTGCTTGGATTGGGTCCGGCTTGAAAGGGACGAGCAACTCTGACAACTCAGAGACGTTTTAAGCAGCAGCAGCCAACCAGGGACCGCTATATCTTCACATGACACCCCTGGGGTGTTGATGATGACAACTAAAAACTTGGCTCTAGTTCAAAATTAATCGTTTTTGGGAATAAATTGTTTCAAAAAGAAGCCAGTATTGTCAACGCCATTTAAAGATAAAACAACGCGCTCATAGCGGATACCTGTTTGTCTAAATAGTGCAATAAAATAATATTTGCTGATCGCGCGGCAAATCAAAGCAACACTTTCCTTTAAAATAGTCTGCCTTCTCTAGATTTCAGACGCTCTTTAGCAGTTAGGTCTTGCAGTGATATATAGCATGTTCAGCCACCTCATCGGAAGCCTTGCACTACTTTTTGTTTGAAACATTAATTCCTTACATATTATAAGCAGTCAGCGATTTTGCATTCTAGGTCCCCGTCTGTTTTTGGAGGATATTTTATTTCGATTCCAGTCCCAGTCTGGCAGGGAGAAATCAGATTTGCTAAGGATTTCTGAGCTAAATTTCTAATCTACAGTCGTAAATCATAATGACAAAGGTTCATCCAACGTCAAGGGGCATGCATATGTTTTGGGGTAGCTCCTCTTTTAGAAAACTATATCCGAAGCTTATATAAAAAAAAAATGCATGAGTTGATCAAAGATTGTACACACGGTTCAATTTTTATCCAAAGATATGTGGTGACATTTTCGATTGTGCCCTTCCTCAACCTTGGCTGCTTACATCGAGAATACCATGTACGAAGGGTCTCCCGAGTTAAGGCTCTCTGTCGAGAGGCCAGAAAAAAAAACGTACACCAGTATTTCTACCTCCGGCTCATAATTGTCCCGTGGTTTTGTTGGACGTGTGGAATGACAAAGGCACTACCAGTACTTTATTTTGATGGTTCCTTTCGGAGCCTATAAACGCAGGTTTAGTTTGAATAATGATAAGTAACGCGCTTGAAAAGTCTTATTGCCGCACGAAAAGGACATCTATTCGGGTTATGTTTTCCAGTTTAAGGCTGCGAAATACCCTTGAGATTTCCTGCAAACAATTTGGTAGTGTTATCATCGGGCAAGAAAAATAAATTCCGAACAAAAAAGTTTATAGTCATGCCGTTTTTGCCATTATTTATCCCACAACTTAAAATCAATCGACGGTAAGTTTTGTGTACGCATGGCTTTTTGCACAAATATTAACTTCCAACATTTGACACCATTCGCTTCAGCTAAAATAGGTTACTCGAAGAAACGCATGGACAAATATGTCACATCTGTTTCCGATGCAGTCTACAAGATCCTGTTTGATTGTTGGATATACTACAGAGGTCAAACAAAAAGCTGCATTTGTGATAAGCTGAGCGAACAGAAACAATGTGTAAAAAAAAAGAAAAAACTGGTTCTCTAAAGTTTTTGAGCACCGTCAGGCGTGTAATAATGACGTACCGTTATAGAACTCAACAACCACAACATTAACAGAAAACAAGTGACCACAAACGCCTGTTGAAGGAATCAATCACGATTGCCAAACATGGAAATACTGTAAATAAGCCTACATTGTCTTTGGAAGCAGAATATAAGCAGGTTATGAACCTCTAGTTTCAGTAATGTGTGATGTTATTTTCGCAGTAATCTTAGGAGTTTGTGACGTTACCGCATGAGCTATTTTCATGTACGATGACAGAGCAACACAAATACAACATGAAAACTGCAAATGCGCCATAAATACAACGCAACAACATATCTTTAAAATAAAAGCCATTGAAGCTATTAAACACCATTAAAAGCCAATCAACCTGATCTAATAAATTCATTTTCGATCGTTTCCTGAAGGTGTGCAGAAGGATGTAAGCTCCGATATAGCTAATATATCAGGATAAACGTGCAGGAACTAAATAAAGATATAAAAAAATTTACTCGACGCTGATTGCCGTCGAGCCATATGGGCACATTTTGTTTATTACATTGATGACCTCGCGGCACCCTGGCCGCGAGGGGACCGGAAATGGGCCTGCGGGGCTCAAATGAGATGAAGAGGACAATACTAAGCAGAGCTCGGTCAGAGAGCTCACGGATGGTCGGCGGCGGAACGATAAATGACAAGGTCGTCCAACTGTGACACAGTAGATCTTCCGTACCTTGCGTTGTGTGATGTCCTTCGGGGTGGGGCCTTATCGGACGGTGGCTAAAGTGGACACCCACAACTATTTAAAACGGAGCTGTCTATGGCTTGGTTCTGGCAGATCGTCTCCGGGGTCAAACCGAGGGTAGACCAACAATTTTGTACAGTTGATCTTGCAGACGCCGGCGCCACACACGCGCGCCTTTCACACGCGCGGCGTCTCTCTCCCCCTAACATTCTGCAATGCCACGCGCCCTTCGGCGGCCACCTGCCAAAGATCGGGCCACTGTCTTTATCAGGTGGATCTCAGACTTCACATACGTCGCACACGTGTTGCATGTTTCGAAGAAGAGCAACGGGAGCACGTGGAGCGTCGGCGAGCCCAGAAGCGAGCATGAGCACACCGTCAACGTGAAACCGCCGTTGCCGATGCTCCCAGCCCGACATAGCAAATTCCACCAGGGCGGCAGCTTCGCTGGACTTCCCTCTTCACAAGTAGAGAGGGCTCTCAATTTTGCAATAAGGCAAAACAAATTCGAGTCATCCACGTAGAGAACAATGCCTGAAGTTTGAGGTATGGACATAATATTCGTAATATAAGAAAGAAACTACACAGGTCCCAATGTGGATCCTTGTAGAACACTATATGTCTTCAGTGTCAAAGTCTGTGTTATTAATTACTACAAACTCTGTCCGATTTGTCAGATAGTTGCGTAACAATCCGAAATAAACGGGCCTTAGTTGAGCGTTTTGGTGCCAGAGCCGTATATTAGGAGAGTTTGACCATTCATTGGTTTGAATAGGCTATACTTCGTTTCACCTTCAGTCCGAGCGCAGCGGACGCTACGAGCCATCCCAGCCAATCGAGCGCCGGGAGAGTATCACGTGACCTTGTGGTTGGGCGGAGCGACACGTGGAGCTCGAGATCACGCGATACTCCCCCGGCGCTAAATTGGCTGGGACGGCGCGTAGCATCCACTGCGCTCGGACTGAAGGTGAAACTTAGTATAGCATCTCGTGGCCTACGACAGGCCGCGAAACAACCCCTAGCGGTGGTCGTGAGCTCTAAAAAATGCGGCTCAACTAATTTAAGTCGTTATAGCGTCACACAGTACAAAGGTGCAATTCTTGGTGACTGAAAACTTGGCGTGTTTGAGCTTTTCGTCACGTCCATATTCAGCGGTAGAATCAGAGAACGCGCGTTTCAAACCAGAGCAAATTGCGTACTTGCAATCATTGCTCCCGCGAAATTGAACGCTTCTATTTCACGCTTGAAATGTCCTTTCAATATTAAAATTGAGTTGTGTGTATGTATACACAGCGTACAACTAGGGCTGCCTCAGCGGGCGACGAGTCTCCCAGCTGTGGATGAGAAATGTAGCCACTGCAGTACAACCGCTAACCTGGGGTCTCTAACGTGCACCACGCAGTAGTGATACACGTCCGCACGCCAATACGATGCTCATCCAGATCGAAATGGGCTGGGGTGGGGAATGAACCCGGGATTCTAAGTTCTGCAGCGCGAGCATTCGCTTCACGTGCTCCGAGCTGGTGTGCGCTAGGCCACTCGGACACCGATCCCCCTCGTTTCCCATATTTTGACGTCGAGGTCTGCTGATTGGTCGACGCTATGTCGCTCTTTTAGCTTACGCCCGTACCGCGGGGGAAATATTCGGCGCTGGCGACGGACTTGTCTCTATTATAGGGTAAACTATAATAGGTCCAGCTGAACATAGGAGGAAACAATATATAGGGAGAAAGCGACAGACATGCCGCTGGACTACCAACCTGGTTTAATACTTCGTCCTCTTTTCGAACCATGACACTGAGTTTTTTTATGTTGATAAAAGCCACGTAAAAAACACAACTGATATAGTAAAACCTAACTAAACTTAAAGGGGCCCTGCCATCATATTATCAAAAAGTGCCTAGGTAACCCGACAGAGGAATGCCCAACTTAGGCAAAGGTCTGGCAAACATAAGTGCCCTACTTCGGCGCAGTTAGGTTTTTGCACTATGGCAATCATCAGTGCCAAAGTACGGTGCCTAACTATTAGAGCCTTAGTTGGGCGATCGAAGGGCATTCCAAAGTTCGGCTCTTCTCTGATACGCCAAAGGAGCGCCAAAGTTAGTGCCATACTTGAGCCATAACTGCCATAGTAAATCCTAATCTGGGAATTCGGAGCATTCCAAGATTTGCCTTTCTCTTGTCCGCCCTACTTCCGCCAAAGTAGGTGCCAGACTTGAACCATAACTGCCAGAGCAACGACTTATTCGGGTATTTCTGCCACACAAAGTTTGGCCTTTCTCTGGTCCGCCACACTTGTGCCAAAGTAAGTGCCCGACCTGAGCCATAACTACCAAAGCAGCGCCTAATTTTGGTATTTCGGCCACGCCGAGTTTGGCTTTTTTTTGGTCCGCCACAGTTGTGCCAAAGTAAGTGCCAGACTTGAGCCATCACTGCCAAAGCAACGCTTAATTTGGGTATTTCGGACGTGCCAAGTTTGGCTTTTCTCTGGTGCACCACAGTTCTGCCAAAGGAAGTGCCAGACTTGAGCCATAACTGCCGCAGTAAATCTTAATTTGTCAATTTCGGGGCATGCCAAAGTTTGGCTCTTCGCTGCTACCCACTGAAGTGCTAAATAAGTGCCACAAAGAAAGCCGAGAGGCCTGCCCAAGTTTGGAATATCTCTGGTGTGTCACAGATGTGCCCTTTCACGCGCCCCAGAACAGAATTGGATTAAATAAGCGTTGGAAACACAATGGTCAGATGTCATCACATCCGTTCCCAAGCAGCACAGCAATACTTTGGAGTATCGTGCCAGTAGCGGCCGAAAGTCGGTTCCAATATCGCTCAAATGTCCAGTTTTGCACCACCGTTTGATATACGGCAGCTATTGCCGTACAGCCGTTTTGCCCGGCTTAGCGTTCGCGCAATATTGTGCAAATACTCGACGACGCGTCTGTTCCGTATTGTCCGAACTTCATGCAAGCATGTGTACGTTGCATATAATTTGTTGCATACTCAATCACATATACGGACAAACAAAATTTTTTCGATTGCTCCCAGAAGTTTTCTGGGAACCACTATCATTACACACAGTGTATTCTCGACATATTTACAAAGGTCACACTTTTCTGTAAAACCAAAAGCAAACAATGATATAGAATTCAGTTCAGTTCAGTTCAGTTCAGTTTATTTTACCTCAAAGGCATTTCAAATGAAATGCATTACATGAGGGGGGATCAAAATGACATATACAGATGGCAAAAAAGTGACGACAAGGTAAATAATACGAAAACGCAAAAAGAAAACAAAAGAACTACAAACTAATTGGACAGATATCAGAACATAACATGTATAAAAATAATTAGCAGATAAACATGTTAAGGATCAACGCTTTTCAGGTGTGCCTTGCATAGTTCACGGAATGTCTTAGGGTTAGATTCACGTACTATGGATTCAGGAAGGGAATTCCAGTTAGTAACAGCGAGAGAAAATGGGGAATTTTGGAATTTATTTGTTCTGGCGAATAGAGGTTTAATTTTTAGGCTGTGGTCATGACGCAAGGAGATGTGAGGTGATGGGTGACAGTTGGTGTTTCGAAAATCAGAAGAGGAATAGAAAGTTTTGTGAAAAAGGACAAGACGAGCAAGTTGAGATCTTTGAGATAGAGGGCATAGGTGGAGGTTGAATTTTAGTGCAGTTACACTTGACGTTCGCGAGTAGTCGTGTGTTATAAAACGTGAGGCCTTGTTTTGCACCGATTCGAGTTTAGTAATTAGATATGATTGATGAGGCCACCAAATAAAGTTGGCGTAGTCCAATTTTGATCGGACGAAAGTCTTATAGGCAGTTAGTTTAACACAACGGGGAGTGGGGTGTAGGTTACGTTTGACACTGTCGTCATCATGCCGAGCAAACCTTATCACACATAAAACCGCGGAGATTGAGAGGTAAGCAGGACTACGATCAGAAGCATGCTTGCAGTGTACTTACAACTAAAAGAGCGATATCATGTAATCTTTGATAGATGCATAATCCAACTCAGGCACCCCAGAAACACACTAAAAAAATGTTGCGCAGATTCAACTGACGTCTCGTCGTCGGCGAAGAGCAGTTTTTGTCGAAGCGTGTCCAACAAACACAGCAAAAAAATTCCAGGAACTCCGGTGAAAAAAATGGCTGTTACCAAAAAATAGGCATGGACGTATTCCTGCCGTTTCCGACGAAAAACCACGGCCGCGTCTGCAACGCACGAAAGCAAAAGAACACTGAAGAGCGCATTTCGAAAACCGGACCTACGTGGCCCGCCTATTTCTATAACCAGGCAAACGGCGAAGAGAACAGCCACAGAGATCCGATCAGCGTGACACAGAGAGTCACCTGACAAATTTTCGTCCAAAGGTGTTGTGCTGCGCGTCCTAAGTAGAGAGGTCACGCCGGGTCACGCGTTTAGATTGTTTAGATAAGAAGGACAGAGAAGCAAATCGGTGTGGCCATGGCTGCTGCCGTCGGTTGGAACAGCGCGTGCCCTTTTTTATTCGCACGTGAAGCCAGCCCCCCGTGCTGCTTGGTCGTGTTAGGCCAATGGCCGATACACGCCTCATCCTTTTGATTTGCTTAAAGCGGCTGTCGAGCTCGCTGACAACCACACGAAGAAAGAAAAGCAGGTGAAGAGAATTTGCAAAAGGCGAGGTCGAAGGGGCATCAACAACACATGAAATGAAAGGCCGCTTCTGCCGGCGTCCTTTTCGCTTTGCCTAGTTTGTCAGCGTTCGGCTTCCATTGTGGGCCTCAGAAAGGTAATCTCCTTTCTTGAGAGCGAAATGGAAGTGGCGCTTATGTTTTGCGGGCTTGTCGCCATCCGATAGGCCTCAATTATTTCTCTCCCGACTCGCTCGCGGTGGCCTCCCATGGCTGTCGTGCCGGCGAAATTAGGAGCGCAGCCGGGACAGTTTCTCCCGTGAATGACGATCGGGTGCTAAGAATCTGAAGCAGCTCTTTCGGCGTCCATTTGATGTTCTTGGAGTCGGTCGTTGAGTGAACGCCCCGTTTGCCCGATGTACCTAGCCCCACAGGACAGGGGGGTCGCGTACACTTCCTGCGCTTCCTCTCCTTCACCAAGATTTTGATTTCCGGTACTCCCAAGGAGCAGGCGGGCTTTGAGCTTGAAGCCAAAAATAAATGTTGAAGTTGAAAGATTGTCCTGTCTGTATTGTCCCTTTTGCGTCTCCACTTTCTAAATGTTTAAAGGTACCAACATGCTAAAATAGTACTAGTACCGTGATTTCATTTTCATTCCCCAAGTGTAATGCGGGAGCCGTGACACGGAGCCCCGGTCGTTTCCGCTCTTTGTTCTCGCCAGGATTGGACAGTGCCTAATCACAACGCAAAACACGCACAGAGCCACGCTCGCTTTTGGAATGCGCCGTCTAATAATGGTATATGTTGAGGAGACGTGCGCACATCAGTCTTGCCCAGTGCTAGCTCGATGGCAGCACTTTCTGTAAAGGCGCATTAACACCCGGGATATAAGCAGTCGCGCGATGCAACTAAATCGCATCGCTAAAAAAAAAAAGTAATTAGATGGTCAATCTTGTGTGCGCGATGAGCGAGTCGAACGCCTTTGTTGATGAGTCGCTTCTCACAAACTCTCGCTCCGAACGCCGTTGATTGGCTCAGCCTCTCTGCGACTAGATCGCATCGCAAAAAGTCAAATCAGCAAGCGACTGCTCAAATCTCGTCGCTTTCCGCCCGCGATGGTCGCTTTTGCGATGAAAGTTATCGCGCGACTAGATCACATCGCCGGTGTGAACGCGCCCAAACCAGTCTTACGGCGCGTTCCGATATTGCCGTGTGTACCTACGCACTAGTACAACATCCGGCAAAATTTGCGTTTGCAAAGCCTGGTCCAGCCGCCTCGAAACATTCAGATAACCTTTGGACTGGAGAAATCAAGAGACGCCCAAAATAAGATAAAGTGGCAAGCCGACTAAAACATGATTTATATTTAATTAAGATGAAGACCACCCGCGTACATCAAATGCATCATCAGAAGCCTAGTTCTGGCACTTGTTTGGCAACTTTGGCCAGTAGCTGTCAAATGACAGCCGAACTATCGGGAAGCGAATCCTAACTTTGGCACTTGTTTGGCGACTTTGGCCCGTAGCTGCCAGATGACAGCGGAACTATCGGGAAGCGAAGCCTAACTTTGGCATTCGTTTGGCGACTTGGGCCCAAAGATGCCAGATGTCAACCGAAGTACAAGGTAGTAAGCCTAACTCTGGCACATCTCTGGCGATTTTGGCCCAAAGGTGCCAGATGACAGCCGAACTATCAAAAAGTGGAGCCTAACTTTGGCATTAGTTTGGCGATTTCGGCCCAAAAATGCCAAATATCTGCCGAACTACCGGGCAGTAAGCCTAACTCTCGCATTTGTTAGGCGATTTAGGCCCAAAGATGCCAGGTGACAGCCGAACGACCAGGCAGTGAAGCCAAAGTTTGGCACTTGTTTGGCGAATTAGGGCCAAAATACCCTGTCTATTGCCAAGGGAGGTCAGGTTTGGCTCTACTTTGGCTTTTGCGGGCTTCTCAATGCCCTTAACATCCAAAAAAAGACACGTTTTGGCCCAGAACTCGGTGCTCCCTGGGTGAAGCATAACTTTGGCATTTGTCTGACGGTTTTGGCTCAAAAATGCCAAATATCAGCCGAACTACCGGGCAGTAAGCCTAACTCTGGCATTTAGGCCCAAAGATGCTTGACCAGGCAGTGAAGCCTAAGTTTGGCAGCTGTTCACCAAATTTGGGCCAAACTACGCAGACTCTTGTCAAGGAAGGGCAGGTTTGGCTTTACTTGGCTTCTTCGGGCTTTTCAATGCGCGAAACTCTCAGACAAAAGCCGAATTTTGGCACAGAACTCTGTGCTACCTGGGTCATATTTTTTTGTTTTTGTTTTTTTACTGCGTCAGGCTAAGAGGGATCCTTAGTGTCAACCACTGGATTATCACATGCAATGTCGAATAAATAATTTCAAAATTGTCGTGCCACGTTTTTTTAAGAATAACTAAAGTTATATTTCAATAACAATAACCTTCCGACTGGAGTTCATCGACTTTGGCGGCACACGCTTACAATATACCTTGGGTTATGCCCCTTTTCTTTTCCTAAATGTTTTTGAACCTCATCGTTTAACAGGCTCAATTTGTAACTGCATGTTTCTGGTATATGTAAAGCCTGGTCATTGCATTCGCCCTTCAAACAGAAAGGGTTTTTGCACGCAAGACACGTGTGTGACAATAATATTTTTTTTTATTACGAGGACAATAGCTATTGTGCTCTAGCAGCTGGTTGACAGGTTCACTAAAAAAGAACAGAAGATCTAGCCTTAGGGACTGTATTGTTACAAACACCGAGCACTACACCCAGATATATACCGTGCCGGAACGTATTCGTATGTTTAAACCTGAAGAGATTATGATTGTCCTGTTCTTCTTGGGAATACTGTTCCTATCCCACAGCAATGGTATTTTGCCTGAAAAGACGAGAGGAGATTATCCTGACGCCAACGAGGCAAGAAAATACCATTCATCTTTGGTGAGGTATTGTTATTGTGGACACCTCCGTTCCCCCAAAAAATCGTCCATAGTGTGAGTTGTCCATAATAACGGGACAATTACGCATGCATTTTCCCAGTTTGTCCCCGAAAATTTTATACATATAGTGGGCTATCAACATTAACGGGGTTCATATTAACGGGACATGACTGTAACCCGTTTATAGCGACGTGATGAGCACAGAGTTTTTGTAGTAACTTGCACCGCAGTACATGAAGGTTCATATGTGCACATGTATGCCGTTCGTAGACTCACTTTGAATAGGAAGTCTCGCGTCGCAGGTTGCCGCTAAATTCACCGCAGCCTCATCACCGCGAACGTATGTGTAAACACATACTATGTTTTTGGGCGGGATTTTATGCGAAAAGTGTGACGCCCCAGTGTGACACACAATCGTTACATTCAGACCGAGGCAACAAAAAGGACACACCACCCGTAGTTGGCCATCCGTAACAATACAAAAAGAAGGCATTCTTAGTCGCGATAAATCCTTGGAACTCACGATTAGGCAAAAGTATAGCAACAAACGACATATACGAAGCGGCTCAGTGGGAATTGAACTCTGGACCATGCTTTCAAGAGGACGCATCTCGGAATGCAGCAGTGCAGCGAGGCGGAAAACAAACAAACAGGAACGCAGGCCGTTCCTCACCCAGAAAAGAGAGACGATTTGGCGTTATGGTTTGCCACAAGCGACCCGCTGGACTGCGCCTTTCCGCCAGCCGCCACACGCATACATGCAAACAGCTTTGAGTGAACACGACCGCGAATACAGCCACTTGGGTCAGTCATTAAACAGGAGTTTATCAAACTTCATCACTGGGATATATTTACCTTTGCGTCCTTTGGAACGCATTTTCCTTCTGCAGACTAACACGCATACGCTATGATTGCCGGCAATCTTGGGTCGGTTCACCTTCTTTAGCGCTGATGCAGATTTCATCCAGGGCTCTAAAAAAAGCGATGAGTTGGCGTTATAATCTGCCACACGCACCTTGCTGGACCGCTTCGTCCCTGATCGATTCTATGTGCTACGACCGCACCCATGTAAACCCAGATGCAATAATGCCTCATTAAATTAATTAGACCGTCGAATCAACCCTTCGAAATGCCTCGATTCACAATCTAAGCGTATTGAATCGAATCTAGCACCATCTCGTAGAAGGGGATGGTTTGATGTTTTCAAGGCGCATCAAGATCTCCATATAGACCATGTTGAATCCAATTAAGTGCTCACACGAGGAATAACTGGATTGTTCTGGTATGCCGAGAGGGCGTACAGAAGTACCAGCATGGCGGCCACTACGGAAGAAAGTGGCTGCATCCTTTTCAGCTTCAATGAATGTTGCCGAGAAGTCAAACAGAAATTAAGCGCAGCAGCCCTTGCAATCATTTTCGCTCCTCCGACGTGCTCCAAATAGTTCTAAAATTAAAAAAAAAATCCGCGACTGCCATTACGCCGGGAATACTAAACGATACACAGGTAACTTGGGTAGCTCTGTAGTTACTTAGAAGTTAACACGAGGTGCAGTTGGACAGGTTTTCGTTCGAGGCTTAACACATTAATAAAAAATATAAAATAGAATCCACACTGACTGTTGCCGTGAAACTCACTTGAGGTGAATAATACGGCCAGATAGACGTACTTTACCTGGCTAGGTGTCACAATAAGTCACTTAGGCCTACTTTAGACGGGGCGACTTTCCCAGCGATTTCTGTGTTGCTGGCGAGTTGTTTCCTAGCTCTTTATAGATCCTCGCGCTGCAACACCAATCGCTGGGATCGGGTTCGGCTCAAGAGGAACGAAAACTTGGACAACTCAGAGACGTTTGAAGCAGCAGAAGTCAACCAGGGACGCGATATCTTCACGTGACACACCTCTGGTAGTGATTGTCACAACTAAAGACTTGGATCAATTAGTTTAAAATGAATCGTTTTTGGGAACAAATACTTAAAAAAATGAGTGAGTATTTCTTCTCAACGCCATTTAATAACATAGCAACCCGCTTATAGCGCATACCTGTTTGTCTAAATAGTACAGTAAAATAAAAGTTAATGATTACACGGCAAATCGAATCAACAATTAAAAATGGTCTGTCTTCTCTAGATTTCAGACGCCCTTGAGCACTTAGGTCTTGCAGTGACGTATAATATTTTCAGCCGTTTGATGGGAAGGCTTGCGCTACTTTTTTGTTTGAACATTAATTACTTATGTATTATGAGCCGTCAGTGTTTTAGCATTCTAGGTCCCGGTCTTTTTTTGGAGGATAATTTATTTCGATTCCAGTCTCAGTCTGGTTGGAGATATCTATTTTTTTAAGGATTTCTGAGCTATATTTCAGATCTACAGACATAAATCATAATGGCCAAGATTCATTCAAGGTCAAGGCGCATGTATATGTCTGGCGGTAGCTCCTTCCCTTCCAGAAAGCAATATCCGAAGCTTATGTCTAAAATTGCATGAGTTGGTGAAGATTGTACACATCGTTCAGTTTTTATCAAAGTATATGTGGGAACATTTGGGCTCGTGCTCTTGACTCATCCTTGGCTGCTTACATCGAGAATACCGTCTACAACGAGGCTCCCGAGTTAAGGTTCTGTGTCGACAGGCCTGAAAACAACGTACGTATTTCAACGTATTTCGACCTGCAGCTCAAAATATTCCCGGGGTTTCGTTGGAGGTGTAGAAAGACAAAGGCAATAGAAATACTTTATTTTGATAGTTGCCGATCAAAGCACATAAACGAAGGTTTAGTTTAATAATAATAGGTAACGCGCTGCAAAAGTCTTATTGCCGCACGATTTTCACAATTATTCAGGTTATGTTTTCCAGATTGAGGCTGCAAGATACCATTGAGATTTCCTGCCCAAACAGCTTTTGCATTGTTTCATTGGGCAAAATGTAAAAAAAAAAAAAAAAAATCCGAACAGAAAAGTTTGTATTCATGCCATTGTTTTTTTCTTTTTAACTGGTTTTTAATTTGCAGCGAAACTGAGCGCACTGAACTTCGTAACTCAATGAAACTTTTCTTTTCTCGAATTTCGCTTTACTTTAAAAGTTATAGGCGAATTAGAATGACAAAAGCAAGCAAAAAAATGACCTCCTACATGACCGTCCCTGGTTGATTGCGTGAACTAGAGGAGGGGTAGTGGGCTCAGCGAGCGCTCACGGCTTCCGCACTCCGTGTCGACGGCTCGAGAGGGCAGCCTATCCAGGACACTAAAGCATGTTCTGGATAGGCTGTATGAGACGGGCAGCCAGGGCGGCTCCCATTGCATTTGTAGCTCGATTAAACACTTATTCGGTATGACACTTCATTGGCCACAAACGACAGCAAACATGGGGTAAGGATAAGTTCAGAATGGGAGCCACTTCGCGCTGGCATACGCCAAAGGGCCAAACCGGAAGCCGAAGCTGCTCGCCGAAGGCCTTCGGAACGCTCGAAACCGGTCGGATACCGGATCCTCGACTGCAGCGCTGCCACGTACATCCGGGACCTTACTACGCTCGCCGCTCGTCGGTGTCTGATCCCACTAGACATTTCTAGTACGCACCGCCTTTTTTACCGCTTGGTGGCAGGTATGCCACCGGGTCATTTCTTGTTTCCGAAAAAACTATAAACTGCATTTGTTTGGTTTCTGAAATAAAATACTGAGCAAAATCTACTTTTATAAACAATTGAAACGGCTCGAAACACTTATATTTTGTATTTCGACTAAAAAGAAGCAAAGACGTCACTTTTCGCGCGCTTTCGACACCGCAAGGCGCCCCCGTAGGTGGAGGAGGTTTCCGTGTCGTCAGGTTAATATATGACGCACTGCTATTTAGTGACTCTCTCCATGCTTGATGGCTTGCCCGAACCCCAAGAGTCGTGGAAACAGCAAAAAAGGTAGACGCTTAAATATGATTGCAGGGCGCCTTTAAGCATCCCAGAACTTAAAATCGATGGGCGGTAAGTTTGGTTTACGCATGGCGTTTAGCATAAATATTAACTTCGAACATATGACTTCATTCGCTTCAGCTAAAAGAGGTTACATGAAGAAGCACAGGGACAAGTATGTCACCTCTGTTTCCGGTGTAGACTACAAACTCCCGTTTGATTGTGGGTTATGCTACATAGGTCAAACAAAAAGCTGCATTTATGATAAGCTGGGCAAACATAACACCCCCCCCCCCCCCCCCCCCCCCCGGATGTGTGAAAAACAAAAACTCGTACTCGGGCGTTTCTGAGAACCTTCAGGCGTGTAATAATGGCGTACCGTTATGGAACTCAACGACCACATTATTAACAAAAAAATTTGTGACGACAGTCGCCTGTTGAAGGGATCAATCACAATTACCAAACATGGAAATGCTGTAAATAAGCCGCCATTGTCTTTGAAAGCAGAATAAAAGCAGTTTATGATTCTCTATTTTTAGTACTGTGTGATAATCTTTTCGTAGTAATCTTTGAAGATTGCAAGGTTACCGTATGAGCTCTTTTCATTCACGGTGACAGCAACACAAATGCAACATGAAAGGTGCAAATACACTAGTATATACAAAATATGCAACGCAATAATAAAGCTTTAAAGTAAAAGCCATTGAAGCCAATAAACCCCATTAAAAGCTAATTAACATGATTTAATAAATACATTTTCGATTGTTTCCTGAAGGACTGCAAAAGGATGTAAGTTCCAATATATCAAATACGTGAGGATAAACATTCAGGACCTAAATAAAGATATAAAAATAAAATTTACAAGACGCTGATTGGCGTCAAGCCATTTCGAAAGATTTTTTTTAATACATTTATGACAAAAACCAGATATAATATTGTGGGGATCGTGGCCACGAGGGGACCGGAAATGGGCCTGCGGGGCCCCAGTGAGAAGAAGAGGACGGCTCGAAGCAGAGCTCGGTCAGCGAGCTTGCGTATGGTCGGCGACGGAACGGTAAAGGACAAGGCGCTGCCTCCGGGTCATCCAACTGTGACGCAGTATTTCTTCCGCACCTTGCGTTGTGTGACCTCCTTCGGGGCGGTTGAGGCGGGGCATCGGACGATGGCTAAGGTGGACACCCACAAGCATTTACAACGAAGCTGTCTATGGCAAGGTTCTGGCAGATCGTCTCCAGGGTCAGGCCGAGCGTAGCCCAAAAATGTTGCACAGTTAACGCTGCAGACATCAGCGCCACACGCTCGCGACTTTCCCACGCTCGGCGTCTCTCCCCCCTGACATTGCGCAATGCTGCTCACTCTTTGACAGCCACCTGCCGAAGATCGCACCACTGTACTTATCAGTTGAACTTCAGACTTCACTTAGCTGGCACACGTGTTGTATGATCCGAAGAGGAGCAGCGGGAGTACGAGGAGCGTCGGCGCGCCCGGGAGCGAGAATGAGCACGTCGCCAACGTGAAACCTCCGTTGACGCCGCTCCCAGCCCGACATAGCAAGTCCCACCAAAGCGCCAGCTTCACTCGACTTTCCTGTTCGCGGGGAGGAATGGCTCTCAATTTTTAAATGAAGCGAAACAAATTCAAGTCATCCGCGTAGAGAACAACAACTGACGTTTGAGGAATGGATACAATACTTGTAATACAGAAAAGAAACAACACGGGTCCCAATGTGAATCCTTGTGGAACACGATATATTATATATTCAGTGTCAAAGTCTGTGTTATTAATTACTACAAACTGTGCCCGATTCGTTAAATCGTTGCGTAACAATTAGAAAGAAACGGGCTTTAGTTGAGCTCTTTGGTGCCAGAGTCGTATATTGGGAGAGTTTGACCAGTGATGGTATTGAATAGGCTAGCATCTCGTGGCCAACCACAGGCCGCGAAACACCCCCTAGCAGTAGTTGTGAGCTTTAAAAATGCGACTCCACTAATTAAAGTCGTTTTAGCGTCACTAAAGTAGAAAGGTGTAGCTCTTGGTAACTGAAAACTTGGCGTGTTTGAGCTTTTCGTCACGTCCATATGCAACGGTAGAATAAACGAACGCGCGTTTCAAACCAGAGCAAATTGCGTAGTTGCGATCATTGCTCCCGCGAAATTTACCGCTTCTATTTTACACTTGAAAAGCCCTTTTCAATAATACAATTGGGTTGTGTGTATGTTCATACAGCTTAGAACTAGGTCTGCCTCAAATGGCGAGGAGTCTCCCAGCTGTAGATGAGAAATGTAGCCAGTGCACTACAACTGCTAGCCTGGGGTCTTTAACGTGCACCACGCAGTAGTGATACACGACCGCACGCCGGTACGATGCTCATCCAGATCGAAACGGGCAGGGGTGGGGATTGAACCCAGGAACCTGGGTTGTGCAGCAGGAGCTTTCGCACCACGTGCTCCGAGCTGGTGTGCACAATCCCACTCGGCTACCGATCCCCTTCGTCCCGAATATAATGACGTCGAGGTCTGCCGACTGCCCAATGCTGCTTCGCTCTTTTAGTTTACGCTCGTACCGAAGAGGAAATATCCGGCGCTGGCGACGGCCTTTGCTCTATAATAGCTATTATATGGCCAGCTGAACTTAGGCGAAAAGCATATACAGGGAAAAAGGGACAGAGAGGCCACTGGACTAGCAACGTGGTTTTACACGTCTTCCTCTTTTTGAACCTTCAGCTAGTGCTTTTTTTTTCGTTTGTTTTTGTTGTTAAAAGCCACGTAAAAACACACAACATATTGTAAAACCATACTTAACTGAAATTTGAATCACCCGATCTTCGCCGAAACATAAAACACCGAAAAAAAAAATATATATATATATAAAGTAATGTTGGAGTTTTAAAGCATTTAGTTAGTCGACGTTTCGGCCTGAGACAGGCCTTCTTCAAGACTGGTTGCCAGAGTCGTTTACAGGGTTGTTTTCGGTTTCCCCACCCGGGCCACGTCACCTGTCAGATCACGTGTAAAAATGCCCAAGTAAAAGAGCCCAAGGGAAAAAACGCTGCTGTACTCCCCCCACTCCACGTGAGCGTTACTGCGCCTTCCGCACGTGACGTTCCTGGGGTCACGAAGTCTGACGTGGCCCTTGGTTTGCTCCGATGGCTGGCGGCGTCTGCTGCGGCCGTGCGTGGAGTGGGGGGAGTACAGCAGCGTTTTTTCACTTGGGCTCTTTTACTTGGGCATTTTTACACGTGATCTGACAGATGACGTGGCCCGGGTGGGGAAACCGAAAACAACCCTGTAACCGACTCTGGCAACCAGTCTTGAAGAAGGCCTGTCTCAGGCCGAAACGTCGACTCACTAAATGCTTTAAAACTCCAACAACGTTTCGAAGTGCGACTTTATTACTTTATAGTCTTCGGCATCCTACGCTATATTTTCTTTATCTATTTTTACGATGGACGCCGACCGCGCCACTTCGAAGCTGATTGGTTGGAAGTTTCCAACTCATGCTCCAACAACCGCTATTATCGGGGACTCTTAAGTTAAATATTTACACCACTACTTCGACCCGTGCAACGAGGAATCGCCCGCCTTCATTTCCCAGCGAGGAGCGTGCATCATGGAGGCCAGGCATCTGTTGGACTTCGTGCCCCGAGGTGTCAACCGCCTCATCCTGCACCTGGGGACGAATGACCTCGCCACCGTCGGCGTCTCTTTGGCACTAACCAGGTACCGTAACCTGTTAAAACTGGTTCGCGAGCAACGTCCGGACATCGTAAACGTGTACGTAACCTTGGTTTTGCCTCGTGCTCCTAACCGGTGCCGAGGCTCTTCGAACTGGAGTTACGTGGCACGATTCAATTCGAAGGCGCGGTGCTTCAACGGTGGCCTCCGCCACCTGTGCCACCAGACACTTAACACGTTCTTCCTGGATCACTGTCTCGACCATCTTCCTATACGCCTTGTCATGGCGGCGGATGGCGTACACGCGAGTTTCGCCGGCGTATCCTACCTGGCGTGGAACGTGCACCGACTACTCCAGCGATGTCACCGCCGGGGAGCTCACATGTGGCGGGACCACGCCACCTCTCTAGAGACCACCAACGACCCCGACTTGAGCGTGGCGGCGGGCCCCCTGCGGGATGCCGCTCCTTCGGACGACTGTGCCCATACATCGTTGCACCTTCGGTGCCCGGTCCCGGCGGACTTGCCGGACCCGGGATTCGGCGGCGGCGGTCTCGCAGAGTTCCCGCCGCTCCCGTCCTCGGCGGTCGTCCCCGAGTGCTTCGCCCAGTCGGACCATATACTCGCCTGCGGCTCGTCGGCAAACGCCACCCCTCCGCCGTCGGAGGACAACCCCAAGCGTACCGCCCTGGCGACCCGCCCTGCGGGGCGCGTGAATCGCATCCCTAGGCCCACCCTTCCACCCAGATACAACCTGCGGAGGATGTTCGGCGACGTTGTCCGTCCCCAGCGGGATTGACGACCACCGCGGGACACATCACGAGCTCCCCCTGTACTGAGTGAGACCCACGCAGACCGCGACAACTTGCTATCTCGGACTTTTTTACAACTTCGAAAATTAGCTGACAAAAGAGTACGCCACGATTTGCATGCCGCATACCTTAAATATTACCTTGACGCGCGCATCGCCCCTAAAGGCTTACAAATTACCTTGAAGCCTAACATGACAGCGCTGTCTCAGAGTGAACTGGAGAGATGGAATATTGTCACGAATGACAAGTGATGAGGCGTCAAATAACTGAGTAAACTAAACGTTTAATCGGGCGAACTTGTGCCCAAAATAAAGAAGGAAACAAAAGATAACAGTAGAGCGTCGCGGGCGTCGAAGTCGGCGAAAGAGCAGAGTCGAACGCTGGGGCGAAAAACTGACTCGACAAGGTTGCGGGTGGCCTCTTATCTAGGGTGAGTCACTATCTCGAAGATTCCGCGGAGAAGGTTCGAGCGTAGCGCGCTCGGGGCGAGAATGAACGCGCACTTTCTAGAACAACAGAATCAGGGATAAACGATGGAAGGTATGTCCGCAGCAAGAATAAACAAGAATCTTCTACAAGTTCGTGACCCTGCGCGCGGCAATATGGTTCTGACTAACGCGTCTCTCGAGTTGGTGAGGATAACTATTGAATATTGCGAAACAGCTTCAACCGCGGTTAAACAAGCCGAACGTAATTTACTCCGCGATCGTGATTTAGCACAGCATGAAACCGTGGCTTTAAAAGTGTTTGAAGAGAGAAAACGGGGGATGCTCAGTGAGGTAAAGGAAAACAAGTTGACTAGGGACAATGTTGGACCTCTTCCGGCAGGTGTGTTTCAACGCAACGTGCAGAGCTGCAGGGCCGAATCCCATAACGCAGTTAGCTCATCAGACGTAGAACTACTCACTCGGGATCCACCGAGGAGAGTGTGCGAACGAGAAACGCAGAATTGTATTCCCGAATCCACTAACATAGTTAACTTATCAAACATAAAACTGTCCACCCACGAGTCGTCGCTCCTCTCGCGGGGTCACAACTTCTGCCCCACAACAGGCCGATATGATGAATTTTCTTTGCTTCAAGACCTAGACAATTTTGCTCGCAACCTTCGACTTCAGGAGTTCTTTTTCGACAGGCCCCGCGAAGGCGCGTCTGCTCTTCCATCCACATCGACTGGTTGGACTCCCAAAACTGGCAGAGACAAGCATTTAGACATTTTTATTAATGCTGTTCAGAAAGACATCGTAGCGGCATTTAGAAAACAGCAGCCTAACCACTACAACCTTTCCGCTCCAGAGCGGAGGGCACTCAGGTCCCTTAGCGAGACAGACGACATCGTGATAAAACCTGCCGACAAGGGGGGCGCCATAGTCATTCTTAACACCAGCGATTACTTACAGGAAGGCAATAGACAACTTAACGATGCAAAATTCTATTGTCATCTCAGAAACGATCCGACCAGGCAACATGCCGACATCATACGGGAGCAGCTGGGCCAGCTAGTAGAACAGGGGGAAATTACCGAAAATACGGCAAAGGCATTAACTGCTAAAAACGCCGTGCCAGGTAGATTTTACATGCTACCAAAAATTCATAAAGAAGGGAACCCAGGCCGCCCCATTATATCTGGATCAGGAACCCTCACCGAACCAATATCTAGCTATATTGATAGCTTGATTAGGAACATCCCACCCAGCTTCCCATCTTACATTCAGGACACGAACCACTTCCTTAGAGAAATTTCTAAAATTAATATCCCTAGAGATGCTTTTCTTGTTACGATGGACGTGTCGTCTTGGTCTTGGATGGCATAGAGGCCCTTGTGAATGCGTACGACACTCACAGGAGTGACGATTAACCAGATAAGCATGCCGTGGCTACTCTCTCGAAACTGGTGCTTGAGTTAAATAGCTTTGAATTCAATGGAAGTTTCTTCCTTCAAACCAGCGGCACTGCAATGGGAACGAAGATGGCACCTAACTACGCTAATATATTTATGGGAAATTTAGAATCCAACTTTTTGGCATCGCGTTCACTTAAACCACTTTTCTATAAAAGATACATTGACGATATATTTCTTATCTGGTCGCATTCGGAAGAAGAGCTTCTCGAGTTCATTAGAGCTTTTAATTATGCGCACCCCTCCATTTCTTTTACACATAGTTACTCAAAATCTGAAATTACCTTTCTAGACACAAGAGTGCTAATTAATGACTCTAAATTGGCCACTCAACTGTACCGAAAACCTACGGATCGTCAGAAATACTTGCACTACGACAGCTGCCACCCACGGCACTGCAAAAATAGCATACCTTATAGTCAGGCTCATAGGTTTAAACGTATATGTTCAAACAACGACGATTTTAAAACAAGCACCGATCAATTACGCCAAGTCCTGAAAGAACAGAAGTACCCGGAAAAAATCATAGACGATGCGATCAATAAGGCACAGGTCCTTGATCGTGGCCTCTTGTTGAGTGAGCGGAGCCCTCAGACTGAGGAGCGTCGGGCGAACCTCGTACTCACTTTCAACAATAAGACTCCGAATGTCGCACCCATATTAAGAAAACATTTTAACATTTTACAACAAAGTGAACGCCTCGCAAGGATTATCCCCTCCGTTCCCCAAGTGATCTACAGACGCTCACGCAATCTTAGGGACGCCAATGTTAGGTCTAAGACAACCTACACTGAAAGCACTGGCAGTCGCCCTTGTGGAAGAGCAAATTGCGACGTCTGTCAACACGTGACACCTAAAACCACGGTAGAGAGTACGAATTCCAATTTCACCTACATAATCCACGGAAACTTAAACTGCAGCACAAGTAATGTAATATACCTCCTCACATGTGGCACCTGCGGAAAGCAGTACGTGGGCCAAACCAGCACACCTTTCCGATTGAGGTTTAACAACCACAGGGCGCATGTAAATTCATTTCCCAAACTCCCCCTTTCAAAACATATGGCTTTACCCAAACACACGTTTGACAAACTGGACGTTACATTTTTACAATCCAATTTCAAAAGCAACCGTGATCGCGAGCAGAGAGAATCGTATCTTATTTACAAATTTAATTCAATCCGGGCCGGTATTAATGAAGATCCAGGTATAATGTCATCTATGCATGCAATCTACCTTGATCCCTCTGTAGCGGAGTGACTGTAGCTAATTCAATCCCATTCGTTCAACCCTTTAATTTTTCCGTGTACCTTTCTGTATAACCTGTCGATGAGTCAACGGGTCATGACCTTCAACAGGCATCTTCCACCTGTTGCTCCTTGTTGAATGTTCTGGGACTGTGGTTAACACTGTTATATTTACGCTTTTTTTTTGCAGTAGATTTGTTTATGCTCTTCGGCCGAGCGTTTGCCTAATTTAATGCGTACGCTTTTTTATTTTCTTTTTTTTTTTTTGCAGGGGTTTTGTCTATGCGCGTTGGCATTGATTTACTCTGTGTGCTTATTTCACCTTTTCTTTCTCTATGTAGGGGTTTTTTCTATGCGTTTGGCGTTATTTACTGTGTGCGCTTATTACATTCCTCCCCCCCCCCCCTTTTTTTTTTTTTGCTTTGGTTGATTTTGCGTCTTTCCGCGGCGTGCGTTGCTGGCCATCTGGGCCGATCCAACTATGTGAACGTTACTGCGCCTTCCGCACGTGACGTTCCTGGGGTCACGAAGTCTGACGTGGCCCTTGGTTTGCTCTGATGGCTGGCGGCGTCTGCTGCGGTCGTGCGTGGAGTGGGGGGAGTACAGCAGCGTTTTTTCACTTGGGCTCTTTTACTTGGGCATTTTTACACGTGATCTGACAGGTGACGTGGCCCGGGTGGGGAAACCGAAAACATCCCTGCAACCGACTCTGGCAACCAGTCTTGAAGAAGGCCTGTCTCAGGCCGAAACGTCGACTCACTAAATGCTTTAAAACTCCAACAACGTTTCGAAGTGCGACTTTATAACTTTATAGTCTTCGGCATCCTACGCTATATTTTCTTTATATATATATATATATATTTGTATTGAGCTTGATTGAAGGCTCGCTGACGCCCGCTGCCTCGTTTTCTTCTATGGCCATGGTCTCGAGCATATATCGTGCATACTGGTATTTGTGTTGTGCGATGATGGTGACGCTGATGGACTCTGCACTGCATTCACAGTAGCGGCAATGGGTTGGTAGATGACCTTTTAGAGATGCTGCGGGTTCTCTTGTCCTGTCATTAATACATCAGCCAGTTTGGCCAATGCAACACTTTCCACACGATAGGAAAATATAATATACAATCCCCTTCGCACATTGGCCATATCGTCTCCTGTGAGAGATGTTGCAGGTTTTACGTAATTCTTGTCTTGATTTACCTTACGCAAGATTGAATATGCTTTGTTTGGTGCAAAGTACAGAACCTTGATGTCCTGTGGCGCAGCTAGCTTTTTTAATTTGAGTGTTACTGCATGGATGTAGGTACTATAGCGATCTTTTGTTTAGCTTTTGTTTTCTGCGTTCCACCTGTGCCCGATGCTTTGCACTTTAGTTTTGTGTAGATGTATTCACACACGCTGTTTAAGAGACCATTCGGATATCCGGAGAGAAAGGGAGCAAAGGGAATAAAGGACAAACACAAATCTCAAAAAAACAGCTGGGTGACTGGTGCGTGTCCTAAAAAACAATGCGCCTGGTCCTGGAACCGAAAAAGGGACCTCTTCATTTTCAGTGGAGGGCTCTACCAACTCAGCTAACCAGAAGTTAGACGTGAGTGGAGCAAACGGGTTTTATCAGCTGCCACCAGTCTAACATCAACAAGGGTGAACGGATGGCATTTTTAAGGTTATGATTGATATGACAATTAAATGCCAAGGTTCGATACCACTACAAGGCGGATATTTTCGGTCGCGCACAAGTCACCCAGCTATGTTTGGATATTTGCGTTTGTCCTTTGTCCTTTTTGTTCCTCTTCTCTAGGGATTATTTTTGTCATTCTTGTTCAGCTCGTTTGCACCTTTTTATTTAACTTCATTATCAAGGATCTTCCCGTCCCACCGACACCGACGCACATGTCGGTTTTTCTGCGACATGAGCTCCTTAATGCTTTCGCTTTAAAAAAAGAAATGCTGGAGTAGGTCTTTTTTTTAGGTTTCTTTTTTCTACTGATTTTATTAACCTTCAAATCGGCCTAAAAGTGACGCTATTGTCGCGCTATCATCATTATCAAAGCGGGTATAGACGCATGGCCGCCCCATAGGCTCTCCACGTTCGGCCGCGAGACGGTGTAGATTCTTGCGTTTATTTTTTCGGCTAATATCGGTGGGAAGGCAATTTTAACGGAAAATGGTGCGGTACTGTTCGGTGCTTCAGTGAAGATCGAATCGTGTTGTCAGCGTATGGCCTGGATTTAAGTAATCACTCGTGTGGATGCGTCATCAACTCTAGGCCGGCGTTAGGAAGCATGGATCACCACGACGAATGCTTGTCTCCGGCTGAACTGCAATATTTATATTAAATATTTGCCTCTTTTAAAAGAGATGCATCTTTTCATGATCGTAGGAATTTAACAAAACAATGAATTCTAACCCGGATAATATAATACGCGTACTGTGGGCTATGATATTGCAGTCTATATATTTTTTATTATTTTTATTTTACCTTTTACAGTTATATAAATATTTAGCATGAAGAAATGCTATGGCTGCATTAGAAATTACCGTGCTATAGAGTCCAGCGGCATCCAAGCTTTCTTTTTAATTTGCCACGCTGTGGTAATTTTTTGGGGGTCAGAAAAAATCAATTACGTTGCGATGAGGACAGTGTGCCTCCACTAGTTACAATCTGGAAAAGGTTCGTTGGCAGGAAAACTCAAACAAGTGAGACAAACCCTTCTGATATATCTGCCGCGAGTGGAACAAGCGGGTGTAACCGAGCAACGCAGTGGCATGCATGTCATTAGATGCTTTTCCCGTCAATGGGAGTTCACACGCTTCAATTTACTCGGTAAAGGCCGCAGATGCCAAGAGGCTAATATTATATATATATCTGGCTAAATTATCTTCTACTCAAACACATTAGAGTGTGCAACTTCAACAAACGAGCCGCACCACGACACAGCATCTGCCGCAGCGACACTCTCTTACTAATGAGGGCTAGCGACTCTCGCGATACTTTCCGATCTCACTCCGCCCTCAGCTGACGCATATCGGGAGTGGGCAGTTCATTAATTCAATTTCAATTATTCAAGTGATGCTTTAATTTCGATGTTTTTTTCGTCAGTAAAAAATGCTTGCTTGAATACTTCTGACGTGTTTATTTCTTTTGGGACGGATGTAAACCACTACAGCATGCTTGTGATTGTCATCGGGAGTGATTATACTCTATAAATAATAACTTAAAAATGACTTCTCTTTAAAGGGCTTTCCTTGTTGATGTTCCTGCAGGCGTTCCAAAATGAAGTTTAAAATGGGAATGCAATATGTCATTTACGGCATAGTAAAAATAGTAAAAAAGAATATTTTTAACGTCTTTTATGCAATATAGCAAGTCACAAATTAACTAAAAGATTTATGAATTGATTAGTCTATTAAAGGGTAGCGATCAGACGGGTTAACTTTTTAGTCACACCACATTGAGTGTTTTATGTTTTAATCAACATTGAATGCTTTATGAAAGCTGTGGTTTGTACGAGATAACAAATAAATGTGGGACCAGCAGTTGTAGACAATCCACAACACAACGATTAGGAAAGCTTCCGATTTAATTTTTTCGCTTTGCTCAACTTTCACGCATGTGAAACGATACAACACAAGCTTCAGTAGAAAGAAACGGCAATAGAAATAAGAAGCGTTTAAGAAGGAGGGCTCAGCTCAGGCGGAAACGGGCTTGCGTCGTCGAGATCCGTGCTTCTGAAAGCGCACCCGTAGCAGACGACGAACGGCGGAATCCCCACTTTCACCTGCTTCCAATTTGAGCCGCATGATGGCTACACGGTTCGATCTCAAGTTAATAGTAAAAGGAGTTATTTTATCTTTCAGATTCTTCAGGTGCTTAAATGGACGTGATTTTACATTTTCTACAAAATATTTAAATGCGTTTGCAGGTTATGGACAAACTACCTCAAACGTACATGCTTCAGTCACTTGGAGATTTTACTAATTTAATTTGTGGTTATCAAGTTTTCTACGATTCGACAAAAGGGAAAAAAACTTTCAAAATGTATGATTTTTTTCTTTGGTACATGGACGGTCGTACGTGAGTACTAAATGCATTCATGAAATAAAAACAACTGTGTCATTCGTATGTCACAAACAAATTGGAGTATTAACGTGTTTAATTTGCAGCTTTCATCAAAAGTACTATGTGAAAAATGTGACTGACTACAAAATTTATTTGGGCACCCATCGAAGTAAGCTCAAGTATTTCCTATAAAACTTCATTGTTTTAAATCTTGTCAACAGTCACATAACAAATAACGTCCGTTGTATTTTTTAGCAAGATGCATATTTAGTTATGACTTCACTTCGTTTTACTTATTCACTGAGTTTTTAGGCAATTGCGTAGTTTTTATAGCTATGTCGAAACCGAATTAGGGTAAATCGTTGATATTTAGGAGCGATCATTCAATTTGGAATTTAATCGTTATTTAATCTCCTTTGGTGGTGGTTGCTCCTCCTGTAGTTCTACTTGTCAGAGCACTGGTACTTGTTTCTGGGTTTTTACATAGGACTAATGTTTTGTGTTTTTTTTTTTAAAGGAGTGGGTTCTAGTAATACCATGTATGTTCTGTGAATATAGGCGAGAATTCGATGTCGCGGCTTTCATGTTCCCAGGATAGGTTAAATATTATATGTGCCATCAATAAAATTATAATCTACCATGCAGTCTAAGGTTTTAACCTAACTTCGAAAGCATAGGTGCGCTTCAATATACAAATTAACAGACTGCGGGCACGGTTTCAATAAAAGACAAGTATAATGAACAGTTGAGCTGGTTAAGATTAGGTATGATATTAACCGGAGACGCTGCGTTTGAGACGTAGGTGATTTTTTTTCTTATTGTCCGTCGCCTCCGGGTACAATTAAGTGAAATGCTTAAAATTCCGCAGTAATCAATCACTAAAACAAAAAAAAAATAAAAAATCACACGTTGCTCGCTACTCAGGTTGTGCACAATTTTTTGGTTTTTCTACTATACTTGGATGAGTATATGGGTCTCATCATGTTTCGTCCACTTTTGAACAGAACCATCATTGCCAGCAACGGCTAGACGTGATATATTATTTTCTGACATGGAGTCATGTATGGTAATAAAGAACCCCAAAAATGGTAAAGGTGAGTGCCAAGAACTAACTTGAGCACAACTGGCGTAGGTTGGCTGCTGAAAAGCTTTGCGCCAACTAAACTTTTTTGTTTACTCTGCATTGCTTTATGCAAGCGATTAGTTCGCACGAAAACTATGATCTGCGTGCAACTTTTTAAATACTTAAAAACGACGAATCCCATTTTACTGCTACCAATTAGCACTAAAGTCAGTGCGAAAAATAAAATAGTTTTTTTTCTAAGATTGCCTCCACCTACGCAGCCAAAAACACAAGCATCTCGAATAAACCACGCAAACAGGACGAAATCCAGACATTTGTTATGCGTGCGAAATCATGTAAATTAACAAAAAATGTGATTTTCTGTTGACAACATAACCTCAGGGAAGAAAAAAGAAATGCACTTACACGCAACGGACAACGCACAAAGTGCTCAACCACAGATAAGACTTTATTGAAGTCTAATTTCGTTTAGGAAAAGAGCACCTGAGTCGTCAACGGCAAATTCTTTACAAGGTCATCTTTGCAACACTCTTAATGATATACAGTAAAATCCCTCTCCCCCCGAAACAAACACGAGGTAAATTCACGAAACCCAACAAGTCCCCTTAATAGTACACAAACCTCTCCTCCCCCCCCCCCCCCCCCCCCCCCTCCCAATCTTTGTCGTCACAACACAGCATAAATACAGACATAATAAATACATTTTATACCTCAAAAACTCCTGAGTTGTTCGTTTTAGAGAACGGAGTATATGCTAACACAGGTTTTGCAGACATGATACTAATCAATCCTTTTGCTACATGCTCCAACGGATCTGATACTCCGTTTATAATCATCGTGCAGTTATATTCGGAAAACCAGTTATTGCACTCCGCTAAATACTTAACGATCTCCGAATTAGGCGACTTCGATAAAACCACCCGCTTATGTTCTGCAGTTCTACCGTTCCAGCCGCTGCCGGACTGCCCAATCTGGGGTAAGCCGCGTGCCAAAAGGATGTCACATACTGAACACCGTTCATTATGTGACATCGTGGCGGATCACTGTGCTTTTTTGCACGGCCTTCCAGATCACCAGAGAAAGGCGTCAGTCTATTAAGATACACAATCATTCTTAGTTTTCTTGGTTACTTGGTTCAGTTTAATGCTCTGAACTTCTTTTGTTCGTTGGAACGAATCTTTTATTTAGCTTATAGATCGAGGTGTCAAAAAATGAAGAACTTTTACAGCACCCTGTAACGCAGAATCAGTGCGCAGCTCTTGAGGAGGGGAGGGAAGGTGTTAAGGAGTGGTTATACCCCTTTTCCCTCCTCCTGACCTCCTCATCCTCCCTGCTACTCCTCCCCTCCTCCTTTTTCTTCCTCCTCCTCCTCGCCTCCTCCTCCTTCCCTCATCTTTCAACCTCCTCCCCTCCGCCTCCTTCCTCCTCCTTCCCCTCCGCTCCCCCTTTTCCCCCTCCCCTCCTCCTTCTCCCCTCTCCCTCGTCCTTCTCCTCCTCCTCCTCCCTTCGCATTGCATCATGGGAAATGTCCTGTAATGCACGTCGCGGGACACTCGTGACGTCACTTGTGAAGTCATGTGTGACGTGTTGCATTATGGGACATTTTTATAATGCACCGCGCGGTTACTCCGACGGTGCCGCCGTCAGTTTAGCCATTGACGTGGAAAACGTAGAAAAGAGGAGTCTAAGAGCTGCGCTCTAAAAGCAGACAGTTTTGTGTATCTCATTCTTCTATGCAATTCCTTACCATCTGAAGGCTCTGGTGTCGCGTCCTGATGTAAGAATTATTTTAATGAGAAAGCATTGCCTGGGGGGGTCTCATAAAGCGAGCCGACATCATCAGCTTTGAAACCGCGCCAAACAGTACCTTAAATCCTTTCTACAAGTGAAGCCAGCTCCCAGCTATGAAGATATACGAAAAACATCACCAAACGGCACCTAGTTTCATCGATCTCAAATGAGCGGAGTAAAGCTGATTGATCTCGGCTTCGGTCGCATTGGCTGGCGCGCGTCGACGAGGCTCCCATTAGCCGCTGCGCGTCCGTTTCAGCGACCGCCACCCCGTGGCGCTGCGTGTCCGTCAGCGCGCCGCTAACACGAAACGTTCAAGGTCAGAGCGGCGAGGAGAGTGCGCGCCCTGTCGTCCACGCAAATACGATGCAGGCGAAATAAGGGAGCGGAGGAATGACGTGCATGCTTTCGCATTCACAACTCATCAATGCTTAGGTGTACCTCGAGCCTTATTAAGACTGACTTTCGTCTTAGCAGGCTGACGGTCTTCTCCGGTAATCCGCAATGTTGTGCAACAAGGCACGCATACCCTGTCATTCAGTGCATTGAAGGTGTTATGTGTCACATACATTTGGAATATTATGTGTCGTAAATCAGTCAGGCTTGCCGCTGCATAAACGTTTAAGTTTTCAAAACCAACGAGGGGGGGTTCGTAGGAGTCGCCTAATGAAGAGATTTAAAACATTTGGAAGAGTGTAACAAGGAGTTTCTGGAATGAAACTGCACTATAATTCTGAGGAGATAATCTAATCAGGTTAAACCTGTAGTAACTGTGATTATAGTATTAAAAAAATTCGGTTGTGTGTATGTTTATACAGCCTAGAACTTGGTCTGCCTCACAGGGGCGACGAGTCTCCCAGCTGTAGATAAGAAATTTAGCCAGTGCGGCACAACCGCTAGCCTGGGGTCTTTAACGTGCACCACGCAGTAGTGATACACGACCGCACGCCGGTACGATGCTCATCCAGATCAAAACCGGCAGGGACGGGGCTCGAACCCAGGATCCCTGGGCACTGCAGCGCGAGCTTTCGCTCCACGTGCTCCGAGCTGGTGTGCGCTAGACCACTCGGCCACGGATCTTCCCCGACTATAGTATTAATTCTGCAGGAAACTGTGTTGGTGCTCCTGAATTGTCTCAGACAAGGAAGCCAAATTTGTTCTATAGGACTGTGGGCCTTATGTGTGCCAAATGACTTCTTAGTTTGCCGTTATTTTATTTGCTTTGTTTTGTTTTGTGTTGCATCGGGACGATGCAGTTTTTAAAGGCGGGAGTAATGCCACGTGCTCAGCTGGCCAAGCAGACAGCGCGACCTTGGCCTAACGGTTATAGTGCTTGCCTGCCTCGTGTGAAGCCGGGATTCGATTCCCGGGAGCGCCGCGTCATATTTATTCTTTCAGTTTAATGTTCTGGTACATTCGGGAAATCTGTTGCTTGTTTGAGGTACGAATGTTCTAGTCACCGGACATTCTGGTTCGACTGCTCCAGAAGCCAACGCCTGTGCAAAAGGGGCTCCGGGTGGCGATCTAAAGTTAGTCTCGCCCCAGCGTTCGATCCTGCTGTTACACCGACTTCGACGCCCGCGACGCTCTAATCTTCTGTTTCTTTTTTTTAGGAGGGGGGGCGGTAGGGGAGCACAAGTTCGCCTCAGTAGGGGCCCTGTCACATTGAGGCAACATGAAGGTACAGCAAAATAACACGTTGTTGAACAGTCGGGCAACTTGTTGCTCACTCCCCGTGTTATCCGACAAACCTGTCACATCGCTGCAACAACAGCACAACATGAACTACTAAAATGTTGCCTCGGTATGACAGCTTTCGGCAAACAAAAAAAAAGCAGCAAATTGTGTTGGACAACGTGTAAAGCCCTGATCACTGGCTGAGTAAAATTCGGGTCGGCAACACGACAAAACAGATTGCTTCGATGGCAGATGTAGTTCACTATCAATAACGCCTTACACAAATAAAGGCTTGGAAAACGTTAGTTAGTAATAATTAAGGCTTTCATGCATCTAAAATATTTTTATGAATGCTTTTGCTGTGTAATCTTGGAAAGCGATTGTCGAAATGGTCATAGCTAGGGTCGTGAACGTTTAGACTGGTGTTGAAAATAGTATCTTCAAGAGACCAGCTCAGATTGCTGCTAGTGAAATAAAATGACATGCCTACGCACCCGCTGATAAAGTATAATTAAAATATTCCAGGACAGCAAAGGTTAAAAATGACGCATTAAATGACCACTATGATCATGATAGTTGATGCTTGAAACTTGGAAACAACCGCTACCAGACACCCGATGTGTTTCAAAATTACCCAGGACGTTTTGGGGAATGAAGCGATCACATAACAGGTGGTAGGTAAAGGCGATGAAGTTTTATTCCAGCGATTGTTATGAAGGCCGATTGTGTCGGTGTCGCAGTATTGAAATGCTGTTAGTTCAGCTCACTACCACTCTACAAAAGACACTTTGGGGTACCGCTGGTGCTTAATCATTTTTACAGTAAAAAATTTGAATTGTATAAAACAAAGCACCGGACAGAAAAGTAAATCCTGACCATATATCAGGAATCTACCTTTTTTTGGTTATGGCTATCTGCTTTGTCAGCGAATGGAGAACTTTTTGAAAAATTAAAAGGTAAAAAATACTCTCCGTGTCAACTTCTCTAATCACAGTCACTGGTTGATGCCATCTCGTCGTAAATTCCCACCCTTCGAACGCACTAGCATTGCAGAGTCACATTTCCAGCGACACCGCGCCGCACACAAACGAAGGTAAACAATTACGATGGCGGAACGTTACCCGTGTTGTCCCCGCCGTCAACGCGGTTTAAGAGGGTTGTTGGGCAACAAATCGGACACCACGGTTGCAAGGTGGCAGCAACATGTTGCCTGACTGTCGTTGTTTCCGCGATGTGACAGGGTTGCCGGCAACAGGATTTCTTGTGTTCGACGTTTGCCAAGTTTTCAGGAGTTGCTTTTATGCAGAAAAAAAGAACCTGCATTGGGTCCTGTGTAGCTCCTAATTTGCGTGACATTTTTCTTTCAAAGTGTTACAGGGGCATATTCCACGGTTTGACCTCCTATCCAGTCGCACACACATTTCGATTTGTTGATGACTATCTTGTGCTCACAACAAAAATACCAAGCGCAAACGACATCAACATGATGAAAAGAGTATTCCTAGGTCGGTCCCAAGAATTGAATTTCACCCACGAAGCTCCGCCTAACTACCTCGACTTTCTTGATACGCGACTCACCTTTCAAAATGACAACGTCTGTTGGATGTATTCACCTAGATATAAGAAACGAATACTCTAATGTGAATCTGCACACTCAAAACTAGTCAAAAGAAGCATTGCGTGTAGTTGCTTGAGCGCTGCCCTGAAAAAGTCTCGTATTTATTCAGCAACGTAGAGCTTTGACGCGCCAGTATCAAGGCTCAGGGCGTCAGGTTACCCGACCTCCATCCTGTCTGACGTTGTTGAATGTATGATAAAACCAAACAGAACAGCCAAGAGAAGTAGGGAAAAAAAAAGTCGACCGGCGGTCGTCCCTTATACCTATGGCATCTCTCATAGCGACAAGAAAATTGCACTAAATACGATGTGCCGGCTGTGTTTTCAGTCCAAGACAAGCTATAAAAGCTGTGCCCCAAAGTCAACAGCCCGCGCACAAAGCTTGATAAATGTGGTGTTAGGCACATCAACAAATACGTCCACGGTTATAGCGAAGCCGTGTATGTCATCCAGCTCACCTGTGGAAAAATTTATATAGGACAGTCGGGAAGATGCATCAACGTAAGGCTCAGAGAACATGCACAATCTGTAAAATCCTCTCCATTGAGGCATCTCGCTCAACATGTAAGGGACTCTGGATGCGCCGTGCTACTGCCCAGCACAAGGATTCTGAGGAGGTGTCGTAATAAGTGAACTGACGAGATTTTTGACGCTGAAGCCCCTGCGACCAAAGGAGACGCCTGCAGCAGTGGTCCATCGTTTTTGTTTTTTTTTTGCTATACTTCTTTCACTGTTACTTTAATCATGCCCACCAATTCCTTTTGTTTCGAATAATTTTCTTTTTTTCCCTTCTTTAATTTTGAGTCTTTCCAGATCCTTTCGCTCCTTCCTCGTAAATATTTGTAACTTTTAACGTTAGGGTCTTTAATATCTTCGTCTTCCTCATCTTCCGCATTAAAACGTCAGTTACATGTAAGCGATTGTCCTGTGTAGTCTCCCTCTTGTCCGGGTCTATCACGTTTTTTTTTTATTTTCGTAATGTTTAACCAACTAGGCAAACTAATAATTTTGCTACACGAGAGGCACCTCGCTCAAGGCCGACATCACCCCTAGACCGGAGACAACGGAGCAAGTCTGCCTGTCGGTTGATCAACGCATTCATTCTCGTTCAGTAGAAACGTGAAATGTTCTGATAAAATCATATATCCAGTTTCTGTTTTAACGATCACCTATAAACCTTTGTGCGAAACGATGGCGATAAGCATAGATACATTGGCGGGCAAAATTGGTATCGTGTCCACGGTCCAGCGTGCGGCATCCGCTGCTCGGGCTGTTCCATGAGCACTAAGTCGCGGAGAAATTGTTTAACAGTTAAAATAGCCCTTCGAAGAAGAAGAAAGCGTTTTCGCATTCCGGATAATCTTGTAGACCACTGTACATGAATACTTTATAAGACGGATAATTCCCCACGTATAACACAACATGACTTTTTGTTATAAAGTCCCACGTGCAAAATGTTAGTCGTCTTGCTCAGATGCATGCTGAAAACTTTGTCGGCAAAGAAGCGATGGGTCTGTCGTTTAAAAACTGTCATGTAAACAGTTTCTTTCTTAAAACAATAATATATCTTTATTAATCAAAATATTATCAACCTATATTGATTCAACCAAATCTGTACTACACATGACGAAAACAGATCTAACCACAAAAGGCGGAGTGAAAAATAAGCACCAAAGGGGGAAAGCGCAACTAAAGGTTTATAAACCAGCAAAAAATGCAAGTACTTCAGGCACGAGCTAACAGAAAATAAATAAATAATAAATAAGGGCTCTGGAGCAATATTGGCGTTTTGTTATGCAAGTACTTAGGATATCATGGGGGAGGGGCAGAATACCCCCCCCCCCCCCCCGCCCCGCAAGATATCCCTCAAGCTTTGGCGTTTGGGTAATAGGGTTTTCATAAATACACCAGTGTTTTGCTGTTATTTTTTGTGCTCTTAAAACCTGAGTGTTGGCGGGGAAAGCCAGTTTGATGTTTTGTTTTACCCAGAATACTAATAAGACAAAAAAAAAGCGCAAAAAGATCGTTCACAAATATTAAGCCTCCTTTTTTTCTGATTTTTTACAGTCTGTAACCTGATGGTGACAAAAGATACATTTTCTACACCGCCTCGAAAGTGCCTCCGAAAATTCCGAAAGCACTGCGGATCACAGGTGTTCAACTACACCATCGATAATTGCCCTTTCCCAGAACCAAAAAAATAAAAACCCTATGAAGAGTTTGCAAGTGTCCGGTCCCACCTTGTTTCACCCTCACTTAACATTTTTAAATACCCACAATTTTCAGAGTCATCCCAGGCAGCAAGCAAATAAGAAGTAAGGGCGCAAACGAGCTTTTGTACATTGCACATGGTTGAAAAAACCCGAGACTTTTTAGTGTTGCGTCGTTTACCCTCAGTCTCGGGGTTTTTTCAAGCATGAGCACATAAGACTATGTTGGCACAAATTTGGCATTCTTGGGGGCCTTACTTAGGCATGGTAAGGTTTTGCTCCAAGAAATATTCATATTTTTGTGCCAAGGAACTTTTTGAGCTTTTTCTGGTTCATTACACTATTGTCAAAGTGCCAGAAATAAGCCGAGAATGTTAGGTATCGTTCAAACAACCCCCAGCGAAGCCTATTCTGACACTTGTTTTACACATTAGGTTCAAAGTTGAAAATGAGAAAAGAAATAAAGAAATAAAACCGAATATTTGCATTTCTTCAGAAGGTGAGACAAAGGATTTAGGTGACTGCCGTAGAACCTCAACCTGACTTTGAAGACCAAATCTGGCGATTGTTTGACAAACTAGGGCCGAATTAGAAATGCTTGGAACGAGATTATCACGCTAAGTTGCTTCTTAAAATTGCATTGCTTTCTTAAAATGGATAACAAGTGCTTCCAACGGTAGATAACAAATGGGCAAAGCGCCCACTTGTTATCTACCGTTCATGACAACTCAGCGAAAGTTCCAGAAAATTGACATTCCCCGACGCATCAATGACTGCGTTATTGTGTTACTTAGGATAGGTCCTAATCGTGCAAGTGAAAGTAAACTATGAAGCATTGTGGGCAGTTTTGATCGCAACCGTATGAAACTGTTATTTTGCGACAAAGGAGGGAGTATGCTTTGTGGCAGGTCAGAACATCTACCTAGAAGAGGCGGAGGTAGCCTTGGAAAAAAAAAAAAAAACTTTAATCGCCTGCCTGACTTTACATCGAAACTTGCTGAGACCAAGGCTCTACACATGTGCCACAGGCTGGATTTGAACCAACTACAGAAACAAATCGTTGCATCTAAAGGGAACCAATTGAATTTTTTTTCACTGCCAAAAGACAAACAAGAAAGTATGTCCTTTTCGCGTAATTGTGACTGAGAAGGGATCTGGGTAGGGGGAAATGCCGCGGTACCTTCTGCGTCATTTGACTGTCCTCCAACTTGATGACCCCTTCTTGATATCCAGCTCAGAAGTAATGATTCGGTGTCTGAAAGATGACTCAACCTAAACACAATATGGGTTCTGTCTAGATGCTGAAGGCTCATTTAATTCAATACCACAGAGAAGCTTGTTTGACATCGTCAGCGAAAGCGCCAACTATAATTGAGCCCTAGGTTTTCAGAACACCTGTTGCATACCGGCCGCGTCTTTACTAGAGCTTTCGAAGTTTTATTTGTGCTCGACGGTTGGCACGTTTTCAGGAGAAACTTAGAGAAAAAAGTAATCTGCATTGCGTCATACGTATCTCCCATTTCGTGTAACATTTTTCTTTCAAAGTGTGACAGGGGCATATTTCAGGGTTTGACCTCCTATCCAGTCTCACGCCTATTCAGATACGTTGACGACTATCTTGTGATCATTACAAGAATACCTGACGCAAATGGCATCAACATCATCAAAACCCTATTTCTAGGTCAGGCCCAAAGATTGAACTTCACCCACGAAACTCCGACTAACTACATCCTCCTATTTCTTGATAGGCGACTCACCTTTCGAAATTACTACGTCTGTTGGACGTATTCGCCTAGATCCAAGAAACGAATACTCTAATATGAGTCTGCACACTCAAGACTAGTCAAAGGAGGCATTTTGTCTAGTTGTTTGAGCGCTGCCCTGAAGAAGCATTGCATTCATTCAACAAGGTTTGACGCGCAAGTATCAATGCTCAATGCGTCAGGCTACCCCAGCTCCCTCCTGTCTGACGTTGTTGAATGTATCATAAAAACAAGCAGAACAAGCAAGATAACTAGAAAGTAGAGTAGAGCAGCTGCGGATCACTTGTGTCCAACTATACCACCAACAATTGCCCTTACCCAGAAAAAAACAAATAACAGCCCGATGAAGATTTTGAAAGTGTCAAAACCACCTTGTTTCAATCTCGCTGAATAGTTTTGAAGCCCTCCCTACAATTTTTGGACTGATCCGAGACAGCACGCAAATAAAACTAAGTTGGCACAGGTTTGGCATTATTGGATGCTTTACTTAGGCATGGTAAGGTTTTGCTTAAGAAATATTATTATTTTTGTGCAAGGCACTTTTTGCGCTTTTTGTTTTGTTCATCACACTATTGTCAAAGTGCCAGAAATAACCCGAGAATGCTAGCTATGGTGCAAACACCCCCAGCGAAACATATTCCGGCGCTTGCTTGACAGTTTAGGTCCGAAGTTGAAAAGTGGAAATAAAAAAAAAAAAAACAAAAAAAAAAACAGGAATTAAACGGAATACTTGCATTTCATCGGGAAGTGAGACCCAAAGGTGTGAGGCGAGTGCCGTAGAACCCCAACCTGACTGTGAAGGCCAACTCTGGCGATTGTTTGAAACTCTAGCACCGAAATGCCTACACTTGGAACGAGAATATCACGCTAAGTTATGGCTTTGCTTTCTTATTTAGTTTGTCCAAAGTTGAAAATATTTGTCCTAAGAACTGTGTTAAATGGTACGCGCTTGTACTTGATTGCGGTAGAAACTATATATATATATATATATGTTGTAGTCATATTTTATTGTTTCGTTTGCACTTTTTCGATTCCCAAATATGTCTAGGGCTCACACAAAGTCCTCTTCAAAATCAACGCCTCGGGGAAAGTCGGAGCTTTTGTTGATTCGGGTTCCAGTTTTAGAGTACTAAAATCTTTAGCAATCTGAACCCACTATTCGTTTATGAGCGTAGGGCTTTGCAAAATTCATGACGCTTAAATGTAACGACAGTCTTCACACGCATGCCAAGACAACATGAAGTATACATAGTACACAATAGGCATTACATTAAAATATATACACATCTGAGCTAGTCATACTTAAAATAATTCTTAAAGTAATACCTGGTGATACCTACCAAGCTAATTAGCGGGAATGAAATCCAAGTCAAGGCGATTCGCAACCCGACGCCTTTGCTGGTTCACCACAAGGTAGAGGTGAGCGGTAGGGCAAGCGGCTGGACCAAGTATTACCCATCAAACCATACCTCAGTAGGCGATTGTGGGCGCACTCAGGTGACTTCCAAATAACGAGGCGTAGCTCCTCACCTGATCTCACGTCATTCATAACAATGACCACGCAAGCGTGATTGCGTCGTCTATTTGAATCCCGTAAGCACAGATATAAATGATCATTATATTTTATAACAATAATCCTGAAGTCAGAAACTGTGTTGCTTGCATGTTTGCAGAACATTCCACTGAATAGACTTTCTGCATTTATTTGAAAATTTATGGTAAAATCGGAGCCAAATGTACGATAATCAACACGCATAAGATGTATATATTTTGTTTTTATTTCAGTATGCATACAATGACTATTTTTACTGTAGATCAGTTAGGGTATAAAATTGAAATCGTAGCTGCTATGGGTTACACCAAATCATCGAATCAAAGTAAATGGAAAGCAATATTTGCATACAATAGAGCATGAAGGTCATCAGTAAGAGATGCAAGCAGCGCATAAAATATAGCATGAAGGTCATCACTAAGAGATGCAGGCAGCGCTCTAGATAAAAATGATTTTGAAAACCACTCTAAACAAAAAAAAAAGTTTGGTAGGAGAAAATTAACTAAATTGGACGAAATAGTACCTTTTATTTTACATGGAAGATTGGTTGAAGAGATCGGTGAAAGTTTAAAAACTGCGTTTATCACATCGGTATTTAGGTTTTATATCGAAACTACTCTACTGCGAAGGCACAAAGATGCAGCACTTAGGCGTGCCAAGGAAGCTCTGATCACGCCGCGAGACCGGGGAAACTTGCTTTTCATTCATTTATTCAATGCTTTATTTTCAAACTTGCTTTCAGAATACACAAAAACTGTTTGGACCCATAGCCATTCAGGCTAGTCCGGGGTCCAATCGTAATATAGGTTCAGAAAGCGGCAGAATACAATAGACTCATACAATGCTCAAAAAAACAAAAGAAATCACGTTCTAGAAAGTAATTAGCTTAACTGCATTTCATAATCACGAAAGAATCTTTTTAAGGAGGGCAGAAAGTTGTTTTCCAACTTTATAATAATAGGTATTTCATTCCAAACTAGAGCACCACAAAATTCTATCAGCCTTTGTCCTTATGCATTATGGCATGGCGGTAAATTAAACATATAATTCGCTGCAGCCCTTGTTTGTCTCCTGGGAGATTGAAATAAACTCAAAGAAAGGGGTTCATTAGACTCTATGATTTTACGAACTGTTTGAGCTATTTTTAATTTGTAAATACAACTGAATGTCAACACGTTTAGCGATTGGAAAGGAGGTCTACTAGGGTTAGTGTTCCTTGAAAATGTTATAAATCGTATCGCCCGTTTTTGCAAGCGAGTTACCGGATCTAAGTATGTAGCGTAAGTATTACCCCAGGATTCAATACAATAGACCAGCTGACTGTGGACGAATGCAAAATAGAGTATGCGCTAAATAAATAAATCAAAACATTCGCGTGCCTTTAATAATGTATAACAACCATATGCAACTTTCGAACACATGTGCTTAATTTGGCTTTTCCAGTGCATATCCGAATCAAACAGAACACCTAAATATTTATAACAAGTAAAGTGTTGTAATTCCGTATTATCTAATTTTATAACTATCTCGTCGTAATTAATCACCCTTTTCCTGGAATAAAACACTGTATACTTAGATTTATTTAGGTTGATTGTAAGTTGATTGCTTGTGAACCATGACAGAACCCTAATCAATTCCTCATTGAGTTTGTGCCTTTACATACGGCCTCACGCACATTGTACTCGCAAAACACATCCACACGGCGTAAAATCTTGGTCGGAATCCAAGCGTGTGAAGGCACAAAGACCTAGTGCTTCGGCGTACCAAGGAAGGTTTGATCACGAGCAAGTCCGACGCAACTGACTTTTGACGAGTTCTTCCTTTTTTCTGCGGCACTGCGCTTTCGTAAGACTGTTTACGTGTTCTCAACGGCAAGTCTCAAATGCTTACATATAGTCTTAAAATAATTGTTCGGCGAATTACGACGAACGAGTAAAAAACGTGTCTTCGGCACGCTGCCGCCTACCTCTGCAACGCTCGCAAAAACGCGATATCGTCACATGGAAGATGGCCATCGGGTGACTTCACTCGCTGGAGCGGGAAGCGCAATCCAGCAATTGTCACAAAGGTCACTTGTGGCAACCAACGTTACCAGAACATTCCAATGTGGAAACTGCCATAGAACCCGCTTTCAGAAAGTGGCTCCGTTCCGTTCTCAAAAACCGAATTGAAGGAGACCGCAACGCCTTCATTTCTCCCGCAGCGGCCACTCCAGGAACCGCACGGCTGAACGTAACGGTTCAGGTCGAGTCAGGCTAATACATCTAGCGGCATTCAAGGAAACCTCGGTAGAGGCCGCCAAGAGTCAGGATGACGTCACGATGGCGTCAAATATGTTGATCACCCACTCCGGCCATTTGGACAGGTACAGCCGTTAACATCCGTGTTACTTTGGCGCGCTCTTTCTGTGCTCGAGCGTAGGGTTATCTTTTCCACCGCCTCAAAATATGGCGTTACGATCGATATTGCCACCGGGCCGGTGGCCATGGGAATGGCAAAACTGGTGCCACCGGTGCAACGGTCACCGACATCCGATGAGCATGATCGTCTGCTTTAAGTGTTCTGCGGAAAACGTGGTGTTCGCTCGGTCCGCGATAATTTGACTTCGAAAGTTCTGGTGCTCTCAGAAGAGGATACCTTGACGCGACTGCGCTGCGAAATGGTCCGAGAACTCCAGCAAGTCGAAAGTCTTGTTGTTCATTTTATACCCAAAGGAGTTCCGAAGCGAGAGGTGAAGTTTCGCTTTTAGTCACTTTCGTTTCAAGCCTATTTCATGTTGTGCGATCCTGGTTGCGATTTTCACACTCATCCGGCAGAAACCCCGTGAACACAGCACTTAACACACGTTTGTTTTCATTTTTTCTTGCGTATGAAAGACGTTGCACGTGAAATTCGCAGGGGGATCGAACCGTACCACGTGCTAAGCGCACAGGACGACAGAGGCATTTTGGTGCTCTCTTTTTGCCCACAGACACTTGCCTTCCTTTTGTTTTCAAGCTCGAATGCTTTCTGGCGTGCGTTCTCAATCTGGCATACAAGGATGATATGATGAAGTATCTTAATGCTTTCTTGACAGAGCAGTCGGAGAACTTCTCTGTCCAGAAATCGAATAGAAGTTCCTCCAAATGTTCTGCCATGAGCCTTGGTGAATTTACGCCTTTAAAAGGAGAGATCTGCAAAAACCTTATTTGAAAAGGTGTGCTGCTGATAAGAAAGCACAAAAATCGCAAAACATATCATCTCTCAGCTGTGTAACAAAAAATTCATATTTTTTGTGCACAAAATTTTGAAGTTTCTGCTGACCAAGACTGTGGCGGTGCGATATTTTGTATAAATGTATATTTCTTCTATTGTGCTCTTACGTGCTTCTCGTGCCATCGGTTCTATTGTTCCGTAAATTTTATTTTCGGTATATATCTTCCATTTTATGAATGAGATCTGTGTAAATAATAAAGAATCTATGAAAAGTAAATGTGTGCTCCTAGCCTCTTACCAACTTAAGGAGCAGCTTCCCTGAAGTAGCGCTACAGTGGTTTATGAAAAAAGATATACAACAAAAGCCCCAAAAGACGAGAATGAAATCGAGGAGAAATGAAATCAGTCAAGCAAACGAAGGGGGGGGGGGGGGGGGGGGGGGTTGGACACGCGGCAGCGAACCGGCGGCAGTAGAGGAGGCCATTGTAACGCCATGTTTGGAGGCGGCGGAAACACGAGCCCTACGCTTGAGCGCAGAAAAAGCACCCCGAGGGAACATGGATGTTAACGGCTGTACCCTTCCTAGTTGCCGGAGTGCGTGATCAACATATTTGACGTCGCCGTAACGTCATCCTACATTTCTCTTTTTTTTTTCGCTCATCGCTCGCTCTTTTCTCGCTTCTTCGCTCGCTCAGGCGCCCGGAGCGCGTTACAATATCCGAGGCTACGGCTGCGCCGGCCTGGTCGAGTCGTGTAAAGGACGATGGCGCCATCTTGAAGTGCCCGTTTAGTAGTAGCAATATAAACCAACTTTCATGTTTTGACTTGTCGCTAAAGGTGGCGGCGTTGTCGTATCCAGTTTGCTCTCGGTGGGCGCGCGCAATCTGGGTTTCAAGGGTGAGTTTCGCAACTGAGTGTTTTAGTTACGTCGGTGGCAACTTGCATTGACGTGATGACCGGATGACAGCGCTCCAAAAGCGGGGGTATTGTGTACTGAGCGGACACCTGCGATAGGCCGATATGTGTATAAAAGCAACTACAATCTTTCACCCTGCCTCTTTCTACAGTATTTTATGCTACAATTGTGTCTAGACGTCTCCCCATGCATTTTGAAACAGCAAGCCTGTCGCGCAGTCTAACACAGTCCAGCCATTGCCGCGCTTGTCGCCGACGCTGTCTTCAAAACTCGTACGCGATCAGGTTGCAGACGCACTCGGTACTGTCACAGATTGCGTGAGAAACAATGAATGAAACAAAAAAAAAGTGAAAGCCGTTTACAACTCCCTGTAACGCCGAATTGGAGCGCAGCTCTTGAGGAGGAGGAGGGAAGGGTACTGAGGGGAGGGTAGACCCCTCCTCCTCCTCGTTCTCCTCCTCCTCCCCTCATTCTTGAATATGCTCCGGGGGGGTCACGTGACCTTGGGGGGTGTCACGTGACTTCAGGGGGAGGGGGGGGTCACGTGACTTGGGGAGTCACGTGACCTTGGGCGTCACATCACATTGGGGTCACGTAACCCTGAGGGAGGGGTCACGTGACCTTGGGTTGACCTTGAGGGGTCACGTGACCTCGCGGTTACGCCGACGGCGACGCGGACGCCATTCAAGCCGGAAACGGGCGCCTAACTAAGAGCTGCGCTTTAAAAAGTGAAAGAAGTTTACAACTCCCTGTAATGTCGAATTAGATCGCTAGCTCTTTGAGGAGGAGGAGGGAAGGGTACTGATGGAGGGTTATGCGCCTCCTCCTTATCCGTACCTTCTTCTCCTCCCCTCTCCCTCCCGTGCTCATCCCCTCATCCTCTGCTCCACCTCCCCTCATTTCCTCCTCCCCCTCCTGCTCCACCCTTGAGGTGTTTCGATTTTGCGATATATCGTGCTAAACAATCTGTGAAAGATATATATATATATATATATATATATATATATATATATATTTATATATATATGTATATTTATACATATATGTATATATGCATATTATATATACACTACACTATACACTATATACATAGTGTATACAGTGTGTATATATATATATATATATACACTGTGGTTCTCCCCCTCACCGTTTGTCCCGACAAAGGAAAAAGTAGTTCTCACATCTGGAAGCTCCACTTCCAGTTCTGCCGGTGCCAGGAATTATGACAGCAGCAGCAAGGCGGGAGAACGAGACAGCCTTAGAGTCAACACTTTAACGAAGCCCGTGATACTCTCGATGTCATCACTCTTGCTTCCGGCTCTTTTGAAGACTGCTTGGCGGTTTTAATTTCCTCAGCATTACTCTTGAGCGTACTCCCCCGAATTGGCACAGCAGAACAGCGAGTGCACGTCCCTTAGGGTCAATGGGATGTTTTCCCGAATGACTGGTACGAAGTGTATTGTCTTGCACGAAATATTTGCTGAATGCTGTAGGCGAGAGATACAGAGCTGCCACCAGCAAGCCGTTGTCGGTCTCAGCGGCAAACAATTTACCAACTTCGTCTCACGTGTTACTGAGTTCGATGGGTACAGCACAGACCCGTACCCATGTAGATGGCCACTTGGATAACGAGTACACCACGCTTTCATACGTGCCCCGCTGTGATTTATGAACGGTGATATCACTTGCCTGCACAGCGTGTAGTTGGCGTCTCCCCTCCTATCCTCCTCCACCCTCCTCATCTCCTCCTCCTCCCTTTTCCTCTTCCTCCTCTCCTCATCTCCTCTTCCTCCTCCCTTCCCTCCCCCTCCTCCTCCTCTCTCGTCCTTTCTCATCCTCCCTCCTCCCTGCTCCTTCTATCCTCCTCCCCTCCTCATCCTCTTCCACTCTTACTCTTTCAGAGCGCAGCTCTTAGGCGCCCGTTTCCGGCTTGAGCGGCGTCGGCGACGCCGTCGCCGTCGCCGTCGGCGTAACCGCGCGGTGCATTATGGGTAAATTTCACCGCTAAATCTAGCGGAAATATTTCCCCGCTAAATCTAGCGGAGAAATTTCCCCGCAAAATCTAGCGGAAAAATTTCCCCGCTAAATCTAGCGGAGAAATTCCCCCGCTAAATTTAGCGGAAAAATCCCCTGCTAAATCTTGCGGAAAAATTTCCCCGCTAAATCTAGCGGAAAACTTTCTTTAGGGGTCACGTGACCCCTCAGGTCACGTGAACCCCGCGTGACTTTGGGCAAAGGGTCATGTGACCGCACGAAGGTCACATTGAGACCCCACCCCCGAGGTCACTTGACCCCCCTGAGAACACGTGAACCTCAGTACCCTTCCCTCCCCTCCTCAAGAGCTGCACTCTAGTTAGGCCTTACAGAGCTAAGGTCACGTCTAAACGGCTTTTATTTTTTTCCGCCTCCTCCCTCTTCCTCTTCCTCCTCTCCTCCTCCTCTCTTCCTCCCATCCTCCCCTTCCTTCCCCCTCCTCCTCCTCCCTCTTCCTTCCTCATCCTCTCTCCTCCCTCCTCCTTCTATCCTCCTCCTCCCTCCTCATTCTTCTCCCCTCCTAGATGGTGTGAAGCGTAGCATATTTAGTGGCTCTAGATTTGCCCCACCTCACAGCCACAGAAAAAGAACGAACTGCTTGACCTCGCGCTCTTGGCGTTGCTTCAGTGGCTTCATCAGTTCGTAGCGTTGGCTGCACACCGAACTATGGTGAAGCAAAGCAAATATTCAGACCTTAGGGTTTCCGGAAGCCAAACAAACAACAATCACTTAACACGCCCCAATAAAAAAAAAAGAATTGCGGGATTGTATTGACTAGCTGGAGATATTTTGGATGAGCAGCCGAAATCTCATATTGGCCTCCGTCAGATTGCGGGAACCTCGGCTGATATTTAAACCCGACAAATGTGGGTTCATGGGCTAGCGTATTGGCTCAGAGACACTGAGATGTGTCAATGTTTTGTGTTTTGTTTTAATACCATTACCACTGTAGAGCCACCAAGGTGGTTTTTGAAACCAAATATAGTGGAACCATTCTGACAAGCATAGTTTGATTACGAAAATTATTTTTATAAAGTATAAAAACATTAAAATGTTTTCGCATACGTGGCGGAATCCCCTTCATAGCGCTCATTTCATTTGGATCGCGTCAGCCATGTGTACCGACGCACAGTAGAACGCACGCAAAAGCAGCTGTAGTGCGCCAGGAGCCTCGCGCTTGTTGTTCTGACAACTCTGGCTCGCTTACAGCGGGCATCCAGGCATATGTCACCCTGGCATCTGGCGTTTTTTCTGTATTTCACGTGGCGTTCCAAGGGCCACACGACGGAAAATGCACATCAAACTGTGCTTAAACACGTGTCGCCATATGTATTTTATATTAAGGAACTGCAATTTGCCGCAACTGAATGGGAAATGTTTGATGTCTAATAACATTCTTAACGTGTAAAATATCCATATGGAAGTTCTGGAAAATGTGATATCTAAGGATGCCTAATAATTTAATGTCTCGAGATTTTGATAAATAACGGGATTCCGTAATTATAGCCCCATAAAATAATACAATTTTAAACTTTATTTTTTATTGTAAAATATTCATTATTCGTTCAGTTCGTAGCTTACTTTTTTAATGTATTATAGCCAACCGAACGCTTACGTAAAATATCGTGGACTACGGGACGTTATAACTCAAGAAATAGTGTTTTCAATATTAGAGACTACGGTCTATTAAGAGCTGCATAATTAACTAACAACTTAAAAGAATCCTAATATCGAGACATTAAAGTACCACTGAAACACAGCTATTTAATTTGACATTAAATTTATAATCGTAAGATACATAGAAAGAAAGTTATAAACCGTCAAAAAAGCACCAAAACGTCTTGCACGGTGGGGTTACACCATAAGCCTGGTTCACACTGCGCCCTTTTCTGACGCTAAGTTACGTTACGTAAATATAAGTCACCGAAACATTCGTGTCTCGAATGTCGCGTGTCATACTTTCTCCTTCAACTGGTAGCCTCGCTTAACATGAAGCACAGAGGTCCCGGTGACTTCAACGTATTATTCCGTAACCCAACTGAATGCTAGAAAATTGGGCAGTGTGAACCAGCCTTTATTCGGGAAAATGGCAAAACTGATCTCAGCGGTGTCAAGCAAAGGATTCGTGCCGAGAGTCGCTGTACGTGTAAGCTCGTGAGGACTAGGCTGCCTTCATGTGCGCATCGTTTAGGGCGGAGTAGGGTGCCTTCACGTGCGCTTTGCTTAGGGTGGAGACATGTCGCCATTTTGTCCCACACTTTTATTTTTACTTTTTGGTCAGAACCACGTGAAAGAGCGTGCCCCTGCAGGTGTTTGTGGCGCTCACTGTGCTATGGCGACATTCGGTTTTTGTTGGTTTCTTTGTATTTTACCCGTGAGCGCGTGCTGTCGGCATCGGGTAATACAAAGGGTGTCATCATCCTATATAGTAGGACATTGAGGCACCCTAGGATGGAGACATCTGGCCATTTTGTTCCACACTTTTATTTTTATTTTTTGTTCAGAAGCACGTGAAAGAGCGTGTATCTGCGCGCGTTTTAGCGCTGACTTTGCTATGGCGACATCTGGTTTTCGTCTATTTCTTTGTACATTACCCGTGAGCGCGTGCTGTCGGCATCAGGTACAACAAAGGGCGGCATCACCCTAAGCAGAAAAACATTGAGGCACCGTAAACTCCGTTTTAACATAGTTGTACCGCAGGGAAAGCTCGAAGCGCGAGCTCATAGTGTTGGCAGATTCCCTTGGTGCACGAGAGCTTGTGCCGTCGAGATGTGCCCTAGAGCAAGGAGATCGCGCTTGTAGCCATTCCAGCTGTACAACCACGGTGGAAGAAATACATTTATTGGTGACTCTTGCCGCTCTTCCCGCGGGGAGCGAGCGACTAGATCGTGCTCGGAGCTAGCCTCGAACAAGGAGTATACTCTGTTTCATCTTATGATGTACCGCAGGAAAGGCTAAAAGCACGAGCTCCTTCCACTGGGGCACATCCTGGCGGCAGAAGCTCTCGAGGCTTAAGAGCAGCTGCCAACGCTATGAGCTCGCGCTTCTAGCCTTCGCTGCGGTACAACATAAGGTGAAACGAAGTGTAGTTGTTCCGCGCCGCCGCGGAGGGCGCTGAGGTGTGAGCACCGTGGGTATGAGGTCTCTCTTCGGCGGCCACGATTTCGAGGGCGTAGCTTGCTCGCCTTTTTCGCGGTGTGGTGGTGGTGTGCGGTCAGTGACTGGCCTCATGTTTTGCTTTCGTGCTGTGTCAGTCACCGGTGCCACCATCGTGCACGAAGATGAGCCTTAACCCGAAGAAGAAGTTATGCTATAACGATGGGAAAGACGTGCTTCGTTCCCAACTGCAATTCGGGGTACCGTAACTGCGCAGAGCAAGTGTCCTTGTTTAAAGCTCCATCGAATGACGCTCGTCTGGAGCAGTAGCGTCGTGCAATCCCGAGGGCCGATCGCAAGTTGCTACCTAGTCTATTCATCTCGTTGAACAAGTGAAGACCAAGCTTGACAGTCTAATTTCTGTCGAAGACTGGGAATGCGAAGATGTCTGGACAGAAAAGGCTCAAGTAACCAAGGCTGTGGACTGCATGCTATATTATGTAACTGGGGTTTTGAGCGTGAAAATAAAAAAGCTACACGCTGCCCTGCATGTCCATCCGCTTTCAGCATCGACAAGGATACCTCTACTGAAGCAGCACTGACAGACGTGAAGAGCAGAGGAGGCCTTACACACACCAACAAGAACCTTTCCAGATACTGAAGAAAGCGGAACAGTCCTTCGTGGAAAATAAAAGCCACCAGACTGTCTACTGGGACACAATCAACAGTGTTCTTGACACATGCACAATAGCTTTTCCATACGCTGAACACAAAGAAGAAACAATTACCCAGTTGCTCCACTACTACTTCAGCATGCGAATGCGAAACCACTGTAATCATATTCCGATGAGTACGAACAAACAAGCTCAAGAAATAAAAAAATTAGCAAAGAAGCGCTCGTCTTAATTTAAGGGCATGGGCGAAAAACACAGGATGTAGGAGATTGCGTTCTTTGGTAGTATGCAGTGAACTCATCTTTTATGTACATTTTAAAGCAAAAATATTTGTCAGGTTTTTTTTTACAGACGGGGTGACACGCTATTGTGAGAGTATAGGTGAAAAGTTATTTATGTCTTATAACCGCTACTATTGTTTGACTTTCAGTCACTGTGTCATCATGTCAGTCAGTATGTCAGCATACTGTGTCATCGTTTTCATCACTATGTCATCATAAACAGGAAATTTTTCTGCTCACAAGGTTTGTATGTTCCACAGTACAAGTTGACATTGACATAAAACCTTTATGCGCATGTAAAAAATTATTTAGGCCCCACTATGTAACAGTATTACATTTCATTTTTTCAATAAGGAGGAGCAGGGTGAAAACAAATCACCCGACCTCATATGAAGCCACGCAATGTCTGTAAACAACTTACGGAATTGTTACCAAACATGTTTTTTGACAAAACATTCGAGTACGACCCAGGGCCGGATTGCCCATCTTGCGACTGCGGCCGCGGCCGCGGCCAAGAGGGATTTTTACGTGACGTGACCAGCTCCATGGGGAAAAGGAAGTACCTAGCGTCCCTGCCTAATGATATACTCGTATAAAAAACGGCCTGCCGGTACAGCCTATTGTTGTATGCATCTAACTTACAGGGCAACAATGTGGGTTATTGATGACCATTTTTACAATACCGTTACCATTACGAGAGTACTGGTTGACTGGCAATGTGATGTGCGTCCGATAACATCCTACCGGCGTTTCGGCAGCCATTAGCCGATTTGCCGGTGACCAGCAAACCCATGTCGGCAGTCGGCATCCGATGCAGCATGCCCCGCATTCGATAACCGGTGACCCATAAACGTGTACCAGAAACCGGTATAAGCTGGGAGTGGCCGGTATGTGAATACTGGAAGCCGGTACGGACCTGTCGACCGGCATAAAGAGGCACACGTTTTCTGAACCAAGGAGGGGCATCGAAATTAAAAAAAAAAAAAATCAATAAAAGTGAAAACTTCAGCAGAAGACTCCCCAAGCATTTTTTTTTTCACAGCGCCAGCTTTTAGTGGCTTGATCCCCGGTAATTTGACTGCGTAAGCGTAGACAAAAGCTTTCCCCGCCAAATTTAGCATAGAAGTTGACGTTACAAGACGTATGGACCAACTCAGCTCCCCCGTTAAACTTAGCGGAAAAATTTACGTTGCTTGAAAAATGCACGAATTCAGTTTCCGCACAAAATTTTGTGGGGAACCTAATTTGTCTATAGATCCCGTGACGCCAGGTCACGTGCCATCGATTTTCCCATCTAAATTTAGCGAAAAACACAACTTCACATGACCCATTCACCAATTCAGTTTTCCCGCTATATTTAGCGGAAAAAATTGACTTCACGTGATTTATGTCAACATTTGGTTTCCCGTTAAATTTGGCTGGAAAACGCATCACGACCTTAAAGTAATTTATTCATTAATCAGCGACATATTGACGCTAAATCAAGCCAACGCCATTCCAATATCAGATCACCGTATGAGGCATGATCGCCGCATTGTAAATCGATCGTCATCGTCATATCGAAGAATAAGCAGCACAGCTATCGCTGTCTAAACACATCACGTCGTGTAATCGTCGCGAATATTTTTTTTTTCAGATGAGAGCGTCTGGCGCCTTGGACACATTCATAGCAAAATGTGTATCTAGTTTCTGCAACTTTTATGAAAATTTGAGTATCACAGATGTGTGCGCACAGCTGGAATATCACAGCAACGTATCAGAAAAAAGTTCTGACGTTATACAGCACAATTTCCTCACTCCGAAAATTGGTGTTGTTCAAAGATACGAATCTCTAGCGAAACAGGAAAGTTTTGGAACAAAAAAATTTTATTACTTTAAAATATATACTTGAAGGACCTTCAGAATGTTCATATAATTTTAATTCTTGGTTTTTGGATAAGGGCAGTCCTTGATTGTGTAGTTGAATGCCTGACCATTGCAGTGCTTTTTGAATTTTTTTAGGCATCTTTTCAGAGGTTTATCAAAGTGGCCTTTTGTCACCATCAGGTTACAGTCTGAAAATTGAAGTCAGTTTTAAACAAAACATTAAACTCTTGTATAAAAGCCATTTTGACTTTTAGCTTGGTGTAATAATTTTCTAACTAAACAAAACGTCAAACTGATTTTTAATTTCATTACCCTTGTTTTTCAAAATACAGAAATAGTGCAGCACGCTGGTGTATTCTAAAGAAAACACCGTTGTTCAAATTCAAAATCTTCTAAGGTTTTCTGCGCCCCCCCCCCCTTTCCCCATGCAACAACAACAAAAAGGAAACAAATTGTTAGTAGCTTCCTACTTCTAAAAGAAAATATTAAGGTCGTTGTATGGCAGGGCTGGGAAGAGATGCCCCCAAAAGTATCCCGGAACACAAATACTGAGATACAGAAATTTTAAGGCGAAAAAACAGATACTTAGACACATTTGTCTCTGAAGTACTGGGGTATCCCTTATATACTTCTGAAAAAAGGGGAAAAAATAACTCCGAATACATTTACATATCAATAGATGTGTACATACATTATGCATACAGAGGTACATACTATACATTATTTTCCGAACCTTAAGTCCTTAAAGGGGCCCTGCAAGGACTTTCTTACTGGTTTTTAATTTGCACCGAACCTGAGCGCACTGAACGTAGTAACTTTGTCAAACTTTTCTTTTCTCGAAATTCGCTTTATTTTAGAAGTTATGCAAATTAAAATTACAGAAACAAGCAAAAAAAAAACCTCCCTCATGACGTCCTTGGTTGCTTGAGTGGCCGTGAACTAGAGTGGGCTCATCCAGCGCTCACGGCTGCCGCACTCCGTGTCGACGGCTCGAGAGGGCGCCACTAAAGCACATGTTGAATAGGCTGTACGCAGCGGGCGGCCAGAGCGGCTCTCATTGCATTTGCTGCGCGATTAAACACTGATTCGGCATGACACTTTATTGGCCACAAACGACAGGAAACACGGGTAAAGATCAGTGCAGAATGGGAGCGACCTCGCGCTGCCATACCGCAAAACGGCCAAACCGCAAGACAAAGGTTCTCGCCGAAGGCCTACGGAACGCTTGGAGCCGACCAGAGCCTCCTGCCCAAGTGACCACAGCGCCGCCCCGTACATCCGGGACCTTTCCGTGTCGGCGCCTGATCCCACTACTCCTTTCTAGTATGCGACGCCTTTTCCACCGCTTGGTGGCCGGCATGTCGACGGGTCATTTCTTGTTTTCGTACTTTGTGAGCTGCATTTGTTTCTTTTCTGATCTATAATACTGAACAAAAACTACTCTTATACATAATTGAAACGGTGCGCGCCACTTATATTTTGCATTTTGACTAAAAAGAAGCTTTTAGCGGCTTTGACCAGTAGTAAGCTCAGGACCAAAGACGTCACATTTTGCGCGTTTTCGGTACCGTGGGTCGCCCTCGTCGGTGGAGGAGGTTTCCGAGTCGTCCGGTTAAAATATGACGCACTGATATTTAGTTACTCTCTGCGTGCCCGCTGGCTTGCCCGAACCCCAAGAGACCTGGAAACCGCAAAACAGGTAGACGCTTAAATATGATTGCAGGGCCCCTTTAAAGAGGCAGAAGTTCGTGACAGATGCAGATAGTAGCTACTATCTGCATCCGTCACGAACTGCTGCCTCCTGACCTATTAAGGTTCGCGAAATAATGTATAGTATGTATGGATATCGTATGTATAGATTTATTTATTTGTAAAGATATTCGGAGTTACTTTTTCTTTTTTTTTTCAGAAGTGTTTCAGAAGTGCTCGTGTTTTGGCGACTGATTACTATATATAGGACTTTCGTTTTCGACCATTTTCACAAACAAATGTGACAAAATGCATAATCCTGGAAGAGTATTAGAATGTAAGCGCCACATTGTAGATATAGTTGACCAATGAGATCAAAATAATTTATTGAAATATGTCTCGATATAGAAATACAGATACACGAAAGTGTCTTGAATATACTATCGCGATACTGCTTAGTCCAGCTCTGTGGCTACAGTTTAGTCGTTATTTAGGCCCGCTTCAAAGGGAGCCATTTCGCCTAGCAACTTGACGTCGCAACACCATGCAACACGGGCCGCCCGCGTTCACAAGCAGCAACCGAATTGCTACGACTTGCCATCTACATCATTGACTTTGAATTTTCTCGAACTATTTAGGCGCACCGCTACGCGCTAGAAGCGTGTTTTTATATCTTTGAATTGCGTTGAGAATACTAACTCATCTTACTGAAAAAATGTATTTCCAAAAACGATCGATTTCAAGCCAGAAAGAAGTCTTTAGCTGTCATCATCACCACCACGGGGGTGTCACGAAAAAAATCGCGTCCCGGATTGCCTGCTCCTGCTTTAAACGGCTCCAAGTTGTGCGAGTTGCTCGTCCGTATCGAGCGGCACCTGTTCTGAGCAATTCGTGTCGATCTAGGGAAAGCTAGGGAACAACCCGCCAGCAACCCCACAATTGCTGGAAAAGTTGCCGCGGCTGAAGCGGAGCTTTCGTCATGTTTTCTCGGAGTGTGAAGCATTTGCCTTTTTTTTTTGCTGCTTGATTATATTTTGTTCGGTACAAACAAAACACTTTAAATGTTTTAGCTTGATACTTGGTTTTAATTGTAAAGATCGTTGATAAGATATAGAGCAATTAAGAAAATGAAAAAAAAGCATAGTGTATGACTTACGCTCGTACGTTTATAAACAACTGGACAATGGCTTCTGTGTTATAGACGATACCAGAACACAACTGAACGAGGCAACAAACATTTGGCACGACGTACTTAATAACAGAACAATGTCTTTTGGGTAGTTGTACCCTTCTGAGGAGTAGGTGACGGCTTCATAAAATATGCATGAAGAGTTGTCACCAAACTTAACCGCAACACGTGAACTGTGTCTTATTTCGTGGAAGATCTATCCTGGCGGCGGCTGAAGAACCGCTCCGTGACGTAGCAGTCAAGAAACCACCTGAGCACGGGAGGGCGCTCACTGGATCGTGCACACTACAATAATTTTGTGGACCGGCCAATCTATACCTATTGCCATCTTTTCGCATGAAGGAGCATTGTTAACGTTGAAAAGTCAGTGTTTGGATGATAATTGGTAAGCATATCATGTTTCGATGGAATGGTAAAAAATGGAATCCTAGGCAAAGCTGCTGTGTTTTCTCCTGTCTAAGAGCGATTTTGGCCTTGAGCGTGCAGCTTTCTCTCTTCGGACTGTTTCACTTATTGAGCGCTATGTCGTGGAGTACTTTGAATTCTGGCAGAACAGATATCCCATCAAGTAAAACAAAGTATCGGTGTGAGCGATAATTTGGATGAAAACTGTACGATGGGTGAGCGCATCATTTCAGAGTTATGAAGCACTTATGCGTAGACATGCTTCGTTTCACCTTAAGACCGGACGCAGGCAACGCTAGGGGCCAATAGGACTAATCTAACGTCAACAGTGAAGTGTTATGGTGTTCTTTTTAACTTTTTGATCTGTCCCTTCATCCCATGACCAAGTCATATTCAATGAAGGCCCAATGACTTGCGCTTTTACTATGGGTTTGCGGTTGTATGTGTTGTGCTTTCAACTGCGCTCGTACACATGGATGCTATGCCACTGAGTGCGATTCGGAAACCATAATGTTTTCTGACTTCCGATCGCCCAACATGGACAAAAGACTAGGGCCTTTCATCTTTGAGGACACTTCTAACTCTTTTTTCGATGCGAATACGCATGAAGTCGCACTGTTTAGCAATAGCCTGCTCCACGCCAATACATGCGACTGAAGGTTAGTTTTTTTCTGTATTTTTTTAGTTGTTACTTGGGACTTTTTTTGTGGAGCGTTTTGCGTTTTTCTTTAAAGAAAAATGTGCATGGGCAATATATTGCAGGCGTTGCGAAGACCTCAAATTGGTTTCAGATAGCATTGGCCTCAAGCGCAGCTGACGGATGTTGCGCGATAATGAAAATTTGTTCGAGCCTGGCAGAATAACTGCATTAGCATTCTCAAAATCACCCGCCAAGTTCCTTTGCACGTAAAAAAACATGTTCACCTTGGCGGCGACAAAAAAAAAAAAGAGATTGTGAAATGAAGTTGGCACTGCCCATCTTGCTCCATTCGACATCCGCAACGTAAGTTTTCACCGTCGCCGATATACAGGTTTTAGCCACTGCGATGAACCAAAGTTCAACATGGTGTGCGACAAGAGAGACACCAAAATCCCGTCTCTGGGAGTGTTGAGCTAACAAACACGTCATTCGTGTCTCTTGTGTTTTCAATTCTACATGACTGCACTTTAAATATTCAAGGATATTATATCAAGGAACTCTCCTATTCACTTTCAGAGGTGTTTTACAAACCTAGTTTACCAGCGCCAGATGAAGCTTATAGAACCCGCTGCAAAGCAACGAGATTACTTTCTGGCTTTCCAATATAATTACTTATATATATATATATATATATATATATATATATATATATATATATATACATATGATATTAAAATCGGGGCTTTGTGATGCTCTCAAATCAGGTCAAATAAAAAACAATCAAGTTTATTTGTTGAAACATTTTGTTTCTTTTGTTATCACTGTTAACCATGCGCATCTTCAATTATGGTTGGTGGTGGATATTAAAACTCTCATCTTTTTGCATCGCTTAAAAGCTTTGGCCCTTGGTCTCGTCCGCATACATTAAACTGCTTGCGCACAAAGAAATTTGCAGGCCGGCACTGCATCGCGCATAAAAATATAAAAACTATGTTCAGAAACAAATTTTGTACAGCTTCGTGAAAATATTATAGCCAAGTTTAATTGTTGTAAAGGGCTTCACGACGCGCCGTAGCGTCCGCATGTTTCTTCGCGTTGTTACCGATTGTTTTTCTCGAAAGCTGCGTCACAAGTAACAAATAAAAGAAAATTGTGAACCCTGTTTACAACAGGAATGAATCGAAGGTTTATTCCGCAGCGGAACGCAGCAACGCGTTGGCTTCGCATCTCTCGCAAGAAGCGCTGTCGCTTGTTTACATGTGGTCTTTGCCGGTCGAGTCAATGGTTTTGTTTTCTAGCCGCTACCAAGACGGCGGACGTAGTTATCGGCGCGCTAGTAGATGGAGCTGTCCATTTAGCATATGGTCTATGGTTGCGCTCTGCTAAATGCTTTACAATATCTGCCTTAGGCAACTTCGACGAAACCGCCATCTTGTGTTTTAAAATTACATTTTACATGCTGCGGCGTATCTACCAATCTATGAAAATTCACATGCCAAAGGGATGTCGTATACTGAACACTTCCCCTGCATTGAAGAATGTGCGTGCTTGTTTGCACATTTCTGATCACCGGGTGAAGGCGTCAATGTACTAAGCCAAAAGTCGGAGTAAAAGCTATTTTTACATTATAATGCCCCAGCACACTAGTCAACACTCTTAGACGTATAAGAAATGTCTTGGTTCAATAAACGCATATGATCATCTATGATCATATGAAAACCTACAAGAACCCGATCAATACATATAATACCAATATATAATTATATTAGATTATATAAGAAGTTATAAGGAACTAACTATATGTTTCTTATAAGTTCTTATATAATCATATATTGTTCTTATATGTTCTTACAAGGTTCTTCTATGTTGCTATATGATGTTATTTAATCATATCCGTTTATTGGACCATGACATATCTTATACATATAATTTCTCACTTGGGAGCGCGTTATAAAAACATTTTTTTCCTTCAAATGGTAGACACGCCCAGCTTTCAGTCCTTTTTGACGTAGAAATTTGTATTTCTCCTGAAATTTAAATGCGGTGCAAAGTTGAGAAATCGGTGTCACGAAAACTTGTTCACGGAATGTCACAAAAACTTTGTCATGGAAGTAACATTACGGACGTGAAAATGAATTTGAATTAATTTGAACGAGAAAGTAAGCAAACAGAGGAAACTTCGAGCTCCCGTGCGGGACGACGCACTCATCGCACCACGGTATACCAGTGACGCGGACAACATGCTATTGCGTACGCCCCAGAGGTGCCGTCGGCTACTTTCATCCGTAAGTGCTTCTTCCCCACCCTACTCCCCCTTCCAAAAATAAAAATAAAAGACGTTTCCATTTACCTGTAACGCCGAATGAGAGCGCAGCTCTTGAGGAAGAGGCGAGGGTACGGAGGGGAGAGTATGCCCCTCGTCCCCCTCCTTACCTTCCCTTCCTCCTTTCCTGCTCGCCTCCCTTAGAGAGGGAGGCGAGCAGGCGGAAAGATTTAGCGGGAAGATTTCCCCGCTAAATTTAACAGAAAATTTCCACGCTAAATTTAGCAGAAAAACATTTACGCTGAACATAGCGGGGAAGTTCCCCCGCTAAATTTAGCTGACAAATATCCGCATTAAATTTAGCGAGAAAATTTCCCCACTAAATTTAGCAGAGATTTTGTTCAACTGAATTTAGCGAGGAATCTTTTCACTAAATTTAACGAGGAAACCTTTCGGCTATTTTTAGCGGGAAAATTTTGAAGCTATATTTAGCGGGAAACGTTCCCCCTAAATTTAGCGGGATAATTTATCAGCTAAATTTTGGGGGAAGTTTTTCCGGTAAATTTAGCAAATATTTTTTCGCTAAATTTAGTAGGGAAATATTCCCGCTAAATTGAGGGGGAAAATTTTTCATCTGAATGGATCGGAGAAATCTTCCACTAAATTATGCGGTGAAAAATTTCCGCTAAATTTAACGGGGAAATTTATTCACTAAATGTAGCCGCAAAGATTTTCTGCTAAAGTTAGTGCTGAACTTGTTCCGCTAAACTTAGCGGGAACTTTTCCGCTAAATATAGGCACCGTGTGACGTCATGAGTTGAACGTCACATGGGACGTCACATGTGACGTTTTATGGTAAATGTCCCATAATGCAACGCGTGGTTACGCCGACGGCCACGGCGACGCCGCTCAAGCCGGAAGCGGGCGCCTAAGAGCTGCGCTCTAAAAATCACAACGATACCACCTGGCATCAGCCACACCTACATACAGTCACACGAACCTGCTGCACTGTTTAATGAAATTTAACTCGCCACCAAAAAGGGCAGAAGAAGGAACGATCACAAATGAGTGTGCGGCATGATTCGCCGTAAATTATGATTCTATGACTCTAGCTGTCTTGTTTTTGTGTCGAGGCAAAATCTTAATCTGATAGAATAACGGCGGGCAGCCACACCTACCCTACAATGGACAGGTAGCTCCCCGAGGGCGAAGAGCGCCGAGAAAGATAATGTTTCTTTGCCATTATATTTACACATTTTCCCGTCTGAACAATATACACCCAGCCGCTGGACTGGGGAATTTCGCACACATTCCTGCTTGCTCAAGCATTATATGGGGTGAGATACTTGATGTCACACTAAACGGCAGGGCGTCCCGCTCTGCTCACAGAGGAACAAAGGCGGGACAGCTTAGATGGTGCCGAGAAGGCGAAAAGCACATCAAACCTGTTGCCAACGTGCTTGGTTCGGTGGGACAAGGCATGGACATACGGGAGTACAACAGGTCTGGTGGTTGGCCTTTGTATTTATCTAGGTCTAGTATAACCCCATCATTCTCACAATGGACTTAGCAACGCCCACAACAACCGCCGAGGCGAAGCCCGCGGAGGCAAGCTTTTAACCTGAGTCGCAAAAGTTAACCGCACCTATGGTGACAGGATTTCAACAGAGACACCCGAAATCAGAACCCGGCGTGGCAGTTTTTATTACTTAAAACAAATAAAACTAATAAACTTCAGAAAAAAGTAGAAAAATAAAATTGCCGAAAAGGGTAATCACCGGGACATGCCTTCGGGTGTCTCTGTTGAAGTCGTGTCACCAGAGGTGTGCTTTAAATTTTGTGACTCAAGTTAAAAGGCTTTCCTCTGCGAGTTTCCCCCAGCGGTTGTTGTGGGCGTTGGGGAGTTCCCAGTGAGAATAACTTTAATTGGTTTACAAGACCTAGAGAAAAACAAGGGCCAACTACCAGACCAGTTGTAGAAGGGTGGGGAGCTGGGCTAGTTGGGAAGCATTATACATGGTTAAAATCAGCGAGCAACCTGAGGAAACCTTAGAAGAATACACGAGACAGCGTAGATACTAAACTTACAACTCAACATTTTACCCAGAAGAGAAGACGAAAGAATATGACCATAGCCAACAGGCACGATCTCATGGCACTAGAACCCTAGGGCGCGGGGCAACGGCTTTAGCGGAGCAAAGCGTTTGAAAACAAAACTTATTTTTCAGATAGAGTAACAGAATAATTGTTCACGCAGTGAGCCATCCTTCTGTTGTACTCTCGTATGCCCATTCCTTGTCCCACTGAATCAAGCTTGTTGCCAACAGGTTTGATGTGCCTGTGGTCTTCTCGGCGCCATCTAAGCTGTCCTGGCTTTGTTCCTCCCTGACTAGAGCGGGACGGCCTGCTGTTCAAGGGGCCGTTGAATGTACAACCGGAACTGTGTACCAGATCCCCCTGTGCTTCGGCAGGATGTATATTGGTCCCACGGGAAGATGTGTAAACCTAAGGGCAAGGGAACATTTTTTTCCCCTGCGTTACTTCCCCTCGAGCAACCTAGCGGTCCATTCTGGTTGACGGTCTTAGATAAGGCGTTTCTACAAAACGCGACATGCTTTCAGGCGACGACTGCGTTATGGTGCAGATTTTAGGAAACGAATGGGGTGCGAAGCAGAAGAGTGAACTAAATGACGCAATTTCGTGCCTGCGGGATGTGCTTAGTCATTAGTATTTGCTGTCATTACTTGTAAAAAGAAAGATCAAGGGACTTTAATTGTAGTAGGTGTGGCTGCTCGCCGGTCATTCCAACGCACTTAGATTTTGTCTCGACACAAATACAAAACTGCGAGAGATCCACGAAACATATTTCATGGCGGCTCATGGAGGGTACGCGTGTGTGAGCGCTCCTTTGTTGCCCTTGTAGGTGACGCGCCTGATTTATTTAAAAAAATGTGCGAAGTTCTTGTGTCTGTGTGCAGGCGTAACTGATGCCAGATGTTATCAGTTTTTTTTTCTTCGCTTTCTTCTTTTCATTTTGGTTTTTTGCACGTCAATAAAATTTCAGGTTAGGTCAGTGCCCTGTTTGTGTGCTTTTTCGTCGTGCTTCTACGTTTTTTAGAGCTGTTCCCACCAAACGAGTGTGCACCACCAACTAGCCCAACTGCATGCCTTTTATTTTCCTTCCCTCTCCCAGGTTATGTCAGAAGAAACCAACTTTTTTTTTCAAGTTACAGGATTATGCACGAAGATTAAATCTCGTGACTGCGTCTCCCACTCGTTGTGAATGCGAGATGCTCTTTTTTGTAGTTCTAATGGTGGAAGCTACCAGACAGTCACATAATTATACCTATTTTTTAAAGTTTCTGCTTAATCGTAGAAGTAAAAAGGAGAGTCCTATTTAAACAAAGTTATTTAATAACCTGCTTGAAGATCACATTTTTGTGCGCGCTATTGAGTTCCCAAAGGCAGTAAACTTAACACACTTTACGATAAGGAAAGAAAAACATTAAAGACAAACAGACAAGACAGGCGAAAGCCTGTCTTGTCTGTTTGTCTTTAATGTCCCTCTTTCCTTATCGTAAATTAATAACCAACACGCTAAACCATCTACATCAAAACACCTAGACGATTTAAATGTTTTAACCGCCAACATACACCACTTGTGCTCAAGTTAGTTTCTGACACCCACCTTTTGGAGACTGTGGGTCCGGGTCTTTTGTTATCATACACGATCGCATGTTGGAAAACAATATATCGAGTTCGTATTCTGGTTCAATAATTGTATCTGTTGAAAAGTGTATGATATATTGTTACAGACAAAAATGCGACAAAGATAAAGGATTTTAGAAAAAGCAAAGTTATTCCGAACTTGAGTAGCAAGCAAAATTTGATGTCTTTGCATTATTAATTACTGCTGCATTTGAAGCATGCCGGCTGTCTGCAAGCTTTTATCTTGAAAGGCACGTCTTCTTTCGTGGTTTGTACCAAACCTCGTAAAGCATACAGTATTAAAGTGGTATTTGGTGGCACAACTATTAACCCAGCGAGGTAACGGGGAAGCCGGCACGTATCCTACTGGATTATATTCATATAACGTGCAGGGTACCACTACAGCCCACTTCCTAATACACACCAGGACAGTCGTAAGAGACGAACCAACACTTTGTCAAGTACAACAAAAAAAAGAGAGACCAAAGCTACTTAAATGTTAATGAAGCGAATTCCAGATCTAAAAATTAGTCTAAAATATCAAGGGTTCACTCTAATTTGGCGTGTACAAAACTAAAAAATTCTACGCGATGGCCTACATACTCAAAAAAATAAGCGGTCAGAAGTGGATTAATGAGTCAAAACATATTCTTTTGTAACAAAAAAAACCTACAAAAAACAACCCTGGGGACGTTTAAGGTTCGCCTTTAAGAGTAGAACGCGATAGGCGTTATCAAGCCCCGTTCGCATGGCCTTTTCAACCGCCGTGCAAGCGTGGCTTGCGTCGCCTGGATAGTAGCGTGTGTGGCTCGCATCCGAAGGGTCGTGGGTTCAAATCTCGCTTAAGATTCTTCAATTTTTTTTAAGGCAAATAAATTACTTCATAAGGTGAAATCATTTGAGACTTGCGGCTACATTTAATTCGCATTACATGTCAAGTTTAATATTTACGTTTGTTCCACGTGTGACGTCGCGTTTCGCATGAGCGTTGGGGGTTGTTTGAAATTCCTACGTGAGGTCATGTGGCTGTGACGTCATGACTTAATCGACCACTCACTATTTTCTGGTCACGTCACCAGCGCAAGCGTCTCTGCCACACCACTGAGGCTGGCTTTTCTGCGACCCGAGCTCGCTATCGTGTTCACATAACGGATGTTATTCGTTTTGTCACGGAGTTCGGTATTGAAAAGTGTACGCTTGATAGAAAAGACGTTAGCTCACCTGGTGTAGTGCCCATATAAAATTTGTTCTTAGTCACATTTTTTATATAGAGAGGTAGGTTATGCCTGCAAAGAAAACACGTTAAAACTCCGATCGTTCTGTGATTCATTTGTCTATATTATGAATAAATTTAGTACTCACTCGCTATCCGGGTACTTAAATAATAAATCATATTTTCTGTAAGTCTGACCGCTCTGTGTCTCATTGTAGAAATGCTGATAACCACAGATTAAGCCTGTATAATTTCCAAGTGACTGAAGCATGAATGTTTGAGGTAGCTTCTGCATAACCTGCAAATGTATTCAAATATTTTAACTGAATGTGCAATCAATTTAATTCAAGTGCCTAAAAAAGAGAATGATAAACTAACTTTCTCTATCATAGAATAGGTAGCGAAAAGAAAACTTAAACAAGAAAATGTACCGCAGCATTTATTTATGTTTGTTACTTAAATAGCGGATTCTATCTTTGTCGTATATTTCCGTTAAAATTAAGAGTTGTGCGTCGAGCTTTATTTTGCATAAGAAAGATCGGCGTTTTGACTTAAACATGAAAACCGGTGAAACACTGTTAAATAAAATAGGTTGATAAGTAACGAAGCAAGGCGCAGGAAAACAGGGTAGTTTTCACCAGCATGAAACAATTAAAACCAAGTAACGGGAATAATATAGGCGTAATGTTAATTGGTACCTACATGAAATTACTCTTTCTGTGACAAAATACGCATGAAAGTGAAACGGAAAACAATATTCTGTATTCAGCCAGCACAGAAGATATAATTGGTTACGAGCTTAGGTATACCGAAAAAAAAAGCTCAAGTCAAAATACATCTCTTCCCGCACTCTTTTTTTCTTAATTTTCATTTTAGCGTGCTGGCTCTTGTAGCAGATGGACGACGGAGGGGTATCGGAACAGGCAAAAAGCTTCAAAAGCAGCCGAGGCAGCTTCTGGCCGGACTCTCTTTGAAACTTTTGTTTGTGACGCCGTTTCCTCGCGTTCACTTCCTTCGTTTCATGTTACTCTATATGAACGCATGTTGTAGTCTGGTGCAGACGAAGCAATGTGGCGCTCCGCGAAGTCTAAGGTATGAGTCGGCAGGCGTCTGGAACGGGTTTCATAGCGGACGACGGATCACTGCTTGCCCCGAGAAAGGCAAAAGAGGAAGTTGGCGTGCACGAAGTGCTGTTGACTGTTCACGCGTATGACGCAAGTTACCGCACTAACACGTGTCAAGGCGATGCCAACTTTGCACCCAGGGTAACTCGGTCTAGTTTCCTCGATTGAAATAGTTTCACCTAGTTGGAACTCTGGAATGTAAGAAGCAAAATTGAGTATGTCTGGCGCTTCTCATTACCCAGAGGGTTGATTAGTTTGAGATGCAACAGACTTATTCTCGCCCGTGGCGTCGATGAGCGGAACATTTCTGCCGGTGTCGAGCCGTTTGCTGTACATGACGTTTTCTTGCAGTGGAAAGGAAACTGATCGATCCAATGTTAAATTTTCTTGCGGACACGCAATTTCCATTCGTCCTTGAGTTGTTTCTCAAGTTTTTTTTACCTTTTCAACTAGACGGACGCGGGTTGGACGCGACGTGGTAAGAAGGAGACGTCTTTTTGTGTACATTATTGGCTGATAGGAACGCCTTAAATTATGTCGAAAGGAACTGCGGGCAATTATCCGTAATTGCGACTTTCGGCTCGGTGTTCTGAAACATGCAGACACTGTTTGTAGTTTTCCTACCGTTTTTCGCCGCAGTTGGGACCGATCTGTACACGACCTTAAATTATGGGTAGTCTTCAAGAACGAGCGAGCCATGAGGGTTGCTGTAATCGAAATCCAGATGAATTCTCAAACAGCGTCGCGTCGGCGACTCCCACAACGTTATACAAAGGCGAGGCACAGCGTTTTGAGTTATTTGAGAGTTGAAGACTCATTTGAGGCCTTTCGAGGCCATCAGTTTCCTTTAGCCACCACAACACTGCGCGAAAGCATTTGCACACGAGTTGCTCCTGGATGCCCGCTATGAAGTAGTAGCAACATACGAGGTTACTCAGAACCTTACTTTTTGCTAAATCGAATAATGCTGTGCTTGCTTGTACTTATGTACTTTGATTTTGTTAGCCTCTTATACAGTCTCACATTTTTTGCAACATTGTCCTGTTGTCATCTCTGAAATTGTTAGCTTTTCTCTTGGTTTTCTTTTTGGGTCACTTGTTGTGCCACTGCTGCCATATGCAAAGAGGTGGGGCCGAGGGCCCGTCAGGCTGCGTAATGTAGCTTTTTTCATCGGGCTCCCTCCGTCACTCGTGTTTTGACGGAAAATAAGCATTATTATTATTATAACTCGACACAACCACACGGTTACCCCAGCAATGCAGTCGTATTAGATCTGAAGCTCATGCCGTCTAGCAAATTACGGTGCAGGTTCCTCACTGTTTACATTCGCATGGCATTCATTCCTTGTGCAGAATAGCACCTTGAATAGAGTTTTGTCTTCTCTGATTGTGTCGCGGATATTATCGGTTGGTGAGGAAACGTCCTCTATCGTTGAAAAGAACCCCTCATAGTCGCTCACATAATGCGTGTTATTTAGTGAAATGCGCGATGGCGCGTCCGCATTTTCAAAAAACTGACCCTTCGTATATTGCCAGGTGTATTGATAGGCAGCCAACAACAGCATCCACCTCCGCATGCGGGCTGCGGCTAATGCTGCATTGGGATTGTTATGCCCTCGCAAGAGCGGAAGAGGATTCAAGGAGATAGTGAAATCGCGACCAAAAATGTATTTGCGAAGGCGCTTTATTAGCACACAACTCTCGCAGGTGCTTATTTTTCCATTTAGGAACTCTGCCTTGCTAAAGGGCTATTTATGCTTAGTGGTAACATCGATGAGAGCAAGCGCCCGATCGCCTTGGCCGACGCTGGCTGCGCAGAGGGCTCTATACCACATCGTCATTCGCTACGGTACGTAGCACAGGCTCCCAGAGAGCGTTGGCTTAGATCATAACGTAGTGAAACATGCTCTATTCGCGTCGCCAACGGGGAAAACCGATGTCGATGGCCTTCCCAGGAGACCTCGCTGGAGCGCACCATTTGGAAACCTGGATGTCGGGGCCAGCCGGATTGTGTGAGCCACTAGTTTCTGCGATCTGAACCTGCCGTTGCTGACTCGTGTCGTGTGCTGTTATAGTGTTCCTGCGTTGGTTTGCTCGACTGGGCGAGTGTCACAGAATTCAATAACTATTTTTGTCGTTCAATGGTTATGGTGTGGTCCGTTCCCGTGTTTGTGAGCGGGGTGCCCGAGCGCCGAGGACAGGAGCGCGGGCTTAGGATTTTTTTTTTTCGTGCGAGATCGGAGGAAGAGAAAAAAAAGACGGGATCCCGGGCGCGCGAAAGTAATGGGAAAAAAAACCGCGGAGCAAGGTTGCGACGGTGTGTATGGTCCGCGCTGAGCAGGTCCGCGGCGGTATGGTTCTTCGACCACCAAGAAAGTATTCGACGGAGAGGGGTGTGAGTGCTTGTGTGGGGGTGCTTTGCGTCATGACAACACCCAAGCCACCACGACTTCTCGACCCTGACTGGCGGCACAACGAGCCGGACCACCACCGGCATCTCGGGACCCTGACTCGGCTCTCTTCCTCCAAAACTGTATGACAATCTCGATTTGACTTTTGATATTTTTTTTCCATCTTTCGACTGCATGCACGTCCTGTGCGCCTTTCCCATACTTTTGAATTATCTTATACAAAATACTGTTCGTAACGTCGGCATGCTTTGCTCTCAATTCCTCCCGTCTCTCAGGAAGTCCATCGCCAAGGTGTGGTCCTAACACCTGGGCAGCGGTCGAAGTCAAATTCCAAATTTTGTTTGTTTAAATGGGATCTTTAACATCCGAACCTGTGACAGCGAGTGTATGCATGGACATGGACTGCTCCGAGAATGTGCTATTCCCGAAAAGCTTCGCAGAACTGACAAAGCAGACACCCGTGCACGTTGTTCTAGCAAAAGCTGGAAGTTGAATGACGCGTCAAAAGTAGAGTTAACTAAAATTAAGAAAATAGCTAATTTAGGATATCAAGACAAGCTGTTTCTTTTTTATTACCATTGCTGATGTTCTTTCTTTGTTTCTTTATTTGTTTCCCCTTCGACAGGGCCCCAAAGAAGGGTCAGTGCAAAAGGCTAAAAAAGCATTTAGAGTTGTGGTGTTACAGAGGTTCCATTGTGCTGCAAGCCGGTGGTGATTTGGTATGTATATTGTGTTAGTTTCCAGGTCAATTATCACTTGAAGACTACGTTTTTCTTTTCGCATAAACACGACACTGAGCGCATACACTTTATTCAGTGGTGTACAGTGATTCATAAAATATTTGGGCTTGACACATAAGTGCTTTTTCATAGTCAAGTGGTCTAACGCTTCATTCTTCAATTTTATGGGTGTAATCTTTTACTGGATTGAACCCTCCGCAGTAGTATGTATTTTTTATATTACTTTTTCGTGACATGTTTCGAGTAAAATAACATCCTGTGATGTGTTTTTAAAAGACAAATTATCGTTTGTGCCCCATTTCCTTCAGCCAAACCGACGCTCGTCATTTGCTATAACTCTTTCCATTCTGCTTTTCAATAAAATGTGGTGGCTTGAGAATATTATATCAACAGGCTTGTCACTTGTTTTGTCAATAAAAAAAATATATATATATCATATTTTATTGTCATACAACCAACATCTACCAAAATGAGTTACCTTCAGCGCTCTATGGGCATCTGGCCGAGCAACAATAAACACCCTGTACCACACCTTTTTTACTTGAAGGGTTTCTCTGCAGGCTTCGGAGACAAGTGCAAGTACAAATGCAGGTCAAACAGATTGAAAGCATGTCTACAAACAATTGGTCCAAGCCAGAAAAAATAGATATCTGTACTGCGCGAAGTCCTGATGGCGGTGGGACTAAAATAGTACTACAGATTTTTAGATAAGAGTGCACTACACTAAAAAAGAACTCGAAGACTCTTCTCGTGGCATCGATGTTTTATTCATCAAGAACCAAGACCGCGTCAATTAAAAACAACAAAGGTGTCGACATCAATTTGAGCAACTGATTATTTTTTTTAAAGCGCCTTTCAATTATGATTTAAATTAAACTGGCGCGCAACAGATGGAATTCGCCTGGACCGAAAATAATCGTCTGGCCCAAAAAAATTCGCCTGTGTAGACGTTTGATACACTCCTTTTTCAGGATTTACCCAAATGACTGCATTCACAGTTGTGTTCGCTCAAAGCTGTCTACATATTGCCGCATGTACGCCTGAAAAGAAACGGTTCTCCGCTCCTATAGAATTTTTTTTTAGTATGCATACTGGGAGTGTAAAAGATAAGCAAGTCTTGCCCTAGCGAACTACCCAACATTCCGGGACGAATATTCAAGATGACAAGTGATGATGATGATAAGAAGCCGAGCGCGGTCTTGGCGATTTATCAACTGATTTACACTCGTAGAGCCAGCTGTCACGTCGATGCACCTTCGCTCGTTGTTGCCTTATTGACGTGTGTTCTTCCATTTTGTTTCTAGCATACGTTTGCCGATTAAACCATATTTGTAAGTTTATGATGCATCGTTTTCTTGCCTACAGTTGGGACAATATATGCAAGCGGCGGCTGGCTGTAAGGCGCAGTCCAGCGGGGTTCGTATCGTAAGCTATAGCGACAACTCGCCTGTCTTTTCAAGGTAAGGAACTGCCTGCTTTATGGTTTGTTTGTTTTTCTCCTCGCTAGACAGCTGCAGTTCGAGATGTCTCTTGCTGAATGCAAGATCGGGGGTTGGACTTCCAATGAGAAGCTTGGTAGGTCTCGTTTGTTACAATATTTTTGCCTAATCTTGAGTTAGGATGATTATTCTCGACTAAGAATGTCATCTTTTTTGGATAGCTAAGCAATGACAACCATGGCTGCGTATGCTTTATCTTGCGTCGCCCTGTATGTGACGATTTTTTGTCACCCTCGCGACTGACATTTTTACGTAAACCCTGCGCAAAAGCACACTTCGCGTTAAACTCATTATCCGGGTGATAATGCTTTAGTGCTGCCATGTCGCGAATGTTCACGTGGTTCAAAAATCTAGCCGTAAAGCAGTTCGTGGGCTTCTCAGTCGCTTTGTTAAGGAAGGAAAGAACCTTCAGATTCGAAAAGACTACCGTTTTCCTCAACGCTGTAACAAAGAAGGACGTATATCCGCTTCCCCTCATCGATAATACTCTTGACCGTCTACGCCACTCCCGCTACTTTTCGTCACTGGACTTGAAAAGTGGCTACTGGCAGATCGAAGTCGATGAATGGGACCGTGAGGAGATCGCCTTCGTCTCACTCGATAGGCTGTACGATTTTCAAGTCATGCTTTTCGGATTTTGCATATCACCAGCGACCTTGCAGCGTGTCATGGACCCGGTGCCAGCTGGCGTGAAATTGCAGAGCTGCCTTGTCTTGCTCGACGATATAGAAGTATTTTCTGAAGATTTCAACACGCACCTGAGGCGACCCCGTGCTGTGCTGGAGGCCATCATGACGGCTGGACGCACGTTTAATGTAACGAAATTTCAGTTTGTCCACGTCGAAATGAAGTTGCTGGCTCACGTTGTGAGCAGCGAAGGTGTGCGGCCCGGTCATACGAAAATATTCGCGAGAGCCGAATTTCCCCACCCATCGAATAAAAAAGCGGTTCGGAGGTCTGTTGAAATTCGTTCCTACTACTGACGCTTCGTTCGAGATTTCGCCAAAATAACGCCTCCGCTGACACGTCTCACAAAGGATGCCGTGAAGGTTGAGTGGGAGGAAGAGCAACAGCAAGCTTTTGACGAGCTCAAGCGACGCCTCCAGACACCTCCGATCCACGCTCACTTCAACCAGTCTACGAAGACGGAACTTCACACGGACGCCAGAACACGGGACTGAGTGGGGCACTCGTCCAGCGGCCGAAGTGAACTGAGCCAGTAATTGCCTACGCAAGTCGGACGCTGTCAAAGGCAAAAACCAATTATTCCACGAAAAAGAAGGAATACCTTGCCGTCATCTGGGCGGTAACAAAGGTTCGTCCGAACGCGTGCGGAAGTCCTTTTCCCGTGGTTACCGACGACCATTTGGTCTGCTGTCTCCCGAACCTGAGGTACCTATCTGGACGTCGCGCATGGTGGAGTCTCCGACTCCAAGGATTTGATGTGACTGTGGTCTACATGTCCGGCCGTAAGCACAGACACGCCGACTGTTTATCGAGAGCACCTGTGGAGTTGGTAATAGAGAACATCGACGACGACGGCGTGGACGATGTTTTTCTTGGCGCAGTGAACGTCAGCGACACGGCAGCACTAAAATGAAACTACACTAAGCTTAGCGCCCTCATCGAGTACCTAGAGGAACAAGGAAATGCTGTTCCACAAGTATTCGCACCCGACCTGACAAACATCTACGTTGTTGAAATCTACGTTTCTACAAAGCAACCTTTGTCAACAACAACTCGTCGTGTCTGTTGTTGGATGCATGCATGCAAGACGAAAGCCCTTCCCTCGGGGAGCGTTGTTGAAATGATCAAAGAGCCCATGTAACAATTTTAAATCGAATTTAATCCACCGCACGTCGTAAAAGGCGCGAAAAAAAAACCAAAACGCAAAAATAGAAAATCCCAAAAAATTATCGCTCGAGAACTCTTAAACGAAAGACGGACTCTTTTATACCTTCTTTTCTTCGAAAGCTCTCTGCCCTTTCACTGCGATGTATACGAGGTGCCAAAGAACGTCATCAAATGCACATTGCCTATTGGATAAGAGCCAACCTCACCAGCACCGCCTTCATAAACAATTATTATCTGGAAAATGATTTTTAGATATCTTGTTAAAATTTTCTGATCCACTCTGTTTGCAATAATTGTCAATGTAACGGAAATTGCCGAATTGTATGATGCGCCGAGTTATGCGCCATCTATCGTGTTCCTTACGAAGGAAGACGAAGATGAGACTGCGCCTCCCTGTTTTGCGGTTCCTGCTCTCTGCTGAAAAACACGGCATCGTTGCTGATCGTTGATATAGTAGGCATGGTGGAAGCTCACCGTTTCGCGTAGAGCGCTATCCTTGACTGAATTCTCGTCTCGTGTCGCGATGATACCCCAGCAGGTCATAGAAGCGAAGATTCATCTATTCATGCGGGGTTGTTGCGGTTGGCACACTCAAGACAGGAGAAACGCTCGCGCCGTCGTCTTTGATTACTTCGACTACAGTGGTGCTTTCTTACCACTTCTGTCCTCAAAAGTCTCTGAGATTTTTTTTTTTATTTTGCGTATTCCATGTGTGTGCTCAAGATCAAGGTATCATTGGCGCGTTTAAGATACGCGAATGAAGAATGCGAATGTTGACGCGTTTTGATCACCTAAAAAAGTGATTAGTGTTAGCATTCTTGAACAATCGCAACGTCTATACGATCACGAAATCATATTTCTACGTTGCTATATCTCTGCTAAGATTACCTCGTATGTTGCATTAGTAGAAAAGGCGTGGGGCGAGATTTGTAGTATCGGTACACTCGTGATGGTCTAAGACGGCGTGCTGAATCACGTTCTTCAATTTTTTCATCCACTCTGAACGGCGAGCCTATCCTGGCAAATTAAAAATAAATAAACCTCAGTCTCTAGAAAACTCTGTGCATGTTCTGCTACGCCAGAGAGTGACGACGTGTCCCCTTCTTTTGAAAGATACCGCGGAAACGGCTAACGGCGGCGGAGAAGTGGGTGTCGTGCTGACGACCTGCTACGCTTCTTGCAGTGGTTGCAGGAGTGTGTACGCGCGGCACAGAGCTGTTGTTTCGGTCGCTTCGGTCCCAACGAAAGAAGTCGTAGTTAACGCACTCGTTGCAAGTGCCCGAAGAACGGCTAGCGCAGTCCAGAGCTTAAGAAAAAAATGACTGCAGTTTCACCACTTGCCACTCGAGGAAACACGTCCGAGCACTTGGTGCAGGCCCGTCGGTTTGAGGGACCCCAGATCATATGTGTATGCTCGGAACATTTCTTACATTCGAGTCGCCAGTCCTTCTCATCCGATTCCGACGAGGAACTGGAGTCTTTGTCGGAAGCGTAGCCGCACTTTCCAACAGGTCTACCGGCGTAAAAGCCAGTCCCATGCTGTCGCTGTAGTGCAGAACATTTAATTGAACTTCGCTCAGCTACGATGTGTCCAAGTCTATCGTGGTGATCAGAGGTGCCGACTCAGAAAATATGTCGGCGGCATCGTCGCCATCACCGTAGCAGCGTCGCCATCACCGTCAGCTCACCGCTACCTCCCCCATTTTCCTACCACCGTAAAACTTTCGTGTCCCATTCCAGGCACGTCACGACCGTCAAAAGTTAACGGCGGTTTGTTTTGTGGTGAGTTGGAGTGGAAGAGAAGCTCAATACTTTAACTATTTCATGTGTAGAAGTTAATGAACTGAAACGAAACAGATGCCAGTTCGGCAGTCAGTGAACATCGAAGATTTATTATAAAAGTTATTTGGCAAGAGTAAAAGGTTCATTTTATGTTCCCTTTAAGTTATCCGTTAAACGCGTCTTCTTCCAGCTTGGTGCTCCAAAAGCGTTGATCACAGATCGAGGGTCGTCGTGCCGTGCGAAACTGACGCAAACAATTTTCCGACTTAGCCGAACGAGCCACCGTCGAACCACTGCGTACCATCCGCACACCAACGGGCTAATGGAGTGGTTAAGCAAGACTATCACCGTCATTACCTTCATGTACGTCGACGTTGAGCAGAAAACCTGGTATGAGATTTTATCGTATGTGACGTTCGCCTACATAACTGCGATTGAAGATAATAATGGGGTCACACTATTCAAGTTGGTTCATGGTCGCAAAGTAATGGCGATTCTGGACGCAATGCTGCTCCTTGAACCTGAAGAGCACAAGTGTCGTGAATCTCAAGTCATAACTCAACGGGCAGAGGAAGTCCAAAAGCTTCTCAGGCTCCAGTCCCAAGACCAACATCGTGTCGATACAGGGGTACAACCTTCGTCGTCGGAACGTTCACTTCCATCCCGGAGACCGGTATTGATGTGGATACCGATTCAATAACGAGGCCACCTTGAGATGCTCCTAAAGCGCTACTTTGGTGCCTACAAGGTACTAAGTCTCCTCGGAGAGCTCCATTACGAGATAGTCTCTGGCGAAACACAATCAGCCTCATGACGCCGAACGCGATCCGACGTCGTTCATGTCGTTATTCTCAACCCATTCCACGCTCGACAGGACTGTTTAATTTTGCGTTCCCAATAAGCTCTCATTTCGCTGTTTTCTTCTTTTAAATCACATTCTTTTGTTTTTTTGTCGCCTCGGGGTGATGCAATAGTAAAGTGGGGAGGAATGCCTCGGGCATGACCTAAACGAAACGCTTCTCCGTGCATCTAAATGTTTGGAGTTATTCTTACATCGAGTGTAAAATATAAGGATTACGGAATGACCTAGCGTAGTCAGTCTTGCTCTAACTTACTACCGCAGATTCTAGGTCCGATACTGGAGCTGTCGAGCAGAGGAGATAAAGAGCCGATAGCGGTATTGGCGACATATTCACTGATTCACTCTCGCCATGGCCAGCTGTCACGCCGAGGCACCGTCGCTTGATGCTGCCGCCGTCAACGCTCGCCGGTGCTTTCTTGACGTGTGTTCCTCCTTTCTTTTGTTTCTGGCACAAGTTTGCCATTGAAGCCTCAATTTCCAGCTGAATACGCACCATCTCGACGCCTTCATTTGTGTGAATATATGCGGGCGGCGGCTGATTGAGAGTCGGAGTCCAGCGGGATGCGTGTTGCAATCTATAACGCCTACTCATCGCTCTCTCAAGGTAAGAAACTGCCTGCTTTCTTGTTTTTTTTTCCGCCTCGCTGGACCGCTGCCTTTCGAGATGCCTCTTGTTGAATACAAGATCGGGGGGTTTCGCTCCCAATGAGAAGCTTGGTAGGTCTTGTTTGTTACAAAATGTTCGCCTAATTGTGAGTTCAGAGGATTATTCATGACTAAAAACGCCATCATTCTGGATTGTAACGCATTGCCAAATACGGCTGCGTATGCTTTATGTTGCCTTGATTTGGGAGGAACGTTTTTTTGTCACACTCCGGCGTGACACTTTCCGCGTAATATCCTGCCCAAAAACACACGCAGTGCTAAACAGATCACCGGGGTGATGAGGCTGTGGTGAATTTAGTCGCAACCTGCGACACGAGGAGAGTTCATCTTCAAAGGAAACTTTGGAACGTCATACCTGTGTATACATAGACCTTCAAGTAGGGGAGTTCAAAGTACTGAAAGAAATTTTTGATCATCACATCGCTACGAATAGGTTATGATATGGCATTTTCTTACCTCGTTTGCATCAGGAAAATCCCCGATGTTTTGTTTAGATGAAATAGCATGACTTTGACATAAGACCGGTATTCCCAAGAAAAAAAGGGCAGACATCGTCTGGCGAGGCTTACGCACGGATATACGTGGAGACACGGTTAATGTCTGGGCATAGCGTAGCGTTTATATAGCAATACGCTGAAGGTCCCTAAGATAAAATCATCGGCGTTTTCTTTTTTCTTTTTTTGCTTAATGAAGAATAACCTGCCAACCACAATAGATATTGTCCAAGTGTAAAAAAAAAAAATACTTTTGCATACGTTCTTTCCTGTTCATCTACATTTTCTGTTTTGAAGGGCGCATAAATGCCCTTCCTCTGTATATACCGAAAAAATAAAGTTATCAATTGTGCCTGTTAAACAATAAGGTTCAAATACCTTTAGGAAAAGAACTTCACGTTTTTATTTAACTATACATAGGCGAAGTTTGTGATCTCCAGGAGGAAGTTTATTATCGTCATTGCTTAAAGATCGCGATTTTTCTTTTTTTTTTAGAAAACCTGGCACGGCAATTTCAGAATAGCCTAAACGGCGATCCATGTGAAAATCCAGCGGTTAAGAACAAAGGGCACACTTAGCCAGAACCCACCAGAAAAAAAAAATGTAGAGGACCTGTGTTATTCCACATACAATCACAGCGATATCTGTGACAAGTCACGGTGAAGTCGTTGGTCATCGGCGTCGCGTTCACGCAGCGTGTGCCGCGTGAAAAGAAGCCTTCAGAATGAAATAGCATAGCCTGCTCTATACTGACAAAGCCTGGCAGACCTCTACGAGACGCGGCTGCCGAGAATGAAAAGGTAGAGCGGCAGGCAACGAATGTGGGGGGAATCACATGATCGGCACCCGCTGTGCGAGACTCCGAAACACAATTTTCCCGAGCGATGGAATGTCCGCTCGTGCTTCTCGCGTTCCACGCGCTACCGCTTCTTTTCTCGTCGGGTTTGAAAACCATGTTTCGAGTCCTTGCCGCTACAAAAGCTGTACGGTGAATACCAGACTGCACGAGAAATGATCTGTGCTACCAGATCTTCGCGCTCCAAATATGCGACCGGGCACTCCATGGCTCCTTCGCCGAAATGCCAGTCTTTGCGTGTACAGAGGAGGCTATGAAAATAGATATCTTACTATTATGCTACGCACATTTTTGAGTCCTCTTTCGTTCCGGCGCGCATGAACGCCTGTCTCAAGGCACGAGCTCTCGGCATTGACAAAACTGTGTCGGCATTTTGATATCTGCTATTTGCTTGCGGAATTTCAGAGAGCGCGTGCAGTGGGCGTCGATTACTACACAACAGTTTAAGTATAACATGGGTTTTGAAAACTGTGGCGTAGCTCTGTTATTATTTCCGGCGTTCTAGAATAACTACAAATGCCTGCCATGGAGATTCAGTACCTGTCATGCCCAAGGATCATCGACTGGTTCTACCTCTCTTCACATCAGGTTCTGCGATGAAGCTGGCGATCTTTCTTCATGGCGCTATCGCGAGATGACTGTATCGCGTCGAGGGTTTCCGACGGCCACCCAGCACAGCGGGGGTTATCGGGGAAATAGCCCCAAGTGCTGCGTATCAATATCGCAAGTATGGCTGTTAGACACGAAGACGGACTCTGCTAGGCAGACATTGCTTCCGACAGGAGTCCCGATTCAAGCTCCACTGGGTTGCGTTCGACGTCACTGACAACGCCATCAAAAAAGTGTTCAGGGAATACGGTGTGGTCAAGGAGGTTACGCAGGAGAATCAGAATGTGCCAGGATTTGACGGAGTTGGGTCCATCATCCGACTGGTACGCCTAGAGCTCCGGGAAGGTGACAGCTTTCGAGCGTCTGCCGCTCCAGATTCGCCTCAGAAGCGGCCCCTGGTTTGCCTGGACGGACCCCTGCGCCCCTGCGCCAATGCCGCCGCGGACTGTAGTTCCTGGTTCTGCAGTGTAGCGCCCTGCGAGGTTGGAAGCGGTGGAGTAGGGGGCAAGTTTCGCAGGGTCTGTTGCGGACGAACCTTTCAATAAAAACTTGGCTTTCGGCTGGTTCGCCCATATTAAATAGGTTTAAATTTTGTTCATTTTAATTCAGTTAGTGGTGTTGTCTCATGTCTTCTTTCGCCTAGTTTGTTCGCACTTTTCAGGCCTTTTAATGAATCGTAAAGCCCGCACTGCTAATGCTTCACAAGAAAGAGAGTCCGCAGACACTGGCTGAGGCGTGTTTCTTCATTGAATGGCGGTCCTCTCACGTTAGTCACACAACAGCCTTCTGCAGACAAGTTTGAAACATATGCATGTATGTATGAAGCAAACGACTTTCGAACATGCTTCAGGCGTCTCCGCCGGTAACTCTCTCATCATGTCTGCAGCCAAGACCCGGTCTCCGTACAATGTATGGGCAGAGTGACTGCGACTTTATACTTGTTATTGCAACACAGACTGGAGTGATTCTCGTAGCGCTGTGCCCCGGCTTTCCGCATTTCCTGCTAAGTCAAGGCATTGGAAGCTCATTCTGAGCCCAATCAGTTGCCGTTTTACCCCGAAAAGATTGTGTAACTTCCTCTTCTGAATCCATTGAGCAAATAACGGTCACATCGGTTTCCTCGTGACCCCGCCCAAAACTTAAGTTATCGGCTATAGGAAATGCGAATAAAGATAACCGATGGAATAATGGGAGAAGTTTGGAGCTTCTTAGAATACACCCGCCCCCCCAAAAAATCTGAATTTCTTTTGTCTTCTTTCGCCGCTCTGAATCTTCAGGTTGCTTCACAAAGGTTTTATATACTATGCATATTAAATGAGAATTAGGTAGTCTCCCTAATCATTGTTAAAAAAAAATAACACCCGATGAAACACCCTCATCTCTGTTTTTCTTCGTGAAGTATATAAGGACCCACACAAAAACACAAATAAAAAAGAAGTATATCAGGTAGTTGTAATGTAGAATTGCCGTGATATCGTTCTTTTTTATAATATCTTTACATTTGATGAACATACGAGCTCGAATTCTTGAAATAAAAAGAACGCATAGTTTGGGGAAAGGTTCAAAACGATGTAGGTGCTCCGCATCGAGCTTAAGGTATCTCTCTGAAGTCGGGGTCACACTGCACATACATCATACAAAAACAGTTTGCAAAAACGAGTCATCGCAATACCCGTGGTTCGAATGCCTCGGCATTTGAATCACGTATCTCTAGTGGACCAGAGTTCGAAACTGTTTGCATACTCTCGTTTGTGTAATATATAACCAGTGTGGCCCCTGCTTCAGACCACACTTCGTCGCACCACGCAATGACAGCCAAGCGGAGGGCAGCGATCTCGTGCTGGAGGCGAAGTTTCGAATCTGTTTTTAACCTGTCACCGAACATAGTTGGATTATTTGAATCATCTCAAAAACTACACACGTACTTCCATAAATAAACACATACTCAAGCAAGAACATTTTTTGTTGTTGTTGAGACGTTGAGTAAGATCCTATGAATCAAATATAAAAAAAAAATTGTTTTCACACTTTTTCAAGCCCTATTGTTTTCTCCATCGAATATTCACGCGAAAGAGCGCATTTGTTTACCGCACAGGTGCCGCTAAGATGTGTGGGCATACGGCGACTGTTCTGGAGTTTTTCTTTTTTGTGTCGTATTTCGGTTTCATGTACGTGGACACGTACGAGACAGGAACAATCACAAACAATACGAATACAAATAACAAATATGCAATGTCTTTCCGTTCATGTCGTTTGTTCGGTCGTGATTTTTTATGTTACCGTTTCCAAAAAAAAATCATGGTCTACACTTCTGAAAATGCATGGAAAATACACGAAGACTTGCATTTCTAGGGCTTATCAGGCAAAGATGGAGAGGCATGGGCTAAATCAGAGAAGCTGATTCTTGATACCTGTTCTGAGCACCTTCCGCTATCAGTGGAGCCAGGCAGCGTTGAACGCGCCCAGATAATCGGTTGGTTCACCGTGGACAAGAAACGCCCAGTCATAGCTAAATTCTTCTCGGCGAAGAAAAAGGATCTAATTCTGAGGAAGGCTTTCAAGTTTAAGAGCATCTCACTCGCGATGAGTGAAGACTGCTCTCCTGGGACACGAGAACTACGTCAAAAGCTCATAATATTTTAAAATCCGCAAAATAATCAGTTTAAACTACAATTTAAAGAGGTTGTCATCGAGAAACACATCTTTGCTTATGGTACGAAAAGCAAAAGTGTTATAGAAGTTGAGCGGCCATAGGATACGTGTGCTCAAGATGCTAGTCAATGTCCTCAGACTCAGATAAATTGTGCATTATATTCTGTACTTTATTTCAATATAAGAAGTATATTGCCAAAGCGTGAAAGCCTCATTTATCGGCTGACATTTCCGCATTCAATTTTGTTCTAACGGAAACGTAGGTGCGACCCAATATCAAAGATTCCGAAATGTTTCCTTCCTCCTTAGATTACATCCTTTACCGGTGCGACAGGGAGTCACGTCGTGGGGGTGGGGTACTCATTGCTGTACGAAATCAAATTTAGTTTCCCTAGTTCAAGTTCCCAGTTCTCTTCAAATGATGTGGTTAGGGCTTCATTCCCTTTCCTCGTGTATTTTCCTCGGTGTCTGATATTGACCACCGGACCTTGTGAATGGTTTCTTTGAATAGCTTCACGACGCAGTCTCTTTTATTTCCCCCAATCCTCCAACGGATCGTGCATTCTCTTAGGCGACTTCAATTGCTCTGAAATAATGTGGAATAATTTTACATTTTCAAACCAAACTTCAGGGGCACTTATGAGTACCTGCCTTGCATCTAATCTCGCTCAGATGATCGCTCAGCCCGCGAGATCAACCGATTACAGAAGTCATATCCTGAACCTCTGTCTCACTACTAACGGTCCACTGCTAAACATATATAACATATCTTTCACCTGTTAGTGATAGATAATGCGTCATTCATGTCAATATTTCGATTGAGGTTCAGCAAAAGTCACCATAATTCACAACGTTTAAATGCTATAGTAAAGTTAAATATCGCGTGATTAACAACGAGCTTGATATATTCTTCGAGAAATAGCCGTGCGGCTGTGAAAACAGAACAGTGAACGAAAACTGTACCTTTTTAAAAGACAAAATTACGCTACTTTCAAACACTTACATTTCGACAATCAAAATAGATTATGTCAAATGAAATTCCTGGTGCACAAAAACGAGCCACCGCAATACGCGCGGCTCGGATGCCTCGGCATTTGAAGCACGTATCTCTAGTGAACCAGAGTTCGAATCTGTTTGCATACTGTCTTTCGTGTAATATATAACCATTGTGACCCCTGCTTCAGACCACACTTTGTCGCACCACGCGGTGACAGGCAAGTTGAGGGCAACAATTTCGTGCTGGAAGCGAAGTTTCGAATCTGTTTTAAACCGGTCACCGAACATAGTTGGCAATGACCTCGTGCTGGAAGCGAAGTTTCGAATCTGTTTTAAACCAGTCACCGAACATAGTTGGCAATGATCTCGTGCTGGAAGCGAAGTTTCGAATCTGTTTTAAACCTGTCACCGAAAATAGTTGGCAATGATCTCGTGCTGGAAGCGAAGTTTCGAATCTGTTTTAAACCTGTCACCGAAAATAGTTGGCAATGATCTCGTGCTGGAAGCGAAGTTTCGAATCTGTTTTAAACCTGTCACCGAACATAGTTGGCAATGATTTCGTGCTGGAAGCGATGTTTCGAATGTGCTTTAAACCGGTCACCGAACATAGTTGGATTTAATTATAATGCAATTAAATGCAAAGGTGCAAGCGAGCTGCACAGTAATGATGAAAGTCGCCGCAAGGGCCTCCAACGGTGTGAGGGTATGTCCATGGCCGCGTGTAGTTCAGTGCCTGCCTGTTGCCGTGCCATTTAACATTGTGCCCGTCGAGCGTGACGTCTACGCGGACGCCAGCTCCTCAGGCATCGGGATCTGCTTGCCTCAGGGCAACATTGCCATCATAGCGACCCGACCAGCGCCCATCTACCTCCGGGAACTTTGGGCCGTCCTGCTGGCCTTGCTTCTGGCACCGCCTCGAACCAGAGTGGTCACCGACAACCGTGCTGTGTATCAAGCCCTGACACGCGGCCATGGACATACCCTCACACCGTCGGAGGCCCTTGCGGCGACTGTACTGATGCTGAATAAAGCAGGTTGGGTTGGGTGGGTGCCCACCGACCAGAACCCGGCCGATGGCCCCTCTCGCCTCCACCGCACTCTTACAGTGGGGACGAGCGGGGCGGGCAACAGGCCCCCTGGCGGCGACCCCGCTCGTCCCCACGGTAAGAGTGCGGTGGAGGCGAGAGGGGCCGTCGGCCGGGTTCTGGTCGGTGGGCACCCACCCAACCCAACCTGCTTTATTCAGCATCAGTACAGTCGCCGCAAGGGCCTCCGACGGTGTGAGGGTATGTCCATGGCCGCGTGTCAGGGCTTGATACACAGCACGGTTGTCGGTGACCACTCTGGTTTGAGGCGGTGCCAGAAGCAAGGCCAGCAGGACGGCCCAAAGTTCCCGGAGGTAGATGGGCACTGGTCGGGTCGCTATGATGGCAATGTTGCCCTGAGGCAAGCAGATCCCGATGCCTGAGGAGCTGGCGTCCGCGTAGACGTCACGCTCGACGGGCACAATGTTAAATGGCACGGCAACAGGCAGGCACTGAACTACACTTTCAAAAAGCTGGAGCCAAGGAAGGGAAGGGGGGGCGCCCGTCGCGGCCGCAACATGAAGAGGCCGTAATGCATGAAAATAAGACGCGTAGAGTGAAAAATAAAATCCCCAAAAGCCAGCGGCCCGCTGGTAAACTTTACGCGTTTGGGGGTAGTGAAGTGCACGTAGCACAAGGAGGAGGTCCTGTCGCCTAGAAGGCGTGTGCCCAATGGTCCCCGTAGTTCCGTCTAGAAAAAAGCCAAGGAACTTAACCTGGGTTGCCCGGGAGAACATTGAGTCACTAGGGTTCAAACGAATGCCAGCCTCGGAAAGCTGGGCAAGAAAAATGTCAAATTGTTGCTTCAAAAAGGTGGGATTGGGATGCGCAAATAAAAAATTATCCAAGTGCGACCAAGCCCACAAGTCACGAGCACGGGCCTCACGAGTGAGGGCCGTTGCAAAAGTCTGCATGAAAAAAGGTGCGGGCCTAATGCCGAAAGGCAAAACTTTGTACCGATAATAACGGCCGTCTAACCTGAAAGTGGTCAGAGCACGAGTGGCTGGGGCCAAACCGAAATGGTAAAACGCGTCGCGCAAATCAAACTTGACAAAAAAGGGCTTCGCCGGCAAGGGACAGGCCTTAAGGGCCTGAGGAAGAGGGGGCAGGCGAAACTTGGGGCTTGGCAAGGAAGCCGTCAAGTGAGAGCAGTCGAGGACAAATCTCGACGCGGTGGACGTTTTCGGTACAAGTTGGATGGGTGATAAAAAAGGTCCGCGGGTAGTTTCCTCGATTATGTCCGCCGAAAGCATGGAGGCTACCGCCAGCCGGAGCACTGGAAGTTGGTCCGGGTGGGGGGAGCGGCCGTTAAAAACGGATGATTTCCTAGCAAAACACTGAAGCTGGGCGGGGTCAAAGGGAGGGTTATACCCAAAAGTTTCAGCGACAAAGTCCCATCTGACCTTAGGAACTGGTTCACTTAGTCGGACGGGGGGGTACGGCGGCAGGAGCGGGAAGGCCGCAGGCCGTCGACTGTCGTCGTCATCGTCGTCGTCGTCTTGTTGGTCCTGGTCCGGTGGTGGATGCGGCTGATGGCGTTGAAGCCATTGGAGAATTCGTAGTACCGCATCTGCCAGGCTATCGTCCTCGGGGAGATCCTCGGCCACCTCAGAATCGGAAGTTAGTTCCGAAGCGGAGGAGGCCGTGGTTGAGGGCGATGCCGGCCGGAGGAAGGCCCCGGGTAAGGGAGCAGGAGCAGAGTCGGGCACCGTTGCGAGGGAAGGCCAAGCAGCAGGGTCCGAAGGGGTTGCGGAGCCGATAACGCCGGCTTCGCGTAGCGCTTGCCCCAGGAGATCCTCTGGCACGAGGATGTCCTGGAGAAGTCCCAACGTCGGAACGCCGTCGACGACTACGGCGATCGTTTGCGCTTCTCCAAGCACCAAGTCAAGCGGACGGGGAAGGCCCGTTGGGAGCGCATCGACGGCGTGGAGAAGGTCCAGACACTCTTGTGGAGGCTGGAAGTCGGGGGGTAGCACTGAAGCCTCACTTTTTCTTGGGAGGGTTCTTGCGGGGAGACTTTGGAGGCTGGGGTTGCGATCGGGTGTTGGGACGCGTTCCTCGGGGCGGGCTGACTGAACGATCCGGGGAACCTCCACGGTGGGTGGCCACTCTTCGTGGTGCGGGCGGTCCCAACAAAAAGGTTGCTGAGGGATCAGCATAGCCGTCGAGTGCGGCTCCCCACCCGGACAAGGCAACGTGGTAGAGGAGCCGCACCCGATCAAAGACCCGGAGCTTGCTGCGGGGGGGAAGTCCAATGCACCTGCAGTCCCAAATGTCGACGAAGAGCTCCAGGAGCTGAAGCTCCTGGATCTCTCTCCTCCCAATGTGTTGGGAATGTCATGCAACTTGTTGTACGAAAATGAAAGCCTCCGCGATGTCCCTGCGGGTCGGGGGGTCGGTGACGGTGAATAGTCGCTGTCGGGCGGTATGGGAACCGCGAGGGTCGGTGTGGGCAGCGACGGTGGACTGAGCCTGTACAAACGACGCCCCGGCGTCGTAGGGAGGTCTTGGAGGGGCGAAGTGAGGGGGGAAGTTAGTGGGGAACCCGGCAGCGGCGTGCTGAGTCCCGGCGCTTGGCTGGAACTCGCCTGCGTGAAGTGGCGGCCAGGCGTCGGTGGTCGTGGCCCGGGTGAAGGGGGGCTGGGTGTCCACCGAATAAGTGGGGAGGAAGACGGATCCGGATGGAGCCTTGTTGGTGGCAGACTGGTGGCAGCTGATAAAACCCGTTTGCTCTACTGACGTCTAACCCCTGGTTAGCTCAGTTGGTAGAGCGCTCCACCTGTAATGGAGAGGTCCTGGGTTCGATACCCGGACCAGGCGGATTTTTTCAGTCGTGCACCAGTCACCTAGCTGTGTTTGGAGATTTGTGTTTGTCCTTTGTCCCTCTTGTTCCCCTTCTCCAGGTATTATTTTCATCATAGTTGGATTATTTGAATAATCTCAGAAACGAAAGATGTTTGTTCTGTTTGTCCTCTTCGACTGACTCTTTCGTATAATTTTGAATTTATTACCAACGCGCTCAATCTAAGTTTACACATGTACTTTCATAAATAAGCACATACTCAAGCAAGATAATTTTTTGTTGCTGTTAAGACATTGAGTAAAATCCTATAAATCAAATATAAAAAACAGATGTTTTCACATTTTTTTTTAAAACCCTATTATTTTCTCCATCCAATATTGACGTGAAAGACTGCATTGTTTACCGCACAGGTGCTACTGAGATGTGTCAGCATATGGGGACTAATCTGGCAGTTTTCTTTTTTGTATTTTATTTCGGTTTCAAGTGTACACGTTGCCATTGCGCATAAAAAGAAGATATTTCGAACGCAATATGAAAAAAAAGAACGAATATTCAATGTCGTTCAGTTCCTGGTGTTTGTCCGGTCGTGATTTTTTCTGTGACCGCTTCCAAAATAAATCATAGTGTACACATCTGAAAATGCATGGGAAATACACGAAGACATGCTTTTCTGGGGCTTATCAGGCAAAGATGGAGAGACATGGACTAAGTAAGAGAAGCTGGAAAAAAACACAGTAGGAAAATACGGCGAAAGAAGTGTCAGTCAGAACAAGAAGACTCCTTCAATACGAAGATGACATTAGGACACATGGTTGCTTGACAAACAGCGAACCCGCTGAATGCCATCTCGAAAACTCGTGGTAGCATTTTTAATATCTGTATCAGAGTAGAGCGCGATTCCCCATCAGTGTACACTTTTAGAGCTGCTCGTATTCAGCGGGAGTTACCTTTGATAAATTTGGTGCACCTATCGAGTCTTTGGTGTCCGGGTTCGGTGTCAGCCTTCCGTATTCCCCGGCCGGTGTCCGTCGCTAGCTCAGTGTCAGCATTCCGCTGAGATGGTGCTTCGCCGCAGATGCCCTCCATCGGTCCGGTGTCGGCCTTCGGTTGACCAAAAGCTCGGTCCATGTATGCCTCTCAAGCCGCCCCAATCTCGAGTGTCAGCTACCTTTTTAAAACCACCCGCTCATGAGCGTCCGAGCAGCTCTTTTTCTCTTTTTGTTTTATGTCGTCGCGTGCCGTTTCCCTCGTCTTCCTCCACGCTCTCTCTCCATTAAAAGGGTACCTCGGCAATTTTTCTAGCTAACCCAACCAACTATATGTTTTGAATCCACGACATTTACCCTTTCAACTGTTCTCTTTAGCATCGCGAATGTCAAATTAGTTCTTGTGAAATTGTTAAGTTGAAATGATGCCAAAACCAACATTAAATCATACCCGCTTCTTTCAGTGTTGTGACGTCAATGGGAAGCAAGCGCGCCAGTAGAGCATGCAGTCTAAATATTGACGATGGCGAGAATTTGTTTCCTGCTACTGCGCGACTGATGAAGCGTCTTCAAAGCATTTATTTCAAACCTTGAGAGTGCTTGTAATCAGTGGCATGCAAAGCCTACAGTTCAAAGAGTGAACCCCTGCTTGCCGTTGGAGTCACTTTTTCGTGGTTGTCACTAGAACCATTCAGTTTAAAAAACACGCTAAAGACCAGAATTAAAAATGTTAGAACTTCGCAAAAAAATGTTTTGGTTTAATATCTGGGATAATATTTTAGCGATGTGTTTTGGTGTTTTTAGAAAATGTTCAGACAAATTGGGGACCATGAGGAATACGCTGGAGTGCCCCTTTAAGCATCGGGTCTCGGGCGGGGACTCAAACCGCAACCGTAACCGAAACCAAGAACCTTTCGAAACAAAATTTGCGTAGTAAACGTAACCGCAAGGAAACTTTTATTTGAAATGTATAGAAACCGTAATCATAAAATATTCACTGGTAACCCTAATTGCCCGATATTAACCGAAAAATAAAAAAAAATATCTTGCGAATTCGTGATCGATTTTCTTAAAAACCCCATTTTTACTTTTCTTAATTGTTGGGGTAGTAAGAAACAATAGTGGTTTATGGTAAAATATAAATAGAAATGTGTGTAGTTTATCGCTCGTATGTTCGTATTTCAAGCTTGAATTTCGTAAAATGTGCGTTGTGAATGCGCCTTCGAATGGGTACTGTTATGGCCAATATTGTGGCATGGATATGATTAATGACCTAATTTTAATAGTCGCTTTAACATGTCGCGGATAAATAAAAGGAAATATGCATATTGTAGAGTCAAAAATATTGTATTTGTGTGTTTGCTAGCGCTACACATAAACATCCGTCATAATTTGTGGCGTATTTCCTTCGAAGTAGACACAACTTTTTCTCAGTCTTTCGTTTCCGCCTTTATGTTACGAATGGTAAAAGCTATTATTGCCACTTAGTGATTCACGCCATCAAACCTGCTCCCGCATGCCGTCGGTGCATCCAGCGGGTTTCAAAGGACTCTTTGGGAATCGACAAACGCGGATTATCGCAGAACTGGGCATTTGGAGGTCAGTTGTGATGCCGGCGCTCCTTCTTCCCCCTTCCTCCTCCCCCTTGCAACATGTCTGACATGTTCTACATAAAAGGGAAAGCAATCTCGAAGCGCTGGTGTTTACTTTATCTTTGTTCTACGCTGGATGTACTTAAAAATGGCACTCTCTCGTTTCCGGAAAGTCAGTAAAGTTCAGTTGTGCCGTGACTTGCAAGTTTTCTGTATACCGTCAAGCGTGCGCCGATTACTCAAGAAGGCACACCTGGAAAGTTTATAACCGTCTCAATTTCCGTAAAGCTTCAGAGCTTGCCCTCAGTTTCCTTAACGGGACGCTGGAGAGATTTTCGAAACAAAAGAGTTGATGGTTGATTCTGACGTGTGTGTGCCTGATCACTCTAAATACATCAACCGTCTCACCCAAAATAATCACAAAACGCGAAAAAAGCGAAGAAAACAAACGATTACCGCAGCTTCACGCCTTGGGCTAACCACGCGAGACTCGCCACTAAGAGGACCATCTCGATTCTCGCCTGCTCCGTCGCTTGCAGTAGTCGGGCGCCGAAGCTTCTGCTCTTGTAACTCGGGCTTCGCTTCTGATTTTTCGAAATATTTGGTGGATCCAAAAAAGGAATGTGTCCAGAGGACCCTCGACGTGACAACGTGCGCATTCCAGCCTTTGACAAAGCAGAAAAATGACCCTCAGCGGTATCAAGGGCAGACACGAGGAACCGCTTGCGCCGACGCGAAATGACCGGCGTTCTATGTTCAGGAACGTACTGACTGCTACTTAATGTAACCTCAAACGTTCTCAATAAGCATAATGCATATGACGGGACGCGTCAAGCCGGATTAGCGTGACCTTCCCCAAAACGGTCGTCAGAGGACAAGAATTCGGCACACATCGGCCTTCATTCTTGGCAGCTGCTGGACACGTTAGTGTGCAGGCTGCATCGTTCAGCAAGACTGAAGTTGATTGAAGGTATAATACCATCGGCTTCGGGCGGCGGGAGAGCTTCCCCTGAGACGAGAGGGGTCAAAAGACTGGGTCGCTGTTGTGCCACCGCGATGTCCTTGCGTATTACGAAAATGACTGCGCAGATAGTCCATCCTTGTGATAGCAGTACCCTCTGCTGCGTTTAGTTTATTTGCCGCCAACTATTAGTCCCTTGCAGCTTTAGAAAAAAGCGGAGACGTGTGCCCGGCAGCCCTCATTTTGATGTCGACTTGGTGAAAACCCTCCTGGGTTTCCACATTCATATATTTCTTCCGAAATTCGTTGACTGCATTAGACCACCACCAAGCGTTTGCATCGTCCAATCACATTTCTACGGCACAAAGAACCATTGCGTGACGCAAACTTTATACGGCAAACACTGCGCAACTTGTAAAAAAAAGTACTCAATTCACAAGAGAACGTTATATGCTTTGTACCTCCAAAAAGCGCTCCTGAAGAAAATATAAACATATGAAATGAAAATACAATAAGCTTTGTGTTGATGTTTAACAAAAATATACGACCTCAAAAGTATAAACAGCTGTAAGGAAAAAAGAAAAAAAACTTTATGCTAAGACAAGCTGCACCGTGATAATTGCATGACGAATTGCATGGCCACTTATGAGAGCAATCCCTACTTTACCAATTGACTGGGTAGCAGAGTAGATTAAAATAAACCAAAGCAATTTTGGGTAGCGGATTCAGTCCGGGAAATGCGGTCACTTAAATAATATAACGAGAGACAAAACTAAAACACTAATATAAGGCGGTTATCACAAAACAACCAGCTGAAGCCCCCTATTCGGCTACATGATCGCGGCTTTTTTTGATTATTTTATTTATTTATTGAAACTACCGGCCGCCGAACGGCAGCCAAGGTAGGAAAGATACATATATCAAGGTATACGTGAGGCAAGCGCAAAATGCAATTGCGTAGCAAAAAAAAAAAAAAAAAAAAGATCAATCAATCTATAATTAGGAACACACGCAGAGTGAAAAAATATTTTTTAAGGGGTATCGAGTCCTGAAACTTCATAACTCTGGTAAATCGTATATCAAAAACTAGAAACAATGTTAAATAATTTGAAGAGAGAATTTGATGGGATAACGCATTTCCATCATGGATAATACGAGGAAAATTAGAGTATTTGTGACACTCAGTCCTGTACTTTATTTCAGCGATAGTTTTACTGTGTTTATCTTTTGTGACCCCAGACATGTTGAAGTCAAAGTAATCTTTATAATTTAAGTTGTTTTCATTTATTCAATTAAAATAAAAGTTAGTCGATTGATCTTTCTACGTCGCTATTTCCACGAGTGGCAACTTTAGTCGAATACCACGCGTGCCACGCACTCCGTTTCAAAAATTTAGTTTTGGTGGGTTTTAATAACACAAAGCAAGTTGTGATTATATCTGCCGTCACTAAGTAAAATATGAAGTCATAATTCTGAGATGTTTACCATACTTATTGAGACCATCAGCCCTCCATATTAAGTCATCATGGCCTTATAACACGACTGCAAAAGCCGTATTAGTGTAGCGTTAAGATTTTGTTTTTCAACAATTTGTAAGGTTTAATAAGAACACACTCAAGGCTCTCACCACGTATTAAGTGATTACAACGAAACCAGATTGACCTGTCTATCATTCCCGAATTTCCCAGTCTGCCGGCAGTCGCGAACTTTCTAATTTTAAAAATCTATGTTGCTCTTCAAAGCTGGGTAAATGGCAATTTTCCCCGCTTCGAAGCTGTACTTGCTTTCTGTTTCACGTTTCAGCAATTTCTTTAAGCTGAGAACGATCATGGCCAGTTGCTTCCTTGGTTGCCGCCATGTTTGTCGTTAACGAAATCTGCCTGGTAATAAAAGAACAACAACAAAACAAAAGAAAAAAACACGTTATCGTTTGTGTGAGCACTTAATTCGATTCCCCACTGCTCACATGGCGATCTTGGTAAGCCTTCAAAATATGAAACCATCCTATCCTAGAGGTTCAGTCAAGATTCGATTCAATTACTTTGGCGCCCCCAAAACCGTCCTTAACGAAGGACAACCTGCACCTAACCATCCGCGGTTATTGAATTAGGGCTCCACAGTAAAGCTTAAAGAATATTCATTGTAAAATACAGAATACCTGCCGAAGATTCATGGTCTGAATATCTATACTGGAACTAGTACCTGTAGATCTGAGGTAAGCATAAGGTGTATTTTTTTTATTTTTATCAATTTCTCAGTGTCTGTCGCGGACGAACCTTTAAATAAAAACTTGGCTTTCGGCTAGTTCGCCCATATTCACAATGTTTAAATTTTTTTTTCATTTTAATTCAGTTAGATTGTTGTCTTCGTGTCTTCTTTGGCCTAGTTTGTTCGCGCTCTTTAGGCCTTTTTATGAGCCGCAAAGCCTTGGCCGCACTGCTAGTGGTTCACAAGAGAGTCCGCAGACACTGGTTGAGGCGTGTTCCTTCATCGAATGGCGGTCCCCTCACGTTAGTCGCACAACAACCTTCTGCAGACAAGTTTGAAACATATTCATGTATGTATGGAGCAAACGACTTTCGAACATGCTTCAGGCCTGTCCGTCGATAACTCTCATCATGGCTGCAGCCATGATGGTGTTTTCGTATAATGTATGGGCAAAGTAACTGCGACAGTATACTTGTTTATGCAACACTTATAGGAGTGATGCCCGTAGCGATGTGCCCCGGCTTTCCGTACTTCCTGCTTTAAGTCAACGCATTGCAAGCTTATACTGAACCCAATCGGTTGCCGTTGTACCCCGAAAAGATTGTGTAACCTGCTCAGCTGATTCCACTGAGCGAATAATGGTCACATCTGTTTTCTCGCGATCCCGCCCAAAACTGAAGGTATCGGCTATCGGAGATGCGAATAAAGATAACCGGTGAAATAATGGGAGAAGTTTCGAGCTTCTTTGAATAAACCGGCCCCGGAAAAAAAATTTCAATTTCTTTTGTCTTCTTTCCCCGTTTCGAACCTTCAGTGGGCTTCACAAAGGTTTTATATACTATGTATATTAAATGAGAATTAGGTAGTCTACCTAATCATTTTTAAGAAATAACACCCGATAAAACGCCCTCATCCCTGCTCTTCTTCGTGACAAATATAGGGACCCACAAACAAAAAAGAAACAAATAAAAAAGAAGTATATCAGGTAGTTGTAATGTAGAATTGCCGTAGTATCGCTCTTTTTTTTATATCTTTACACTGGATTAAAAGACGAGCTCGATTTCTTAAAATAAAAAGGAAGCATAGTTTGGGAGAGGTTCAGAACGATGTAGGTGCTCCGCATCGAGCTTTAAGGCTTCTCACTAAAGTCGGGCTCACACTGCATATACATCGTACAAAATTACAGTTAGCAAAAACGAGTCAGCGGAATACCCGTGGTTCGAATCCCTCGGCATTTGGAACACGTATCTCCAGTGGACCAGAGTTCGAAGCTGTTTGCATACTATCTTTTGTGTAATATATAACCAACGTGACCCCTGCTTCAGACCGCACTTCGTCACACCACGCGGCGACAGCCAAGCGGAGGGCAGCGATCTCGTGCTGAAAGCGAAGTTTCGAATTTGTTTTAAACCTGTCACCGGACATAGTTCGATTATTTGATTCATCTCAGAAACTACACATATAGTTTTATGAATAAACACATACTCAAGCAAAAATATTTTTGTTGTTGTTGAGTTGATGAGAAACTACACGTGTACTTCCATGAATAAACAAATACTCAAGCAAACATATTTTTGTTGTTGTTGAGGAATTGAGTAAATTCCTCTAAACCAAATATAAAAAAAAATGTTTTCACAGTCTTCCAAATCCCATTGTTTTCTCCATCGAATATTCACGCGAAGGAGCGAATTGTTTACCGCACAGGTGCCGCTAAGATGTGTGGGCATACGGGGACTGTTCTCGAATTTTACTTTTTGCATTGTATTTCGGTTTCAAGTGTACACGTTGAGACTGCGCAAAAAAAGAACAAACTAAAGCAATACGAATAAACCAAACAAATATTCAATGTCGTTCGGATCATGGTATTTGTTCGGTCGTGATATTTTCTGTCACCGTTTCCAAAATAAAATCATGGTCTACACTTCTGAAAATGCATGGGAAATACTCGAATACTTACATTTCTAAGTCTTATCAGGCAAAGATTGGAGGAGACATGGACTAAGTCAGAGAAGCTGGTTCTTGATACCTGTTCTGAGCATCTTGCGGAATCAGTGGAGGCAGGCAGCGTTGAACGCGCCCAGAGGATCGGTTGGTTCACCGTGGACAGGAAACGCCCAGTCATAGCAAAATTCTCCTCGGCAAAAAAAAAAGGATCTGGTTCTGAGGAAAGCTTTCGAATACGAGGGCATCTAGCTTGCGATGAGTGCAGACTGTTCTCCTGGCACACGGGAACCACTCCAAGAGCTCATAATATTTTCAAAACTTAAAAAAATCTGTTTAATCTAAACTTTAACGAGCTTATCATCGGAAAACAGATTTTTGTTTTATGGTACGAAAACCTAAAGTGTTATAGAAGTTTAGCACCCCTAGGATACGTGTACACAAGATGCTCGTCAATGTCCTCAGACTCAGATAAATTGTGCGTCATATTCTGGGGTTTACACTAATATAAGAAGTATATTGATAAAGCGTGAAAGCCTTCATGTATTGGCTAAACTTTCCGGATCCGATTTTTTTTTTTTGCGGAAACGTAGCTGCGTAGTATTAAAGATTCCGAAATGTTTTCTTTCTCCTTAAAGGGGCACTGAAACCTCAAAGGTCGTATTCTTTTTAATCGTCTAAAACGATGCAAGTTGTAGTCATAGACACGGAAAAAAAAAAAAGAAAACGCATCGCGAAAAAAAAGTTTCCCTGTGCGCGCGTGCGCCTTTTTATTTCTTGGCGTTTATATATCCCGCGCTCACCTCCTTGCTTCTTTTGATCGGTGACGTCTAAAATCAGGGAATTTAGAAGCTTTGTAGGCGATATTTCAATAACATTTAATAACGGCAATCGTAGAACATGTTTTTTAACGCAATTGCGAACGCCCTACTGCCCTTTTTTTTTTAATACCAAAAATCTGAATTCGATGTGATGTCGCTTACTGGATTTGTATCTTCCCTCGGAAAACTTGGCGGCGCTCGAGCAGAGGATTATCGGCGAGTCGGGGAAGAAACCGGTTTTTTCCCGCGCCGGCGCCCTTCTGTCCCCCCAGCTCACCTTCTCCTCGCTTCGGGTTGCGGTGGCAACGGCGCTTTGCTTCATAGCGTGGAGCGGAGGTCCGAAAGAAATTCGAGTCACAGAAGACCGCAAAATTTGACTCACTGCACCGGCGCGGATCGCGCGGGAACTTCAAATTCGGCATTTGCAAAGTGTTTTTTTTTTTTTTTAAATTCAGAAATACTGAATTCCAAATTTTCGGATTTTGAGGGTAATATCCCGGCATCGTTTTCAATCGTTACGGTTAATAAAAAAAATATGACTTTGATGTGTCAGCGCCCCTTTAAATAGCATACTTTACCGGTGCGACCGGCAATCACATCCTGGGGGCGGGGTACTCATTGTTGTACGAAATCAAATTGTAGTTTGCCTAGTTCAAGTTCCCAGTTCTCTTGAAATGGTGTGGTTACGGCTTTATTCCCTTTTCTCGTGTATTTTCCTCGGTGTGTGCTATAGAGCGCCAGACCTTGCTAGTGGTTTCTTTGAATAGCTTCATGATGCAGTCTCTTTCACTTCTCCCCAATCCTCCAACGCATCATGCATTCTCTTAGGCGACTTCTATTGCTCTGGCTTAATGTGGGGTATTTTTTTCATTTTCATACCAAACTTCAGGGGCACTTTCGAATACCTGCCTTGCATTTAATCTGGCTCAGATGATCGCTCAGACCGCGAGATCAACCGATTACAGAAGTCATATCCTGAACCTCTGTCACACTACTGACAATGCACTGCTAAAAACATATAACATATACTTCACCGGTCAGTGATAATGCCGTCATTCATCTCAATTTTCCGTTTGAGGTTCAGCAAAGGTCAGAAGATTTCAAAACGTTGAAATGCTATCATAAGCCTAAACATAGCGTGATTGAAACGAGCTTGATATATTCTTCGAGAGATAGCCGTGCGGCTGTGAAAACAGAACAGTGAACGAGAACTTTACCGTTTTAAAAGACAAAATTGCGCTGCTTGCAAACACATTTGGACAATCAAAATATAATGTCAAATCGAATCCCTAGTGTACAAAAACGCTTCACGAGCTAAATATAAAAAGTAAAGGGTTGTTTATGCATGCTAGACACTCGCTTACCGACATCGCATGAGAAAAGCACAATGTGATAACGACAACCTATAAAGAAATATGTCGTAGAAGCGAAAGCAAAATTTTGCTAACATTGACCTAGTAAACATTCTGCACAATAAACCTAAAATGTTTTGGGAGCTAATTATTCCAAAGACAGCTAGATCTATTCAGTTAATAAGTGATGACGGCTTACCATTGTCGTACAAACAAAGCCCCAACAGCCATAACCATTATTTAAGCTCAATTTTCACGTCAGATGACCACGACAACATGCTTCATCTTCAAGATTTGCACCCCCACCCATGAACGCAATTAAAAACAATATTCAGGAATTATAAGCTCAATAAAAAAGATACAGCTATCACCCAGTCCGGGTGACGACTAAATATAATTCCAAACCACCGAAAAACACCAAATCAAATTCTGCTCGTTTTCGATTAAAAATCTTTCAGCAATCTTTGTCTTCTGACGAATTTCCATCAGACTGAGGAGTTGGCAGAGTTGTTTACTTTTATAAATCACGCGATCGAACTTCAACTTCTAACTATCTTTCCATCTCTCTGACCAGTGTATCGTGTAAACTTCTCGAGCATATAATTTATTCAAACGTCATGAAGCATATAGAAAATGACACTCTCCTTTTTCCAGATCAGCATGGGTTCCGTAAGTCATTTCCAAGCAAAAGCCAACTAGTCACCAGTCACCTAGCTGTGTTTGGAGATTTATGTTTGTCCTTTGTCCCTCTTGTTCCTCTTCTCCAGGGATTACTTTCGTCATTCTTGTCCAGCTCGCTTGCACCTTTGCATTTAATTGCATTATAATAATAACTTTAAATTGCAAGCTTCACCCTTGTTGGTGTTCGACTGGTGGCGGCTGATAAAACCCGTTTGCTCTACTGACGTCTAACCCCTGGTTAGCTCAGTTGGTAGAGCGCTCCACTTGTAATGGAGAGGTCCCGGGTTCGATACCCGGACCAGGCGGATTTTTTCGGTCGCTCACCAGTCACCTAGCTCTGTTTGGAGATTTATGTTTGTCCTTTGTCCCTCTTGTTCCCCTTCTCCAGGGATTACTTTCGTCATTCTTGTCCAGCTCGCTTGCACCTTTGCATTTAATTGCATTATAATGGTACACCTCGTCAATGTAATACACACCAACGTTCATAATAACATACACACTGACGCCATATTAATTGAACTTTCAAAGGAATTTGATTGGGTATCCCATATTTTTATAGTGCTTAAACTAAATCTATTTGGTATTCATTCATCAGTTATATCATGGATCAGGAAATTTTAACCAATCGTACTCAGCACAGTGTAGATAACGATTTTTTTTCTTCATATATTCCTGTAACACCCGCGGTCCCCCAGGGCAGTGTTCTGGGGCCCTTACTGTTACTAATATTTGCAGATAACCTCCTTGATTACATAACATTCTGTATGCAACTGTTCGCAGACGAGTGCGTAGTTTACTCATCCGAGTTTCACCTGAACAATAAAAAATATCTACGAGCTACAATATAGCCAACTGGTGTGAACCATGCAAAATGACAATTAACTATTCTAGAACGCAACTCGTTTCCGTCACCTGTGCTCATAGTCTTATCAAGTACAATCTGCAACCACCCCATTACCAAGCGTCCGTCGTACAAATATCTCGGTGTTCACTTATCTAGCAATCTCGCATGGAACACTCATTTAAAACACATCCTGTCTAACGCTAGCCGCTCTTTGAGCTTTCTTCTACGCGATCTAAAGCCGGCACCGTCATCAGTGAAAGAACTAGGTTACACTGCACTTATGAGGTCCGAAATCAAATACGCGTCATACATTTGCTCTACTTGGCAGCATTAATTTGTAACAAACATAGAGGCAGTTTAAAGTCGCCCATTCAAATGTATATTTTCAAACTGCTCACGAGGAGCCAGTATCTCTTTACTAAGAATAAACTTTAATCTAGATCTACTTTCACCCAGAAGAACATTATAACGCCTCTGCTTTTTTTTCAACATCCACTATTAAAACATCATTGCTATTTTCACCAATCACATATTTCCCCGCATTGATAACACCAGTGAGGTACGTTCGATCTTCTCTCTACGTGTCTCCTTTCTTAACCCCACTTTGCCGTTAACAATACCGAACTGGAATGCCCTGCATAACAGTATTGTGACGAAGATACATTATAAAACATTAATATCGCAACTAAGCAACCATTTGCAACTGCACTTTTTTATTATTTATATGTTTATTTGGCTGAGGATTTTCGTTTTGACATGTTTTATCTCAGTGTTTCAATGCCCCCCTACTCTCTTGTGCAATGCCCATGAGGGCCCACAAGGCTTGATCAATGATGATGATGACGACTTGGAGAAAATTGAAGTGTGCTCACACCAACGAGGTAGAGGGGCTTAGAGCGATAAACCGGGGTTCCGGTATACACTCGAAAGTGACCCCCATAAGGCGGCTGCCATTGTACGCAAAGTTGACTACTCGTCACATGACGAAATTAAATACGTGACGTCACAGGAAAGATGTCAGCGTTCATGCAGCGGCTGGCCCCGGCTGGGCCGGAGGTTGTCGGAATGTTTGTTGGTTGTCGTTCGTCTCGGCGAGTTGATTTTAGACGTGGAAGCCGTCATATGAGACCGGTCGAAAGCGACTTCAGAGTTTAGCGTGGTGTCTGACGTAGGTATAGCGTGAAAACACCGACGAACGGTGTGCATTTCGCTGGTGACCGACGGGGATATTGCCACGGAAGAATCTGCCCTACGTTGCTCAGACCTCAGATTGATTCGGATATCAGTAGGATTCAATTTAAGGCGACGTTTCTGTGATCTGGTTGACCACCGGAATCGTCGAGGTCTGCTGTGAAGCGTGTGCAATATATTTGGACGCACAGTTTAGCGTCGGAAATTGCGTGAGTCGTGCTTGGCAGCGGGCAATCGTGGTGCCGCTTCGCTCAAATGTTGAAGGCTCACTTTGGTTGTGCAACGCACCGGAGAGCTGCCTTGAAGCTGGTAGTTGCCGTGCCGTGCTAAATGATGCTATGCTGCTTCCCAAATTGTACTGGCGTAGACGTGCACTTTCACGAAGTACAGGTGTGCGGCGTACCGAAGAACGTGCTTCAAGCTGGTAGTTCCTGTGCCATGCTTTAGGTGATTTTGTGCTGCTTCCCAAATTGTTCCGGCGTAAACGTGCACTTTCACGGAGCACAAGTGTTGCAGTTTATATTGATTCCGCTGGTCTGTCGCACGCTTCATCGACAGAAAAGTTTCATTAAAACTCGTTACGCGAATTGCAAGCCGTATGGACATTTCATTGCGCGTGTTACCTACCCAGTCCACCCGTTCACGCCGCTTTGCGACAACAGTCTCCAGCGGCTCATTACCAGGAAGGTGGTCCCACATCCATTTCAGTTCAGTTCGCCCACGGCAGTCGCCAAACCCCGAGAGAGAGAATTTATTCGGACAGAATGCCACTAAAGCAATGCAGCTTCGTTAGTAGTCAGGGTAGTCCCTATTCTGTCAGTTTTGTTATAATGTCACGGATGCTTTCTTCAGTCCTATCTTCTATCAATATTTACTATTCTGGAAAGTTCCAGGCCATGCTCAACTGTCATCGTATGTTCTGGTGGAGGTGCTGGGTACTTTACTTATAGCCCTTCACTCTGTGTGCACCTTGGCGGCTCCTCAGCCGAGTTGCCCTATAACGGAACACGGGTGGCGGACTATCCCGCGTCTTAAACCTTTGGCGAGCCGTGAATCGATAACTATCCCGATATCTCGAGCCCAGCAGAAAGACCGCAAGACGAGCAAGTACCACAAGCACGAACCTCGAAAATGCACCACGCAGAACCTAAAATCCGAGTCGGTCGCTGCTACCACCAGGAACCAACGAAATTCGGTATTTTGCCAGAAAATCCGAAGCTGAATAACCAACAATGACAAACCTGTAGCAGTGAACCTCGTCCACTCCCACCATTGTTTGTATGCCCGTCGCACCTCACATTCTGACGCCCTTTCACGCATAATATATGAAGATGTCGAGGGCTGGATTGAAGAATAGGACTGTGTTGCCCGCCACAGTGGGTGGACAGACAACCAGCTCCTGCAGAACCTATACTTCTCGTGCAAGGAACTGTCAGGCACTTGTTTGAGAACCACGAATCCTCCTCAACATTATGGGAAGTTTTCAAGATCAAGCTGAAGTGCACGTTCATCAGCCAACATTGACGAGACAGAGCCGAATTCATGATTCTGTCCAGGACACGACCCCAACAAGAGCGTCGCTGCCTTCGTGGAGGATGTTTTGCGCCTGATCGAGCACCCACGCCAACCCTGGTGCTACAGAACACGAGAAGATAAGAACCCCAAGCCCCTGATGTTAGGGAAAGCACTTTTGGCAGCCTTGTCCGAAACCCCGTGACAACAGCCGAAGGGTTCGTATCATGAGACTTCCAACATTGAATGTACACTGCAGGCCGAGCCTGTCACTATCAACAACTCCCCAGCGTCTTTGACACTCGAGTCATCCAGCTGCAACTTCGGCGCCAGACTCCCAGGCATCCGTAAGATCATCCATATTGTTGTCCGGGAAGAGATCAGGAAGCTACTTTCTGCCATGAGTTGCCTAGCTTTTATTTTGATTGCTGAAATTGTTTCGAACAAGTTCGACAGGCGTTGTAACTGAAAACTTCTTCCAGCAAAGGGGCATCTGACGAACCGAGGGCAACTTATGTCACAAAGTCACGACGTCCACCACCGGCTACAAGTTACTATTCAACTCCGATTCAACGAGACACCCCAACGCGGAAGCATTCCCAACGTCGGAAAGAACCAGTGTAGGTTCTTGCTGAGCAAAGCACACCGAGGAAAACGGAGGTGCTGCGAATGGTCGACCGAACACTACTCTGCTACCACTGCATGAGGCCAACCATGTCTACTGGAGTTGCCGATACCAAAGAATTGGCCTGCAAGAGTTTGTGCCGAACGACCTTCGACCACGTCTCGAGGAGCGTCTGCGGGACATTAAGGATTATCTTCGGCGGCCTTTGCTCCTGGTGCTGACATTACCCCGAAGCTCCTGATCCCCATCACCTCTACAGGAGGAGAGCACGACAAAGCAGGTGACCGGCAATGCAAGGACAGCTGATTTGGTGTTGGTAGTTGTCCAAGGACAATACCTAATAATTTGCCGACACCATTTATCTTTGTCCACGCAATGAAGCACACAATTTCCAACTTTGAGGAAGAATGCCGCTGAGTGACTTGAAGAAATAGAATGGTTGGTTGTTCTCAAAAGTGGACCCAGTTCACATTGAATGCTAATGCAGCATTCCAGTCCACTAGGCGCTGAGCCGAGTTCACAGCGATGGCGGAAATACCATTCTTGTCGAACAAATGCCCGAAGTATGAACGCCTGGGGTAACTAGAATAGGAGCTACTGTAATATGTTTCATCACAACTTGGCAAACGGCAAAGGCTACAGTCTCGGTGAGCCAATTTGCATGTTGGAGAGAGGCACATGACAACATGTCATTCAGAGTGCTCATTTCCTGAGATTCGTCAAACACCTTCGCTCCGTCTCTCTGATTGGGTCGAGGGGGCTGTGGCGGTTGCCCTTTTTCCAAGTTACAATGATACGAAGTGTAGGCAGCCCACACTTTTGGAAAAGGTCTATTGAAGAGACCGAAAGGAATGGTCAACATTTTCAACAAGACTGCACTTCAGGCAAGGGATGAACAGAAATGTGAATAATCTCATCCAGGTAATTAGAACAAGTTGTCGGCGGTGTTCTATAAACGCCGGAGGAAAAATGCAGGCGTCCGAACCAGAGCTTTGGCTAAAGTCAACTTCTTTCTCTTTATTTTCCTGGCTCCCAAGCCACGAGCGCTGGCAGAGGCTGGCGCTCGGGAGAACCAGCATTGCGAGCCTAGCGCATCTGTCTGTGTCACTATAGGATCCCCCCCCCCCCCCTAGTTGCGCGGAGCAAAAGTTGTGGTAGTGCTCCACGTAACGATCTTTTCGGAACCAGGTTGTTGGTGGGTGCTGGTGACTTGGGTAGTTGTTCTGGACAGTTCAAGCGGGAAAACGACAGGATTTGTCACGGAGGAAGCTAAATAGGCAGGTTTCACGCGGTCCAGCGTGACCACATCGTGACGTCCGTTGATGTTGACCGTGATTGTTTTTTCTGTTCGCGAAAGAACTTCATACGGTCCGTCGTATGGTGGCGTGAGGGGTGCTCGTACAGCATCTCTTCGCACGAATACGTGTGTACAGATGTGGAGGTCGTCGCTAATGAAACTCTGCCGTGAAGTCTGTTGTCTGGGTAACACTGGCCGCAGGGAGGAAAAGAAATTTCTCATCTCTTGAAGATAGGACGGGATGTCAGGATCTTCCGATGGTACATGTGTGAGAAATTCTCCAGGCAACCTAAGTGTAGTGCCATAGACCAGCTCGGCGGAGGTGCAAGCGATGTCTGTTTTGAAGGAAGAACGGATTCCCAGGAGGACTAGAGGAAGGTGGCTAACCCAATGAGCACGATCTTCTTTCGTCATCAGTGCTGCCTTGAGTTGGCGATGGAGCCGTTCAACCATACCATTGGATGAAGGGTGGTATGCAGTGGTGTGTACGTGGCGTACGCCCAAGATCTTGGTGAGGACTGTGAAAAATTAGCATTGAAACTGTCGGCCACGGTCGGTGGTGATGGTAGACGGACAGCCAAACCGCGCGATCCATGTAGATAGGAAAGTGTGGGCGACTGTCTCCGCTGTTATGTCGGTGAGTGGAACCGCTTCCGGCCATCGCGTAAACCTGTCCACACATGTCAAAACGTATCGGAAACCGCTTGACGATGGTAGAGGTCCCACAATATCAATGTGAACGTGATCAAATCTGGCATCTGGAGGTCGAAATGCATGCAGCGGTGTCTTCGTGTGTCGAAGTACTTTGGAACGTTGACATTTTCTGCATGTTTTGGTCCATCGACGGATGTCAGCATTAATCCGGGGCCAGATGTATCGTGCCGTAACGAGGCGTTGCGTTGCACGAATGCCCGGATGACTAAGATCATGAATGGAATGGAAGATGGCTTGTCGAAATCGTTCGGGTATGTATGGTCTAGGTGTGCCGGTTGACACGTCGCAGATAAGCTCGCAGTTGGCGAGTGGCAGTCTGACGGGTTGGAGCTGCAGAGAGGTAGAGGACGCTCGTAGCTTTTGCAGCTCGGAGTCTTCCTGTTGTGCGGAGGCCAGTTCCGAAAAACTGACAACAGGAGGTGATGAAACACCGTCAATGCTTGAGAGTGCGTCTGCTGGCGTGTTGTCCGTTCCGGCGACATGGCGTAGATCAGTGGTATACTCAGAGATGTACGAGAGGTGTCGAATTTCTCTGGCGGAGTAGGAATTGTGATTTCCCACGAATGCGTAAATCAGGGGCTTATGGTCAGTTAGCACGTGCAAAACTCGGCCTTCCAAGAAATACCGGAAGTGCCGAATGGTCGCATAAATTGCGAAGAGCTCGCGTCCAAACGTGCTGTAGCGTGTCTCCGCAGGTTTGAGGTTCTGTGAGAAAACTCCTAGCGGCTTCCACCCATTTTCGCCGTACTGCTGTAAGACAGCGCCGACAGCAAGATCGGACGCGTCTACCATGACACGCGTCGGGGCGTTTGACATAGGATGCACGAGTAGTTTGGCATCGGGAAGGGCTTGCTTGGCCGCGGAGAAAGCCTCCGCTGCGCTGGTGGTCCATGATAGTTGTGCCGAGGACTTGCTCGGAGCTCGGAGCAAGTCTGTGAGAGGCTGAATGATTTGTGCACAATGTGGGATGAAGCGCCGATGAAACGCCTTCACCATGTCGATTTTGCTAAATATAGAGGTTCCTGCCAGGTTTTCGGCGAAGTCGTGTATGTGAGGCAGTGGGTAGCGATCGGGTTGTGTATGGGTGTTTAGCGCCCTGTAATCACCGCACGGCCTGGGTCTTTCTTAGGAACCATGTGGAGTGGTGATGCCCAAGAGCTGTTGGATGGTCGAATTATGCCTAGTTCTAGCATATGCTCGAACTCTCGTCGTGCTACTTGCAGGCGTTCGCCAGACAGGCGACGAGGGCGAGCAAAAACGGGAGGGCCGGAGGTGACGATGTGGTGTGTCACTGCATGCGGTGGCGGCTCTGCCATGTTGGAGGACTTCGTGATTTCAGGACATTCTTTAAAAATGTCTGAGAATCTCGAAGGAGGCAGGATGTTCCGGATGCAGAGGGGAGGTAGTGTTGTGGACACGCCGTTGACAGCCAGATGAGTCTTCCTGTCAATAAGGCGTCGATGGTGCATGCTGACGTCCAGATCGAGGTGTGAAAGAAAATCTCAGCCTAAGATGGGGTAGGTCACGTCAGCAATGATGAAAATCCATCGAAAGATCTTACGAAGCCCGAAGTCCAGGGTCAGAGATTGTTTGCCATATGTTGGAATGTTTGAGCCGTTTGCCGCGACGACATGCGAACCGGGCAATGGGCGTCGTCTCTCTGCATGTGTAGGTGGAGTTACGCACATTTCAGGTCCTGTGTCGACGAGGAAACGGCGGCCCGTTATTCGGTCTGTGACGAAAAACAGACGGCTTGTTGTTGGCCCGTCTTGTCACTTGCCGCCTCTAGTGACGGGCCGGAGCGTTTCCCTGCCATTCGCACGGCTGTTGGCACTTACGTGCGTCGCTACCGAATTTCTGGTGGTACCAGCAGAGGACGTCAGTCCGTCGTTGTGAAGGACTGCGACGTCGAGAGGATCTACTTCTCCGACGACGTCTCGAGTCGTTTCTCTTTGTGCCGAGTGCTGCGACAACGGTTGTGAGGGCGTCGAAGCGGGCTTCAAGGGCTCGCATGGCGGAACATTGATGAGCGTTATCCGTGACGCTTGACAGGGCGGTCGCAGCATACTCCGCGACGCGGACAGCCATCTCAGCAAGGCGATCGAGTGGAAGATGGGTGGCTGGTGCAAGCGTCATGCGAATGCCTTGTGGCAAGCGCTGGAGAAACAACTCCCGTAGAATCGGAGTGTTCGTGTCCGAAGCTTGCTCACCTAACAGCTGGCGCATGCGATGAAGTAGCTGAGAGGGTCGACGGTCGCCCAGCTCCTCTGTGTTCAGGAGCTGCTGTAGCCTTGAAGCCTCTGACTCCGTCTTCCTAGCCAGGATCGTCCGCTTGATGTAGTCGTAGGCGTCGTCGGGAGGGGGAGACGCCAGTACGTCGTCAAGCTCATCAGCCACCTCTGGGGGAAGAGCAGAAACCACATGGTAGTAGCGGGCGGTCTGGCTTGTGATGTGCCGCAGGTGGAATTGTGCTTCCACTTGGGAAAACCAGGCTCGAGGGTTTTTCGCCCAGAAGGCTGGAAGGCGGAGGTGGACGGTGGAGAGAGCTCCGTCGCCGTTGGATGAGGTGCCAGTAGCACTCTGGTTCATGTTGGTCGGACGTCCGGGTCACCAATTTGTCGGTGGTGTTCTATAAACGCCGGAGGGAAAATGCAGGCGTCCGAACCAGAGCTTTGGCTAGAGTCAACTTCTCTCTCTTTATTTTCCTGGCTCCCAAGCCACGAGCGCTGGCAGAGGCTGGCGCTCGTGAGAACCAGCATTGCGAGCCTAGCGCATCTGTCTGTGTCACTATAAAGTAAATAATTGACCGACTAATGCAATACACTCTTGATAAAAAAAGTATTGCTGCAATAAATTTAACAAAAGAGAAAAAGGAACAGTTAATCTATGCATACACCAAAACAGTTGTTCTTATAGCAAGTCGAAAAGCGTTGAAGCAGGTGCCTGCAACGATTTATTCATCCCCACACTCAATAAAACGTCATCCTCGTAGCTGTAGATAATTGTGCACTTCGCACTCACAAAAAAAGGAAGAAGAGCGATCGAATGTAGAATCGTCGATTAGCACGAAATGTTAAAGATCGCAGGAGTTTCCTCGCTGAAAGTGGGTATGGTTATTCGGTGACGCAGGGCTGAAACAACTTCCCCTAGGCCCTAACGCGACGTATACCTTTCGCTTCGATTCTCAGACATTCCAACGTTTAAACGAAGCTAGAAAAATTCGAATATTTTATGCCTGAAGTTATATCGTAAAATTGCTGATAAGTGCAAAACGTAACGGTCGCTGTAGCTTCCTCGCTAAAAGTTGCTGTGATTATGCAGTTACCTAGGGCTGAAACAAATTCCCCTAGGCCATACAGCCGACGCATACATTTCGCGTCGATTTTCAGACATTTCAACATTCAAACAAAGCTAAGAGAATGCTAAAAGGTTATGCTAAAAGCGCTCGAAGTTCTATCGATCCTCGAACAGAACCCGAATCCGAGCACCGGTACGGCAATACGGCTGGTGCTGTCTCACAGGTGTTAATATCGAGATGATCCAGAGATATCTTGCGCAAAAAGGGTATAAAGTCTCATTGCTTTATATTTTCACATTATACCTGCCTCAGCGAGCACGAAAAAGCCCGAAGTCGTCGGAAAGCCGCTGCACACCACGGCTAGCGCGCACCAAACACTCTCGCATCCGCCAGCTCTGGACGGTGCCGTCTTACCTGTGACGTCACGGCCCTTGGGAGGTCACGTGACGAGTGGTCACATTTCCGTAAAACATGGCGGCAACCGTGGGGGTGCCACTTCCGAACTTCCGGTTTATCACTCTAAGCCCCTCTACCTCATTGGCTCACACAGTGCTGGCAGGTGGCATCATTTGTCAGCATATGTCAAAGGAAAACTCCTGTACATTTACTCGATTTTAAGGTTACAACGGCTTTAGTGAAGTAAGTGTCTCTTAATTACGATGTATGGGTTTTCTTGGATGCATCCTACAGTTTTGTCGATATCCTATCTCAAAGCTTTGTTTGGGGACCTTCGGCGAAACCGAAATTATCGGCTCCACCACGATGGCGACTTTTGTGATCAAATACAAGGCAATCATGTAACAGAAAGATTGCACCGCGGTACCGCAAAACGTACGACTGGTCTATTCGCATGAGCAGTTTCGTTAAGTAAGGTAAAGGCCCGCTCACACACTTGCAATCGAGTACGAACGAGAAATACGACACCTGCTGAGACCTTTAAAATTTCTTAGGACGAGAGAACAAACTGGCACGCTGGCGCAATCTATGCGGTGACCCTGGAACTGAATTTCACAAGAGCGAAGGTTTTGCGGGATTTCCGAGGTCAAATGTGCGTAATACCCGTCAGAAAGGCGAATTTATGAACGTTGACAAACGCTTTTTGAGGCAAGAAAGAGATAATAATGCGTGAAAAAGTAAAAAATATGCGGGACCGCAAATTTTAAACTGCTACCCAATAGATGGCGCCAGAGTGTCCTCTCGTCGTAAGAGATAGTAAGAGTTCCCAAGACACTCGGTCTTAAGAAGTCGCAAGTGTCTCAATGGGCCTTACGTTACTGCGGCCTCTCTACTGTTTTGCTTCACAAATACGGACTTTAAGAAATCGTCACCGTGGGTCCCATACCGCACTACCGAAGCCTCTGAAGCATGCTTTTAATCGCGCACCCCGCAATCACGCTATCAACCAGGGAAACCCTTCAAAGCGTGCTTCAAAGGTTTTCGTATTCCTTTAAGTTGAACACTGTAACAGCTTGCTAAAGGTGCCCAATGTCAGATATCTATTGCAAATATTACTGCATATTCACAAAGTTGCCGCCCGAATAGCAAACTTGCCACGATGAGCGAACGCTCACAACGAGTCCCTACTTATCAGCTGAGAAGATCTACAATCTTGTTGTTGTGCAATGCGCGTCGCAGAAGCGCCGTAAAAGCCAATCTTTAGCACTCACTGAAAAGAAACAGACTAAAGTATTGGCGCTAGTTGATGCCACAGCCGTATATAGCGAGTATTCACCGGCGGCCATAGCTGTGAGCGCGACTGCTGGGCGCGTGCTGACGGCGAGCTTCCAGGGTTCCTTTGCAACGTGCATTCTGCAGCGTCAAGATTGCTGATCTTAGCAGATTATTAATGTGAGTTCGTTGTGAGCATGCGCTCTAAATATCGCCCTCAACTATAGCGGCCATTAAATACTTCCTGTAGAGAGTTTGGTCAAGAAAAGGGGCGGGTAGAGCAAGGACGGATACGAGACAGAGATTGTAGTCTTGAGATGCTCTCCTGGCCAACCAGGAGACGAAAATAATCTCCTAGCGGTGCTAGCGCGAAGCACTTTTAATCAGTGCGCACGAGTTCATGGAGTAACGCTTTAAGGTTGAAAATATAGTGCAGGAGATGTTTCGATTTATACCACGCAAAAATATGTTAGATTAGAATATGCCACTCGAACTTAGTTTTGCTAGGACGTGGATCAGACGCCATATTCCTGGCTGTTAGAACTTCGCATCGGTGGTCGTCCACCGAGATCCAGACAACAAACACCAGGCTTCGATCGCACCCGCGTTCCAACTGTCACGGGGCGTTTTTTCGTAAGACAAAGAAGAAAAAGACAAAACACGCGACGCCCTCCTAGCGGAGGTAAACCATTCAGTCACTACGTTTCCCCACACTAATCCAAAACGCGCGTTACACAGTACAACAGAAACACTTCAACTTGGTCTGCCACCCAGGTAATAAGTAAGCCTGTCGGGTTGCCTACTTATTCGCGTGCTGTGCCTTACAGAAAGAGCGGGCACACCAGGTTCGTCATCGTCATGACTATTGAAGTGATTCTCAGGCTCCGAGTCCGAGTCATCTGAATCCGTGGATGATGCCGGCTCACCGTGGTACACCGGCGAGCTCTGTTCTGTATCAAATCCATTTTGTGATCTTGGCCTCAGGTGATCACAGTGTACAAAACGAATCCTACTAAAGACTCGCACCAAGTATATAAGAGCACTAAACTTCTTCGTCACCTTTCACCTTGCCCATCCCGTTTCCTCCCCTCTCACGTTTCGCACCCACACATCGTCTCCGACATTGAACTCCCTCGGCCCTGCCTTTTGGGTGTCAACGGTCTTCATGGCTTCATTTTGTTTTCTCGCCGAAAAGAAGCAGAACCGGGTTTCAACAAAGAAAGACGTGTCCGAGGCAAGCGCCCAAGAAAGAGCTCTGCCGGCGTCTTCCCGGTTACCACGTGAGGAGTTGTTTTGTACTGGAACAAAAAGTTTGACAGCTTCAACTGCATGCTCCTCTTTCCACCCCGCTCCCTGTCCTCCAGCGCCTGTTTCAGAAGGGACTTCTTCACCATCTGAACTGCGCGTTCGGCACGTCCATTGGATGCCGGGTGGTAAGGAGGAGTTGTCGTGTGCAAGATTCCATTTTCACGCATGAAGGATCTGAACTCTTCAGACACCAGCTGTGGTTCATTATCTGTGACCACTTCTTCTGGCAACCCGAATTGCGAGAATATCATCTGCAGCTTTTCGACGGTGTGCCAAGAGGTCGTAGACGACATTAGAATGGTCATCAACTAGGATCAGTATGTTCGATTGATCTTTCTGTGCGAAATCTAAGTGCACGCGTTCGAAGATCCTTGTAGCCAACGGCCAATGTTGGACCGGAGCACGGGGGGAGTTGTTCTGCGTTGCTTGACAGACGTCGCACGTTCGCACCAGATTCTCAATGGCAGCGTCTAATCCATTCCACCAGACATGCTGTCTCGCCAGCATCTTTATTTTAGATGCTCCTGGGTGCCCTTCGTGTAGAAGACGGATGATGACGTCATGGAATGCTTTTGAAATGACCACTCTTGTGCCCCATACCAAGCAATCAATCCTGGTCGGTAGACAACGCTTCTCTTCTCTGGCAAAAGGGAATTAAGTCCGGATCGTCTACTTTCTTAGGCCATCCTCGTTTCGTGAGTTTGATGATCCGAGGGAGTAGTGGATCCTTTCTAGTTTCTTCCTGCACTGTCCAGCTTGTGATCGGAACATGATCGAGCGGCGAAAAGTAGTTAACCTGGTCACAGTCTTCTGTTTTCGTGGGAAGGGGGTGCCTTGAAAGGGCGTCGGCGTGACTAATGCTGGCACCCTTCGCAAAAACGATCACAAAGTCGTACTCAGCTAACAGAAGTCGCCATCTATGAATACGCGCAGCACCCATGCCCGTTGACTTCTGCGCTTGCTTCAAAAGTGTGGCGAGAGGGTAGTGGTCAGTGACCAATGTGAATCTTCTACCGAAAAGGTACTCATGAAACTTCTTGACAGCGAATACGATGTCAAGCGCTTCATTTTCTACTTGCGAGTAGTTTTGCTCGGCCGTCGTCAATGTTCTTCAAGCGTACTCAACCGGTCTGTAAACTTCCTTGCTCACTTCATGAGCCAAAACTGTCCCTACACCATAATTAGAAGCATCGCAGGTCAATCTAACAGGCTTACTTGGACAGTACAAGGTCAAGACATCAGCACTACATAGAAGCTTTTTAGCTTTCCTCACACACTCATCACATTCTTTTGACCACAACCATTCAGCCCCTTTTTCTAGCAAGTCGTACAGAGGCCGCAGCAACGCTGTCAAGTCTGGCAGAAACTTGGCGTAGAATTTTTACATTCCTAGAAAACTGCGGAGCTCATTAGCATTTATAGGAGGCGGAGCGCTTTTGACCGCTTCCACCTTGTCGGGGCATGCCGGAGCCCGTGTTTGTCAAGCATATACCCAAGGTACTTCTCTTCGCCCACAAACAACTTGCTCTTTTCCAGGTTCAAGCTAACACAATGCTGGGCAAGTCGTTCTAACACGCGTTTCATATTGTCGAAATATTCATCATGATTCCTGCCTCCAATCAACATATCGTCAATGTAACACGCAACCTTCGGCAACCCAAGCAAAATCTTATCCCTGGTAGCCTGAAAAATAGCTGGAGCGCTCGACACGTCGTACGTCTGTGACAAGTATGTAGCGCCCCCTCCAGTCCGCCCGTCTGTGGCCGCGAGGCTCGGCGGGCAACATTGATCACCGCGCCGAATAAACGGCGTGGAGGCTACGCCGTCCCGGTCAGTCATCGTCCACCCTCACAACCAGGCTGCGTGTCGTCTCTTCTGGGCTGGTGCTTCGGCCCCCTTCGTCCACGTTCGAGAAGGATCGTGACAACGGCAACCGCGAAATTTCGAAAAGACCAAGGTGAGTGTTTACTGTCAGCGCTTTCATTGCGTTGCTATCAATTTTCAGTTGCAAATACGCAGCGCGCAGGTCAAGAACCGTGAACACGCGGCATTCCGTGAATGTTCCGAACAACTCGTTTGCCATTGGCAAGGGGTAGTGTTCCACGCGGAAGTTCGGATTTACTGAGACACTGTAATCACCACAGATACGAATTTTTCCGCCGGGCTTCGGAACAGTGACTAGCGGAGTTGCCCAGTCACTCGTATTCACAGGAGACAAGGTACCATCGTCAATCATTCTCCTCAACTCGCAATCAACAGCGTCTCCCCTGGCTGAGCATTATCCTTGAAAACAAGGCTTGCCGTGACTCTTGTTATGGCCCCAGATTCTTTCTTAAACACAGACGGAAACAACACTTTCAATGTTTCAAGAGATTTATCTTCTGCTGTAACTGCGAAAACAGACCTCCAGTCCAGCTTTACTTGCTCCAGAAAAGCTTCTACCAAGCAGCGTTGGAAGCCACGCATTGCCGTTTCTCACCACCACTAAAGGCAACACACGTTTCCCATGACCGCTAGCTACCCCGACGTCGGATACATCGACAGCGTTAACTTTTTCCCCGGTTTACGTATGCAAGCTGAGGTCACATGGTTTTAGCACTCCTCGAGGTAGAATCTTTTCGATACGCTTCTTCTGGCATAAGGGTAACTGTAGAGCCCGTATCAGGGATGGGCAAAATACACGCAAATATGTATCGAAATACAAATACAAAATACTTCGTCAAAAATGTATTTAATTACAAAGCTAATTACATTCCCAAAAAAGCATTTAAGTACAAGATACAAATTCAACCAAATGTATTTGGTCTCCTCCAAATACTTTTCCAAATACATTCCTTAAAATTTGCGTCAGCGACTTCAGGGCACCTGCAACAGGTTTCTGAGTATCTCATTTTTATTTTGCATCGCACAGTCGGGAGTTAGTGTGCGAGGCTCTAGTAACGTAATAGAAATATAATCACAACAAATGCAATCAGCTTGGACTTGAAAAAAGTACAAAGCTTCAAGCAGCTTTTTTTTTGTCGATTACATTTTGGTGTAGACCAACAAAGAACCGAGACGACCAAGACGCGCAGCACTAGCTAGAGAATTTTTTATTGTTGCAACTCGCACCAGTTATGAAAATCTGGACGACCCGCGCATTTAGAACGTTCCAGGCAAAAATATGGATGGAAATCAGGCTGGAAAGCATCACAAGTTGTCACATGCAGTTATTTAGCCAGTCTGCCTGTGAACGTCGATTTCGTCACTATTCTTGCCTTGGACTGGCACCGTAATCACAAAGTCACTAAACGCTTGTGCTTGACTGAGAGACACTGCATTCGGTGCAGAACGTAGTTTTTTTCCTGTTCTGAACAGTGACAATAAATTTGAGGGATGTATTTTCGGCCGCAATATTGTATTTAATTACAATTGTATTTGAAATACCCACATTTTAGTATTTAAATACCCACGTCAAATACATTACCCAATTTGTAATTAAATACAAATGCAAAATACAGAAAGTATTTAAAATATGTATTTCAAATACTTGTATTTGAAATACTGCCCATCCCTGGCCCGTATCAACCTCCAACTCTACCTCGTTAACTGCTATTTCCAACGTAGTTGTAACCGGTGGCACCCCCGCAACTACGTTACAACGCACACGTCTCCGGGACCCGCATTAGGCCGGCTGTTTGGCTTACCCCTGGTCTGTTCTCCTCTGCACATTCTTTTGATGTGTCCTTCTTTTCAGCACTTGAAGCATTTCGCTTTAAGGAATGGACACTTACAAGGTTCATGCGCAGAAGAAACACATCGAGAGCAGACAGTTCCTGGCTGTCGCTGTTGTTCCTGGTCTTGTCTGTTCCACAACCGATGCACGTCGGTGGTATCTGGACCGCTCTGTCTCTGCAGCTCTTTACTCTGCCCTGTAGCCAGTTCCCTTGCCAGTGCCACCTTGTAGAAGTCCCCGAATTTGGAACTGCCATTCATCTCGAAAAGCGGTCGCTGAATCTCGGCATCGAGGAAACCCTCGACGAACTGGTCTCGAAGAGCTGTGTCGAGGAATTCCCCAAAGTCGCAAGTCATGGCCAGCTTCTTAAGGGCAATCACTAAGTCTGCCAGGCTTTCGCCGTTCTTCTGGTACCTTCGGTGGAATTTCGTCCGCTCCGCTATGGCGAGAAGTGGTTCTTGAGTACACATGTGAATTCTGACAAGCTCTTGGAAATCGGAAGCGCGGGCATCAGCAATTCTTTAAGAGTGCGATACCCCGCTCCGAAAACCCGCAGACCCATGGGGTTATGAAAAGGTGTGGGTCCCACAGAAATTCTGTGGGTGTTCGGGTCCCTATGGGGTACCCGCACAGTTTGTTTTGGGCGTGCGGGTCCCCACAGAGTGTGTGGGTGTATAGCCACGTGGAGCATCCCTTATGACACACACTCACTCCTTCGAGAGTAAGCAACTTTTCTAAATATGTCGTGTTTGCTTGTTGTCAGATTCATTCAAACTTTCTTGTATAATTACCCGCTATATTGAACTGGTAGACAGTTTTTTGCGAGTTCGACATGAGTGGGTTTGACTCCATAGCAATTCGCAATCATCGCCATTTAAAAGCTTTTTACGTCCAGTTACTGCCTTTGACAAGTATTGGGCTCATGAAAGATACCGTCAGAACGTCACCATTTTCCACCACCAAAAACTCTAGAAAAAAGTGCTGTTTATACCCTTAATGTAATTTTTTTACACTTATGCCTAACTGCGCGGGCCGCTAGCAAACGCCAAGCGGGCCACGTGTTTGAGACCCAACATATGGTGCCCCTCTCCTATCTAATAATTGAGCAAGCCAAGATCAAACCACTGAAAAATAAGTACAATGCTGATGCAGAATTCAGTTTAGAGAAACTCATTGAAAGTGCTCAAACATCCTACCAGTCATTGAGAGTACTAATATAGATCGCACATAATAACCCTGCTTTTGTTTGCCACTGCATGACAAGCACTTTGAGCTACTGTAATTTTACACAATACCTGCTGGGAGTTCACATTGTTCCATGGGCACATCGAAGTGACCAGATAAATGATCATATTGCGCTATGATTTGTTACAAGGGAATGCCTGAAAGCGATGGCTTCAGCATTTCAAAGATCAGGACATAAACCCCCTTGAGTCAAAAAGAAGAAGAAAAAAGAGAATTGTTGCAAATTGCAACAATTCTCTTCTTTGCAGCAATTCTCTTCTCGAGAAGAAAATTTGAAGATCCTTTTTTTTTTTCTGAAGACATCAGATATTCAGCGCCACTGTGGCATATATTGCAACTGCAAATGATTGGAATAAAAAGGGAATGCACTACGCGTTGCTTACTTCATATAGCCGAAATAAAAGCCAGTGGCACAAAAAGAAAAAAACAAATCTGGTGTTTGTACGTAAAGTATAAAAAATATAGCTTTTGTATTTTACTGAGGTTATCTAATCTTCCCATAATTTTACTGAAAGCTTCCACCATTATATCACAGCTGTGTGCTCAATCCCATCCGTTTTATGCCGTCCATCCAAAGACCACCAAAACATTGTGAACTCCCAATATAATACCAACTAGCTGCCAAGATAATGCCTTGATTGAGAAGATTTTTCAAATAACTGCTTAGTTTACGTTTACGTGAGATAATTTGCACTCGCCTCTTAGGAATTCCGCTTTCTTGGGTATCAGAGGCAGCCTGCTGTCCTTGTTAAGCCTGGCATTCGACGCCATTTCGGTCACAGTCATCTGCAGGACACTGGACCCCCACAGAGCAATGGCCAGGTTCTTGACAGCAACGCTTGACCTTATGCCCTGGTTCGCTATGTTGTCACCCCAGGCTTTCCACGTCACCTTGACATCAACAGCCGTAGAAATACATCGATAAAAAACTAAAATAGGAGGCGAAGCCGATGTATTTGGTGGTGAGATCCTCTTTTCATGAAATGCTTCCTCGTGCATATTGATTAAAGTAAGTTTCGTTAGTTTAACCCCTTTTTTAATCGAATCATTTTCAAACGTCCTGGGAAGTGCCCGTACAACACTACTACGCTGCTCGAGCTATCAAGTTCTTTTGTTACAACCCCTGATTCTGCCGTTGTCGAACTGCAAGGGGTACTGGGTGGCAAGCCCTCTTGTAGCGTCGACTGCTGGCGAAGATTATTTGGCCAGCTCAAAAAAACTTGACAGTGCGATCACTTGCTGAACGTACGCCTTGTGATTTCGCTCTTCTCTTTCCAGCCCTCTTTGCCTCTTAGCACAGCTCCTTAGATGGGTTTCCATGATTTCCCTCCCCCCCCCCCCCCCCCCTGAACTTTTCGGTCGGCGTAATGGATAGAGAACACGAGAAGATGCGCTCACTGGTTTCAGTTGCCGGTGCAATGCGCGTCACTTTTTTTACCTGTGTGCGGGACTATCATGCAACTTCGAGCGTGGTTGGGACTATAAAACTAACGCCTTAAAAGAAAAGAAGCTACTTTATGCTCTAAGAGTGCTGAGCTTCATTTCCATGTACCTGGTAAACATAGAAAGAATAGATCATTTTCAAAACCTAAGCAAGCAACATTGACAGTCGCCATTTGTTGGACACGAAAACTGTGATTGGATCGAAGTCCCCGTCGTGGAATGCTGACGTTGCAATCACGTCTATCCACGCCAATCACTGACACGGCGCTTGCTTCCAACGCGTACTCGGGATCCGCGTTTAAGAAATGGCGGCCTTGGATATGCACACACTTCTGAAAAGGGTTTATTGTATGGGCCAAAGGTAATTAATGGGGAATATGATGCTCCAAGTCTTTCCGCCTAACGCACTGAAAATGTTGAGCAGAATGTTAGAGATGCAGGTCTAAACTTTCTACAAAGAGATGTAGCCTTAGATATGTTTTTCAAGACATTATAAACTTGGGTCTTACAGTACAGCTGGTGTGATGCAACACCAAAAAACAACAATATGTGGCGATGGTGCTGAAAGAGACATCTCATTTGAGCAGCATTTATCGAGATCTCCATGGTCAATGACATTATCAAGGCCTTTTCATCATTACCACATTGTGCAAGCACAGAAATGCTTTCTATCCAGAGGTATCTCTTATAAAGCAAAATATTACCAAATCAACTTACCATATCAGATCCTAGGAAGTTTTGGAGCTGATATGGCTCCACCTCAGCGGGTGCTTTAGCAGCTGCCTCAGCGCATGCAGGTACGACTCTACCAGCTACTCCATCTAATTTTGCAGGTATTGCAGCTGCACCACCGAAGGCAGCACCTGTGTGGCACACACACTGCATCACAGGATCTGGTGCTGCTGCCACTTGTTCTGTGAAAAATATTAAAAATATATGACATGCGTCAGAACAGTGTGCAGCATTGCCACAAGATGTGCGTGGTGCTACACTAAAAGCTGAGAGAAGGGCGGTAGGTATATACCGATTCAACCAACCACCCACCAGCTTGGAGCAATGTGGCTGCAGTCCTGTCTCTGTGTATACAGGGAGAGCAGTGCCACATAACACAAGGCTGAATGCAGTTTGGTCCAGCCCATACACAGCTTCTATGACACCATCAGCCAAAAACTTAATAGGTATAGTAAGGGTCGTGGACATGACATTTATGGTCCTGTAGCTTGTCAAAGAGAGTATGTCGAATGCATACCATGCTCCTACAGTCAAGTAGTCGTGGTTAGGAAATAGCACAGAATATTTTTCATAAATGTAGATCTACTGCAAAGCTTCGCAGCTCAGGAGTGTTCTGAAGAGTTTTACAGATCATTGCTTCTTGACAACGCGGCTTGATAGAAAGAGTAATATGATTTTAGACATGTGTGAGGCAGAGATGTACAAGAACCTATGCAAAAAGTCCGCAGTTCGTGGAGATCAGAGTTCGGAACGAGTGTGACAGAATTCGGCACGACAAATATGCCAATGTCATTATTTATTTTTGCTACATTAAAATGACTTTGAAAGTGCGACCAGCTATAGGGCGCATTCACGCAAGTCTTGTAAGTGTTGAATTGTAGGTAGAGCACCCTGGTTGTGTCCATGTGCGATATATGACAAAATATTGAGACCAATACTGGAAACTTCTCTGAAAACCAATGGGCACGGTGGCGAAGGACGTGAGTGGCACTGCTCACCACTCTCGCCGTTCGTTTGTGTTTGTGTGTTGCTACTAATGCCGGAGTCCCACTAGAGCAAAAAACAGAAACAGACGACAGCGACAAGCCTGCAACACATGCGGTATCCTCGTGATGTATACCTTTGGCGGGCGTTTATAGTCGTTCGGTGCTCGTGAAGTAAACTCGGGTGATTGCAAGCCTGCCGAAAATACCCTCGCGTACGAAAGGCTCGTATCTGAGCGTAGCCTCCTTTATTCTATACACAAAGCCTGTCATATAGCGACAGAGACTCTGTTTTGAGGCTTGTCGCTGTCATTTGTTCCTGTTTTGTCGCTCTAGTGGAACTAGGGGCTAACAAACGCACCAATGGGAAGGCTTTAGCCCTTATTGGGAACATTAAATAAACAAATATAAAATACTAATACAACACACACAGCAACACTGCATACAAGTAGTGATGCAGTTCTGTTGTCAACTCTGCATTCCGCTTACAAATGAAATGCGCGATTTCCCAAGAGCCTGTCATTCCGAGCGAGTGGCATCAGAATTGCTAAAAGCCAGCCCATAAACACTGTCTGTGTTAAAAACAATCCTAGCAGCATAAGTTGCTATTGTATTGCCCAATATGTAGAGTACCTTACCATAAACAGCCTTGGCAGTCTTCCCTGAAGCCTGGACTTCAGCAGAGGAGACTGTAATCCTGTGTCGTCCCATGACACTCATATCGGGATGGTGAAAGTGAATGCCAACTTCTGCTTGGCAAGGGCTGCAGTAAGTATAAATATGAAAAGACAGAGCAGAATATACAATGAAAATATTGTGGACCGACTTGAAAAAAGTGCACAAAAATACAAGGACTAAAGGACAGGGACGCGTAGAACACAGACAGGTTCACATTAGCAACTCAATCCATCGAACACAAAAGGAAAGAAGAGAGCATCAAAGAAATCAGAAAGGCTGTGCTCGGATAACAGAGCTTCAGGAACCGGGGCGCGAGGCGAAGATGTCAGGTAGATTGTTTTACACATACTCTAAAATTAACAACAGCCTTTCCATGTAGTAAAGTGGCGAGTTCATTCTAATTGAGCATATTAAGAAATAGCACACATAAAACAAGGAATAAAGGGGGAATGCATACACTACATACAAGTGCAGACTCCCAAGTCACAAAAATTATAGAAGAAACAAAAAAGAATGCGGAAGGAGTTTTAGCGAAAGTTCAAACAGGTCCAAGTGGAACGTGCTAATTCACCCATAGGCACAAGACTAAAACAATTTCCTTGGTAGCTAAGGTAACAGACGAATGTGCGGACACATTGGCTGCCCATACTACGAATAATAAACGCCTAAAATAATCCTCTAGTATGTTTTTCATAGTATATGTTAATTATTCACGTTTTTCTTCCAAGGATAACATACACGAGCAGTGTAAACTGTGCACAGATAGCTGACAGTCCATCGTGAAGTTTAGAGAGAGGTTGAGCTGTTTTGATGTATTATCCATCCATCTGTTACCTTAAATGACGAGGAAATTGTGGTTTTAAAATCTGCTCTTGCTAAAGGGTGAATCAGCACGTTCCACATGGGCCTCTGCTCGAGCTCCTTCCGCATTCCTTATTTCCTTCTTCTCTGTTTATGAAAGTTGAGAGTCTGCGCTTGCATGTGGTCTATGTGTTACTCTCCTTGTCTCCCTCACTTTTTGTGAACTATTTTTCAAGGTGCTCAATTAGCACCAGCTCACCACCTTACTACAACAAACAATTACAACCTACACCATTCGCTGAAGGCAGTACCAAAGAGAAAAAAAAAAGGGATTGGGTGAGGTATGAACAGTATACACTTACACTGAACAAAATATACCTCCCATAAATTGGCGAGACACAACCTAAATTAAGGACATGCTTGTAAACTACCCCAGAAGCGGCGTCAGAAACTATTTCGCGGGCACACATTTTTGCGATCAGGAGCGGCATGCTATGCATTAATCACCATGGGGTGAATTTACCACGGCACCGATTTTCGGCAATTTTTTCCGATTATGAATCGCGAAAACGAAGTCGCTTGCAGACGACTGGGCGGCGGAAGCTACGGGCCTGCTTGATCAATCAATCGCTGCCTTTTGCCTGGCCCAGCTCTCCGGACGCAAATACGCATACAGAATCCACCTGTAGTGTCAAGCCTAGAGCTTCGGCGATGGAGGGGCACCGCGCTCTTCCAGACATTCCAGTTTACCAGTAAACAATATGGTGGAGGGAGGCAATCGAACCGCCCCCTCCCCCCTTCTTCTTTCCTTTTCCGATTTTGCCTGCCCGCCCGCCCGCCCCTATGTCCTAAAAATTTCCGCCGCTACTGATGAACATGGAGCGAGTGCGCAGCCTAAGCGCTCATCTTCGCCAGGATGGAGTGCTCTGCATCGGGGAAAAAAAGAAGAAAAACAGCCTTGCATAACACCATTCGCGCACAATTCGTAATAATGGTAAAAGCAAGTGGATCTCGAGACAATAACAGGCATTTTGAAAGGAGGAAAGAATAATCTAGCCCTAACGAACAAAGAAAGGAACTTACGTCGGAACGACCGTGCCACGATCTTGGCTGTTGAGCAGATTCGACGTAGTTCCACGGCTCACAGTCGCTTCTTTCTTTTTCGGACAGATTTGAAACTAAGGTGAACTCCACGCATCACGACTAATCGGTAAATTTACCTTATGATGGAGATATGAAACACACACGGACAGCATGACCGGCAAAACGTGACTGTGGATTGGATTTGATTGCTTTCGTTGGCTATTATAAATGCCTAGCGACTTTACGGAGGCTACGTTCGCGTATCTTCAACACGCTTGCAATAAAACGATCAGCAAAGCGCATTAAACTGATTAGGAGACACAGTAATAATAAATTATTGAGCATGTCAACATTACCAGAATATTAGAAATACAATCCTGAACGGGTAGCAAAAAATAAAATACGAGACTAACCACACAATGTTTACAAACGAATTTAGAAGACAGATAATTTCCTAAAAAACGACTATATCCGACTGGGCGTGTGCCCTTTCTTGCTAACGCGCGGTGCTGCTGATCATATGGTCGGTAGTTCGAATCCTTTTATGTAATGCTTTTTTAAATTGTTTTTATTATGTTTTTATTTGTTTTTATTGATTTAAATATTTGCTATGTTTTTTGCAGTCGCCGGCCCCCTACGTTCGCGTACAAATCACGCGGAATGTGAAAATAGAAAGTGCGAGCCCAAGTTTGAATTTATGCAATGCACAAGCCGTGGCCCTCTTGTTTTGCGGGATGATTCGCTCCCTCCGTGCTAATAGGTGCGTCAGTGTAGTAGGCAAACGGCGCAAGTCTTTTCAACGAAGTAAGGAAGGTAATAATGATTGAAATATTGAGAGCAAAATGGGGAAATGCGGGAGTGGTCAAGCTGCCACCGTGATGCAGCCAAAGATTGTCTGAAGGCGGTCATCAAAATACCGCTATTTTAAGGTGGTCATCTTTACCCAGTATTGAAACGAAAATACCGCTATTTTAAGGCAGTTATTTACCTAAGCACGAAGCGCGCTACGTATTATGCACACCTCTTAATTTTCTGACTTCCGGAAAGTAGTACATAATTGTGTTCTGGTACATCCTGGTTTTACTTATTGAGGTTGCACTCCGCAGCTTTACTTTTTTAATAGGCCAAGACATGTTTTTATTTCTGCCATCCAAGAACAGTGCGGATAAATAAACTAGCTTTCAGAAACGGTATCGTTCGGTGTTATAACATTTGTTTCGTACCGTCAAGGGGTCACATTCACAAACCCGTCAGTGTAAACATCCACAACGCATTGGTGTTTCTCGTTTTTTCCTGCTAAAATGAAACAAATGTTTTTGTATTTCCGCCTTTCTGGTGCGGTATGTCGTATAACGTAAGCTATCGGGGGACAGATCGTCAGGCTATGTGAACATTTGAAATATTTTTTTAGATGATCGTAACTAAGACAGTCGATCCCTGCCTGACTTTGCATATTTTCACACTCAATTAAAATCACCAATAACATGATCTCAGGAGAGTTACGCAACTCTCGTGGCGTCGTAAGCAATAAACACAATTACCTTTTCTAGATTCTGGAGAGTAACACTGTAGCAATGTTTATTATTGTTTTTGAAGCTCAAAGCGCGTAATCATTCCTGCACGTGTTTTTTTTTTTTTTAGGAGGCTTTGCTACAGTGGCGTCACAAGGGGGAGCGGACCGCCGATCAGGGGGGTGTCGCGGCGGTCCGCAACACCCCCCCGACCATTTAATTACTTTGGCGTCCGCAAAACCGTCCTGAAAGTAGGACAACCTGCACCTAACCATCAGCGGTTATTGAATCAGGACTCCACAATAAAACTAACAAAATATTCATTGTAAAAATTCAGAATAGCTGCCGAAGGTTCATGGCCTGAACGTCTCTCCTGGAACTAGTTAGTACCTGCAGATCTAAGGCAAGCATCAGTTTTTTTTTTGTTTTTTTTTTGTTTTTCAATTTCGCAGGGTCTGTCGCGGCCGAACCTTTAAATCAAAACTTGGCTTTCGGCTAGTTCCCCCATATTCAATAGGTTTAATTTTTTTTTCATTTTAATTTATGTCGACTTGTTATCTTCGTGTCTTCTTTGCCTAGTTTGTTCGCACTTTCTAGGCCATTTCATTAACCATTAAGCCTTGGGCGTACTGCTAGTGCATCACAAGAAAGAGTCTGCATACACCATCATAGTAATATGGCGGACAGCTCAATGGTGGCAGGCTGCCATAAAATAGCCGTGGATCTAGTACACTGTATCGAGGATGATATTTTGTGCTTGAGTGAAGTCGTTCGAAGAATCAGATTGTTGAAACCCGGCGTGAACGGTAGCTTCATCTTTGAGGAGCCGGCGAATGTTCTACGAAAGCGCAGCACTGGGGGGAATGTAGCGCAGCTCGCATCGAAAGTAGACTCCGTACCAAAATCTGCTTTAAATGCTTCTTTAGATGACACTTTCGATGCGTGCTGTACTGCTTTTCCCCGGTGCTGCGATTTCGTCAAACTTTCACCGGGTCCTCAAAGATCGGGCTACCGTTCACAATGGGTTTCGAAAATACATTTCGTCAAACAATTTCGATCAAGCACGAAATAACACCCACGCTATTTTGATGGCAGTCGGCGACCACAACTGCAGGAGCGCTGTCTGCCATGCATGCATGACAGTCGCTGCAGCAGCTGTACCTTGGCTAGAGGTAATATAACTCTACCAAAAATATGGCCGCCAGCGGCCGCATTCACGGAGGGGGCAAACGCGATCCAGCAATTGTCATAGAGATTAGTGAGGCAGAGTGACAGCGACTTTATACTTGTTTATGCAACACAGACTGGAGTGATGCTCGTAGCGATGTGCCCCGGGTTTCCGTATTTCCTGCTTTATGTCAACGCATTGAAAGCTTATACTGAGCCCAATCAGTTGCCGCTGTACCCCAAAAAGATTGTGTCACTTGCTCGTCTGAGTCAAGTTAGCGAATGATGGTCACATGGGGTTTCTCGCGACCCCGCCCAGAACTGAAGTTATCGGCTATCGGAGGTGCGTATAAAGAGAACCGGCAAAATAATAGGAGAAGTTTGGAGCTTCTGAGATTAAACCCGCAGCGAAAAAGATGTAAATTTATTTTGTGTTCTTTCACCGTTTCAAATTTTCAGTGGGCTTCACGAAGGTTTTATATACTATGCACATGAAATGAGAATTAGGTAGTCTCCCTAATAATTGTAAAAAATAACACCCGAAGGAACACCTTCACCCGTGTTTTTCTTCGTGAAAAGTATCAGGACCCACACAAAAAAAAACTAATAAAAAGAGGTATATTAGGTAGTTGTAATGTAGAATTGCCGTGATATTGTTCTTTTTTATAATATCTTTACATTGGATTAACAGACGACCTCGGAGTCTTAAAATAAAAAAGGAGATGTAGTTTGGGAATGGTTCAGAACCATGTAAATGCTCCGAGCTTCAAGGTTTCTCCCTAAAGCCGGGGTCACACTGCACATACATGAAAGAAATACAGTTTGCAAAAACGAGTCACCGCAATACCCGTGGTTCGAATGCCTCGGCATTTGAAGCACGTATCTCTAGTGGACCAGAGTTCGAATCTGTTTGCATATTGTCTTTTGTATAATATATAACCAGTGTGGACCCCTGTTTCAGACCGCACTTCGTCGCACCACACGGTGACTGCCAAGCGGAGGGCAGAGATCTCGTGCTGGAAGCGAAGTTTCGAATCAGTTTTAACCTGTCACCGAACACAGTTGGATTACTTGAATCATCTCGGAAACTACACGTGTACTATTTCATAAATAAACACATACTCAAGCAAGAACATTTTTTGTTGTTGTTGAGACGTTGAGTAAATTTCTATAAATCAAATAAAAAAAAATGTTTTCACAATCTCTGAAACCCTATTGTTTTATCCATCGAATATTCACGAGAAAGAGCGCATTGTTTACCGCAAAGGTGCCGCTGAGATGTGTGGGTATACGGGGACTGTTCTCGAATGTTTTTCTTTTTTTTTATTGTATTTCGGTTTCGTGTACGTGTACACGTACATGACAAGAACAAACGAAAGCAATACGAAAAAAAAGAACAAATATTCAATGCCGCTCCGGTCATGGCGTTTGTTCGGTCGTGATTTTTTCTGTGACCGTTTCCAAAATAAAATTATGGTCTAGACTTTTGAAAATGCATGGGAAATACACGAAGACTTGCACTTCTAGGGCTTATCAGGCAAAGATGGAGAGACATGGACAGAGTCAGAAAAGCTGATTCTTGATACCTGTTCTGAGCATCTCGCGCTATGAGTGAAGCCAGGCAGCGTTGAACGCACGCAGAATATGACCGGTTGGTTCATCGTGGACAAGAAACGCCCAGTCATGGCTAAATTCTTCTCGGCGAAGAAAAAAGATCTAATTCTGAGGAAAGCTTTCAAGTTTAAGGGGATCTCGCGCGCGATGAGTGAAGACTGCTCTCCTGGCACACGAGAACTACGTCAAGAGCTCATAATAATTTCAGAACTGAAAAGAAAATCAGCTTAAACTAAACTTTAACGAGCTTATCATCGGCAAGCAGATCTTTGTTTATCGTACAAAACGCGAAAGTGGTATAGAAGTTTAGCAGCCATAGGATACGTGTACTCAAGATGCTCGTCAATGTCCTCTGACTCAGATAAATTGTGCATCATATTCTGTACTTTATACTAATATAAGATTTATATTTCCAAAGCGTGAAAGCCTCATTTATTGGCTGAAATTTTCGCATCCGATTTTTTTCTAACGGAAACGTAGCTGCGACCCAATATCAACGATTCCAAAATGTTTCCTTCCTCCTAAAGGGGCACTGAAACCCCAAAGGTCGTAATCTTTTTAAATGCCCAAAACGATGGAAGTTGTAGTCATAGACACGAAAAAAAAAAAAAAAAAACGCATCGGGAAAAAGAAATGCTTCGCGCGCGCGTGCGCCTTTTAATTTTTTTGGCGTTTATATCTCCGGCACTCACCTCCTTGCTTCTTTTGATCGGTGACGTCAAAAACCAGGAAATTTAGAAGCTTTGTAGGCAACATTTCTATAACATTTAATAACGGCAATCGTAAAACTTGTTTTTTAACGCAATTGCGAACGCGCTACAGGCCTTTTTTTTTTTTAAATACCAAAAGTCAGATTTCGGAGTGAGGTCGCTTCCTGGATTTGTATCTTCCCTCGGAAAACTTGACGGCGCTCGAGCAGAGGATTATCGGCGAATCGGGGAAGACACCGGCTTTTCCCCGCGCCGGCGCCCTTCTATCCCGCCTGCTCACCTCCTCCTCCCTTCCGGTCTCGGTGGCAACGGCGCTTTGCTTCATAGCTTGGAGCGGAGGTTCGATAGAATGTGGAGTCACAGGAGACCGCAAAGTTTGACTCACTGCACTGGCGCGGATCGCGCGGAAACTTCAAACTCGGCGTTTGCAAATTGTTCTTTTTTTTTAAATTCAAAAATAATGAATTCCGAATTTTCGAATTTTGAGGGTAATGTCCTGCAATCGTTTTCAATCGTTCTGGATAATAAAAAAATATGAGTTTGATGTGTCAGGGCCCTTTTAAATTGCATCCTTTACAGGTGCGACCGGCAATCACGTCGAGGGGGCGAGGTAGTCATTGCTTTGCAAAATAAAATTGTAGTTTCCCTAGTTCAAGTTCCCAGTTCTCTTTAAATGGTGTGGTTACGGCTTCATTCCCTCTCCTCGTGTATTTTCCTCGGTGTGTGCTATAGACCATCGGGCCTTGTTATGGTTTCTTTGAATAGCTTCACGACGCAGTTTCTTTTATTTGTCCCCAACCCTCCAATGCATCATGGATTCTCTTAAGCGACTTCAATTGCTCTGACCTAATGTGGTATAATTTTTCATTTTCAAACGAAACCTCAGGGGCACTTATGAATACCTGACTTCCATTTAATCTGGCTCAGATGATCGCTCAGCCCGCGAGATCAACCGATTACAGAATTCATATCCTGAACCTCTGTCTCACTACTGACGGTGCACTGCTAAACATATATACCATATCTTTCACCTGTTAGTGATAATGCCGTCATTCATGTCAATTTTTCGTTTGAGGCTCAGCAAAAGTCACCCTAATTCACAACGTTTAAATGCTACAGTAAAGCTAAATATAGCGTGATTAACAACGAGCTTGATATATTCTTCGAGAGATAGCCGTGCGGCTGTGAAAACAGAACAGTGAACGAAAACTGTGCCTTCTTAAAAGACAAAATTACGCTACTTGCAAACACTTACATTTCGACAATCAAAATCGATTATGTCAAATGAAATTCCTGGTGCACAAAAGCGAGTCACAGCAATACCCGTGGCTCGAATGCCTCGGCATTTGAAGCACGTATCTCCAGTGGACTAGAGTTCGAATCTGTTTGCATACTGCATTTTGTATAACCATTGTGACCCCTGCTTCAGGCCACACTTCGTCGCACCACGCAGTGACAGCCAAGCGGAGGGCAGCGATCTCGTGCTGGAAGCTAAGTTTCGAATCTGTTTTAAACCTGTCACCGAACCTAGTTCGATTATTCTGATCATCTCAAAAACTACACGTGTACTTTCATAAATAAACACCTACACAAGCAAGAACATTTTTTGTTGTTGTTGAGACATTGCGTAAAATCCTAGAAATCAAATATAAAAAAAATGTTTTCATATTCTTTCAAACCCTATTGTTTTATCCATCGAATATTCACGCGGAAGAGCGCATTGTTTACCGCACAGGTGCCGCTGAGATGTGTGGGCATACGGGGACTGTTCGGGAATTTTTCTTTTTTGCATTGTATTTCGCTTTCAAGTGTACAGGTTGCCACTGCGCAGAAAAAGAACAAACGAGAGGAATACGAATAAATATAAGAAATATTCAATGTCGTTCAGGTCATGGCGTTTGTTCGGTCGTGATATTTTCTGTGACCGTTTCCAAAATAAAATCATGGTCTGCACTGCACGCTTAGCTCCGCGGAGTCATCCAAGCCACACGACCTTTCATGCACGTTTTTGTTTTGTATTTAGGCGATGGTTCTAAAAAGTAGTAGTAAAAATCAATTGTTAGTGTAGTCATTGCTGTGATATTGTAAGATCTGCTAATACCGCGGGCCCTGGGCTGAATGTTCTCCAGCGAGTTGCGAGAATAGATGTAGAAAAAATGGTTGCTTCTAGCGTGAGAAGTAAAGCGTGTTTTGAGCCAAAACAGAAACGGAGATAGTTGAGGATCCACTTGAAGGTTGTTGGGCCGGGGTATTCATTTGGAATGTTCTCCGACGTGCATTGAAGACAGCCTTGTCATTTGACCTATATGGTATTAGTTATTTGGCTGCAGGGATTGTGCACAATGTACTGTACGACACGGTTATGCTTTTGGGCCTACACAGTGTGAAAAATTCTCAAGTGGCTGGTTGTCACGTTGATGTCGATGCTTGATAGTTTCATGAACATTTCGGAGAGTCACTAAAATACGTTGCACGTGTGTGGAAGGCCCAGATTTGTGTACCAGATTGGGTTTTGTGCTGGTGAGAGCGATGAGGCGATCAGTTTGAGGTCTTTTAACCCTGCTATGTTAGCAGCGGAGTGGCTCACATGGCCAGCCTTTTAACGTTATGCGTCGTCCATTTTACTTGTATTCTCAGATTCCGACAATATTAAAAAAAAAACGGCGTAACATTGCGATAATCTCTCCCCTTCGTATGCAACGGAACTAGGTTCGATGCATGCGGGCGGCAGGCGACATTTTACAAGGATTTGGTGAAGTCAACGATGATACACCCTACTACCCCAACTACAACACGAACAACAGCTACAGCTACGAGATTAAAAACGAGCATCATTTCCAGTGGTGGGAACAGCTACCGCTGCAAAACAGTTATCATAAGTGCGGTTCAGGGCTCGAAGTGGAAATCCAGCTTTGACGGTCCTCCGGTTGATGTTGTGCGTATAACACCTAGTCTTTTGTTTCAATGAGGCATTGAGTTATTATTTATATTAATATACTCGCACGCCCAAGTAAACTCCATTTCTTTTGGTTCAATAAGCAGTGAGGTTTGTCCGAAGGCTTAGCTCGGTGCAAAGGGTAAAACCCTGCGGGTTATATACTTTTGGAAAACGTACATTTATTTAGAAGAAAATATTTAGGTAATCGTACTCTTAACAAATTGTTGTCTAATTTTATTGGACAGGTTAGTCGTGCAGTAGCTTGTGTTGCATTGGCGTTTAAACTTATTTTTACAGTTGTTGGAAAACTTACTTATTGCTTGTTTAGCATGTGCAGTGACGAAGCAAAATATTATGAATTCAAAAAACTACAAAGCGCATTTATTCTACGGCAGTAAATAAATTAAAAAAAATATTCAAGGGAATCAAGTAGCAAATATTGTACTGGCTGTCTCAAATAGCATCCAGGCTCTCTAAATCGACTGCAAAAATCGGTTTCTTGACCTGTAGCGCTGCGATTGTGTGCTGCGTCGCCAGCAGGTGGTGCATTTGTTTATTCAAAATTTACAAAGAGTGAACTTACCCGAGGAAAAATTAAAGAAAGAAAAAAGGCTTAACTCCTATGGAAACGCAGCGAGCGGCGCTGTCTGGCACGGGAGACAAGTGATGGGGCAAGCGGTCGCGACGCCAACTGCCGCAAACGAACGAGCATACGCCGCCGAGAGCAGGCGTCAAATACCAGAGGATATTTTCGACTCAAAAGCGGCAGGAGCTTTTTTGATGACAGTTTCCAATGCATTATTTTATTATCCTTACTAATAAAATACATTGAATGGACAAATAAATTGATTAAAAAGGTGGTCTGACGGGTAATTTTAACTTTTTTTTTTCTGGTTGTCTGCTTTGCATTTTCTTGTTGTTATCGACCTGTTCTTGGTTTTGAGACTGTCACCACCTCCGGAACACGCGCCGCTTTTTTGTAAAAAAAATCATATGCTAATGACGCCTGTTCTCGGAACTGTGTGCTCGGTAATTGGGGGCAGTTGGCGTCGCGACCGTTTGCGTCATATTTTGTCTCTCGTGCCAAACGGCGCCCCATGGTTTGAAGACCGGTAGCTTCGCTGTATTTCAGTTGAGCGTTTTTTTTTAATTTTTCCTGAAATAATTCCAATCCATAGAAATTTTATTAAAAAAATAACCATCTGTGAACAACGCTGCACAAAATTCAAGCGCGATAGGTAACAAAATCGACGTTAGCTGTCGATTTAAAGAGCCTGGCCGCAATTTGAAATACCCTGCAGAATGATTATCAAAGCAAGATGTTTTATCAACATATTACAATTATTTGTTGTATGTTAAACAAGAAACAAATACTGTTACAAGGGAAGCTTTCATGTTTTTGCACTATATTTTTGAAATATGTAAATTTTAAAGATGTGAATGAAAGGTTAGAGGCGCGAACAGAAACAGGACGAAAAGGAAACACACTCAGCGTACGTGTCTTTTTTCGTCCTGTCTCGGTTCAAGCCTTTCAACCTTTTAATCGGTATGCACAAGTTATCCCTAACCAATGTTTTATCTAAAGATTTGCACTGTGAAGCGAAATCTATCTTGTGTATATAAAAATACGTAATATCAATACATTTTAACAAATCATTTTTGATTTTGATGAAGTGAATGTGAAGCTCATCTAAACAAAGTAAACCAAATGTTTCTTCCTACGAACGCATCACTGTAGGAACGCCGTAACAGATAACATACACTTCTGCTATCGTATAGCTCATGGGAAAACGCGGTACAATAAAGAGCACAAGTTTTGCGTGAATAATAAGCCAAACGTGTACTGTTGAATGTGCCTGAGCCGATACGTGTAGATATAAGAATAAAATTTCAGAGAGTAGAGTTGAATGACCAGATTACATTAGCGGCCCTGCATGATGATGCACTTTTTGAGTTGACGTTCAGATCACAGGACCATACACTTACTAGTGTCCAGACTAATAGACAAATCTGAGGTACAACAAGCGTTATTCTTAGGGAATTCGGAGAAAATCAATATCCTTTTGGAGAGGTGCGATTATTCCTTAATATTTTCTAAATAGAGTATTTCCGGACTATTCTAAGGATAGCGTAATCTTTAAAAGACAAATATATTAGTGTAGACTATCTGCTCGTGCAGATTATACAAGGATAAGTTTTTTCGATATCGCTTATTATGTCGAGACATGACTGGTTTGGTGATTCACAATTTGTTTTCTTTTGCAAAATATGCAATCAGAATTTTCATCTGTGAATTCTACAAGAGGTGCTAAGTATAGTGCGTAAATACGGTATTGAAATTCTTAGTGATACGCGAGGGGAAACATTGTCTTTCATAACTATATATACTGAAAAAGTCAGGATTATGGCGGACGTGTTTTTATATTGTATTATGATTGTGCAGAGATATGAATTATTGTGGCTTTTCTTCCTTAAAAGGTGTGAGTTCCTTAGGATGATTGTTACCATACTTTGGACACTGGATAACTAGGGAGGGTCAAAGCAACATTTTTGTGGGTTCAACTACATGATCAAGGTGACGTCACAAGTCGCCATTCGTAAGAAATAACAAAATGGAAGTGAAAGGAACCGCAGGATCGGGCATCAGGCAATACCCCAGCAGAGTTTTAATCTTACTTATTTGTATTTATTTATAAATAGTGCGTTTTTGAAGGCGAAAGCACCAGGTGTGTAAAAACAACACTTCAAAGTACAGTGTCTAGGACCGATAATTCTTTAATTATAAGAACGGCTTTTCTATTCGTCAATTACATTTCATACGTATGTATCGGGTGACCCAGATCACCAGGCGCGACCTAAAATGGACCGTAAAAATCGACGCCTGCACGTAGCAATCCAAAATTTTCGTCAAAGGTGTATTTCATAGGTTTACCCTGGCAAGGTATTTGCCCTATTTATTAGGAAAAGGGATGTACGCTTTGTAAATTTACAAACAAAGACCTGTGAAGTACACCTTGGACGAAAGTTTTGATTGCCACGTGCAGGCGTCAATTTTTCGGTACATTTAAAGTCGAGCCTGGTGACTTGGGACACGCTATGTATAGATTCCAGTTATCTTCTGTAGTTCGCTTTAATAGTGAGCTCTTATCGGAAAGCAGGTGTGCTTCAAAACTAAGCTCAGGAACTAAGTTCAACGAATGCCCAACTGTTTTGATGTAAGAATTGGAATTCAGAAACATTGAGTGTTGTATGAAGCCTTATCAAACATTTTTATAACACGAACTCGGGATAAACATGCAAGTAAATCTGCCTACTCTACGTCTATGCTGCAATTCCTGAAAATTGGCCTGATCAGAATAGTTGTAACAGACTCTAAATGCTTTTTAGAAAGTGTTTCATTTTAATTCGAAGAATTTATGCTAAAAAGGCATAAAGGGTAGAATAATGCGGTGTTTGCAGGTTAGTTATACGACCAGGGGAGAAATAGGGAGCTAACCGCCTCGAAATAAGTCAAATAAAAAAGTAAAACTTGCTAGTTACTTTTTAATTATTACAAAAATTAAATGGTTTAACTTAGAATCTTGCTGGACAACATCAAACACCGCTAGATACATGAACTTTAGAAAAAATAGATGCACGTGGTAAGCTCTAAAGTGCGCTAAAATACCCTCTCGTGAAGCAGGCGCAATGGTGGCGGTACAAAATCGTGAATGAAGAAAACAAATATTCAACACGTTTTTCGACGGACAGCTTTGCGCCTGTTGCACGAGTGAATTAACAGCGCGAGCGCGTTTCACACTGCCAGTCTTGCGAGCCTGATACACGAGTGGTAACGTTAGCCGAATATCACGCGTACCACGCACTCCGTTGCAAACATTTGGCTTCTGTGGGTTTTAATAACACTAAGCTAGTTTGTGATTATGTCTCTCGTCACTAAGTAAAATATGGACATAATTTTTAGATGATTAACATACTTAGAAGACCATCAGCCCTTCATATTAAGTTATCCTGGCCTTTAATAACTCATCTCCAAAAGCCGTATTAGTGTATCGTTAAGATTTTGCTTTTAACGGTTGTAAGGTTTAAGAAGGACATACTCTAGGCTTTCACTTCGTATTAAGTGATTACAACTAAACCAGATTGACCTGTCTATCATTTCAGATTTTCTCAGTGTGCTGACAGTCGCGAACTTTCTAATTTTGAAACTCTATTTTGCTTTTTTGAGCGGACTGAATGGCAATTTTCTTCGCTCCGAAGCTGCACTTGCCTTCTATTTCACGTTACAGTAGTTTCCTTAAGCTGAAAACCATCATGGCCAGTTGCTTTTTTGGTTTCCGCCATGTTTGTCGTTCACCAAATCTTCCTGGCATAAAAACCGAAAAACAAAACAAAAAAAAAACACTCACGTTATCCTTTTTGTGAGCACTTAATTCGTTTCCCTACTGCTCAATGTCGATCTTGGTAAGCCTTCAAAATATGAAACCATCCTATTCTAGGGGTTCAGTCCAGATTCGATTCAATTACTTTGTCATCCCCGAGACCCTCCTTAACGTAGGACAACCTTCACCTAGCCATCAGCAATTATTAAATTAGGGCTCGACAATAAAACTTAAAGAATATTCATTATAAAACTTCAGAATAGCTGCCGAAGGCTCAGGTGTAAACATCTCTTCTGGAACTAGTACCTGCAGATCTAAGGCAAGCATCAGGTTAATTTTTTTTTTAAGTTTCGCAGGGTCTGTCGCGGGCGAACGTTTAAATAAAAACTTGGCTTTCGGCTAGTTCGTTCAAATTGAGTAGGCTTAATTTTTTTTAATTCAGTTAGTTTTGTTGTCTTCGTGTCTTCTTTGGCCTAGTTTTTTGCGCTTTTTATGCCTTTTAATGAACCGTAAATTCTTGGCGGTACTGCTAGTGGTTCAAAAGAAAGAGAGACCGCAGAAACTGGCTGAGCCGTGTTCCATCATTAAATGGCGGTCACCTCACGTTAGTCGCGCAACAACCTTCTGCAGATAAGTTTGAAACATAAGCATGTATGTATTAAGCAAACGACTTTCGAACTTGCTTCAAGCGTCTCCGCCGATAACTCTCATTATGTCTGCAGCCAAGACGCGGTTTTCGTACAATGTATGGACAGAGTGACTGCAACTTTCTACTTGTTTATGCAACAGAGACTGCAGTGATGCTCGTAGCTATGTTCCAAGGCTTTCCGTAGTTCCTGCTACAAGTCAACGCATTGCAAGCTTATACTGAGCCCAATCAGTTGCCGCTGTACCCCGAAAAGATTGTGTGACTTGCTCGTCTGAATCCATTGAGCGAATAACGGTCACATCTGTTTTCTCTCGACCCCGCCCAAAACTTAGGTTATCGACTATCGGAGATGCGAATAAAGATAACCGGTGAAATAATGGGAGAAGTTTGGAGGTTTTTAGAATAAACCCGCCCCCCCCCCCCCCCGCCCCCCCCCCCGCCCCCCCCCCCCCCCCCCAAAACAAAAATAAAAATAAATCTGGATTAGTTTTGTCTTCCTTCCCCGTTTCGAATCTTCAGTGGGCTTCACAAAGTTTGTATACACTATGTATACTAAATGAGAATTAGGTAGTCTACCTAATCATTGTTAAAAATAACACCCGATGAAACACCCTCATCCCTGTTTTTCTTCTTGAAGAATATAAGGACCCACACAAAAACACTAATAAACAAGAAGTATATAAGGTAGTTGTAATGTAGAATTGCCGTGATATCGTTCTTTTTTATGATATATTTACATTGAATTAACAGACGAGCTCGAATTCTTAAAATAAAAAGGTCGTATAGTTTGGGAAAGGTTGAGAACGATGTAGATGCTCCGCATCGAGCTTTAAGGTTTCTCCATAAAGTCGGGGTCACACTTCACATACATCATAGGAAAACAGTTTTGCAAAAAAGAGTCACTGCAATACCCGTGGTTCGAATGCCTCGGCATTTGAATCACGTATTTCTAGTGGACCATGTTTCGAATGTGTTTGCATACTGTCTTTTGTGTAATATATAACCAGTCTGACCCCTGCTTCAGACCACACTTCGTGACACCACGCGGTGACAGCCAAGCGGAGGGCAGTGATCTCGTGCTGGAAGCGAAGTTTCGAATCTGTTTTTAACCTGTCACCGAACATAGTTGGATTATTTGAATCATCTCAGCAACTACACGCGTACTTCCATAAATAAACACATACTCAAGCAAGAGCATTTCTTGCTGTTGTTGAGACATTGAGTAAGATCCTATAAATCAAATATAAAAAAAATGTTTTCACATTCTTTCAAACCCTATCGTTTCATCCATTGAATATTCACGCGAAATAGCGCATTGTTTTTCCGCACAGGTGCCGCTGAGATGTGGCGGCATACGGGGACTGTTCTCAAATTTTTTTCTTTTTTGTAATGTATTTCGGTTTCATGTACGTGTACACGTCCATGACACGAACAAACATAAACAATACGAATAAAAATAACAAATATTCACTGTCTTTCCGTTCATGTCGTTTGTTCGTCGTGACTTTTACTGTTACCGTTTCCAAAAAAAAAAAATATCATTGTCTACACTTTTGAAAATGCATTGAAAATTTACGAAGACTTGCATTTCTAAGGCTTATCAGGCAAAGATGGAGAGACATGGACAGAGTCAGAGAAGCTGATTCTTGATACCTGTTCTGAGCATCTTGCGCTATCAGTGGAGCCAGGCAGCGTTGAAGGCGCCCAGAGGATCGGTTGGTTCACCGTGGACAAGAAACGCCCAGTCATAGCTAAATTCTTCTCGGCGAAGAAAAAAGATCTAATTCTGAGGAATGCTTTCAAGTTTAAGTGCATCTCGCTCGCGATGAGTGAAGACTGTTCTCCTGGCATACTAGAGCTATGTCAAGAGCTCATAATATTGTCAAAACTGAAAGAAAATCAGTTTAAACTAAACTTTAATAAGCTTATCATTGAAAAAAATATCTTTGTTTATGGCACTAAAAGCGAAAGTGTTATAGAAGTTCAGCAGCCATAGCATACGAGTACTCAAGATGATCGTCAATGTCCTCAGACTCAGATAAATTGTGCGTTATAATCTGTACTTTATACTAATATAAGCAGCATATTGCCAAAGCGTGAAAGCCTCCATTTATTGGCTGAACCTTCCGCATCCGATTTCGTTCTAACAGAAACGTAGCTGCGACCCAATATAAATGATTCGGAAATGTTTCCTTCCCCCTTAAAGGGGCAGTGAGACCCCAAAGGTCGTATTCTTTTTAATTGTCTAAAACGATGCAGGATGAAGTCCCAAACTGGCAAAAAAAAAAAAAGCATCACGAGAAAACACATTCCCGCGCGCGCGCGCGCCTTTTCATTTTTGGCGTTTATATCTCCGGCACTCACCTCCTTGCTTCCTTTGATCGGTGACGCCAAAAATCAGAAAATTTAGAAACTTTGTAGGCGACATTTCTATAACTTTTAATTACGGCAATCGTAAGACATGTTTTTTTAATGCAATTGCGAACGCGCTACGGCGCCCTTTTCTTAAATACCGCAAATCAGGTTTCAGTGTGATGTCGATTTCTGGATTTGTATTCTCTCTCGGGAAGAAACCGGTTTTTTCCCGCGCCGGCGCCCTTCTGTCCCCCCAGCTCACCTTCTCCTCGCTTCGGGTCGCGCTGGCAACGTCACTTTGCTTCACAGCGTGGAGCGGAGGTCCGAAAGAAATTCGAGTCACAGAAGACCGCAAAATTTGACTCACTGCACTGGCGCACATCGCGCGGGAACTTCAAATTCGGCATTTGCAAATTGTTTTTTTTTTTTTTTACGACTGAATTCCCAAGTTTTGAATTTTGAGGGTAATGTCCCGGCATCGTTTTCAGTCGTTTCGGATAATCAAAAAAAGATGATTTTGATGTGTCAGTGCCCCTTTAAATTACATCCTTTACCGGTGCGACCGGCAATCACATCGTGGGGGAGAGGTACTCATTGTTTTGCGAAATCAAATTGTAGTTTGCCTAGTTCAAGTTCCCAGTTCTCTTGAAATAGTGTGGTTACGGCTTCATTCCCTCTCCTCGTGTATTTTCGTCGGTGTTTGCTATAGACCACCAGACCCTGTGAATGGTTTCTTCGAATAGCTTCGCGACGCAGTCTCTTTTATTTCCCTCCAACCCTCCAACACATCGTGCATTGTCTTAGGTGACTTCAAATGCTCTGACATTATGTGGGATAATTTTTTTTTATTTTCGAACCAAAGTTTAGGGGCACATATAAATACCTGCCTGGCATTTAATCTGGCTCAGAGGATCACTCAGCCCGCAAGATCAACCAATTACAGAAGTCATATCCTGAACCTCTGTCTCACTACTGACGGTGCACTGCTAAACATATATAACATGTCCTTCACCTGTTAGTGATAATGCCGTCATTCATCTCAATTTTTCGTTTGAGGTTCAGCAATGAGTACCCCGCCCCCAATCACGTGACTCCCGGTGGCACCGGTAAAGGATGCGGTTTAAGGAGGAAGGACTCATTGCGGAATGATAGATATTGGATCTCAGCTACGTTTCCGTTAGAGCAAAATCGGATGCGGAAAGTTCAGCCAATAAATAAGGCTTTCACGCTTTGGCAATATACTTGTTATATTAGTATAAAGTACAGAATATAATGCACAATTTATCTGAGTCTGATGACATTGACGAGCGTCTTGGGTACACGTATCCTGTGGCTGCTAAACTTCTATAACACTTTCATTTTTCGTACCATAAACAAAGGTCTGTTTTCCGATGATAAGATCGTTAAAGTTTAGTTTAAACGGGATTATTTTTCAGTTTTGAAAATATTATGAGCTCTTGACTTAGTTCTCGCGTGCCAAAAGTACAGTCTTCCCTCATCGCGAGTGAGATGCCCTCGTGTTTGAAAGGTTTCCTCAGAATTAGATCCTTTTTCTTTGGCGAGGAGAATTTAGCTATGACTGGGCGTTTCTTGTCCTCGGTGAACTAACCGATCCTCTGGGCGGGTTCAACGCTGCCTGGCTCCACTGATAGCGCAAGATGCTCAGAACAGGTATCAAGAACCAGCTTCTCTTTGTCCATGCCTCTCCATCTTTGCCTGATAAGCCTTAGAAATGCAAGTTTTCGTGTATTTCTCATGCATTATGAGAAGTGTAGACAATGCTTTTATTTTTAAAATGGTAACTGAAAACATCACGACCGAACGAACGACATGACTTGAACGACATGGAATATTTGTTATTTTTATTCGTATTGCTTTGGCTTGTTCGTGTCATGTATGTGCCCGCGTACATGAAACCGAAATACAATACAAAAAAGAAAAAAAAATCGAGAACAGTTTCCGTATGCCGCCACATCTCAGCGGCACCTGTGTTGTAAACAATGCGCTCTTCCCGTGAATATTCGATGGATAAAACAATAGGGATTGGAAGGCTGAAAACATTTTTTTAATATTTGGTTTATACGAATTTACTCAATGTCTCAACAACAACAAAAATCATTTTGCTTGAATATGTGTTTCTTCATGGAAGTACACGTGTAGTTTCTGAGATGATTCAAATAATCCAGCTAGGCTCGGTGACAGGTTAAAAACCGATTTGAAAGTTCGCTTCCAGCACGAGATCGTTGCCCTCCGCTTGGCAGTCACTGCGTGGTGCGACGAAGTGTGGTCTGAAGCAGGGGCCACATTGGTTATATATAACACAAAAGACAGTATGCAAACATATTCGAACTCTGGTCCACCAGAGATACGTGATTCAAATGCCGAGGCGTTCAAACCACGGGTATTGCGGGGACCCGTTTTTGCAAACTGTTTTTTTATGATGTATGTGCAGTGTTACCTCGACTTTAGGGAGAAACCTTAAAGCTCGATGCGGAGCATCTACATCGCTTTGAACCTTTCCCTAACTATGCGTCCTTTTTATTTCAAGAATTCGAGCTCGTCTGTCCATCAAATGTAAAAATACTATAAAAAAGAACGATATCACGGAAGTTCTACATTACAACTACCTGATATACTTCTTTTTTATTAGTGTTTGTGTGGGTCCTTATATACTTCACAAAGAAAAACAGGGATGAGGGTGTTTCATCGGGTGTTATTTTTAACAGTGATTAGGGAAAATACCTAATTCTCATTTCATGTGCATAGTATATAAAATCTTTATGAAGCCCACTCAAGATTCGAAACGGGGAAAGAAGACAAAATAAATTCAGATTTTTTGGGGGGCGGGTTTATTCTAAGAAGCTCCAAACTTCTCCCATTATTTCACCGGTTATCTTTATTCGCATCTCCGATAGCCGATAACATTACTTCTGGGCGGGGTCGCGAGAAACCCGATGTGACCGTTGTTCGCTCAATGGATTCAGACGAGCAAGTGACACAATCTTTTTGGGGTACAGCGGCAACTGATTGGGCTCAGTATAAGCTTGCAATGCGTTGACTTAAAGCGGGAAATACGGAAAGCCGGAGCACATCGCTACGAGCACCATTCCAGACTGTGTTGCGTAAACAGGTAGAAAGTCGCAGTCACTCTGCCTATACATTGTACGGAAACACCGTCTTGGATGGAGACATGATGAGAGAGGTATCAAGGGACACGCCTGAAGCATGTTCGAAAGTTGTTTGCTTCATACACACATGCATATGTTTCAAACTAGTCTGCGGAAGGTTGTTGTGCGACTATCGTGAGAGGACCGCCATTCAATGAAGGAACACGCCTCAGCCAGTGTCTGGGGACTCTCTTTCTTGTGAAGCACTAGTAGTGCGGCCAAGGCGTTACGATTCTTTAAAAGGCCTAAAAAGCGCGAACAAACTAGGCCAAAGAAGACACAAGACAACACAACTAACTGAATTAAAATGAACAAAATTTAAACCTATTTAATATGGACGAACTAGCCGAAAGCCAAGTTTTTATTTAAAGGTTCGTCCGCGACAGACCGTGTCAAACTTGAAGAAAAAAATTAACTAGTTGCTTGCCTCAGATCTGCAGGTACTAGTTCCAGAAGAGATGTTCAGACCATGAGTCCTCGGCAGCTATTCTGAAGTTTTACAATGAATATTCTTTAAGTTTTATTGTGGAGCCTTAATTCTATAAACAGTGTTGGTTAGGTTCAGGTTGTCCTACGTTTAGGACGGTTTTGGGGATGCCGAAGTCATTGAATCGAATCTGAACTGAACCTCTAGAATAGGATGGTTTCATTATTTGAAGGCTTACCAAGATCGACATTGAGCACTAGGGAAACGAATTAAGTGCTCACACAAAGGATAACGTGAGCATTTTTTTTTCGTTTTTTTTTTTTTCTAGGAAGATTTGGTGAATTACAAACATGGCGGAAACCAAAAAAGCAACTGGCCATGATGGTTTTCAGCTTAAGGAAACTACTGTAGCGTGAAACAGAAAGCAAGTACAGCTTCGGAGCGGGGAAAATTGCCGTTCACCCCGCTCTGAAGAGCAACATAGAGTTTCAAAATTAGAAAGTTCGCGACTGTCAGCACACTGGGAAAATCTGAAATGATAGACAGGTCAATCTGGTTTCGCTGTAATCACTTAATACGAGGTCAAAGCCTAGAGTGTGTTCTTCTTAAACCTTACAAACCGTTAAAACAAAATCTTAACGCTACTCTAATACGGCTTTTGGAGACGTGTTATAAAAGGCCATGATGACTTAATATGGAGGGCTGATGGTCTCAATAAGTATGTTAATCATCTCAAAATTATGAGTTCATATTTTACTTAGTGAGGAGAGACATAATCACAGCTTGCTTTGTGTTATGAAACCCACAAAAGCTAATTGTTTTAAACGGAGCGCGTGGTACGCGTGATATTCGGCTAACGTTACCACTCGTGTATCAGGCTCGCAAGACTGGCAGTGTGAAACGCGCTCGCGCTGTTAATTCACTCGTGCAACAGGCGCAAAGCTGTCGGTCGAAAAACGTGGTGAATATTTGTTTCCTTCATTCACGTTTTTGTGCCGCCACCATTGCGCCTGTTGCACGAGAGGAAATTTTGGCGCACCTTCAAGCTTACCACGTGCATCAAATTTTTCTAAAACTCATGTATCTAGCGGTGTTTGATATTGTCCAGCAAGATTCTAAGCAAGAATATTTGATTTTTTTAATACTTAAAAAAGGCAATTAGCAAGTTTTACTTTTTTATTTGACTTGTTTCGAGACGACTAGCTCCATATCTGTCCCCTGGCCATATAACTAACCTGCAAACACCGTATTATTCGACCCTTTATGCTTTTTTAACATAAACTCTTTGAATTAAAACGAAACACTTTCTAAAAAGCATTTAGAACCTGTTATAATTATTACTGATCTGGCCACTTTACAGCAATTGCAGCATAGACGTATAGTAGGCGATCTACTTGCATGTTTATCCCGAGTTCGTTTATAAAAATGTTTGATAAGGCTACTTTATAACACTCACGGTTTCTGAACTCCAATTCTTACATCTAAACAGTTGGGCGTTCAGTGTACATAGTTGCTGAGTTTAGCTTTGAAGCACACCTGCTTTCCAATAAGAGCTCACTATTCAAGCAAACTACGGAAGATAACTGGAATCTATATATAGGGTGTCCCAAGTCACCAGGCTCAACTTTAAATGTACCGTAAAAATTGTCGCCTGCACTTTGCAATCAAAACTTTCGTCCAAGGCGCATTTCACAGGTCTTCTTTTTTTGTAAATTTACAGAGCGTACCTCTCTTTTTCTAATTAATATGGAAAACTCCTTGCCAGGGTCGATTTTTACGGTCCATTTTAGACCGCGCCGGGTGACTTGGGACAGCCTATACATAAGTATGAAATGTATTTTAAGAACACAGAAGCCCTTTTTTTAGTTAAAAAATTATCGGTCCTAGACAATGTACTTTGAAATGTTTTTACACACCTGGTGCTTTCGCCTTTAAAAACGCACTATTTATAAATAAATACAAATAACTGAGATTAATTGTCTACAGGGCGATTGCCTGATGCCCGATCCTACGGTCCCTTTTACTTCCATTTTGTTATTTCTCACGAATAGAGACTCGTGACTTCACCTTGGTCATGAAGTCGAAGCCACAGGAAGGATGCTTTGACCCTCCCTAGTTAACCAGTTGCCACAGTATGGTAACAATCATCCTAAGGAACTCACACCTTTTAAGGAAGAAAAGCCGCAATAATTCATATCTCTGCACAATCATAATACAATATAGAAAAAAAACGCCATAATCCTGACTTATTCAGTATATATAGTTGTGAAAAACGTTGTTTCCCCTAGCGTATAACTAAGAATTTCAATACCGTATTTACGCACTACAGTCAGCACCTGTGGTATGATCCGCAAATGAAAATTCTGATTGCATAATTTGAAAAAAGAAAACAAATTGTGAATCACTAAACCCGTCACGTCTCGACATAATAAGAGATATCGAAAAAACTTATCCGTGTATAGTCCGCACGAGCAGATAGTCTACACTCTTATTTTTTTTCTTTTAAAGATTACGCTATCCTTACGGAAAATACTCCATTTAGGAAATATTAGGGAATAATCGCATCTCTCCAAAGAGATATCGATTTTTTCCGAATTCCTGTTGTACCTCAGATATGTCTATTAGTATGGATGTTAGTAAATGCATAGATGTGTGATCTGAAGATCAAGTCAAAACTGCATCATCATGCAGGGCCGCTAATGCAATCTGGTCATTCAACCCTTTTCTCTGAAATTTTATTCTAAATATACCAGTATCGGTGCAGGCACTTTCCACAGCACGCGTTTTGTTTATTATTCGCGCAGAATTCGTGTTCTTTACTGTATCCCGTTTTCCCATGAGCTATACGATAGGAGAAGTGTAAGTTATCTGTTACGGCGTTCCTACAGTGATGCGTTCATAGAAAAAAAAAATCATTTGGTTTACTTTCTTTAGATGAGTTTTATATTCACTTCATGAAGATCAATAATGCTTTGTTAAAATCTTTTGTTATTACGTATTTTTATATACACAAGATAGATTTCGTTTCACAGTGCAAATTTTAGATAAAACTTTGCTTGGGGCTAACTTGTGCATACCGATTAAAAGGTTAAAAGGCGCGAACTCAGACAGGACGAAAAAAGACACGTACGACATGTGTGTGTGTTTTTTTTTCGTCCTGTTTCTGTTCGCGCTTTTAAGCTTGTTATAAAATTTTCAAAATTTAGATATTTAAAAAATATAGTGCAAAAACACGAGAGCTTTCTTTATAAGGGTATTTTTTGGTTTAACATACAACAAATAATTTTGGTGTGTTGATAAATCATCTTGCTTTGAGAATCATTTTACAGGGTGTCTCAAATTGGGGCCAGGCTCTTCAAATCGACCGCTAAAGCCGATTTTTAACCTATCGCGCTTGAATTCTGTGCAGCGTTGTACACAGAAGGTTATTTTTTTTTAATAAATTTGTAATGAGCGAAATTTTTTTGAGGAAAAATTAAAAAAAAAGGCTTAACTGAAATACAGCCATGCCACCGGTTTTCAAACCACGGGGCGCCTTTTCGCACGAGAGACAAGAGATGGCGCAAACGGTCGCGACACCAACTGCTGCCAATTACCGAGCATACGATTCCGAGAGCCGACGTCATTAGCATATGATTTTTTTGACAAAAAAGCGGGCCGTGTTCCGGAGGCGGCGAAAGCGTCAAAACCAAAAACAGGTACGATAACAACAAGGAAATGCAAAGAAGACGACATACGTAACCAAACGAAAGTCAAAAATTCCCCGACAGACCACTTTTTTAATCGATTGTTTGTCCATTCAATGTGTTTTATTAGTAAGGGTAATAAAATAATGCATCGGAAACTGACATCAAATAAGCTCCTGCCGCTTTTGAGTCGAAAATATCGTCTGCTATTTGACGCCTGCTCTCGGCGGCGTATGCTAGTTCGTTTGCGGCAGTTGGCATCGCGACCGCTTGCCCCATCTCGTGTCTCCCGTGCCAGACGGCGCCCTTCGCTGCGTTTCCATAGGAGTTAAGCCTTTTTTCTTTCTTCACTTTTTCCTCGAGTAAGTGTGCTCTTTGTAAATTTTCAATAAACAAATGCACCACCTGCTGGCGATGCAGCACACAATCGCAGCTCTACAGGTCAAGAAACCGATTTTTGCGGTAGATTTAGAGAGCCTGGATGCTATTTGAGATACCCTGTACCATCTTTGCAAATTGATTCCCTTGAATATTTTTTGGATTTATTTACTAGCTTAGAATAAATGCGCTTTTTAGTTTTGCTAATTCATAACATTTTGTTTCGTCACTGCACATGCTAAACGAGCTATAGGTAATTTTTTTCAAAAACTATCAAAATAATTTTTAATGCTAATGCAACACAAGCTAGTGCATGACTAACCTGTCTAATAAAATTAGACAGCAATTTGTTAACAGTACGAATACGTAAATAATTTTTTAAGTAAATGTACGTTTTAGAAAAGTATAAAACGCGCAATTTTAACTCTTTTCACCGAGCTAAGCTTTAGAAGAAACCTTACTGCTCATTGAACCAAAAGAAAGAAAGTTTAGTTGAGAGTGCGTATATATTAATATAAATAATAACTCAATGCCTCATTGACACAAAAGACTAGACGTTGTGCGCACACCCTCAACCCCGCGGACCGTCAGAGCTGGAATTCCAGTTCGAGCCCTGAACCGAACTTATGATCACTGTTTCGCGGCGATAGCAGTTCGCACCACTGGAATTGATGCCCGTTGTTAATGTCGTAGCTGTAGCCGTTGTTCGTGTTGTAGTTGGGGTAGTAGGGTGTACCGTCGTCGATTTCGCTAAATCCTTGGAAAAGGTCGCCTGCCGCCCGCATGTATCAAACCTAGGTCCGTTGCACACGAAGGGCAGAAATCACCTCAATGTTACGCCGTTTTTTTTAATATTGTCGGGATCTGACAATGAAAATAAAATGGACGACGCATAATGTTAAAAGGTTGGCCATGTAAGCCACTCCGCGGCTAACATATCAGGGTTAAAAGACTTCAGACTCATCGCTCTCACCAGCACAGAAAACCAATCGGGTACAATAATCTGGGCCTTCCACACCTACAACGTATTTTAGTGACTCTACAAAGTGTTCATGAAACTGTCAAGCATCGACATCAACTTGACCACCAGCCACTTGAGAATTTCGCACATTGTGTAGGCCCAAAAGCATAACCTTGTCGTTCAGTACATTGTGCACATTCCCTGCAGCCAAACACTTAATACCATATAGGTCAAACGGCAAGGCTTTCTTCAATGTACGTCGGAGAACATCCCAAATGAATGCCAACGCTTCCATTTATCAACATGGTCCTACACAAATGTTTAACATTATGTTCTTTTTCGACCGTTGCGAGTGTGGCTGTCTTCACTAAAAACAAGAAAAACAAAAATTCATAACAACCCTTTTTTGAATGGGCATAGCCAACTTACAATAATTACAATATTTTATATTTAATGTTTTACGAGCAATTTTACTTACAATATTTTGCCACCAAAGGGAGAGGCAGAACGGCGCGTGCGCGTCGGATCCTAGCATTGTGGTCGCTTCCCGCAATGCTAGGATAGAAAATGGCGTACCATTTTGATCCACACGATTACAAGCGACCTTCGCGTTTCCCCATGCCCCGTTGCTCGGCAGCACCATAAGTTGCGGAGTGAATTTTGCGACAGTGTGAAATGCGGGACATTTTTAAGATATTTGAATTTCTCGCGGGACGCGGGACACGATCCCTCAATGCGGGGCAGTCCCGCGAGTCGCGGGACGGGTGGTCACCTTACACAGCAATGACTGGATCTACAAGTGATTTTTACAACTGATTTTTAGAACCATCGCCTAAATACAAAACAAAAACGTGCCTGAAAGAGCCTGTCACTTGGACGACTCGGCGGAGCTAATCGTGCATCTCTCCAGCGGAAACAAATGCGAAAAAAAAAAAAGAGATCTCCGGCACGTATTTGTGTTCTCGCACTTGACAAACGGTGCAGGGAAACTCGTCATTCGCATCACGTAGAAAGGATAATCGGTTCACCACCTGCCGCAGAAATAAATGAGCGAATTACCGGCCCCCAGGACAGACTCTCGGAAAAAGGTTCCTTCGGCTCGTCCGCTCCCGGAGCGATACCCCTATGAATACAGCGAAAACTTGGTGGAGTCGGTGAATATCCGCATGTGAACAGCGTAGTACTTGCAGAACATACCACAGATTGCTCGTGAAAACCAAATAGCACACCGCGGCACTTGCGAACATCCACAACTCCTCGCACTTCCGTCTCCGCCTATTCGCGTAATTCGACCGTCTGCCTCCGCCAGCAAGATTTACTGTCACGGTGTTTTTTTAGTGGGACACACATACATTTCCTGCGTATTGTTACCTAGTTGATGTTTTCTAATTCTCAAAGCGTAGACTAATACTCTCCATGTCGAAACCCCACAAATTTCTCTGAACTTCCACCACTTCCACTACATTTGCTAAAAGGTTAACGGTACCTAGTGTCTCACTTATGGTATTTTTATCAAATAAAAATAGCAATCGCGTCAGCATAAAACAGCACTCGTACCTCGCAAGCCTGTGACTCAAATACGCGAATATATGTGTTTTGAAGTATGCTGGAATCAGAGGCATCGATGAATATGCAAAATATGCAAAAAGAGAGAAAACAGGGGAAAGCTCTGTGGCACAGCGCTACGAACTGGAATACGTTCACAAACAAATTTGTTGCTAATAGGATTCGTGGTGCACTCTTCGTGCGCCATGCGTACCCCCTCAAGGAGAACAGAGCCTACATTTATATGCATGTAGTCCACGTGATTTTGCAAAGATCAAATTCATCTAACGTCTCCTCGACTTGTACTACAGGAATTGCTGCCTCTGAATTTGTTACTGCGTCATCATTTAAACGCTGTGATAAACCTTTTCAAATAATATTTAAACCTATTACGATCGCAGGTTGATAAGAAAGCAGCGGCTTACAATAATTGCAGGAAGCGCATTTCATTTTTGCCTGGCGACTTGCAATGATACGACCACATTCGATTTCCACTATCTCGTTACATGTAGGGTCCCTTTGTTTCCGTGCCAGTGCACCTTGAGAGCGGCCCTTATCTAAAACATCGACTTGCGCCCGGGCGCACGATTTTTGGTGCGTATCATAATCATAAGATTCTCGCACAAATGTTCCTCACGCCTTCTTTCAGAATTATGAATCGGGCTTTCTCTTTCAATTGATTTTTTCCCTTTTTAGACAAATCCTTGTTTAAAGGGCAATCACACACAGTTCCTTCCCCTAACGTTTTTTTACTATTTTTGACAGCGTCAATCAATAACTCCCCTCTCAACAACTTGCGTTTCAGCTTCCGCATCTCAGAACCAACTTGAACCTTCTCCCTTGGCTCTTCCAAGGGTAAAACCCAATAAGCAGTGGTCACTGAAGGACACAGGCGTGACGAGATAACTACAGCATAAACGTATGAGTTCTAAAAAAAAACTATCGGAACGGGCATGACTGGGCAATGAAATGAATATAATGGCGCAAACGAGCTGGTTTAAATAGAACATGACACAGACTCCGAGACTCCAAAGGCCTCCGAACAAGACCTTTTAGTGTTTGTGTAGTTTTTTACCTACACTCTAGGGCTTCATGTCATGTTCAAAGTCTAGGTCCGTGTAAAGGAGTGCATTTAGCACATTTCGTGTTTTCTATTGTACCAAGAACGTTTTCCGACCGACGCTCATTAACAATTTCATCTAAAATAAACCTACATGTATTTTTAAAAGACTTTACGTTTTATTCATCCCGCGCAGCACATAGACATTAAGAATCCCCAAGAAAACCAATCCTTCTATTGTCACGGGTGGTGACCAAAATAGCAATAAATAGGCAAGAAGAAATAAACGTTTAATGTGGCGAACTTGTGCCAGAAATGGAAGGGTACAAAAGATAAGAACAGAGCGTCCCGGGCGTCGAAGTCGGCGTAACAGCAGAGTCGAACGCTGGGGCGAGACTGGCCCTGCTTGCCTTGCGGAGCCTCTTACGTACCCTCGTGGGTTTCTGGATCGTTCGGCGTAGAACTTTCGGTGCATAGAATATTCGGAACTAGATCAGACGAGAATGCTCTCGAACTTAAGGGAAAGCGAAATTGAAAGAATAAATTAAAGGACAGTCCGCTGACTGGGAAATCGAACCCACACCTACGACGCGAAAGTCGAGAGGGGTTACCACTCGGGCAGGCGCGCGCTTACTCACCGATGCGCGTGGCAATATACTGAGAAAAAAAAAAAAAAAAACAGACCAAAACTTTTGGCTTTTAGCGTTGGTAGGGACAGAAACGTAAATCACCCGCCAAATCTGTGACCGAAAAAACTCATAAACCATCAGCCGACAGGGGCAGGTAGTAACGTCCTGAAACACCGACCGGAAACTTCGCTGTACTAAAAAGGCACATTGTGCCGACATCTCGACGGCATGACTAATACAAACATCATGCACTCTTAAAAAAATCTAGTAGTATTAACTTGGTAAGAGCTAGTAACCGGTAACTAGTATAGTAACTACCTAAGACTACTAGGTACCTAGTAGTCTTAGGTAGTAACGGTCAAGCAAGTAACGCTTACTAGGTCAACAAGCTAGTAACTGTTATTAGTCTCAGAGAACAGTCCATGTATTTTACTACGTCTAGCTACTAACTAGCGCTACCTCTCGACGAAAGACCAGAAACGAAACTAGTCACGTGATTTCCGCTGGGAAAAAAAGAGCGTGGGGTTATGCCACTTACCACCAGGTGGCAGGCGCAACAAAAATTGAAACTGGAAATGAGTAATTTAGGTGGCGCAAGTCACCGTCCAATTAAACGTGCACAAAAAAGGAAGCCGATTATTTATAGTTTATTTCAATTCTTCCACATTTGGAAGTAGATTCATATAAACATGCATACCCACATTTTTAGCGCACAATCGACACAATACATTCAACACAAACGCAGCGTCTTTTTGTGTTGAATACTTAATCACTCTAATCGCTAACTTACGGGCGGGGGCAATGGGCATCGAATTCTGGAGATTACCAGCGCACGCTTTCGAGCTGAGACGCGTTGGCCCACTCGGCCATTTTCTGCCCGCTAACTTTCTCGACTGCCCTTCAGTCTTTTATACGGACCATTTGAGTGCGCAAACTTGTCGTCGTGTATCAGCACGTCAGTTCTTCGCAGTCGCTAGGTCATCAAGGCGATAAGCGACGTTTCCTAGCAATGAAAAAACCGAGCGACGCCACGGGTGACCGTGAGAAATCGCCGTCGCTCGTCGCTGTCTCCGTCGCTCGTCTCGTCGTTTACTAAATCGATTACATGCGGTTCAGCCTTTAAAACAAATACGGTCGCCGTCGGCGAGAGAGTGCTTTCTTGCCGTCTCCCGCGTCGAACAAAGGCTGTAATTGACGGGAAGTACCACGGCAGCTGCACTCCTTTCGCGTGCTGCGCTGCAAAAATGCATGCAAACTTAATACCGCGTGCAGCTCACATCTTATTTTCTGTAGTACACTGACGAATGCTCGCGTTTTTGGGGAAGATATGAGCAAATTCAGAAAGACTCGTAGAATGCCAAAACAGTTTTTTTTTCATTAGTCCGAAAGCTACATACAATATTTACGACGCACATCAACGGTTGCAACAGTCCACTGTCACAATCGAAGACAGCTCGTTCAGAATCATTCAACCACCAAGCACACGCAAAGCCTGAAGACGTTCTAGTGTCAAGTAGAGGAGGCGGAGAAAAGCTTCTCGGACGACGAAACCCAATCCAGTGACAGCGGCACCGGCTTGTTAGAACAATCCTCGGAACAGTCCAGGTCTACGCACACACTCGCCCCGTCGAGCGCACGAACGTTAACTATGCACTACAACACGGGAACACGAGAACTGCACACGGCACAAGGCAAAAACAGCAGGTTCACATCGGAGTAATTAGCGTCGTGCTATGGTGCCTGGAACGCGTCTCCGACTGGTGTGTTTACCGGGTTCAAAAAAGTGGTCCCTCGATTTCCGCCTGATGACGTCATAGGAGTCATGCTGTCGCCTGTTGCGACCCTGGCGGCGCCCCAACAGTTGTGGTATAAGTGGCAGACGCCTGTTCTGCTGCAGGTCGCTTTCCCCTGTGACAGTTCACGGAAGCTACAGCAGCCGGAAGTTGGGACGCCTAAAGGGACGCCGTGACGAAAGCGACACTCGCGTTCGCTCGTGCTTTTCGCCAGCATTTCTACGGCCAACCGCCAGGATCGCGACAGGCAACAGCATGACACTCGCGTCATTTGTTGCCTCATTGGGACCACTTTTGATGTATGGGCAGGATAGGACGCTAAACACACCAGTCGAAGACGCGATCCAGGCACCATAGTCGTGCTAACTCCGACCGGCCCCAACTTGCTTGTCAGACAATGTTGCCAAGCGTCTCTTGCGAAAGAAAAAGATATGTTTAAAAAAAATACAGAAATAAAAATATAAAAACAGAATCAACTTTTCTTGCTTTCAAAAACGATTTTAGTATGTGCTACGTGGCTATTTTCATCCCAGTTAAAACCAAAATGAAATTATAAACGCTCTCCAATGAATGCAAACGAGAAGGAAAGTACGTAAACCGCATGGCCATTGCATGAACAATGGCAGCTGCGCTCGCTGCAGCGCTGGCTACCACGTCGTTCTGGTACGGAGGCTGCGATCGCTATAAAGTCAGCTCCAACCTTTAAACATGCCTCCTCATACAATATTTGACGGTACGATTGTGTGTGGATACCTCCCCCTGCGATCCGAAACAGCAAGTATGTTGCTAACGCTGGCCATCGGGTATTAAGCAAGCGCCGCCATCTTCTCCGCGCCTTTGCGGTAGTAAAGAGCTAGTAAAAAGGTAGTAACGCTCAGAAAAAGGTAGTAATGGCTGCATTTGCTAACGTTCTACTACCTATCGCGCGTTCGAGATAGTAAATGGTTAGTCAAAGGTAGTAATGGTCAGAAAGAGGTAGTAACTCCAGGAGTTACTAGCTTTTTACTATGTTTTTTTTTTTTAAGAGTGTAGAGCGCTCTAAATGGCCAAATCATACGCTCGGTCTTGACCTCGCTCGCGAACTTAGTCTCCTGCAAGGCAAGAATGTCGATTTATTGTTGCTCGATGACGAGGCGATATGATTGGCTCAGCTTTTTTCAATGCCCGAGACCTTGCACATTAAGTTTTGCTACCTGCACAGGCCTTTCAAGGGATACCATAGTCTAGCAGGACCAGGGCAAGCGTGCTGCGCTTGCCTTGGTGCTTTACAATGTACAGGGCGGCATCTTCACACAGGAGCTCACTGGGTAGTGTGTCGTCGCGCAGATGAAGCAACGTCCGAGACTGGCTGGTTACACGACTTGTCCCCGAGCCCACCTCTCCTTTCACTAGAGTTTGTGCAGCCGTCCTTCTTGTGAAGCTTCCGCTGCGTCGTTGTGCAAGCGTTTTACTAACTCGCCTCAACGTCGATCCCTGTTGTAGTGAGGTCTCCGTCGGACGCCAGAATCACACTTGCCCCCTACTCCACCGCTTCCAACCTCGCAGGGCTCTACACTGCAGAACGGGGAGCTGCAGTCCACGGCGGCATCAGCGCAGGGGCGCAGGGGTCCGTCCAGGCAAATCAGGGGCCGCTTCTGAGGCGAAGCTGGAATGGCAGACGCTCGAGGCTGACGCCTTCCCGGAGTTCTAGGCGAACCAGTCGGATGATGGACCTAACTCCGTCATATCCTGGCACATTCCAATTCTCCTGCGTCACCTCTTCGACCACACCGTATTCCCCGAAGACTTTTTTGATGGCGTTGTCAGTGACGTCAAACGCAACCCAGTGGAGCTTGAATCGGAACTCCTGTCGCATGGCCTAACGACGAGGCATCGACTCTTGAAAACGAGCCACTCTGCCTCGAGCAATGTCTGCCTAGCAGAGTCCGTCTTCGTGTCTAACAGCCATACTTGCGATATTGATACTCCGCACTTGGGGCTATTTCCCCAATAACCTCCGCCGCGCTGGGCGGCCGTCAGAAACCCTCGACGCGATACAGTCGTCTCGCGATATCGCAATGCAGGACGATCGCACGCTTCATCGCATCACCTGATGGGAAGAGAGGTTGAACCAGCCGATGATCCTTGGGCATGAGAGGTACTGAATCACCACGACAGGCGTTTGTAGTTATTCCAGACCGCAAAGGGCCCATTCTGCGTCCGGTGCTATCGGTGGCCGCAAACAATAATAGAGCTGCGCCACAGCTTTCAAACCAACGTTATATACTTAGACTTTGTGCAGTAATCGACGCTCACTGCACGCGCTCTCTGAAATTATGCAAACAAATAACAGATATCAAAACGCCGACATATTTTTGTCAATGGCGAGAGCTCGTGCCGGCAGACAGGCGTTCATGCGCACCGGAACCAAAAATGACTAAAAAATGTGCGTAACATATTAGTGAGATATATATTTTCATAGCCTCCTCTATACTCACAAAGCCTGGCATTTCAGTTAGGGAGCCATAGAGTGCCCGGTCGCAGATTTGGAGCGCGAGGATCTGGTAGCACAGATCATTTCTCAGGGAAGCTGGAGGTCAGCGTACAGCTTTTGCAGCGGCAAGGACTCGATACATGGTTTTCAAACCCGACGAAAAAAGAAGCGGTAGCGTGTGGAACTCGAGAAGCTCGAGCGGACATTCCATCGCTCGGGAGAAGTGTGTTTCGGAGTCTCGCACAGCGGGTGCCCATCATGTGGCTCGCCTCAGGGGGCTCGGTGGCCGAGTGGGCTAGCGCACACCAGCTCGGAGCACGTGGAGCGAAAGCTCGCGCTGCAGAACCCAGGGATCCTGGGTTCGAGCCCCACCCCTGCCCGTTTCGATCTGGATGAGCATCGTACCGGCGTGCGGTCGTGTATCACTACTGCGTGGTTCACGTTAAAGACCCCAGGCTAGCGGTTGTACTGCACTGGCTAAATTGCTCATCTACAGCTGGGAGACTCGTCGCCCCTGCGAGGCAGACCAAGTTCTAGGCTGTATAAACATACCGCACAACCCAATTTCTTTTTTTTTATTTTGACTCGCCTCACATCCTTCGCCTGCCGCTCTATCTTTTCATCCTCGGCGGCCGCGTCTCGTGGAGATCTGCCAGGCTTTGTCAGTATAGAGGAGGCTATGCTATTTCATTCCGAACGCGTCTTTTCAGACGACACGCGCTGCGTGAACGCGACACCGATGACCCACGTCTTTGCCGTGACTTGTCGCAGATATCGCTTGGATTGTACGTGGAACAACACAGGGCCTCTACATTTTTTTTTTATTGCGTTCTGGCTAAGCGTAGCCTTCGTTCTGAACCACTGGATTCTCACATGGATCGCCGTTTTGGTTATTCTAAACTTGTCGGGCCGGGTTTTCTAGAAAAGAAAAAAAAATCGCGATCTTTGAGCAATGACAATAAAAAAAAACTTCCGCCTGGAGATCACAAACTTCGCCTACATTCTCAAGAAAAAAGGGTGTAAAAGGGTGTATCATTACACCCTTTGTCCCATATAATACACCCAACCTTAATTTTGACGTACAGAGCCCTATAGTCGAACAGACGGCCCCAAAGTTTACGAGGGGCTTGATAACGGTGCGATATAACTTTTCAAACAGCTATAGTACGTATCAAAGACCACATAAAGAAAACACCTAGTTTTTACAGTGGGGCCGAGAAAACCCCGATTATTTTTTGTAGTCAGTAAAACATACATTAGCTGTTTTAATGAGTTGTACCACACGGCTATCAAGCCCCTCGTAAAATTTGGGGCCGTCTATTCGAATGCAGGGCGCTGTACGCCGAAATGAAGTTTTGGGGTGTATTCTATGGGACCAAAGGTGTAACGATACACCCTTTTACACCCTTTTTTTCTCGAGCCTGTATGCGTAGTTAAAAAAAAGGTGAAGTACAACGTATTTTCTTTTTCGAAAGTTATTTGAACCTTATTGTTTAACAGGCTCAGTTGTTAACTTTATTTTTTTGGTATATACAAAGGACGGGCATTTATACGCCCTTCAAAACAGAAAAAGTAGATGAACAGAAAAGAACGTATGCAAAGAGTATTTTTTTTTACACTCGGACAATATCTATTGCGGTTTAGCTGCTGGTTGACAGGTTATTCTTCATTAATCAAAAAAGAAAAAAAAAAGGAAACGCAGGTGATTTTATTTTAGGGACCTTCAGCGTGTTGCTATATAAACGCAACACTATGCCCAGACATATACCGTGTCTCCACGTATATGCGTGCGTAAGCCTCGATCGACGATGTTTGCCCTTTTTTTCTTGGGAATACCAGTCTTATGTCAAAGCCAAGCTATTTCATCTAAAAAAAACATCGGGGATTTTCCTGATGCAAACGAGGTAAGAAAAAGCCATATCATAACCTGTTTCGTGGCGATGTGATGATAAAAAATTTCTTCCAGTACTTTGAAATCCCGTACTTGAAGGTCTATGTATACACAGGTATGACGTTCCAAGGTTTCCTTTGAAGATGAACTCTCCTCGCGTCGCAGGTTGCGACTAAATTCACCACAGCCTCTTCACCCCGATGACGTGTTTAGGACGGATTGTGTTTTTGGGCAGGATATTACGCGGAAAGTGTCACGCCGGAGTGTGAAAAAAAATCGTTGCACACAAGTCAAGGCAACATAAATCATACACAGCCGTAGTTGGCAATGCGTAACGATCCACAAAGATGATATTTTTAGTCGTGAATAATCCTCCGAACTCACGATTAGGCGAACATTTTGTAACAAACGAGATCTACCAAGCTTCTCATTGGGAGCGAAACCCCCCGATCTTGTATTCAACAAGAGGCATCTCGAAAGGCAGCTGTGCAGCAAGGCGGAAAACAAACAAAGAAGGATGCAGGCAGTTTCTTACCTTGAAAAGAGCGACGAGCTGGCGTTATAGGTTGCCACACCCATCCCGCTGGACTGCGCCTCTCAATCAGCCGCCGCCCGCGTATATTCACACAAATGAAGGAGTCGAGATGGTGCGCATTGAAGTTAAAATTAAGGCTTCATTGGCAAACTTGTGCCAGAAACAAAAAAAAGAAGGAAGAACACACGTCAAGAAAGCACTGGCGAGCGTTGACGGCGGCAGCAGCAAGCGACGGTGCCTCGGCGTGACAGCTGGCCATGGCCAGAGAGAATCAGTGAATATGTCGCCAATACCGCTCACGGCTCCTTACCTCCTGCGCTCGTCAGCTCTAATGTTCGACCTAGAATCTGCGGGAGAAAGTTAGAGCAAGACTGACTAGGCTAGGTCATTCCGTAATCCCTATATTTTACACTCGATGCAAGAATAACTCCAAACTTCTAGATGTACGGAGAAGTGTTTCGTTTAGATCATGCACGAGGCATTTCTGCCCATTTTAATATTGCATCACTCCGAGCCGACAAAAAACAAACAAAATGTGAATAAAAAAAATAAAAATGGAGTGAAATGAGAGTTCATTGGGGACGCGAAATTCCACATTCCTTACGAGTGTGGAATGGGTTGAGAATAACGATATGAAAGACGTCGGATCGGGTTCGGCATCGTGAGGGTGATTGTGTTTCGCCAGGGACTATCTCATAATTGAGCTCTCCCAGGAGACGAAGTAACTTGTAGGTACCAAAATTAGCGCTTTAGGAGCTTCTAAAGGTGGCCCCGTTATTGAATCGGTATCCACATCGACACCTGTCTCCGGGGTGGAAGTGGACGTTCCGACGACGAAGGTTGTACTCCTGTATTGACACGATGATGGTCTTGTGACTGAAGCCTGAGGAGCTGTTGGACTTCCTCTGCCCGTTGAGTGACGATTTGAGAGTCGCCACGCTTGTGGTCTTCAGGTTCAAGGAGCAGCATTGAGTCCAGCATCGCCATTACTTTGCGACCATGAAGCAACTTGAATAGTGTGACCCCATTATTCTCTTCAACCGCAGTAATGTAGGCGAACGTCACATACCGTAAAATCTCATACCACGTTTTCTGCTCCACGTCGACGTACATGGAGGTAATGACGGCAATATCTTGCTTAACCACTCCATTAGCCCGTTGGTGTGTGGATGGTACGCAGTGGTTAATTCGGATAATTTCGTGCGTCAGCTGCGCCCGGAACGACGACCCTCGATCTGTGATCAGCGCTTCTGGAGCACCAAGCTGGAGGAAGATGCGTTTAACGAATAACTTGAAGGGAACATAAAATGAACCTTTTAACCTTGCCAAATAACTTTTATAACAAATCTTCGATGTTCCCTGAATGCCGAACACTCATCTGTTTTCGCTTCAGTTTATTAGCTTCTACACATGAAATTGTTGAAATATTGGGTTTCTTTCCTCTCCAACTCGCCGCAAAACACGCCACCGCGAACATTTGACGGTCGTGACGTGCCTGGAACCGGATACGAAAGTTATCTCGGCGGTAGGAAAATGGGGGCGGTAGCGGTGAGCTGACGCTGGTGGCGACGCTGCTACGCTTATGGCGACGATGCCACCGACATATTCTCTGAATCGGCGCCTCTCATCATCGCGACAGACATGGACACGTCACAGCTGAGCGAAGTTCAATTAAATGTTCTGTACTACAGCGACCGCACGGGACTGGTTTTTTACGCCGGTACACCTGCTGGAAAGTGCGGCTACTCTTCCGACAAAGACTCTACTTCCTCGTCGGAATCGGACGACAAGGAGTGGCGACTCCAATGTGAGAAATCTTCCGAGCATACAGATACGATGTGGGGTCCCTCAAACCAACCGGCCTGCACCAAGTGCTTCGACGTGTTTCCTCGAGTGGCAAATGATGTAACTGCAGCCGTCTTTTTTTTTTTTTTTTTTTTTACGCTTTGGATTGCGCAAACCTTTCTTCGGGCACTTGCAACAAGTGTGTTAGCTACGACTTCTTCCGTCGTGACCGAAGCGACCGAAACAACCGCTCTGCGCCGCGCGTACACACTCCTGCAACCACTGCAAGAAGCGCAGCAGGTCGTGAGCACGACAGCCGCTTCTCCGCCGCCGTCAGCCGTTTCCGCAGTAGCAGAAAATGCACAGAGTTTCCCAGGGACTCAGGTTTATTCATATTTAATTTGCCAGCGTAAGCCTCGCCGGGCAGAAAAAATAAAAGAATGTGATGCAGCACGCCGTCTTAGACGATCACGAGTTTACCGATACTACAAATCTCGCTCCACGTTTTTTCTAGTATCGCAAAATACGATTGGATCTTAGCAGAGATATAGCAACCTAGAAATATGATTTCGTGATCGTAGAGACGCTGCGATTGTTCAAGAATGATAACATTAATCACTTTTTACAGGTGAGGAAAACGCGTCAACATTCGCATCCTTCATTCACATATCTTAATAGAGAACGCACCAATAATACCTTGGTCTTGAACACACACAAAAAATGCGCAAAATGATTTTAAAAAAAATCTGGGCGATTTTCGAGGACACAAGTGGTAAAAAAACACCACTCTAGTAGAAGTAATCAAAGACGACGGCACGAGCGTTTCTCCTCTCTTGAGATTTCCGCCGCAACACCCCTGCATGAGTAGATGGATCTTTGCTTCTAGGACCTGCTGGGGTATCATCGCGACACGAGACGAGAATTCAGTCAAGAATAGCGCTCTACGCGAAACAATGAGGTTCCACCATGCCTACCATGTCAACGATCACCAACGACGCCATGTTTTTCAGCAGAGAGCAGGAACCGCAAAACAGGGAGGCGCAGTCTCATCTTTCTCTTGCTTCGTTTGGAACACGATAGATGACGCATAACGCGGCGCATCATACAATTTGGCAATCTTCGCTACATTGCCAATTATTGTACAGTGTGGATCAGAAAAATTTAACAAGACATTTAAGAATCATTTGCCGGATAAGAATTGTTTATGAATGCGGTGCTGGTGAGGTTCGCTTTTATCCAATAGGCGACGTGGATTTGATGACGTTCTTTGGTATCGCGTATACACCGCAGTGAAAGGGCAGAGAGCTTTCGAAAAAAAGAAAGTATAAAAGAGTCGGTCTTTTCTTTTAAAAGTTCTTCAGCGATAATTTTTCGGGGCTTTCTGTTTTTTGTGTTTTGTTTTCTTTTCGCGCCTTTTACGACGTGCGGTGGATTAAATTTGATTTTAAATTGTTTCATGGGCCATTTGAACACCCCTCAATAGAAGGGCTTTCGTCTTGCATCCATCCTGATGTATCCTAGGGGTCCAGCCGTCAGGCCGACATGACAGGCTTGGAACACTTCCGCTGGAAAACTTGTGTGGATAGCCAACAGCCATGACGAGTTGTTGTTTCCGAAGTTTTCTTTGTAGAAACGTAGACTTCACCAACGTATAAGTTTGTCAGGTCTGGTGTGAATACTTGTAGAACAGGATTTCCTTGTTCCTCCATATACTCGATGGGTGCGCTAAGCTTAGTGTATTTTCATTGTAGTTCTGCCGTGTCGCTGACGTTCACTGCGCTAAGAAAAACATCGTCCAGGCCGTCGTCGTCGATGTTCTCGATTAACAACTCGACAGGTGCTCTCGACAAACCGTCGGCGACTCAGTGCTTACGGCCGGACACGTAGACCACAGTCATACCAAATCCTTGGAGTCAGAGACTCCACCATGCGCGACGTCCAGATGGGTATCTCAGGTTCGGGAGACAGCAGACCAAATGGTCGTCGGTAACCACGGAAAAAGGACTTCCGCACACGTTCGGACGAACCTTTGTTACAGCCCAGATGACGGCAAGGCATTCCTTCTTCTTCGTGGAATAATTGCTTTCCGCCTTTGACAGCGTCCGACTTGCGTAGGCAATTACTCGCTCAGTTCACTCCGGCCGCCGGACGAGTGCCCCACCCAGTCCTGTGTTGTGGCGTCCGTGTGAAGTTCCGTCTCCGGAGACTGGTTGAAGTGACAGTGGATCAGAGGTGTCTGGAAGCGTCGCTTCAGCTCGTCATAAGCTTGCTGTTGCTCTTCCTCCCACTTAACCTTCACGGCATCATTTGTGAGATGTGTCAGCGGAGCCGATATTTGGTGAAATCTCGAACGAAGCGTCGATAGTAGGAACGAATTTCAACAGACCTCTGAAACGCTATTTTATTCGATGGGTGGGGAAATTCGGCTCTGGCGAATGTTTTCGCTTGACCAGGCCGCACACCTTCGCAGCTCATAACGTGAGACAGCAAATTCATTTCAGCATGGACAAACTGACATTTCGTTAGCTTGAGCGTGCCTCCAGCCGAAATGATGGCGTCCAGCACAGCACGAAGAAGTCTCAGGTGCGTTTTGAAACCTTGAGAAAATAGTACAATATAGTCGCGCTAGACAAGGCACTTCTGCAATTTCACGCCAGCCGGCACCGTTGCCATGACACACGGAAGGTCGCTGGGGATATGCAAAGTCCGAAAAGCATGACTTGAAAATTGTACAGCCCATCGAGTGTGACGAAGGCGATCTCCTCACGGTCCCATTCATCGACTTCGATCTGCCAGTAGCCACTTTTCAAGTCCAGTGATGGAAAGTGGCGGCAGTGGCATAGACGGTCAAGAGAATTATCGATGCGGAGAAGAGAATATACGTCCTTCTTTGTTACAGCGTTTAAGAAAACGGTAGTCTATTCAGAATCTGAAGGTTCCTTCCTTCCTTAACAAAGCGACTGGAAAGTCCACAAACTGCTTTACGGCTAGATTTTGTAACCAGGTGAACATCCGCGACGTGGCAGCACTAAAGATTTATCACCCGGATAATGAGTTTAACACGAAGTGCGCTTATCGGCAGGATTTCATATAAAAATGTCAATCGCGAGGGTGACAAATATAGTCACATACAGGTCGACGCAAGATAAAGCATGTACAGCCCTAGTTGGCATTGCGTAGCTATCCATAAAGGATGACATTCTTAGTCAAGAATAATCATCCTAACTCAAGATTCGGAAAAATATAGTAACAAACGAGACCTAACAACCTGCTCATTGAAAGTTCAACCCCCGATCTTGCATTCAACAGGAGGCATCTCAAACTGCAGCTCTCCAGCGAGAAGAAAAACAAACAAACAATAAAGCAGGCAGTTCCTTACCTTGAAAAGAGAGGCGAGTTGTCGCTATAGCTTACCAGACGAACCCCGCTGGACTGCACCTTTCAGCCAGCCGCCGCCCGCATATATTATCACAAATGAAGGCAAGAAAACGATGTATCATCAACTTTCAATTATGGTTTAATCGGAAAACGTGTGGTAGAAACAAAATGGAAGGACGCACGTCAATAAAGCAGCAACGAGCGAAGGTGCATCGACGGGACAGCTGGCTATTGCGAGTGTAAATGAGTTAATAAATCGCCAATACCGCGCTCGGCTGCTTATCATCATCATCACTCGTCACCTTGAATATTCGACCCCGAATGTTCAGTAGTTCGCTAGGGCAAGACTTACTTATCTTATACACTCGCAGTATGCATACTCAAAAAAATTCTAGATGCGCGGAGAAGCGTTTCTTTTTGGGCGTACACGCGGCATTATGTAGACAGCTTTGAGCGAACACAACTGTGAATACGGTCATTTGGGTAAATCATGAAACAGGAGTGTATCAAACATCTACACAGGCGAATTTTTCGGACCACACGAATTTTTGGGGTCCATGCGAATTTTGTTTAATCCGCGCCAGTTTAATTTAAATCATAATTTAAACGCTACAATGTTTAAAAAAAATCACTTGCTCAAATTGATATTGGCATCTTTGTTGTTTTTAATTGACGCGGTGTTGCTTCTTGATGGATAACACATTGATGCCATGAGAAGAAAGCGTTCGAGTTCTTTTTAAAGGTCGTGCTCACTTACCTAAAAACTGTGGTACTATTTTATGCCCACCGCCATCAGGACTTTGCACAGTAGTGATAACTACATTTTCGGGCTTGGACAGATTGTTTTGTAGATATGTTATCAATCTGTTTGACTTGCATTTGTACTTGCACTTGTCTTTCATGCCTGAAGACAAACACTTCAAGTAAAAAAGGTCTGGTACAGGGTGTTTTTTGTTGCTCGGCGAGGTGCCCATAGACCGCTGAAGTTAACTCATTTTGATAGACACTGGTCGTAAGAAAATAAAATCTGTTATATATTTATTTTTTTTTATTTATAAAACAAGTGATACGCCTGATGATATAATAGGCTCAAGCCAGCACATTTCATTGAAAAGCAGAATGGAAAGAGTTAAAGCAAATGACGAGGGTCAATTTGGCTGAAGGAAATGGGACACCAAAGTTAATTTGTCGTTTGAAAACACACTGCAGGATGTTATTTTACTCGAATCATGTCACGAGAAAGTAAAAAAAAAACAATATGTTCTTCTGCGGTTGATTCGATTGAGCAAAGGATTACACCAATAAAATTAAAGAATGATGCGTTAGACCACTTGACTATGAAAAAGCACTAATTTGTCAAACCGAAATTCTTTATGAATCACTGTACCCCACTGTATAAACTGTGTGTGCTCAGTGTCGTGTTTGTGCGAAAAGAGGTACGTAGTCTTCAATTGATTTTTGACCTGGAAACTAACTCAATATACAGACCAAATCACCACCGGCTTGCATCACAATGCAACCTTTGTAACCACAACTCTCAATGCTTTTTTAGCCTTTTGCACTCACCCTCCTTTCGATCTCTGTCGAAAGGAAAACTAATAAAGAAACATAGAAAGAAAATAAACAATGGGATGACAAAAGGACAACTGGTCCTGATATCTTAAATTACATATTTTCCTAATTTTAGTTAACTCTACCTAGACGCGTCATTGAACTTCCAGCTTTTGCTGAAACAACGTGCGTGGGCGTCTGACTCGTCACTTCTGCGAAGCTTCTCGGGAATAGCACATCCTCGGAGCAGTCCACGTCCACGCACACACTCGCCCAGTCGAGCGAACCAACGCAGGAACACTAAAACAGCACACGACACAAGTCACCAACGGCAAGTTCAGATGGCAGAAATTAGTAGCTCACAGAATCTGGCTGGCCCCGACATCCAGGTTTCCAACTGGTGTGCTCGAACGAGGTCTCCTGGGAAGGCCACCGTCATCGGTTTGCCCTCGCTGGTGACGCCAATAGAGCATGTTTCATTACGCTGTGATCCAAGCTAACGCTCTCTGGGAGCCTGCGCTGCGTACCGTTGCGCATGGCGATTTAGTATAGAGCCCCCAGCGCAGCCAGCGTCGGTCAAAGCTATCGGCCGCTTGCGCTCATCGATGTTACGATTGAACATAAATAGTCATTTATCAAGGAAGAGTTCCAAAATGGAAAAATAGGCACCTGCTAGAGTTGTGTGCTATTAAAGCGCTTTCGCAAATACAATTTTGGTCGCGATTTCACTATCTGCTTGAGTCATCTTCCGCTGTTGCTATGCCATAACAAGCCCATTGCAGCATTAGCCGCAGCCCGCATGCGGAGGTGGATGCTGTTGCTGGCAGCCTATCGCTACACCTGGCAATATACGAAGGGCCAGTTTTTCGAAATCGCGGACGCGCCATCGTGCACTTCACTAAATAACACGCATGATGTGAGCGACTCTGGGAAGTTCTTTTCAACGATAGAGGACCTTCCCTCACCAAGCGATAATATTCGCGACGAAATCAGAAAAGACAAAACTCTATCCAAGGTGCTATTCTGCACAAGGAATGGATGCCATGTGAATGTAAACGATAAGGAACCTGCACCCTATTTTGCTAGATGTCACGAGCTTCAGATCGAATACGACTGCATTGCTTGGGTAATCGTGTTTTTTGTGTCGAGTTATGATAATAATAATGTTTATTTTCCGTCAAAACACGAATGACGGAGGGAGCCCGATGGAAAAAGCTAGACTATAGAAGAGGCTACCAAAAACAAAGTACATAAGTACAAACAAGCACAGCGTTATTCAATTTAGCAAAAATTAAGGTTCTGTGTACCGTCGTATGTTGCTACTACTCCAAGGCGGGCATCCAGGAGCAACTTGTGTGAATATGCTTTCGCGCAGTTGTGTGGTGACTAAAGGAAATCGATGGCATTGAAAGGCCTCAAATGACTATTCAACTGTCGACTAACTCAAAATGCTGCGCCGCGCCTTTGTATAACGCTGTGGGAGTGGCCGACGCGACGCTGGTTGAGAATTCATCTGGATTTCGGTTACAGCAACCCTCATGGCTCGCTCGTTCTTCAAGACTGCACATAATTTGAAGTCGTGTACAGGTCGGTCTTAACTGATGCCGAAAACCGTAGGGAAACTACAAACAGTCTCTGAATGTTTCAGAATACCTGGCTGGAAGTCGTATTTGCGGATAATAGCCCCCAGTTCCTTTCGACATAACTTAAGGCGTTCCTATCAGCCTATGGAGTACACAAAAAGACGTCTCACTCTTACCACGTCGCGTCCAACCTGCGTCCGTCTAGTTGAAAAGGTAAAAAAAAAGATACTGGAGAAACAACTCAACGACGAATGGAAATTGCGTGTCCGCAAGACAATTTAACATTGGATCGATCAGTTTCCTTTCCACTACAAGAACACGTCATGAACATCAAACGGCACGACACCGGCAGAAATGTTTCGCTCATCGACGCCAGGGACGAGACTAAGTCTGTTGCATTCCAAACTAATCAACGCTCTGGGAAATGAGAAGCGTCAGACATACTAAATTTTGCTTCTTACATTCGGTAGTTCCAAGTAGGTGAACCAAATTCAATCCAGGAAACTAGACCGTCTTGACAAGTGCCAGTGCGGTAAGTTGCGTCATAAGCGAGAACAGTCAAGACCACTTTGTGCACGCCACTTACTCTTAGTGACCACTTTGCCTTTCTCGGGGCAAGCAGTGATCCGTCGTCCGCTGCGCAACCCGGCCCAGACGCCTGCCGACTCATACCTGAGACTTCGCGGAGCGCCACATTGCTCGTCTGCACCAGACTGCAACATGGGTTCATTTACAGTAATATGAAACGAAGGAAGTGAACACGAGAAAACGGTGTCACAAACAGGAGTTTCACAAAAAGGTTGACCAGAAGCTGCCTAGGTTGCTTTTGAATCCCTTCAGCTGTTCCGATCCCCCTCCGTCGTCCATCTGCTACAAGAGCCAGCACGCTAAAATGAAAATTAAGAACAAAAATATCATGCGGGAAGTGATGTACTGCGTCATGGCGCAGTCTTGAGCTTTTTTTTTTTTTGTTTGGTATACCTCAGCGCGTTACCAATGCTATGGTCTGTGCTGGCTGAATACAAAATATTTTTTTTCGTTCTACTTTCGTGAGTATTTTGTCACAGAAAAAGTAATTTCATGCAGGTACCAATTAACATTACGCCTATATTATTAGAGTAATTTGGTTTTAATTGTTTCATGCTGGTGAAAACTACCGTGTTTTCCTGCGCCTTGCTTCGTGACTTACCGGCCTATTTTATTTGACAGTGTTTCACCGGCTTTCATATTTTACTCAAAAGAGCCGATTTTCGTTATGCAAAATTAAACTCGACGCACAACTCTTAAATTTTACAGAAATATACGACAAACATAAAATTCCCCATTTATGCATTTTCAGGTTATGCAAAAGCTACCTCAAACATTCATGCTTCAGTCACTTGGAGATTATCCGAATTTAATATGTGGTTATCAACATTTCTACAATGAGACACTGAAGAGTGAGACTTACAGAAAATATGATTTATTATTTAATTACCGGGAGGGCACGTGAGTACTAAAGGTAGTCATAATATAGACAAATAAATCACAGCACGATCGGAGTTTTAACGTTTTTTAATTTGCAGGATTAGCGTACCTCTCTATGTAAAAAATGTGACTAAAAACAAAATTTATTTGGGCACTGCACCAGGTGAGCTAACGTCTTTCCTATGAAGCATGCACTTTTCAATCCCGAACGCCATGACAAAACGAATAGAATCCGTTATGTGAACACGATAGCGTTAAAGAGCTCCGGTCGCAGAAAAGCCAGCCTCAGTGGCGTGGCAGAGACGCTTGCGTTGGTGACGCGACCCGAAAAGAGTGATTGGTCGATTAAGTCATGACGTCACAGCCACATAACCTCACGTAGGAATTTCGAACAACCCCCAACGCTCATGCGAAACGCGACGTCACACGTGGAACAAACGTAAATATTAAACTTGACATGTAATGCGAAATAAAGGTAGCCGCAAGTCTCAAATGATTTCACCTTATGAAGTAATTCATTTGCCTTAGAAAAAAAATTAAAGAATTTTAAGCGGGATTCAAACCTACGACCCTTCGGATGCGAGCCAAACACGCTACTTTCTAGGCCACGCAAGGCACGCTTCCATGAGGGTTGAAAAGGCCATTCGAACTGGGCCCGATAACGCTATCGCGTTCTACTCTTAAAGGCGAAGCTTAAGCGTCCCCAGGTTTTTTTTTGTTTTGTTACGACAGGACAGCTTTTAACTCAGAAATCAACTTCTCACCGCTTATTATGTGTGTATACAGGCCATTGCGTATTATTGTTTAGTTATGCAGACGCCAAATTAGAGTGAACCCTTGATATTTTAGAATAATGTATAGATCTAGAATTCGCTTCATTAATATTTAAGTAGCTTTGGTCTCATTCTTTGTTGTTGTACTTGACGAAGTGTTGGTCGTGTCTTACCGCTGTCCTGGTGTGTATTAGGAAGTGGGCTGTAGTGGTACCTTGCACGTTCTATGAATATAATCCAATAGGATACGTGCCGGCTTCCCACTTACCTCGCTGGGTTAATAGTTTTGCCACCAAATACCATTTTAATACTGTATGCTTCATGAGGTTTCGTACAAACCACGAGGTAGACGCGCATTTCAAGATAAAAGCTTGCAGAGAGCCGGCATGCTTCAAATGCAACAGTAATTACTAAAGCAAACACACCACATTCTGCTCGCTACTCAAGTTGTTTGAATAACTTTGCTTTTTGTAAAATGCTTTACCTCTGCGCATTTTTGTCTGTAACAATATATCATACACTTTTCAACAGAACCAATTATTAAACCAGAATACGAACTCGATATATTGTTTTCCAACATGAAAACATGTATAATATCAAGGGACCCGGACCCAATGTTTCCTAAAGGTGGGTGGCAAAAACTAACTTGGGCACAAGGGGTGTATGTTTGCGGTTAAAACATTTACGTCGTCCAAGTGTTTTGAGATTACTATGTATTGCCTCAGGCAACTGAATAGCACGCAAAAAAAATATTATCTTCAAGAACGCTATTAAATCGCATTTTTTTTTATTAGGACATTCATTTCTTTTTTCTTCTACGATTAAGCAGAAGCTTTAAAAAAGGGTACAATTATTTGACTGTCTTATTGCGTCCACCTCTAGAACTATAAAAAAAAGCAGCACATCGCATTCACAGCGAGGAAGAGACGCAGTCACGACACTATTATCCGTGCGTAATCCTGTAACTTGAAAAAAAAAGTTAGCTTCTTCTGACATAACCTGAAAGAGGGACGGAAAATAAAAGGCATGCAGCTGGGCTATTTGGTGGTGCACACTCGTTTGGTGGGAACAGCAATGAAAGATGTATGAGCACGACAAAAAAGCACACAAACGGGGCACTGACATAACCTATTGCCGTGCAAAAAAAAAAAAAAAGGGAAAGGGGAAGAAAACAAAACAAAAAAACGGTAACATCTGGCATCAGCTACGCCTACAGACAGTCACAAGAACTCTCCACATTTTAATTAAATCAGGCGCGTCACCTACAAGGGCAACAAAAGAGCATCTCACACACGGGTACCCTCCATCAGCCGCCATGAAATATGCTTCGTGGATCTCTCGCAGTTTTGTGTTTGTGTCGAGACAAAATCTAAATACCATGGAATGACGGCGAGCAGCCACACCTACTACAATTAAAGTCCCTTGATGCTTCTATTTACAAGTAATGACAGCAAATACTAATAACGAAGCACATACCGTAAGCAGGAAATTGCGTCATTTAGTTCACTCTTCTGCTTCGCACCCCAATCTTTTCCTAAACTCTGCACCATGACGCAGTCGTTGCTTGAAAGAATGTCGCATTTTGTAGAAACCCCTTACCTAGCACCTTCAACTAGAATGGACCGCTAGGTTGCTCAAGGGCTAAAACGCAGGGAAGAAAATGTTGCCTCTCCCTTATATTTACACAATTTCCCGTGTGATCAATATACATCCCGCCGAAGCACAGGGGGGTCTGGGGCGCAGTTCTGCTTGCACATTCAACGGCCCATTGAACAGCAGGCCGTCCCGCTCTAGTCACAGAGGGACAAAGGCGGGACAGCTTAGATGGCACCGAGAAGACCACAGGCATATCAAACCTGTTGGCCACGTGCTTGATTCAGTGGGACAAGGAATGGACATACGAGAGTACAACAGAAGGATGGCTTACTGGTTGAGCTATTTTCTGCTACTCTATATGAAAAAGAAGTTTTGTTTTCAAACGCTTTGCTCCTCTAAAGCCAGTGCCCCACGCCCTAGAGTTCTGGTGCCATGAGATCGTTCCTGTTGATTAAACTCATTTTCTTTCTTCTTTTCTTCTGGTTAAAATGTTGAGTTGTAAGTTCAGTGTCTATCCTGTGTCGTTTATTCTTCTACAGTTTCCTCAAGTTGCTCGCTGATTTGAACGATGCATAATGCTTCCCAACTAGCCCAGCTCCCCAACCTTCTACAACAGGTCTTGTGATTGGCCCTTCTTTTTTTCTAGCTCTCGTAAACCAATTGATCACATTCTCACAAGGGACTCACCAACGTCCGCAACAACCGCAGAGGGAATGCCCCGCAGAGGAAACCCTTTTAACTTAAGTCACAAACTTTAAAGCACACCTCTGGCGACACGACTTCAACAGAGACTCCCGAAGGCATGACCCGGTGATTAAACTTTTCAGCAATTATTTTTTTCTACTTTTTGTGAAGTTTATTGGTTATATTTGTTTTAAGTAATGAAAATTGCAATGCCGGGTTCTGATTTCGGGTGTCTGTGTTAAACTCGTTTCCCCATAGGCGCGGTTAAGTTTTACGACTCGGGTTATAAGCTTGCCTCTGCGGTCTTCGCCTCGGCGGTTGTTGTGGGCGTTGCTAGGTCTATTGTGAGAATTATTATGGGGTATACCACCAGACCTATTGTACTCCCGTATGTCCATGCCTTGTCCCACCGAACCAAGCACGTTTGCAATAGGTTTGATATGCCTTTCGTCTTCTCGGCACCATCTACGCTGTCCCACCTATGTTCCTCTCCGAGTAGAGCGGGACGCCCTGCCGTTCAGTGTGACATCAAGTATCTCACCCCATATAATGCGTGAGCAAGCGGGAATGTGTGCAAAATTCCCCAGTCCAGCGGCAGGGTGTATATTGTTCAGATGGGAAGATGTGTAAATATAATGGCAAAGGAACATTATCTTTCTCAGTGTTCTTCGCCCTCGGGGAGCTACCGGTCCATTATTCTCGCCGTTATTCTATACGATTAAGATTTTGTCTCGACACAAAAACAAGACAGCTAGATATATAGAATCATATTTTATGACAACACATGGAGAGGGCTCATTTGTGATTGCTCCTTCTGTTGCCCTTTTAGGTGGCGATGTAGATTTAATTCGACAGTGTGGCAGGTTCGTGTGACTGTATGTATGTGTGGCTCATGCCAGATGGTATCGGTGTGATTTTTAGAGCGCAGTTCTTAGGCGCCCGCTTCCGGCTTGAGCGGCGTCGCCGTGACCGACGGCGTAACCACGCGTTGCAGTATGGGACATTTACCATAAAACGCCACATGTGACGTCCCATGTGACGTTCAACTGATGACATCACACGGTGCTTAAATTTTCCGGAAAATTTTCCAGCTAAATTTAGAGGGAAAGGTTCACCGCTAACTTTAACAGAAAAACTTTCCGGCTACATTTAGCGGATAAATTTCCCCGCTAAATTTAGCAGGAAATTTTCACCGCATAGTTTAGTGGAATATTTCTCCGATACATTTACATAAAAAATTTTCCCCTCCATTTAGCGTGAAACTTTCCCTTCTAGATTTATCGTAAAAATTATTCGCTAAATTTACAGGACAAACTTCCCCCAACATTTAGCTGATAAATTATCCCGCTAAATTTAAGGGAAAATTTCACTGCTAAATTCAGGGGGAACATTTGTTTCCCAATATATAGCCTAAAAATTTACCCGCTAAACCCGTTATATTTAGTGGAAAGATTCCTCGCTAAATTTAGTGGAACAAATCTCTGCTAAATTTAGTGTGGAAATTTACCCGCTCGACTTAATAGGGATATTTGGCAGCTAAAATTAGCGGGGAAGTTTTCCTGCTATGCTTAGCGTAAGATTTTTTATTTTTTTTGCTAAATTTACCGAAGAGAGTTTTCGCCAAATTTAGCGGGGAAATCTTTCCGCTGAATGTATGGAAAGAATTCCCTGCTCTATTTAGCGGGAAACTTTGCTTCTAAATTTAGCGGAAAATTTGTCCCGGGATATTTTGCGGGAAATTTGCCGAAAATTTCCCGCTACATGGGAGGGGAGAAGGAAAGGAGGAAGGGTGGGTAAGGAGGGGAGGAGGGGCATACTCTCCCCCCCGTACCCTCGCCTCTTCCTCAAGAGCTCCGCTCTCATTGGGCGTTGCAGGTAATTGAAAACGTGTTTTATTTTATTTTTTTGGAAGGGGGAGGAGCTTGGGAAAGAAGCACTTACGGATGAAAATAGCCGACGGCACCTCTGTGCCGTACGCAATAGCATGTTGTCCTCGTCACTGGTATACCTCGGTGCGATGAGTGCGTCGTCCCGCACGAGAGCTCGAAGTTTCCTCTGTTTGCTTACTTCATCGTTCAAATTAACTTGAAAATTCATTTTCACATCCGTAATGTCCCTTCGATTTCCGAACTTTGCACCCATTCGAATTTCTGGAGAAACGCACATTTCTACGTCAACAAGGACTGAAAGCTAAGCGTGTCTACCATTAAAAAAAAATTTTATTATAACGCGCTGCCCTAGTGAAAAATCATATGTATAACATATTTCATGGTCCAATAAACGGATATGATTAAATAAGCTCATATAGCAACATACAATAACGTTATAAGAAAATATAAGAACAATATATGATTATATACGAACTTATAAGAAAGATATAGTTATTTTCTTATAACTGCTTATATAATTTAATATAATTATATATTGTTATTATATGTGTTGATCGGGTTCTTGTAGGCTTTCATGTGATAATAAATGATCCTATGCGTTTATTGAACCAAGACATTTTTATACGTCTAAGATTATTCACTAGTGTGGTGGGGCTTTATAATGTAACAATAGTTTTCACTCCGACTTTCGAATTGGTACGTTGACGCCTTCACTCGGTGATCAGAAATGTGAAAACAAGCGCGCACATTCTTCAGTGCAGGAGAAGTGTTTTGTATACGACATCCCTTTGACACGTGAATTTTCGTACAGTGGTAGACTAGCCGCTGCATGTAAAATTTAATCTTAAAACACAAGATGGCGGTTTCGTCGAATTTGCCTAAGGCAGAGATTATAAAGCATTTAGCAGAGTGCAACAATAGACCATATGCTAAATGGACAGCTCCGTCTAGTAGCGCGCCGATAACTACGTCCGCTATCTTGGCAGCGACTAGAAAACAAAACCAGTGACTCGACCGGCAAAGGCCACATGTAAACAAGCGACAGCGCTTCTTGCGAGAGATGCGAAGCCAACGCGTTGCTGCGTTCCGCTGCGGAATAAACCTTGGGTTCATGCGTGTTGTAAACAGGGTTCACAGTTTTTTTTATTTGTTACTTGGAACGCAGCTTTTGAGAAGAACAATCGGTAGCAACGCGAAGAAACACGCGGACGCTAAGGCGCGTCGTAAAGCCCTTTACAACAATTGAACTTGGCTATAATAATTTCACGTAGCTGTACAAAATTTGTTTCTGAACATAGGTTTTATTTTTTATTTTTTTATGCGCGTTGCAGTGCCAGCCTGCGTTTTTCTTGATGCGCAAGCAGCTCAATGTATGCGGGCGAGACCAAGGGCCAAAGCTGTTAAGCGATGCAAAAAGGTGACAGTTTTAATATACACCACCAACCATAATTGAAGATGCGCATGGTTAACAGTGATAACAAAAAAAAAATGTTACAACAAATAAAACTGATTTGTTTAAATTTGACTTCATATGAGAGCACCACAGAGCCCTTATGTTAATGTCTTATATATATAAAAAGTAATTAGATTGGAAAGCCAGAAAACAATCTTATTGCTTGCACCGGTTTTTATAAGCTTCATCTGGCGCCGTTAAACTAGGTTTGTAAAACACCCCTAAAAGTAAATAGGAGAGTTCCTTGATATAATATCCTTGAATATTTAAAGTGCAGTCATATAATATCTAAAACACAAGGGACACGGACGACGTGTCTGTTCGCTCAACACTCCCAGAGACGGGATTTTGCTGTCTCTGTTGTGTAACACCATGTTCAAGTTAGGTTCATCGCAGTGGCTAAAACCTCTATTTCGGCGGCGGCGAAATCTTACGTTGCGGATGTGGAATTGACCCAAGACGGGCTGTGCCAACTTCATTTCACAATCTAAGTTTTTGTCGCAGCCGAGGTAAACATTTTTCTTTAGTGCAAAGAAGCTTGCCGGGTAATTTTGAGAAAGCGAATGCAGTTATTCTGCCAGGGTCAAAAAAATTTTCAATATTGCGCAACATCTGTTAACTGCGCTCGAGGTCAATGCTATCTGAAACCGTTTTGAGCTCTTCGCGACGCCTGCGAAATATTGCCTATGTACACGTTTTTTTAAGAATACACAAAACACTCCACAAAAAGAAAACCCTGTAACAACTAAAAAAAGAAATAAAAAACTAACCTTCAGTTGCATGTATTGGCGTGGAGCAGGATATTGCTAAGCAGTGCGACTTCATGCGTATGCGTATCGAAAAAAGAATTAAAAGTGTCCTCAGAGATGAAAGGCCCTAGTCTTTTGTCCACGTTGGGCGATCGGAAGTCAGAAAACAATATGGTTTCCGAATCGCACTCAGTGGCATAGCATCCACGCCGTGGAAATGCCGAGGAAACCGAAACACAAGATACTTGACGCTACCAAAATGCCCGCGTGTACAGTGCTGCCAGACCACCAAGCAGTTTCGCATATCGTCTATTGTTAGCCTGAATGGTGCTGCACAAGGATTGCAAGGAAACAATATGATCAGATTAAACCTGTAGTAAATGAGACAATTAGTTTCATTTATGCAGAAAACTACGTTAGCATTTTCTTTCAAATGTCTTAGAAAAATATACCGACATTCTTTAGCAATTGAAAAGTCTATTCTCGTGCGTTTTTGCGGAGGCTAAAAAAAAGGAACAAACGCAACGTCTCACTTCTGAGACGTTGTTTGCCCCTCTTTGGCTTCCTCACGGGTTTTAGTATGTCGGCCTAGATAACACGCGGAATTTGCAAATAGGGATTTGAGGCGGGGTTTTGCGATTGTGTGATTTAGTACACCACCCCTTGCTGGGACCCAGGCCTGCTTTTTAGTATGTCGGCGTTGATAACACGCGGAATTTGCAAATGGGGATTTTAGACGGTGTTTTGCGATTTTGTGATTTAGTACACCACCCCTTGCTGGGACCCAGGCCTGCACCTCTTGAATATTACGGGGGGGGGGGGGGGGGGGGGGGGAGAGGGATTGTTTTTTTTGTAATAACTTTATAGAGGTGACCTTATAAAGTATTTTGTTGCGTCCGCTGAAGCCTTGCCCTTATAAAAGGGTTCTGTCTTCAATAAACGCTTAGCTGCTTTCGGAGACGCTGTGTGCTGCCCCTTCCTCCTATATCTTTTGATTCCTTGCCTGTCCCAGGTGAAGCAATGTCAACTTTTCACCTTCTCTCCTGCACGCTTACACTGTAGTATTTTGTTTCCTAGATGATGTTTTAGGTGTCCTTATGCATGACAATATTTTGCGAGTGGTGTGACCTCTCGCTTCGGCAAGACTACTCTCGCCGTCCCGGCCCCAGCGGTCTAGCACTACTATACTTCGTTTCAGCTTCGGTCCAAGCGCGGCCGATGTTATGAGCCAAAGGGCCAATCAAGCAGCGAAAGAGGCACAACGTCATGCTGTGCTCTCTGCAGTTGATAGGACCAGCCGATATTCCCCGTGTCTCTGTGCGTGCTCCTCCGCCGGCTAGTCTTATCAGGCATAGAGAGCACGCCATGAAGCTGCGCTTTTTGCGCTGTTTGATTGGCCCTTTGGCTCATAACATCGGCGGCGCTCGGACCGAAGCTGAAACGAAGTATAACGCCGAAGAGCCTTATCTCCGTCGCATACAGCAAGTTGGTGGTGATTGTTGCCCACCTCAGGTGGCTTTCAATACAGCTCTTCGGATGCACTCTCGTAAGTGTACAATGCCGATCTGTACTGGAAATGGCGCTTCCGTAGTCGACGAGCATAGAAAACACCGCTTTCCAACCACCCCACAGCCGGCACTGCACACTTGGCTCCGGCAAAGTGGGTTTTACGGTAGGCTATGACGATCGCACGGAGAAGAACGGTCTGTAACTCGGCCAGCAGAGCGAGGTGTCATCCTTACTTGAAAGGGTCACCTTATTCACTTTCACAGATTCGTTTAAAGGGAGCACAAAGTGCAGAGTGGCGCTCATTTCGATGTACACAATAACAAAGTAGTATACACTCATAATAGTGAAGTTCAGCTTGCTTCAAGGCAGACACCAAGAGTTTTACGAAAGTGACTAAGACTTTTGGTTAACAAGGCGGAAATAAGAGTCTGGCAATATTAAGAAACCCCTATGAATATATCCTTACGAACGGCAGGTTTACAAGTATCGAGCACCAGATGCAATTAACACATGCACAGATGCGACACATATAGGGAGCATTCGCATGCTTCACTTCCACCCTGGAGTTAGAAAACACAGATGTGTGTTTAGATTGGTGTTTTTACGAAATTGGACGTGGCGGAGATAGTTGGAGTACGCGAAAGGCATTTAAAAAAATACTAATATTTGGCTACTCTAGCCGGGCTGAATCAAAGAAACGATAAGGGCTTCTTGACTATGTCGAAGAGCATCAACCTGCTGTGCGACAATAGCAGCGAGCAGTTGAAAGAACACAGATTAATGTGGCTATCGCGAATCAGAGAGGTATGGAAAGTATGTACGCCAACGCACGCACCTTCACCTTGAAGCGCTCGCAGCGGAGACGCGAAGAGCCTAAAACGTACATACGCCCATGCACGCGCCCAGTCACGTAAAAACGTTTACAGTGTAGACCGTAAACAATCTGCTCACCGGGACGCGCGAGCGGTTCGAAACGTTCACAGTAAAACTGGAAAAATGTGAAAGGTATGTACGCAACCACACACGTGTTCACTGTCCGGTGCTTAGTTGTCCTCACAGTCGTAGCACCTGAAGGAATCGAGACCAACCGCGCTTATCGGCACGCAAAATAGAATGCTCCATTGAGGTCTAAACCAGGCGGTGCGGGTCGCAGCATGGGCAACTTTGCAAGTGCGTCACTTAACCAAGTTTATAATGACTCAATCCAGATTCACTTTGAACCATAGTTTCGCGGCAAAGACGCGAAGAGCGTGGAAAATATGTATGCATTCGCACTCGCGTTCTCTTGGAAGCACCGGATTTAGGGGAGAAAATACAACCAGAATTTTCGGCCCGCATAAATAAATTGCGCATTGCAGGAAGCTCCAGCTCTGTGAGGCTGTGACACTAGAGGGCAGGAACAAAACGCGAAATTTTGTTAGCATGGATTACCAGGATCAAAAGATACAGAAGGAAAGCAAAAGTTTTTATGAGCAGACGCACACCTAGACTTATCAATTATCAAACCTAAAATTGATAATGTGGACGCCTGTAGCATTAATAGTGCGTTTTTTTAAGTGAAATATGAAATTGTCAAGAAAAACACGATATTGTACTCTTTCTTTGCCAACAAGGTTTTAGTTTTTTCATTGAAGTAAATGCTACAAGCGCACACAACGCAATTTGTTTTAGTTGAAAACACTTGGCCGTTGTGGACGTCGGCCCATACGGATCTTTTGTTTTTCTATGGTTTATTTCGGGCGAAGTCACGTTTTCAAACTTCCACATTGGGTCGCAACCGCTAGAGTCACATTTCCCATGCGTTTCAGCTTTCAGCGATATGTATTGCTGTAAGCTGCAATCTGCAAGTTAAAAAAAAAAAAACTGGTTTCATTAATTTAGATGAAACCCGGTAAATATACCGCAGTAACATGGAAATGAACAGAATGGCGTACATGTCGCACCTAGCGAATCCTTACGCCACGTGGATTCTCCCTATAAAGGATGGTAAATGAGGTAGAAGGGAGGAATGGCAACACTGCTAATTGTTTCGCCGCCTTATATACTTGACGAATTAAAGATCATCGTTGGCATGTGACCACCGCTTTTAAGGAGGTTGCAACTACGTTGTTATTTCGTTCTCGACAATATTTCACGTAAAGCATGATATATCACACTCCAAGAAATTAATCTTTACAAGAATGAATAATAGCAAATAATTATTCAGCCGAATTACAAAGAAACCTTTGCTAAACGGTAAAAAAGGGCGCACGGGTCACTTAACTGTAGCATAGCTCTCCATACTCAAAACTTTCAACATATGAACAATGTTTTATGCCATAGCACAGCGTGCTAGGATTAAACTTTGCCTATTACGGGGAAATAAAGGCGCTCAAAGTATGTATTGATTGGTCTAAGTGTCTGGAACAGGACTTTCACGCGGTGTTAAATATATTAGTGAGTACGGACTATGCATCACATTCTAGGCCGGATTGCGGGACCACCCTCGCGCGTAGGATCAATGGAGCGATCGTCACATAGGGGTGACGAGATAAGAGTAAGGTGGAAGCCCATCACACCTCTTTCCACTTTAGCAGACCGAACACTGGAAAGAAGACGACCACTTTTTCTGTGTTTACTCTGCTCAAGTGGAAGGACGTGGAAGGAGCTATCCTCTTAGGCTTAGCCTGTAACCGAATATAGCAATTTTACTGCACCACAGCTCCATCAAATGCTTTACTTGTGGTGAATGATGTACACTCTGGACGAATTCAAATGCTCTGGAGGTGGCATGCTTTCAATTCAGACTCCTAGTCGAGAGATGAGTCTAGTGGACGTAACGAGAACCTGGAGGCTTTGGAGCTTCTGTATTCTGGAAAAAAAATATCGACTACTCATAATCGTTAATATCCTCCGATGACAAAATACAACAGGCCATTGACAAAGCCGGTCACACCGTCCTAACAGAAAGCCCTTTTTACGCACAAAGTTTTCGTCCCGAAAGCTACCGCAATCTCTAGGTTTGGCATCACTACAAAGGGAGGTCCAAATCAGCACGCGAATCGTCGCCCGGAAAAATGCAAAAAACAACAACAACAAAAAAAAAAAACACAGTGTACCTTTTATAATTTCCGCAAGCCGAATTTAGGGAAGGTTGTGTGGAACCATTTGGATCAGCACGAGAGGCGGCCAGCACTCCGGAAACGAAAAAACAGGGCTGAAAAAAAAAGAAAAAAAAAATTTACCTTAGTTTTTAAGGGCTGGAGAGGAAAACAGGCACCATTTGGGGGATTTTAGAGGGGCTTCGAGGGGGTGAATATAACAAAATCAACTGCTCCTTAACCTCCTTTCGTCTTTTTGTAGAGTTCCCGAAAAACGACAACTGCACTCCCGCCCCCCCCCCCCCCCCCCCCACACACACACACACGCACAGACGCAGACATACACACCCTACCACGCTCAAGGTTTGCGAGAAGGGTGAGGAGGCTGCACGGCCTTACTCTTCCATGGGTCTCCGGCTCGTCCGGCCTCGATGAAAGATCAATATATTCAACTTTCTACCTGAGAAGCGGGAACCGGAATTCGTCACCTTGACACCACCATTGATGTCCCTCCTCTTTCCCGGACGTTTCCGGCATACGTTTTGTGGGTTGGTTCGAACCACCCGTCTCACAATGTTTCCTATCCTGCAAACATCGAAAGTGGGCAGTATTTATCAGTAAAATATTTGACGACTCAAGTATCATTGGGTATTGTCAATGACAAAATAAGAGTAAAGTCGATGCTCCTCCCACCTCCTTTCACTTTAGTAGAGTGAACGCTGAAGAGGTGTTCGCCTCGTCTCCAGCGTTCGCTCTGCTTAAGTAAAACAAGGTGCAAGGAGCTTCCACTTTACCTTTAAGGCGCCCTGATGAGTTCACTGAGATCGCCTAAATAAGGCGGTAACTCACTCGGCAGGCTCCAAGCACCCTCGAAATTGCGGGAGCATTCTTTCCATCTAGCCCACCATAGTTCTGCATTCGATGCTCCTCGTCTTGGCTATGGCTCTCTCAATTGCTTGCGCCCCGAAAAAAAAACAACAAACAAACGTTACCATAACTTTTTTTTTTCTTAAGTACGGCATGTACGTCTAAACCTCTATAAACAGCGTTCGGAGCGCGCAGGGTTGCCAACGGGGTCCTTCGGGACGCAAAACACCGGTTTGCGCTATTCACGAACTTCAAAAGTTATAAATTAGTCAAACAATCACTGGTTTTACTAGAGTGAATGCATCTGATATCTTACAGAACGACCATCCCTTGCAATAACGGTTTACGTATAATCCGCCGTAGTTTGATGTAATTTCGTAACAACCACGTTAAATTTTTGATAAATAAATTGTGATTTAGTTTAATTGCGAGTCATTTGAAACAACTCTGCTTAAATATTTGTTAATTTTATAAATATAGGAAAACGTTTATGTTACCATGCCTCTGCATTTTTTCATTATACGTACGGGCGCAGTTCAAAGCACAACAGATACAACCACAAACACATAGTGAAAGCGCAAGTCATTGGGCCTTCACTGAATATGACTTGGTCATGGGATGAAAGGGCACATCAAAAACATAAAAAATACACCAGAGCGCTGCGCTGCTGACGTTTGATTAGTACCATTGGCTCCTAGCGTTGCCTGCGTCCGGAGTTAAGGCGAAACGAAGCATAGCTACGCATAAGTGTTTCATAACTCTGAAATAATGCCCTCACCCATGGTACAGTTTTCATCCAACTTATCCAATTTATCGATGCTTTGTTTTACTTCATGGGAGATCTATTCTGTCGGAATCCGAAGTACTCCATGACATAGCAATCAATAGGTGAATCAGTCCGAACAGAGAAAGCTGCACGCTCAAGGCCAAAATCGCTGGTAAACAGGAGAAGACACAGCAGGCTTGCCTAGGATGCGATTTTTTACCATTCCATCAAAACATTATATGCTTACCGATCATCATCTAAACACTGACTTTTCCACGTCATCAATGCTCCTTCATGCGGAAAGATGGCGGTAGGTATAGATTGGCAGGTCCGCAAGATTATTGTAGTCTGCACGATCCAGTGAGCGCCCTCCCGTGCTCAGATGGTTTCTTGACTGCTACGTCAAGGAGCAGTTCATCAGCCGCCGCCAGGATAGATCTTCCACGAAATAAGACAGTTTACGTGTTCCCGTTAAGTTTGGAGAGAACTCTACATGCATATTTTATGAGGTCGTCACCTACTCTTAGAAGGGTACAACCACCCAAAAGACATTGTTGTATTATTAACTACGGCGTGCCAAATGTTTGTTGCCTCGTTCAGTTTTGTTCCGATATCGTCTATAACACAGAAGTAATTGTCCAGTTGTTTATAAACGCATTACGTCAGTCATACACTACGCAATTTTTTTCTATTTTGTTAATTGGTCTATATCTTATCAACGATCTTTGCAAATAAAACCAAGTATCAAGCTAAAACATTTAAGGTGTTTTGTTGGTACCGAACAAAATATAATCAAGCAGCAAAAAAAAAGGCAAATGCTTCACACTCCGAGAAAACATGGCGAAAGCTCCGCTTCAGTCGCGGCAACTTTTCCAGCAATTGTGGGGTTGCTGGCGGGTTGTTCCCTAGCCTTCCCTAGATTGACACGAATTGCTGAGATCGGGTCCGGCTCGAAACGGGCGAGCAACTCGCACAACTTGGAGCAGTTTGAAGGAGCAGCAGCCAATAAGGGACGCGATATTTTTACGTGGCGCCCTCGTGGGGGTGATGATGTCAGCTAACGATTTGGTTCTGCTTTGAAATTGATCGTTTTTGGAAATATTTTTTTTTCGGAAAGATGAGTTAGTATTCTCAACGCAATTCAAAGATATAAAAACACGTTTTTTTAGCGCGTAACGGTGCGTCTAAATAGTGCGAGAAAATGCAAAGTGAATGATGATGATGGCAAGTCGTAGCAATTCGGTTGCTGCGTGTGAACGCGGGCGGCCCGTGTTGCTGATGTTGCGACGTCAAGTTGCTAGGCGAAATGGCTCCCTTTGAAGTGGGCCTAAATAACGACTAATTTGTAGCCATTGAGCTGGACTAAGCAGTATCGCGATGCAAAATGTATCGCGATTCTATATTGAAGACACTTTAGTGTATCTGTATTTCTATATCGAGATATATTTCAATAAATTATTTTGATCTCATTGGTCAAGAGTATTTACAATGGGGCGCTTACACTGTAATACTCTTCCAGGATTGTGCATTTTGTTACATTTTTTTGTGAAAATAATGGAAAAGAAAGTCCTATATATAGTAATCAGTCGCCAAAACACGAGCACTACTATCTGTATTTGTCACGAACTGCGGCTTCTGACCTATTAAGGCTCGGGAAATAATGTACAGTATGTACCTATGCATGCATAATGTATGCATACATCAATTTATATTTAAATGTATTCAGAGTTACTTTTTCCCCTTTTTTCAGACGTATATCAGGGATACCCCAGTACTTCACAGACAAATGTATCTCAGTGTCTGTTTTTTCGCCTTAAATTTTTTGTAGCTCAGTATTTGTGTTTCGGGATACCTTTGGAGGCATCTTTTCCCAGCCCTGCCATGCAACGACCTTAATGTTTTTTTAAGAAGTAGGAAGCTAATAACAATTTGTTTCCTTTTTTTGTTGTTGTTTCCGCGGGGGGCACACGAAACCTCAACAAATTTTGAATTTGGAAAACGGTGTTTTCATAAATACGCCAGCGTCCTGCAGTTTTTCTGTGTGTTGATATACAGGGTAATGAAACAAAATATCAGTTTCACGTTCTGTTTAGTTAGAAAAGTACTAAATCAAGGATAAAATAAAGCTTTTTTACAGGAGATTCGTGTTTTATTTAAACCAGATTTCAATTTTCAGACTGTAACCTGATGGTGATAAAAACAAGCTTTAATAAACCTCCGAGAAGATGCCTAAGAAAATTCCAAGAGCACTGCAAAGGTCAGGCATTCAACTACACAATCGCTGGCTGCCCTTATCCAAAAAATAGAACTAAAATTATAAGACCATTTTGAAGGTCCCTCATGCATTTATTTTAAAGTAATAAAATATTTTTGTTCCAAAACCTTCCTGTTTCACTAACGATTCATATCTTTGAACAACACCAATTTTAGGAATGAGGAAATGGTGCTGTATAACGTCAGAAATTTTTTCGCATATGTTGCTGTCATATTAGAGCTTTGCGCATATATCTGTGACACTCTAATTTTTATTAAAGTTCCAGAAACTAGATTCAGATATTGATATGAATGTCTCCAGGGGCCCAAGACGTTCTCATAAGAAAAAAAGCATTTCTCGGCGATCACATGACGTGATGGGTTTAGACAGCGATAGCTGTGCTGCTTATTCTTTGATATGACGATGACGATCGATTCACATTGCGGCCATCGTGCCTCATACGGTGATCTGATATTGGAATGGCATTGCGTTGATTTAGCGTCAATACGCTAAATTCAACAATTAATAAATAAATTGCTTTAATATCGTGATGTCTTTTTCCGCCAAATTTAACGGGGAAACTAAATTTTGGCATAAATCAAGTGACGTCAGATTTTTCTGCTAAATATAGCGGGGAGACTAAATTGGTAAATAGGTCATGTGAAGTTATGCTTTTCGCTAAATTTAGAGGGAAAGTTGATGTCACGTGACCTGGCGTAGGGATCTATAGACAAATTGGGTTCCCCACAAAATTTTCTGCGGAAACTGAAGTGCCGTATTGGTCACGCGATGTAAATTTTTTCGCTAAATTTAACGAGGAAGGTCAAAAGGCATAAAGGTCACATGACGTGAATATTTCTGCTAAATTTAGTGGGGAACCTAAATTTGTTTGTACGGCCTGTTACGTGAGACCACGTGGCGTCAATTTTTCCGCCAAATTTAGTGGGAAAACTTAATTGGTGCTAGATCACGTGACGTCGCATGATCCGCTAAATTTAGTGGCAGAACTGAATTGGTGCAAAGGTCACGTGATGGGAACTTTTACGCTAAATTTATTGGGGAAGCTGGATTGGTGCATACGCCTTGTGACGTCAACTTTTAGGCTAAATTTGGCGGGGAAAGTTTTTGTTGATGCTTACGCAGACAAAATACCGGGGATCAAACCACTAAAAGCTGGGGCTGCGAAAAAAAAATGCTTGGGGAGTAGCACGTTTTCTGCTGAAGTTTTCACTTTCATTGATTTTTTTTTTATTTTCGATACCCTTCCCCAATTGAGAAAATCTGCACCTCTATATGTCGGTCGACAGGTCCGTACCGGCTACCAGTATTCACGTACCGGCCACTCCCAACTTATACCGGTTTTTGGTGCACGTTTCCGGGTCACTCCTTATTGAATGCGGGGCATGCTGCATAGGAAGCCGACTGCCGACATGGGTTTTCTGGTCACCGACAAATCGGTAAATGGCTACAGACACGCCGGTACGATGTTATCGGACAGAGATCACGTCACCAGGCGACCGGTAGTTTCGTATGATAACGGTATTTTAATAATGGTAACCAATATACCCCCCATCGTTGCCCTGTAAGTCATATACATACAACAATAGGCTTTATCAGCAGGCCGTATTTTATACGAATTTATTGGCAAACCGTTACAGAAAAAAAACACACGGCGATCCCACTGCGGACATCACACATTCCATGACTATGTTTACGCTTGGTCTCTTGAAAATACCGATTTCCATAAGAAAAAAAAACGACCCTAACATTTCTACAGGGACCGTAAGGATCCAAGTAGCACTAAGTGGATTTTGAAAGGAGGGCTGACGTGGGTCCCAAGTCGGTTTTTCAAATCGGGTCCAAGCGGGGCTAACTTAGGCTGGTCACCTGGGCCGCCTGGGTAGACCAATAAGGGGCCTACTTCGGCAGCCGATATGGGCTCCACTCATGGGAGCCGCAGTTGGTCTACCTGGGCCGCCCACATGGGCCGCCCGCGGGGCCCGCAGGGGGTTTGGAGGGCAGTCCACAAGGGCCCCCTCAAGTGGCCCAGAGTGGTCCTACGACGGCAGACCACACGAGGTCCCTTGGGAACCTAATCACGTTTGGGGTTATTACACCGTTTTATTGAGGTAGGGCAGTGCATCCCTAATTGAGTGTGCCTTACTCTCCCGGTGTGCCTTCTGGACGAAATATTCTAATTTGGCGCATTTTGATAAGTAACAAAAAAGAAACCTCGCAGGCAAAACCAACAAAAAATAGTTATTTCAAGTGCACGAAAAACAAACTGCACATATATTAATATAAAATGTTGTTAGACAGGTGATCAGTATGCGTAGCCAGTATAGCACCGGCTACGGAGATTCAGATTTAGATTATATATTCAGAAATGTTCATTTTTAAGTCACAACAAGCACACATCGAGGGGGCGCGCTGGCAAGAAAAAAACTACAGATCACAAAAGCCGCCCACAACGTTGGCCACTCTAGTCATGCATCAAGTTTAAAGAAAATTAAACACGCAGGTGAAAAAAGGGGCTACTGCATTGCACCGTTGGGGCCTGTCACAGTAGTACACGAGGCGCTCTCCGGCGCCCCAACACGCTCCACTCTCAGCCGCCGAAAGAGCACGTGTGTTAAATGCTGGCCTGTCAGGTTCCTTATTGTAAAAAGGAAGGAAACTGAAAGGTCCGTCTGATTTTTGATGTAAAAAAAATATATATTTGCACCCAGTTGTTCTACTTTCCGAATCCAAGTAAAATAACAGAAACTTATTTGCAAATAAATGAAAAAAAGGGCGTTCGTCCAAAGTTCGACTTGCTGAGCTTGGTACTGGTTTGCGCTGGTTTTAGCTGCCTTTACCGGTGGTTAAAGCCGGTCTCGTTTGGCTCCAGCTGCCGGCGTACCCATGGTGCCCAGTCCACCGGTTGTCGGGATGGCTTTGCCGGTTCGCTCTTGCGCCAAGCTTGCCGTTCAGAGTTGGCGGTGTGGTCAGGTCGGCAGACTTCTATGGACGACAGCTTCGCCGGTGTATTCCGGAGCCAAGCCTTTCTGAATGCGTCCGCTCTGGGCCCGAATCTTTTCGTTCTCCCAACTTCTTTTTCTTCCTCCTTTCTCCGTTAGTCTCCTCCGATTTTCTTCCTATTTTTGTCGCCGTAATGATGACATCATTACAATGGCCCAAAATCGGCTTTGACATCCCCCTCCCCTCCCCCTCCCCCGTCTCCTGCGCCGCTGCCGCAAGACGCCAAACGGAGACCCCGAGCGCACGAATACGCATGCGTCCGAACTGGCCCCAATGCCTAACATTCAATAGCACGAGCCCCCCTGCATCTTTAACTGTCCCTTCTTAACACAAAACTACTTCTGTCAAACACCAAGATCACTAGGAAACGTCCTCCACGAGTTCGTAAAACTCCATCACAAAACATATTCGTATTGGGGTGGAAAGTAACGCGCAGGAAGGTTTAGAGTGGAAAAACGAGAATGGACACACGTGGCGGGGCACTGCGCCTTCCTTTGCACGTAACGCCACATGGTGTTGAGAAGGGACCGCAGCTTACCGCGCGGTGAAATGAGGTTGCACTTTCAAAGTTTTTGGCACCAACACCAAGAGACTACGAGATACGTGACACACTTCCCAAAAAATGAGACGTGGTGTCACTATTCAGATAATAGTCACAATTCGGTTATCCGAAGACTTCATGGGAAGGATGTTGGACGTCACATCTCACTTAAAGCAAGTCAAAAGCTCAGAAACCCAAAGGGGACCGGAGTTTCTCTATTGTCATTGTTTGTGGGGTGGCGACGGGGTGCTCTCACCAGAGAATAGTTCCAAGACCCGTGCAGCTAGTACCGACAACAGGTCGTCGATCTGCTGTTTTAATGCGTCAGCATTAGTACCCTGGCACCAGAGTTGGAAGGTAATTGTGCTTACATTTCTCGTCTGTTCGAGTAACCTGTCGTTAATGCATTTCGAGGTTTCTCCCACGTACTTGAACCTGTATGCTAACGATATTTTATACACCACACAGGGCGGCTGTGTTGGTATATATAGGTGGCATTGTGAAATAAACATGTTAGCTGTGTATGAGACGTTCCCTTCAGGGCCTGTTCCATCGAATAAAAGTTTTGATTTTCTTTCTCTGCACCGCAGATTCAGGTGTTAAACGACATAATTCCATCGCAGACTGGTTCTGCGTATCTAGAAATAAGCTTCTTGGAAACGAATACCCATGTTCTGTTCGGTGATCGACCCGCTAATTTTAATGATGACGTACTAAAAAACCGAAAAAAACAAAACAAATATCAATGACAAAAAACAAAAAAAAGAAATTGCGGGGTAAAACACACAAAAAGAGGGGGGGGGGAGGTCTGCGGGGCTGCTGCCGTAAGAGCCATCACTCGGGAGCGTCGGGCAGTTATTTTTCTGGTGCCATACTATGGATCGCCTTTACGCCGTAACGCGTCCCATGTTGCTAGTTTTGCCCTACCACAGTGGAACCCGCAGAGCCGTCGCTCGGCCGCTCAAACACGGATACCGAATACTCCGAGTCCCGAATCTGCAAGTTCTCGCCATTTGCCAGCGTAAGGGGCTATTGGTTCAAACATTACTTGGCAAGCCAACGCAAATAGTGGAAGACTTCGCAGTAAGCAAAGAGAATACTTCTCGCTTACCGGTCCTCGACGTTCTCCAGAAATTGTCGGGCTGCCAACCTACGGTCGCTGGCTAGGCATGGCCTCTCTCAGGTATCGCCTGACACTCTTGAATAGAGCGCTAGTAGAAAGCGCCCATTAAGATCGTTTATGAAACGTAGAAATGAACGGGGACGTCGCAGCAAGACAACCAGTAACGACAACTGCCACCATGCGTAATACAGCCCTTTATGATCCGTCATCAAAGAAAAAAATAGACGGGTGGATATTCGGCGGTAGCAAGCGCAACCTGCCTTGGGCAGACTGTTTCGGTTTTGGTTCCTGCACCGAAACAGTTGAAAAATTCGCATTATCGGTAAAAATAAGACTCACATCCTTCACTATTCAAATAAGACTTCAGCCTTGTTGTGTTATTATACGCTCTCAGTGCTTTAAACCCTTTAAGCTATCAAACCTTTCAGCGCTAAAAGGCTCTTCTGCCCATCTGACATTCAGCATTTCACACCCCCTCAGCCCTTCAACCACTTTAACGCCCAAATGACTGTGAAACATACTAAAACAAAATGCACTTTAAAAGTTTATAAGCAATACATTTTATAGATTGAGTTTTACATCAATGTTATAACTCAAAAAGACAAGCTCGTGCTCAAAGTCTTCGTTGCTTGCTCAACGCAATGCAGACGAGCTGGACTTCCACAGCACCAAAACCAGTAATGGGAACAACAGCTAGATTGTCATTGGGAATTTGTTACGACAGACAGTTATAGCATAAAGGAAGGCGAATACAGCACTCTTGTGTTTTCGCTCCTTTTCATTTTCTGAACTTGTGCTGTGTTTCGAAGTGAGTGATTCCCACCAACTTCTTCGTTTTCATCTTTTACGTGATGGACAGAGCAGGCCTGTTTACTGCAAAGTAATTAGATCAAGCTAAATGCACATTGCTAAGGGCTGCTTGTCTCATAGGTTGAATGCTGTACTGGAAAACCTACATCATGAGCGTGGTGGTCTGAGCACTTCCTTGGTTAGGTGGCTGCTCGCATAAACGAAATGTCTTTCAGGAGTCTCACAATATTGCTATTTCCAGAACTGCATGAGAGTTCAAATTGAAGATTAAAACAGTGGTATGCCATACACTACTGCTCACCACAGCCCTGGGATTCTCTTTTTCTGTGTAATTTCTGTAACATGACCATTAAGAATGCATTTTTATAAGCATTCACCCATTTCGTGTACTTTGTCTGGAGGCTGTAGAGGGACAACCAGCTGCACATACCCAGCAGTCACCTCCACTGGCCACACTCGTGCTGCACCTAATGGAGGTGCAGAACTTCCATCAACTATAAAACATGCTCCCTAATCACCATTTTTCGTCTGTCATGATTTCAGTATAGCGCAGAAACAAAAATTTTCAGAATTACCTCGGTCATACCCGACAAAATTGGCACACACATAATACAAATTTCGGGTCAGGAAATATCGGTGGCAATTGTTTATGTGCCAAGACTCTTATTCCAACTTCTAGCTAGGAAGCTGTTTCAGTTTACGCGCATACCAAGCAACGACATGTGGAACAAGCACAAAGGCAAGCTCGTCACACGACGGATGTATGTATATGCTGCGAGCTACTGCCGGAAAGATATATTTGCACTTCATAGAAGTGTTTATGGTGTAAGATATTTAAAATTTGAACTTAGGAGCACAAAAAAAGGAATAAATATTACGATAAGTTCTTTTTAAAAAGTAGGGCTAATTGAGGACACGAACTACACAACAGACGTCGGCCTGCAAGGAACATTCAGAAGAGCCGTATGTTTGAGTGAAACAAAATGATGCATCATGTTTTTAATGGAAAAACACACTGGTGTGGTGTAGAGTCCTTTATACAATTTAAAAAAAAAAAGATTGATCTTGATATTTTAATTTGCCACGTTGAATTTGCGGAACATTATAGCTTGAGACATGCTGAGGAGATGTTAAGAATTTTAACTATAAACTATAGGAAGAATTTATATCTGAATAGCAACTTTCTTTAATATAATATATAGTAAAAATTTTAATCATAAGGTTTATAAATCTAAAGAGATAACAGCTCATCAATACTTATTTGGTAAAAATATCAAAGTAGCCGAATGTGTGCGTTTCAAAACGCTAAATTTTAGTTGGAGACAACAGACTGCAACATATTTTAAATGTAAAAATACTGCTGGAGAATATAGATAACTTCAGTTTATTCAAAACAATTTAAGAACGTTTCTTTTTTTAAATTCAAATTGACATTGTGGAAGGGTTTTCCTTCGGGCTTGTAGAAAGTGCTGTAAATATTTTTTTTTTTTAAACTTGAGCAACAAAATATTTACAAACGATAAACTCTTATCTGAATAATAAATTAAATAAATTGCAAAGCTATATCCAAAAGGTAATAAGGGATAATAAATAGCAAATATAAAGTACAATTGTCGAAGTAGCCAGGCTCCTCACCCCCAATGAGCCTCACGCCCCTCACCGCCCGCACGGCCTTCACGGCCCTTACGCACTCTTAGCCCTCATGCGTGCCTAATTGTGCTAGCTTTGCGCACCACAGTTCGTAGGGTTCGCAGCGCCCGAACGAAAGCTCGCGCAAAAGAACCGGCAAGCAGTCGAGTCGTTTCCAATCGCCGGGGTGGCTAAACGCCGGTTCTGTGACTCGGGTCTAGAGACCCGAGCCGGCTCGCTCAAAGCAAATCTAACGTTCTTGAACAACACGTAATAAAAATTTGGGACGTGCTGCATTATATACAAACTTGATAAAAAAATCAAACACTCACCTTCGACTGCTACAACCCGCGTACCGCTTCGAAGCAAAAACAACATGCTCGACGTGTTGGGGTGTTGGGCTGGAGTATTTTCAGTGTCGCTTACAGGCCTAGTCGTGCAAACCTAAACCGAAACACTAATTTTTCTTCCTCAAGTAATGCTTTGACGATTTATCACTTGCAGAGCGTGTAAGAATATGCTAATGAGTGAAAAGTGGTGTGTAAAAAGGGTGTCATATTTCATTTTCGATAACAGTGTACAAGGCGTCAACATATCTGTCAAATGTGCCTCCTTTTTTTTTTGGAAATGCGGTCATCCGTTCGAGATATTGCTGTATGAGTGATGTTTTGGTGTTTGTAGCATCCCCGTTGCACGCTTTTTCCGCCGTGTTTCGGTGTTTGTAGCATCCCTTTAACTGGGCTTGCATTAAATCTCGAAATGAGTTCTTCCCTATTGAAAAAACGTACAAGAAACAAACCTGCTGCTTGTACAGTTCTGGTATGACACAACATTAATTTCTTGTTATTATGGAAGCAGCTAGTTTGGTTCGGCGGTCTGCATAACTGGAGATAACGGCACCGTTATGGCTCCGGGTCTGTCTATACTTCCAGCCACTTTGCTTGCCGATATGATTCGGTTTGGCTGGTACGATTTTGCGTCCGATGACGTAGGCGACCGCCATCTTTCCAACTAAAACGCTTATACCACAGGACCACCGGCATAACCAAATCATACATGCAGAAAGACGACCGCCATCTTCCAACTAAAACATCCATCGTTTACCACCGGTATCGTTACATACACCACACATGTCGAAGAAGAACATAAGCCGCGTTTACACGAATGCGACTTAGTCGCATTGAATCCAGTCGCCGCATTCAATATGCCGTCATGTAAACGGCATAATGCGCAAAGAAAGCGAATCGCATTAAAGTCTCTAGACAGAGGTGGATCGAGATGGCGAGTGCGCATTCATTCAGCCCATGTAAACGGAGATCGCATTGCATTTTGGAACGCGGAGGATTATCGGAAGGCGCTCGCTGCGGGAGCGAGTGAACAGCTGAGAACATGGCGGCGGCCAACCTCGCCGGCGGCGCGGAGAGCGGTCCCGCAATTTTTTTCCCGAGAACCAACGCAAGCTTTTATTGCGATCATAAATAAGCGGAGTATAACGGAGCTACTCGGTGAGGGCGGCCCCTTCCAAACCTTTGCGAAGTACGACTTACGCTTCCGAAGGGGTCACAAAGGCTTCAGTGCAAGCACGAATGACACCGAGAGCTCCGAGCACTGTAGAGCACTGCATGGTAGCGCAGAACGAGCAGCTCCTACCTCGGTGCCGTTCCTGGCTGCGCAAGAACCTCTTGGACTCGGGGTCCGGTTGGTCCGGTCGCGATCGGCGAGGTCTGGCGCTGCGAAACGCGGAGGCTTCCTCAAAGCGTGCACACACACGTCGCCTCTCGTTCAGAGTGAACCGGCGTCCCGCCCTAGAGTCCTACACGCCTTGGTTTTGATGCTTCTTCCGTCTCCCAACTTATTCCACAGCACCGAAGACAGCGGGCACGATCTTTACGTTCACGGAATGCGTCGAAAGGCCTCCACGTGCGATGCACCGGAAAACGTGGTGCGGCTGGTGCCGGAACGGAACTGCAGAACTTCGAGCTTTGAGTCAACGTGCACGGCAACAAACCGATCGTGACACAAAGCCGCGGATACCGCATCGCCGGTAGACAGCGGCAAACGGCCCGTTGCTCGTATCGTGGGCCGTGACTCGTACTCGGCCAACTCGGCGTCTTTTCGTGACCCCTCGCGTCGTCGCAACCAGCCGCAAACCCACCAGCCCGTAACCGTAACCGGGCGTCGGAGAAAAGCGAAACCGAAACGTAAAGCTTCCGCCCATTGGCTTCCGCTGCTGCGGGTTTTACAACTTTCCGGCTTCCACGCTTCAGGTCGTCGCGGAGATGGCGAGGTACCGGTGTGCAGTGCACGTCGCTGGCTTATTCTACGTTTTACGGGACAGATGTTTTACGGTCCGTTTGTACTGCGTCTCTGGCTCTCAAATCGACGGCGCCTCTCATAGTTCAACCAGGGGTTTTCAGCCTGGGCGGCCGGCTCGACTCGTCCGATCGCCGGACCGCAGGCGACTTCCAAGTTCGGCCGTTAGGCCTAGGATCCAAAGGTGTCTGTATCCGTGAAGCGGTAAGCGAATCTCGTCCCGTTTGCGTTCTACTTTTAAATTACGTTAGGTGCGCTACAGTGTAAGCATGCGTGTCAAGTGTTCGTAACAATTTTGAGCTAGAATAATTGGGCTTAATCACGGTTTTTCATTTACAGATAATGTAAATCGGGCCGATGAACAAGGAGCCATGCTTGAAAACGATATACCATGCTCACTTTACTTGGGCGGCTTAAAAAAGAATAAAACTGGGTATGGGCTGAATGCGAGGCTGGTTCCAATTCAATTGGAAGCACTTAGCGCGCCTTTCTGAATGGCATGTAAGCAATATAGCGATCAACGAAACGAGCAGCGTCGACAAGCTACGAGTGCCGGCGACGAGCGACGAAGATCTCTCACTCTCGCTGCTTGCGCCGCTCGGTTCTTGGGGTCTAGGAAACGTCGCTCATCGCCTTGGTCGCTCGCACCAATCGCTTTCATAATGGATGTCTTGTCGTGCAATCAAATATAAGTTGACCTTTTTTTTTTCGAAAATCGTGATTAGCGAATTTCGACCTACATTCGTGACCAAATTTTGCGACCCTACCGGATTCATGGAGCTATCGAGTCACCGAGTCGGCGTTGCCGTAGAGCCTCGCCGCTTCTTGTTTCAAAAAGCTTTTGGTGCACGAAAACAACCGAAATTGCCCACCCGCGGTGGCCGGTGCAGCTATCGCGCGCATCTCTCGGCCGCGATAGCGGCACCGCTGGGCAACGGGGAAGAGGAGGAACGCGATGCACCATGCACTTTGCCCTCCATCCTCGCCAGACGCGCACAAAAAAAAAAACAACCAAAACGGAAGTTATTTTTGTTTGTTGCTTCAGGCGGCTCGGCCAACGCTCGGCTCGCGTGTTGCTCATGGCGACAGGCCGCCTTTGCTTGCGTCTTTGTAGTTTGACTTTTGTCGCTTCGCATCTTCTTTCGTTTCTTCTTGTCGTCATTTTACAACGGTGTCAGTGAAGTATTGTTGCGAATTTGCGAAAATGTCTACTTAGCTGACGAAGCTTCGGACGACGATGACATGTCCAGAAGTTCTGACGGTGATTAAGTTTTTGGCATCGCCCCGTGATTTAGCTGAGAGTGATGTAAATAAAGGTTTGTTTCTTTTGCCCAAAATTTCTTCTGTTCTTAAAAATAAAAAAAAAGGTCGACCTATATTTGAATTATATTTTTTTTTTTATTCTCAGTGGGTTCAATGAATAGGGTTCGACCTATTTTTGCGTAAATACGGTAACTTCAATTTTTATTTTGGGTTACGTCGGACTTAACTCGAATGCTTGACAGTTATGTTGGGCGTAACATTAATTTTTATGTCGGGTTCTGTCGGACGTAACGTCAGACACTGCAAAATAGGGGCTGCTGGTTCATCATATCAACCAACCATTTGTGTTTAATTAAAACGCAACACTGGCCTAAAAAAATACTGCTTTCGTACAGGAATGTAGTGCTTTAGATAAATTTGTTAATCTTTACTTTTAGTCCCTGCCCCACCAGATAGAACATCTGGCCTAAAGCAAAGTTCCGGATCTCCTTCCAATACCTCAGTCGGGTCGTCATTCAATCCACGAGTCGTCGGCGTCTCGTGTGCGTGTTGCTGTGCTTCTTACTGGATGGTGCTACCGAGGGAAAAGTGGTCGTGCTTGGGAAAGTCAAGTATGGCCGCCGTAAGTATACATATTGTTTTTACCTTTGCTCGAATCCACTTTTAAGAAATGCACAGTTCGCATGTGTGCATCTCTCAATGCTTCTACAGTCGGCTGTTATTATTTGGAGTGCTCCAACTCTGTCAGCGCTAGTTTCTCTAGATCATGCAAATGGGATGCAACACTAAACCACATATGCTCTCGCAACAAACAGTGCTGTGCTGAAGCACTGTGGAATTTGCTCTAGCTTTATAATGCAGGACAAAATAGTTGACGCCAAGCTACCTTTGTGACTCCGTTTTACCAAAAGCTCTGCCGAAACAAACTTGCCACCTTAGGTAGTGCAAAAGAACCTGCGGGCCTAACCTGGAGAAGGGCATTTTTTTTCATAGGTCAATTTTTTCTTCAACCAATACCTTCAGCCTACTTAAAATATTAACATCATGTGACACACGGAAGAACAGTAATCCCCTTAATGTTGGCGAACCTTTAATTTTGGCGGCCTTTAATTTTGCGGCTGCGATTATATCCTCTGTGACCGATTCGAGAAGAAATAGGGGCCACGAAGATAAGAGGGTTTTACTGGAGATCGGAGGAAAGGAGTCACTTTTGTTTGTATGCAAGAGTAAAACAAACAGCAACAATCATGGTGTCAACACTTTGTGAGCCTAGCTGTGTCTGTTGAATGATATCAATTTTGTTTTAGTTCATTAAACATTGTTGCCTGTACATTGTGGAATGTCGTCTTCAACACGAGCAGTGGTTTTCCTCTGAAGCAGTCAGCATGGACGCGTGCCGCAGCACAACATAGTTCATTTGCAGGTGGTACCGCAGTTTGAAGGATGGTTTGCAGAATATGGGGGAATCACAATTCAATGTTCTACCTCGGGCGTAGACAAGATTTGCTCATTCTAAATCATTTTGTCTAGAGTTCGGGGATTTGCGGCGAATGTACTCGCATGGTTGGAAGGGCCAGGCAAGCCTTGTGAGCGCTTCGTTTTCTAGCCTCTCAGTCCTCAACCTACTAACGCACCACATGTGTAGATGTTCCGATAGGTGGGAGCACTTATTTGGAAAATGGTGAATGACAACTGTTGTTATCTTAAAGGTGGACTGCACATTTGCACCACTTTTCCTCACTCAAAAATATGTCTTACTAAAAATATGTAGTATAGCCGATGACAAAAAGAGAATGGCTGGGCGTCCTCCAGCACGTGCTTGTACTTTTCACCCCGCTTTGGACAGATGTGCTGGCTCCAGGCTCAAGAGGCGCTGAAACGTCATCGAAGGTACCAGACGGGCTGATGGTGGAACAACGGAGACTTCTTCCTGCCTTCTTCATGGTTTCAGTGAGCGTGTACTTCTATACTCTAACTTAGTTTAACCTGCACAGAGCTGAGTAGAATAGGCTTGGCGAGTGCCCTTACTGCATATGCATTTGTACAGCTGAGGCACTTTCTGAATCAAGAACATTCTGTATCTTACCTTCAAAAAACACATCATTTTGGGGGTGCAAAAGGAATTCTAAGGCATATTTTTTTGTGTTGTCCTATTACGCATCGACTCCTTCAACCTAATGCGGAGTCGACCTAGCCTCTTGAAAAATTTAATGCCTGCCAGGTAATTGTTAAGCATCTAGTTAATATATCAGTATTCAGTTAGGTATCCCAATTCATTAGTCGTTGGGGTGCAGTCTCTCTGTAAGTCTGTCATGTTTAACATTCATAAAAGTGCTTGTCAAATAACGGCACTGTTGAGGACATATACTCAGCTCGAGCAATCGCTGAGCACAAGCTGGTTGTGTGGTTACAGGCAGCAAACATCCCGGTTGGAACGTCCTATTTCGCAATGTAGCTGCAGACTAAGTGAAGGCCCCACTCACAAACGTCTATACTTTGCGTCTCTTTAAGCTGCGCCACTTTTGACACTACAAGCCATTGCAGCAAAAACAGCGTGACACATGATTATAAGCTCGACATACCATGACGTCCAACTAGAATGTCTCATGGCTTGCTTTGTGCACTGAATTTGCAAGGATGGCTTGAAGCTTCTGTTGTGGTTAACTTTAAGCTGAGATAGTTTGGAATAATGCTCTCGGTTTTTAGAGTTGCCCGGCATGGTTAACAATTTGGTGATATAGTGCTGCATTAAAAAGTCTGTGCATTCATGACTGTATCACCTTATGAATGCATACTAGCTATTAAACTATTCGTTCTGCAGAGAAATGAAATGCACTTTGCTTCCAATTGCACCCGCTTCTTTAACTTCATGGTATGAAGCACCTTATGGCTGCAAGCTCTGACCGATCTTGTTCTCTGATCTCCGCAGGACCATTGCAGGGAGTCGCTTCGAAAGCCTCACCAGAGTTTCCTGCCCGTGGTCGTTCTAAATTTTTTTTGTTGTAGGTATGCATCCTTTCTGTCTTTCCCTTAATTGTACTCAAACGTCTTCTTTTCATTGTCGCCGATTTGCCTCAAAATTGGTTAAGCACACAAATGGACGCTGTACAACTGTATTTCACATGTTTTGTTCAACGTAACTTTTCTTTGCCAAAGTTAGATTTTTTTAATGAAGGTTAGTCTTTTTTGCTTTTATTTACACATTTATATAAGTTTCCATGGGCAACACTAAAACGTTTTGCCAGGGGCAAGGACAAGTTCACTGCTTTAACTTGTTCTCAACTGATTGCAAGAAATTTTGTTAATGTTGGGAAACCTCCTTCCAGCGCTTGCTTTGCAGCATTAAAAAAATTATACACGGGACATACTCTCTTTTTGAGACAGCTTGCTCATTCTGCAGGTCTGCCTACCATAGATATCGTGCTACTGGAGAGCAGGCGAATTCGAGTGTTGGTTTTGCCATCGCTTTTTTTTAACCGTTGTAATATAAGTAATTGTAAATTTAGAGATTTTCCTAAAAAGCCGGCCGGGAAGAATATTTAGTTTGATTAGGTAGCTGAAAATAATGATTTAGTACCCCATATTCAGTAAAATAGATACTGTGTGTTGCTGTTAGTGTCAAGCCGAGATCCACGCTTTTTTGGCATTTTTGCTCAGAGTAGTACTCATTTTAATTCCTTAGCCTCTTGGTGCGCCAACTAAACTCTTTCTATCCAGACACGTGCCCTCTGCTGGTACACTCTACCCTCATGTTCAGCGAGTGTATGAACTGGAGTTGTATCCCCAGTCGACACTCGCTGAGCACAAGGGTAGTAAAATCTTTGCATTGCAGCAGAACAATATATGGGGAGAGTCTGGCAGTCTATGATTTCGCTGCCGTAACGTCTCCCTTCCGACTGAGCTAATCAGTCCGCGGCACAGAGCGAGAGGCATGAGCGCATGCGCGTGAACTCTAGGCTGCTCCCAGCTGAGTGGGGAGAGCCGCCATTTTCATTCATTTGCCCGGCATGTTATCGATATCCAAAGTTCAGTTCTTTCCTCTTATTTGGTAGGCTCTGGCAATAAAGTGATATAGTGTTATTCGTCGGTGGCTTAAAAACCTAAAGAAGTTCTCCATGTTAACGCAAACTTTTCTTCAGGCAAAAAAAAAAAAAAACGATATAAGCCTGTAGCAGACGACGCGTAGCCTCAACAGTGCTCCGTGCCGATAGCTTTACGTCAAAATGGCGTCGTCTCCTCTTTGCCTCTTTGCTGCCTTCTCTCTCCCTCCTTCGGCGCTCTCCTCCCTTTCCTCCTCTCCGGCGCCTTCGTCACCACACCCACTGGCTAAACTCTCCCACTATACGGCCCTGCATTGCAGTAGTAGTTATTTTTTATAGTCTTTGCAGTTGAATGTGAATATTTGACAGAAATCTCTCAGGTTGGGGCGAAAGAGGGTTAAATGAATGCATTTGATCATTCGCCTTAATTCGGTACCCATCATTTTAAAGCCTACGTGGCCTTGTCCTGGAGGGTGACTATGACTAAAACAAAAGGATCTATGTGCTGATCACGAAAGAACATACTAGCCATTCTAATGTAGCTCTGCCAAGTACTCGATTGTGATTTGTTTTTATTTTCAGCTACTTGGGTGCCTCAAGATCCGGAGATCCTAGTGGCCAATAGCTTGGACTCAATCTTCTTCTGTGGTCTGGCCAGGACCATGGGGGAGGTAATCCCAGCAACAAGAGGGTCGCAGTATCTCCCTGCCTGTGACTTCGATCAGTGTCACGACAGGGAGTCCTCGTGCCACCAGGTGTTAGGTATGCCACTTGAAATAAGCATTCTTCTTACCTATTAATAGAACCGCAAAAGCAATTCTAAGCCTAAAATCTAAAAAACATATTCAAATCTTGGGTTGGATGGAGTTCCAATTAAAAAAAAGGAGTCTGCAGACATGATTAACATGTGAACTTAAAGCCCGCGGATGTAGGTTAGACGGTGTCACATAAATAACTTCCCGCAGATCGCTTTGCTCGTGCTATACCCAAACAAATTAAAAAAATAATCATTGTGCTACGTTGGTGTCATCAATCGTATGTACCTACCACACCCAGCAGTCGGGAGATGTGAAATAGAAAAAACTCAGGAACTTGTACATTGTCAGCTCTGCAAAGATTTATATAGTAAACGGAGCATAGCACGTTCAACTTAAGAAAACAGTTCCGTGCAGGCCTATATTCATGGTTCTCATATGTGTAATTGCTCTTCATAATGAATTGAAAACTGCTTAATGTTGTGACCCACTACATGCTTTCTATTAGTGTTTTTCTATTACTGTTAAAAAGTGCTATTTTGTTTCAAGCAGCTCGCACCAAATACTTTCTTGAAATACATAGGTTCATGGAAATTATTATGTAGATGTTTGCAGACAGTCATGGTGAGACCAATCTTTAATGCCAAGTGGTCCACTTATTCAGAGTTGGTTGAGCCTGTAAATATTGTAGGTTGCAAAGTAAATTTTTATGGTATGCAATGGGCACAATCGTACGTAATGGCTAGTTCTACCTAGGGGAACTTTATACGTTTACTAGGGCAAGATGGTTTCGTAAAACGAAGTATTTAGTTTATTCAACTCCTACACTAACCTTGTCTCTGGGAGCTTTTTATATTCTTTACGATGCTGAGATAAGATTCTGGAAATAGTTTTTCTAGAACTACGCTAGAGATTTCCAGTTCATCATTTTTCTCCCAAAGTATTCGAGAGAGCCAAACCCTGTAATGTACGGAGGGAACTCACAGAATGACGCGACTGACAGTTTGAAACATCCGCCACTGTAACAGTAATAATAACATGTCACTTATGTAATGCTCATTGTCGCAGATCAAACTGCTTTTTCCGTCTACACTCATTTTCGGTAGACTCATTCAGCGAACTCCCACCTGAGACTGCAGCGCTGGGTTCTGCGAAGTAATTTGAATTAATATAGATGCACCAGGTTTCTTTGAGCGTGCGTCTAACAAATATTCTTCATATTGAATCTGCTAACTGTATTCATGACCATATCCATAATTGTATCCACATTCTACCTCATTTTTATTTTGACATTTGAGTTTTCGACAGTACTTTTTTAAAACATCTGTGCTTGTTCAGCCGTACTCAAGCTCATACATCTTGTCTTTCGCTATTACATCAATATAGAAAACTGTTGATACCGAGTGAGAATTCAAGGTACCTAATCTGTTTTGCGAGTTAAGTAAGAACCAATAAAAAGCTCTACAAATGATTTTTTTTAAAAGAGTGTTGTATGGGCATTAGAATAGCACATGCCATTCTAAAAAAAACGCAAATTCTTGTTAGGTATGTAAGGATGAGGGTGCTGTACCGTTTCTGATGTGTCACCAAAAAAATCTGCCACACAGTGTTCCTTATGGAAGTTCGAACTATTGAATTCGAAGGCTAGAAATTTTATTCAAGATTGTTCCTCACAGATTTGGAAGTTGAACTGTAGGAGTATCGAAGTTAGTTTTGGTGTGAGAGTTAACCCAACCGGAACAACGTTTGAAGTGTACCTGTTTAAAATGCGCACTAAAGACGTTTCTGAGATAGTTTGTCATGGTAATAACTTATTCTATGGGTTCCTAGAGATCCAAAACTTATGCTCCTGCCACGTCTACTTTCCTACTAAAAATGTTATCGAAGTTCGGGCCACACCCTTTTTGAGTGTAAAAAATCTGGAACACAGAATTCAGCTGTCGAGCACCCGTCGTCACGAAACTTCGAATGCATTTTAGAGGAGAAATAGACGTCGCAACAGCATAATTTGTTTTATTTCTAAGATGCTTGGAACTCGTAGAATGAGTTATCGCCATGGACAGACAACCTCCGAGATGTCTTTAGCGCACCTTTTAAAGCTGCGTCCCGCTAAAGCGACGAACAGCAACAAACGACAGCGACCCACGAAACGAGCGACATACGACACCGACAGACAGCCTGTTTGTCGGAGTCCGCCAGGTGGGACACCTGGCGGACACGACGCAGAACACGGGCGCAATGAAGCTTGTTTCTAGTGGGACTGGAGTTTAAAAAAAAAAAAAAAACCTTCAAAATAGAAAGACAAACAAATTCTGTTTACCTGCGTTTTGTATTTTGCACTTTGGGAGTAAAGCACACCGAGAGTCACGGTAAAAGTGGATATGATTACTTTATTTCTTTATTAAAGCTTCCGCTCGTCTTCATTTGCCGTTGTCGACTTTCCACAAACGGTCGTGACAATCGACACTAAACTTTTTCCTAACCGCAGCCCTTCTCAACTCCCGTTTAGCGAATCGGTCCTTCGGAATAAACATGACTCTCGAGAATATAATTCCGAAAACGTTCCTTTTTGTGTGTGTCGTTTGAGGCATTCTAGGTGAGCGCCATGGACTTTCACGCCGATTGTTAAGATATTTATAACTTTATATCCGAATGATCGAGGGCAGGCGTTTTTGGGGAAACAATATAGCCTTCCGATTTTTACAGAACGTGATGGCAAGTCTCTCTCTCGTCTGCCGGAATGGCTTGTTGCGGAACGTCATGCCCTGTTTCGTAGTGAGCGGTCTTACTTTGGTCAGTCCTCAAACATTGGTGTATACATCCTAATGCAGGAATGTATACCTTGGTGTCTTGAAGCACAACCTTGAGGTCGAGCGGCGGAGCGAGCCACGGGAGGAATGGGAGGTAGCGTAGAAGGGTGGGAAGACAGTCAACAGAATGTACAAGAGGGCGAGGAGGATAAGTTCGCCTTTGGGAGATGTTTCTCGGTGGAACCAACGACCGACAAGAACTCGTCTGTCGTCGATCGTTTGTCGCGGGTGTTGGTCGGTGCAGTGGGACTGCATGAGCGACATGGAACTTTATGGTGTCACTGGACCAAAATCGGTATTCGTCGCTTTAGTACGACGAGGCTGTAACTGGACATTATATTCTGTTTCATCCATATTGTGGAACGCTGTCAAACTTACTGCACTGGTCTGTGCTTCCCACGCTCTCCCCGTTTTATAGAGTGCAGTGATGTGATTGCTTGCAGTAATTGCACCACACATCGCCAAGGTGCTAACCTTGCAACAACCTGCTACATTTTTCCTAAATATGGGTAATCTGCGCCAAGCCTGCAGCTAAGGACCAGTTTTGGTCGCCTTTCAGCGCAGAAACTAAAGTGAGTACCCTACTTGAGCATGCGTGAGCAAGGGGGCAGAAGCGGCCGCCCGACACAGAATACCCTGCATCAATCGTCCATCCTGTCTTGCATGGTTTTTCCCCCTGTCTCGCGATCTCGCCGTCTCGCGGAACTTTCTGTTTCTTTTTTTGCTGTGTCACGGCTGCAATTTGTTCTTTTCATGGGTAAAGAGCCAATTGAACAACAGTTACTCGGAGAATTCAGGCGCAGAATTAAATCGTAAGGCACATGCTGTGTGTAAAAAGTGTATTGTAGTGTATGGCAATTTGTTTGTTTGTGCACCAATAGGGATGCGCAGTTTGCGTGAAACCTGTCTATAGCGCTCTAGCGGTGCGCTGCGTATAGCGCGTGCGACATCTGCTAGGGTGCGCTAGGCCCGAGATTATGAGCCATTGAGCATCCACAGCCGTTGTGCAGCACTTGGCAGGTACGAATATTAGCGCAGACTTCTGCAGACTCCTCCTGCCGACAGAGGAGCGCTTATTGCCGCCAGGCTGCGAAATCACTGGACTCAGCATGGCGACAATGCATGCGCCGCCGGCGCCGCATCATTGTGGAATTGCATTTCAGCTTATAATGTGTTTCACGGGTAAACATAAAATTTGTTTTATATTCCCCGCTCGTTATCATTCTCTGCTCCTCCTTATCGTGGGGTTAGCTCCGCGTTGGTGCATCATCAGAAAAGCAGTGATGCGATATGAAATTCGGGCTATTCCAAAAGCTTATGGAAAAACAGAAATAGAATACGGTTGAATTCAGAGTAGTGAGCAACGTTACACAGACACGGAAATATGTAGCTACCAGAACATTCACAGACGCACCCCAAGGCATTTTGCTACATATCTAGCTAAAATAATCTTGAATACTGGATTATTCTTCCGACGATAGATCAACTAAACAATGTCGACATGTTGCTGATAGGAACCGCTTTGATTTCGAGTTCAGCTGTTAAGTTCCTCTGATAAGAACGCAATGATGCGACGCCGGGGATGCATGGGTCGCCACATTGGGCGCCTTGATTTTCCAGCTTCGCGACACCAAGCGCTCCTCTGGTGGCCGGCGGGGTGTGCAGAAGGGTCTGTGCTAACATTTGCACCTGCCAAGCGCCGCACAATGGTGGCGCATGCTTAGGGGCACGCTGTTTCGGGCCCAGCACACCGCGACAGACGTATCACGCGCGGTACAAAACGCATCCTTAGAGCGGCCTAGACAGGTTTCATGGGAACTGTACGCTCCTATTAGCGCGCAAACTAATGGAATGCCGTACACTTACACACCATTGTTTACACTGCATCTGCCTGACAATTGAAATCTCGAACCAACTGTCGTTTAATTGGCTGTTCACCAGTGGAAAGAACAAGTTGCATCGATGGCACTGCATCAAACGAAAGGGAAAGCGTATAGGCTTCATCCCACCGTATACTGCTTTTCATACAAAATATGTGTAGAATTTTTGCGTGTTCTGCGGACCCCCCCCCCCCCCCCCCCCCCCGCCCCCCAACAGGTCTTGTGAGAATCGGGCTAAACCCAATTTCTCCCCACAAAGCATTCTTCAAATCAGCTGAATTCATAAAAAATAGGCATAATTCTGAATCTGTTTCGAATGCGTTTCCTGACTCGCTTGTTAGATGGTTACGAACCTTAGATTTGCGTGACCTCACTAAAGATTCACTTCGGAATGGCTCGGAAGGTGGAAAGATCTCATGCTCATCGCAATATCATATACTCTGTTGACTTTGGTTTATGTAAGTAACAGATTGCATGTATTTGCAATTGATAAATAAGACCCGAATTCCAGAACTGTTCCCGCAAAAGCCCAATTTCTTCTCGATCATCAACCTAAAAACGAGCCCGATTTTTACCGCCCGATGTTTGGAATATATAAAACCCAGAAACGAAAAACCCTAAGTATACAGTGCTATCGGGTTAACGACGGTCTTGTTACAGGAGATCAAGACAATATAATGTTCATGGCTATATGTCTTTTCTGACTGCATTCAGAGCTGGACGGCTACCTAAAAACAGCAGAGAAGCTGCTCAAGCACTTGCACTGCCAGACCTGCGGCAAGAACCTTGTGCTACAGGGGTACGAGGTCGTAAGCTTGTACCTTGTGCTCGTACCCCTGAGCACAAGTACCTTGTGCTACAGGGGTACGAGGTCGGGAGGCCCCACGTCATGACGGGCTTGGTGCAGATGCTGTGAAAGGGGAGATGACGGCTTCATCCTCTAGACTGCATCTTGCTGTTCCTGGGAGTTCTGGAGCAGTCTGTAGAGCAACCCTCGAGAACATAATGCCTTCCCTGCCCACTGTAACAGTCAGCGTGTTCCCCCCGCGGAAAGGAACAATGAGCAGCCAGCTACAAGAGCACCACAAGCGAGGAGCGCTGCAGGTGGACCCAGCAGGGAGGCCGACATGCTCCGGCTGCTTTCTGTGGTCCAGCCTCCACTCAACTGCTCTACAGCTAGAGTGATACCAATATGATTATAATGTGATTTTTATTTTAATCCTCCCTGAACTTTCAGAAAAGGCTTAATAGGCGACTGCAGCCTCAAAAAACATGTTTTAAACAGTCTGGTTAGGACAACCAAGTCAAAAGATGAATTTTTTATGAAACAGGAATTTAATTCTAGCAATATGTACGGCAAAGAGGAGAGGGGATGAGAATCTCGACGCGACAAGTATTATTGGCCTTGTTCAATCAGGCCCTTCTTTTTTTCAAAAATACAGCCTTCCATTCGAAATATCGCTATACGAATGAAGTTTTGGGGTTTGTAGTGCCCCGTCTGTCGCTCCTGCCTTGTTTTGTGAAATTCAAATTGCTGCTCAGCATCTCTTTAAATTTTGCTAATTTGTTTGCGATAAGGAGTTTGCTTTATTTCCCATTCGGTATACCTGAATATATGCTTTCAGTTCCCGGGGAATTTGAGAAACGGTGCTCTGTCGTCTCCGAATCATGGCTGCTCTCTGTCCAGATTGGCTTGCCTCGTCGTGTACATTCTCCTATGTTGTGTCATTTTCGCCGCAGGTGCAACAAACGCCATGCCACTTCTTTCGCCGCTCTGGAAGTGAGTGGTATGCTGTTGGCCACCACGTACTATGTTGCTAGCAGCTTGTTCTCTTTTTGCCCGTATGACGCTTCAAGCGAGGAGTTCTGAACGCCACTACACGTTATTGCAGTAACTGCAGAAACAAAGTAGCACTTGCGAAGCGAAGGCCGACTGCACTTGAACCTGGCCGTTCGCGCTTGCTATGCGAAATGTCAGAGTAAAACAACAAGTATTGTTTGCTCGGTCAAGATGCAGGACACTGCTTTAACATTTCAAATACTTTGCCTTTCAGATGTTTGCATAGCACTTGAACGGCGAAAAATTCACAGCAAGAAAGCAGCATCCTGTATCTTCAACGAGGAAACAATATTCAATGTCTTAATTAGGTTGTGCGAATGGCCAAAGTCGAGAGCAGTAGGTTTTTGCTTTTTGATTGCTACTTCCTTCCTGTGCTTACTGCAATGAAATGTGCACTGACGTTCGGAACTTCTCTTTGGAAACTGCGTACGTAGGTAAAAATCGCGATAATTGCGAGATAGAATCTGGGGGCGACAATAGTACCCTCCCCATCAATGGCATGGTATTCGTCGACTGCCGCATAAAAATGATGAAATATACACGAATAAAAAACAGAATTAATTAATTTAAAAGTAAATACGTTGGGACAGATAAAAAAGAACATGGAAGGCAAGGTGATCTGGACAAAGAACAGTGAGGAGACCCGGCCAATGGAACACTACTTCTACAACTCCTTAGACGTTGGGCCACAAAAGAAACAGCAACAGGCCTATTTATCTAGTCGGTAAAAATTCTGCTACTGTTCTCAGTCCCTTTCGTAACAAGCAATTCACCATGTTTTCTGTTAAAGTTATTTTTCTGGCCTTGCTAAAATAACGGTAACATTAAACTTCGCACAGTGGTTATCTCTAAAGGCGAAGTGCGACAACAACATAAGATGCAGGCGTAAGTGCACATGCTGTGCTGACTTCCAGCTTAGTATACTTGAAACATACGGCAATTAACTCTTACCGCGCCCATAGAACAGTGATCAACAGGTACATAGACCGATTACAAAGCTTCCGCGGAGCGTCCCAAGCGCATTGCGTAGTCGCTAGGCGGTTTAGAGACTCTACTTTAAGTTTCGATTCTGATTGTTCGTCTTTTCGCGTGGCAGCAATTTTTAAGCCCATTGTGAAACCGACGGCACATCGACGTTGATGACAGCCAGGGCCACACACTCGCAAGCATGGCAGATCTTGGAACACTTTTGCATCTTCCGACAGTTTCTTGGAATAAGATAGCAGCAGTGGGTCTGACGGTGACGTCAGGTCGTTAGATTTCAATTGTAAGTTGAGATCGGCGAAAGCAGCCCGGAACGTCGGCGGCGGTTTGTTGGCAGGTGTCGTTTCACCCAACGAATGCCACAAAATAGTAATTTTTCTCTTGGTAAGAGAAGTGTTAATACATGCTCGATGAGTTTATCGACCCAGCAACAATGAAGGAAAATAATCGTCAACCTCAGAATAATCATTCAAATGTGTTGTAGCCGATGTTAGCCATACAGGTAGATTTCTGAAAGACAGGTAACATAACCACTACTGTAAAAATGCTGTTATCTGCCCTTGTTCTGCTAATCTTGCTCCATGTGTAGTCAGGGTAGAATGAAATACGAACAAGTGTTCCGCGGTTTCAAAAACATGCAGGGCTTCTCGGAGGTCGCCTGGGAACTCGCAGAGTATGCTGTGGGTGGTGAACGCTCCCCCGCTCCAAGTTCATGTTCTGGGAAGTTGCCAGGCAACAAGCTGCTCCACGTGACCCAGCGTGCACCGAGAGCCACCCCCTCCGCTGTTTGTATTTCAATGTATCCTGACTGGACAGCCGTCGGCAATATGGAGATGAACGCTGGACCACCGACCGTCCCATACTATCCGTGCCATGACGTGACAGTCGTTGCGGCTTGGAAGCCTTATTGCACGTTTCGCCGAGATTAAGTGGTCTAGAGTGGTCAAGAATTTCACCTAGAATTCTCAGGGAAAACCTGGAGAAGTCAGGGAATTGTTATGCACGTCTTTTGGGAAGTCTGCATTCCGATTGCCATCGTCTTTATGCACTCTTTTGCATCCAGTGCTACTGTCTCCTTTTCTCCTTTTACACCTTGTTTTGCTGCGGAACTTTTGTGCGATAAAATGTATATTCTTGTGTATTTTCATATTTTGCTTTTGCAGGTCGTCGAGCTACAGCCAGGCTCTTCAGTCTTCGTCGAGCAAGGTGCACTGTGGAACATCGAGACAACGTGCAAGATGGCGACAGCCACTGCCCGTAGCCTGCTGAGCGCCGTCTACACGCAGCAGGCACTGCTGGTTTGTTCTGTCAAGGGAAACAAGGCAAAGGGCATGCACAGACCCTCCGAGCAACGGCCGCCGCTCCATTTTGGCGGGATTGCTGCCATATTGGGTAAGTTGCTGCATTCTCTTCGTCTGCTTTGTGTAGCATGAGCATGAGTCAACCCTCCTGATTTCTGCTTGGTTCCGAAGTGTCATTTTTAATTATATCCTTGCCAAACCAATCACAAAAACTGTAATGCATCTTACAACAATTACAAACAATGCTGACAGCAAGGTTCCAACCTGGACCCCTCAGATCATGAACAAAGCGCTTTTTCAATTAACAATAACTGTTTGTGAGACTCTGCTCAGTATTTGTGGACGTAATTAGGGCGGGGACCAGCTCCATGATGTCATCAGTTACATCATGTTTGCTTTTTTTATCTTGTTTTCTATTTTCAGCCTTGTTATTCTGATTTTATTGAATTTTTGCAAATTAAATGTTATTTTGTGACTTTATTTTATTTTTTGGCTACATTGGTAAATATAGCATTTTCGTTCGTGCGTAACTGTGGTTCTGATAGAATGTCGCCGACAGATGTCAGATTTCTTTTTGAACTTTTTGAACAGTTGAATAATATCCACACCGCTTATAACACGTATATGTCAGAGAAGTATATGTCACAGTTTCAGGTTTTAGGCAATTACGTATATGTGCTGATTATTGCTTGTCTCCTTTACAGCGTACAAAAAGGATGTCGCACAGAAGAAAGGATGGGAATATTCTGAAAAGGTCATTCTTCCTTCAATGGGGACGAAACTATCAGAACTAAGGTCAGAGATGAAAAAGCAGCAACAACTGTCGCCTGGTCTTGACGAAGTTTCCACTGGTGAATGAATAACTGCCGCAACTCCCTACTTTCAGCTACAGCAGTACCGCGGTAAGCTATTAGGTCATCTCACTTGTGTAATTTTCCATGGATGCTGTATGTTGCGCCAGTGCCCCCACCCCATATTTTAACAGCAGTGCTGTACTCTTTAAAAAAACACACATCCCAGCAAATCTGTTTTAGCCCTTCTTTTAACTTTTTATTTTATGTTGCAACTGCAGTTTTAGAAGAGCCATTGTTGAAGTGAAGCTATGGAGGTACTTCAAAAACAAAGTTAGGAGGTGAATTCTAGTGTTTCTATGCGGTGAACCCAAATGCCATAACCATTTACTGCACACGTATTGTTAAATGCGAGAAAATATAAGCATTCATTGTTGCCACGTCATTGCGGAGCTTTAGCTGCATGCCCAAGGCTAGGTAGGCGGGGCGTCGGCCCCATTTTGGAAGTGGTTTTATTAGGGCTGGGCGTCGATTAAAAGTTTTAAACCGGTTAATCGCCGCCTTTATTCGATTAACTAATTGATTAATCGGCCTCGTTAATTTCCATGCATAATATTTTAAAAAACTCAAAATTTTTTATTTGTCTTCTGTTTCTGCCTTTGCTGAACATGAGGTAAAGGGCCTAATAGACAAGTTTCATTATGAATCAACTTTGATGTAGTTAAGAACAGTTCGGAGGCACTCACACGTCATAACTTCAGTTGCATAAGGTAAAAGGTTCGCTGATGTTATCCTTCAAGAGCGACCTCCTTTGATTGTTCACATTATAGTCTCTCTCTGCTGCGCTAAACGGGCACTGAAACGCTATTGAAGTGGTCGGGAGATGTGTAACACTCTGCACCTTGTTAGTTTAGGCTAAAGTTTTACATAAAGTTTGCCCTTCATAGAGGTGTTCTCGTCCACGTTTGCGTGGCGAAAGCGTTTACTTTCCGCTTTATTTTGGTTTGTTAAAATATTACCGATCAACGGGTTAAAAATTATTCGCTATTAAAGTATTAATCGATTAATCGGTAGGTTAATCGATAAATGCCCACCCCCAGGATTTATGGGTCCACAGCACGTCGGATTGAGCCATAATTGTGGTATCTCTTATTTTAAAGGCCAAATGAACACATTCAAGTTTTTCTCCAATATACAATTGCCCCATGTTCCCTTAAAAGCTGTTTAATAAAATTTGTGAAAAGGCAACAAGCCTTCATATATTAATTGCTACAATTTTGGCTTTCATTGCCTATCTCAGCACTATCTCAGCAGCGTGTATGCTCCAATGTCACGCTGCCAAGGTAGTAAGGTGGGACCGAAATGACTACTGTAAACGACTTAATTTTAGCGAGAACCTAATTTTCGCGAATCACCTACAATTCGTGAAAAACAGGTCCCGTGAACAATTCCCCTAAAATGTAAACACATTGGAATTTATATTGAAATCCCACCGCTTCGCAAAAAGTTAGAACCCGCGAATTATTCTAAAACTTCAGCTTTCACCTAAATCGCAAAATATTGAGCCTGCGAAAAATAAGTCGTTTACAGTATGTCGCTCTTTTATGCACCATTATCCGCACAACTTCCTGCATCCATTGCAGTGCTTGATTCGTAAGCGAGGCAACAAAAAGGAATAATTTCAACGATGAATATCTGAAAGTCCATTGCGTTTGCAAATTGTTTCAATTAGGTTAGACATTAATGATGACCCTATAAAGGGAAGATGGGACACTTCTGCATTTGAGAAAAAACGCTTGAATTGCGTTCATTTGGCCTTTAAAATAACAGTTATCACAATTGTTTAATTGCGAATCACGCCGGAGAGCCATAAAGCAATTACAAATTAGGGCTGAAGCCCCGCCTCTTTAGCCTTGGGCTGCCAAAAGATTCGTCGATGACGTCCCATACAACAACTGTCTTTCGCGTTTTCTCGCGTTTAATACTTGAGCGGCAATTGGTTTGGGTGTTCAGGTTCACGGGGTAAAAATACACTAGAATTAATTTTTTTTTTCAAGAACCTCCGTAGCTTCCCTTTAAAACTGTAGTTGCAACAGAGCTTTTTCGGCCTTTATTTCTAAGTGAATGAATAGATTTGATTAGTCAGTGAACTTGTTGTGATGTTTATACACTTACCTAACGTCTGCTGAGCCATCCCCATGCCTATGACCTCATTTTTCTTAATAATTAGGTAAGGTTAACGAAACTGCTTTTTTGCTAAGCCTCATGTGGATCTAGGGAGGGCACATATCTTCACTTCCTGCAGTTAATTCTGGGGCTTACCATTTATTTACCCTGATTTCGAGGGTCAGCCACAAGGTTTCGGTTTAGAGTTTGCTCTGCATGTGACTCGCTTCCGTGAAAAATTATTGCAAACTCTACCTTCTGGTATGTGAGTTCAGAATTTCAGAAACTCGTTCACACCCAAGACATTATGGATCCTATATTTGGATTGCCTCATATGTGAATAAAGGTAGCATGATAAGGCAGAACCCAATTTTTCAGAAAATCTCGATATTTCCAGGTGGTTTGAAGGCAAATATTTTAAGGAACGCGTATAAACCTAGACATGCAGAAGATATGTTGTTTCATCCAAGTAGAAAGTCATGCACCAGTTAATTTACACATGCTGAAATGCATATTTCAGAATTTTGAAAATAGGATGAGCGTGTGCCCTTAGAATGTGACATGCAAAGGAAAGTTCCACAACTGAATTGATCTAATAACAGTTGCAGTCATGTTTTCCAGTGAATGCCTTTTAAACAAAATTATATCTTCAATCACGCTTATATCCCACACTATTGTCAATCATCAATATGGCTGCTATCTTGATAGGCGCCAGGGCGTCCTCTTTGCTTTGAAAATATCAAATAAAGTTCTATGTTTGTTGCAAGTTCTATGTTTGTTGCATATTGTGATTTTTTGCAAACTATATATGAGCTGTGCCCGACAAATGGGTCAGCTGCCCAGTAGGGCAATTTTTTTCTGCAGATGGATTATCATGAATATTTACAAAGTACACATTTCGCTGCTGTCTGAGATCGCCAAGGGTATATATTCTGTAGATATATCTACGTAAATACACGTTTCACAGTGTGGGATAGCAGTAAAATGTATATTTTGTGGATATTCATAGGAATGCATTATATGATCCCATGTTTGTGGAAAATAGGGTACCTGCCCCATGGAAATAATTTTCATGTGATTCTAGAAGGAGCATCGCGTGAAAATTGCTATATATGGGGTGGATACCCTATTTGCCAGGCCTCTCTGCCCAATTCCATACTCTTTCTGCCCAATTCCATACCCTTTCTGCCCAATTCCATATATTGCATATAAAGAATTGAGCAGATATGGGTATATAAGGAATTGGGCAGATATGGCTTTATCAGTCCAGATATGGCCTGACTATGCATATGTTGCCATATCTGCCCAATTCCTTATATATCCATATCTGTATTTTTTAATATAAGTCCAAATATGACATTTCTGTAAAGGAACCAGAGGAACGCGAATATAAAAACTTATCTTTTTAACGCAAAAAAGCGAGAAACACCACTGCGTTGTGGATGTTCACACTGGCGGGTTTGTGATTGTGTCCCCTTGACGCTACGAAAAATAATTGTTACAATGTTAAATGATACCATTTCTGAAAGCTAGTTTAATTATCCGTGCTGCACTTGAATCTCAGGAATAAAAACGTGTCTAGGCCTAATAAAAAAGTAAAACTGCGGAGCGCAACCTGTATAAATAAAACCTAGCGGCACGCGGGGGATAACACTCATCTACCAGAACTTCGGTTGTTAGCTGCCTGAGATGTCAATAGTTACTGACGAAATCACTATTGTGGCCTGATTTTAGTCATGTTCTCTAATAAAACGAAGCAAGAAAAAAAGAGATCCGGTAACTTTGGCGAACGGCTCCGTTCCAGGGTCTCATAATAAATAAAGTTAATGGCAGAACCTTTCCACTTGTTATTACGGGAGCAGAATGTGCGGATTGCAGAATACCTTTACAACGTTTACTGGAATGCATTTAGTAGTTTCAAGCCTGGCATCCTCTCGATAAACTCAGATGTGCCTTCTGTGACGGCGGAGCCGTCGCCGAATAATACACGAAAGTCGGTGTCATGCGGCTTTCCAAGTTCCTGCAGCCGTGCACACAATTCCGTCGCAGCTGCTGCTTTTGAAACAATATTACAATTGTTGAATTTTCATCGCTTTTTGCATTTGGTTCTAGCGAGTTTTTTGGAGGTCGTTTGAGCCGAGCTTGCCACAGTAGCAATGCGGAACGCAAGTTCGTCTGTTTCTTTTGCAGAAGTTCGTTGTGACGTCAGAAGGCCGAGCACTGATTGGCTGTGGTTGAAGCATAGTGGGCGGATCCCAAGACTGCTTGCTTCGAGATCTATCCACTGTCCTCCAATCAGAACCAATCAGAGCTCGGCGTCTTTCTGACGTCACCGTAACTCCTGCACAGGAAGCAGACGACTTGCTCTCCGCCATAAGCTGCGCTTCGCGATTTTTTTTTCTATATTTTTGCACGCGAACGGGTTGAGCATCCGGCTACCATAAGGTCCCGCGGTACAAGCGCTTTCGTGCGTCAACCTGTTCCCAAAGCATCAAGAAACATTTCCTCGTCATTTATTTAAGCAGAGTAGCGAATGGCTTCGGTCCGATTGAGTAATAACCATACTCCGATTAAGATGAAGTCCGATAACAGCCCACGCCATGATCCGATGGCGACAATGAAATGGCGCCAAAAGTTAATCGTCAAGGCACTCGTATTTTTTTGCGCGTTTGCTACCGCAGGCTAAATTTACCCCTCACTGCAAAAAGCGCGAGATCATGAAGCAGTCGCTCTGCGTGTTTGGTTGAGCCGGGTATTGCAAACGCACGAAAACTACGAGCGCCGTGACGAAGCAATTCGGCTCGTGTTGATTTACTCTCGTCAGATCGTAGCGGTGGTGGTGGTCCAATTTAAGAGCGAAAAGGAGTATAGAAACCCCCAACTATAAGTAATATGGAGTACAAAGCTAGAGAGCCGCTGTAGCCAATCAATATTGCTGGGTGGCTTCGACTGAGAGAACAAAATCTCACATTTTCAGTCCTGGTCCAAAAACATTGCCCTCACAAGACTGGCGGAAAAAAAATAATTATGGGCTTGTTTGTGCGGCGAGCTGGATAAATTGTCCTGACATTAGCAGACAAGTCACATTTTATGGTTTCGCCTCACTTACCAAAGGCTGTGGAGATGACACTACATGTCGCGTTCATGTGTGAGCAATGTAAAATGCCGGGTCCGCACAGAAGGGGCAATGCTCTTTGGCCAACTATGGGGCTATTTGTTATCGCCTGAGCTACCCATCAGATGAAAAAGCTGTTCAAGGTGACCTTTTCTTTGCCTACAAACAATTGAATCACATAGATGGTGTTCATTAAAGTGCATAAATATAAATAGTGTTTTATGCCAGCAGGTTCGAATCCCACAGAACGATGGTGAGAATTTCGGTTGAAAAAAAGTGTTATTTTTTAATGGTCCCCGCCTGGTGGATAGTTGGCACGTAAGAAGTTATCGTACAGAGCACACATTAAGAAATGTCTCCATTGTTTTTAGCTCCCAAAAAAGCTGGTATCTAAGGTTGAAATCAACGTAACCTTGCCATCACAAAGTCCGCCACGTCTTGTTATAATGAATGATCTTGAATATTAAAAACGAAATTCCTTTATAGTCTGCAACGCTTAGAATTTCAACTTGCGAACATGTAAAGCTCGCGGACTATAGTCAGCGAAATAGTGTACTTTGCATTCTAGAACTATGACGCCGCGTCAGTTTGTGCTGAATGCGCCTAAAATCCTCAAGCGTTGGCGGGAATCGCAAATATTGTACAGCCGGCAAAATGTTACTCAACGCAGGTCTCTGCTTCGTAATTGCCTTAGCTAAAAAAAGAAAATACATAGAATATAACAACCATAAAAAGGACAAGAGAAAAATAGATTCAGTGGTGCGTTTGAGCACTGACCTTGCCGGCAAATGATTAATTTGCATGCATGTCCCATCCCGGCTAAGTCGCAATAAAGTATGGCTACTGTTTAAAAAAAAAAACTCGGAAGAGGCAATTAAAACTGCTTACGTCTCGCATTCCTACACAGAGCGCATTCCTACAAGCAGTGCGCCACGTCTTTCTTTTCACGTGGCGCTCCGGTGCTGACATCCCGCTCCCCCGCTGCGCAGGGGCGGCGAACGCCCGCCGGCTTCACGACTGCTTCCGTGACGAAGCATGTGCGTTTCTGTGGTTTTCTTTGTGTTTTATCTCTGAGTCGCGTCCGCGTTGACTTTGAGCGCCCCTGCCACCTTCCGTGACCAGGCATCTGCGTGGCTGTCGTTTCCTCGGCCAATAAGAATTTAGGTGCCGTTTTTCGCTGCTACAGATAACGTCTACAGATAACCACGGCTTCGCTTTATGGGACCGTTAAAGCTTTCGTATTAAAAAGACTTTCCATTGCAATGTAGTCAACGGTATGAAGTGTGCACGCCCGCGCGTATACATCAGTGACAAAGTTATCAACGCTTGCTGTCTTTACTTTTCAAATTTCCGCAGAAAGCTTTTCTCTGTGCTGTTTTTGAGGGAAGATTGACACTTGCCTAAGATGAAAGAAGTAAAATTATAATATAATCGCAGCATCTTGTTCGTAAGTCCCCCGCGTTAAACTTTAATTTTTACACATGATTGTCTTTTTTTCTCTCTCGTTTTTCTTCAGGGAAGGGTGTCATGCAAATATTGTAGGACTAAGCCGCAATTTGTGTTCATTTTATTGCATTTCAATGAAGAAAGTATTGGGCGAGATGACAAAATTATTTCGTGGATGTTAATTGGAAATTTTAGATGTGTGTAAAGTAATTTTGTCGAACCATCAAAAAGCGTCTAAGCCCCCCCCCCCCTTCCCCCCCCCCTCACCTCCCCCCCCCAACCTCTCCAAAAAAAAACCACTTCGCATTTAATTTGGTAGAGTAGAATTAAGTTCAAAACATTTTAGATCCCACTAAAGGACAGAAATCTTTCATCAAAGTGAAAATCTGGCTCTCAGAGCTCAGAACATTAGCAACATCTTTCAATAGGGGCGTTGTTGTTTTTTTGTGTTTTTTTTTTTTAGAATGACAAATGTTTTTTCAAGATTGGAAGCGTTTTCATTCGTTTAGTAACCGGTCCACGCTGTGAGGCGACATCAATTTTGTCTGGACAGCCCAATCTGTTGTAATTCAGAACGTGCAACTTCTTTAAATTTCAACGGCATGGAATATATCAACCTGTCTATGAGCCGCAGAAATATTCGTCGTGTCCGTCAAATTTCGTAGTTCTGAATGGAAGAAATATCTGATTGCCATTTACCTTTGAGCTTAAACTATACATTTTTTTATTAGAAAATGCAACATAGCAACTTACGGCAACGGCTATATAAAATATTGAATATACATATCAATGCCTGTGCGCATGCCTCTTGAATGTATCTGTATCAACGTATCTGTCTAAAAAGGCCTTAATTTTTTTAGCTATTGTATCCGTGTTTTTTACTATTGTGTATATTTTATGTTTATATGAATACACAACGCACCCATAGCCTAATTAGCGAAGTCGCGGCTTTTTTGTAGTTGACCTTGAATACCATAACTGAAAAACCTACATAAGAAACCAGCATTAATAATATTTATGCCTCAGTCTGTTAAACATTTTGTTTTGATTTCTAAGTTTTCTTAACAACATGACAAATTGATAACCGAGTGAATAGAAGACTTGCAAATCTTCGGGAGGCTGTTTGTTTAAATCCAGGATGCTTGAATGAATTCTTATGCTTTTCAAATAACATTGCTGAGCGCGCAGGAGAAGTAGCCTCTTTGTTTGCTGCAAATGCAAAAATATAAAAGCAAAGTTTGCATTAGGCTGAAAATGAGTAATTGTACTAGTTAACTGCGTCGTAAAGGGCTACTTACACTCCAAGATTGATAGTTTGTATCGTCGTTAACGAAAAAACATTGTCCCTCGGGATTATCTTAAATATTTTATGATTGGAAACAGCGCATTTGAAGAGAAAAACATTATTTCTAAGACGCCAGATTTTATACTCCTGCCCGAATCAACGACGTGGTTGGCGAAACGATGCTGTTCTCGCCTTTTTGGATGACCTCCCAGCACACGTTTTAACTGACTTTCTCTTTTTTTTTTAATCAATCATGGAAATAACGGGCGCTCTTGAGTGTCAACTGGCCAATCCTAGGCCTATTTTGCTGTACGCTTGCGCCTGCACTTTCTCCGGATGTAGTAGACGCGCCACTTTTTAGCTCGATTTTTCTTTTTCTTTTTGTAGCCATGTATTTAATGATTATAATGTTTTTGAATTAGGCAAAAAGGAAAAAGTTGCATTGAAGACTGATCAGCGGCTCAAGGGCTAAACAAAACTGTTGGTCGCTCGACAATGAATATTTTTTTCCAGTGAGTACCCAGGAATGCGAACATCACATCCCATGGCCTTGCTTCCCGCTATGGCTATTTTCGGAGGCCAAAGTTGCAGGCGACCGATATGTTTAGTACCTAACTTTGCGCGTATTTGTCTTTTTTAACGATTTGTTCGAATTGTTTATGATAGATGGATTGGGCGACGCGTGTATTACGACTATGAATGCTTACTGAATAGATTTTCGCTGAAGCTTTTATCACACAGAAGAACAGTCCTTGACTTGGTATTCCTGCATAAGATCATTAATGGTGCCATTGATTCTTCATGGCTTATTAGTAAAATCCATTTCCATGTTCCTTTCCGTGCGACAAGACAGCTCACCTGTTTTGATATTTGCTCACCATGCCGTGTGTCACCTCTTTCTCGTTTACAGACATTGTATAACAGCATTGTGCCACCTCAAGTTGACATCACCACACCCCTGCCCACATTTCGCTGTCAGTTGGACGAACTTTTCGTCAGTTCATAGCGCGTCAGTGTATATGCATATCTATTTCTTTTTAATGAGTAGGATTTTTGTTTAAGAGTTTTTTTGTTTTTTTTTTATTGTACGAGTTGGTGTACCTAAGAGAAGGCCGCTCGGCCGTTTTAGGGCACCCGAAAAATAAAGATTATTATTATGATTATTATTATTATTATTAACCATCCTTGTTTGAGTATTCCCTAGTGCGGGGCATAAAAGGCAACGATGTCAATGTATTGTGACGGGCGGAACCAAGTTGAGCTGTCCTTCATTCGTAGTTTTATTACAGCTCCGCAGACGGTGCTCGTTACTGGAAAAAAATCCATTGCTTTCTCGAAGTCCGAAGTCCGAGCCGTAACCAACATCTCAATGGATCCCATTCCTTTCGACGCTCCCAGCACAACGTTTTTGGCTCAATCACTTGACAAGCTCCACGAAAGAGCAGCGTTCGAAATCGGTTCTTCTTTGTTTCCTCTCCGCGAGCCAGTCGGGCGGATAGTGTTGCAAGCGCAACCTCCGTCGAAGAAGGCAGCCAAGGAGGCATCCAAGGAGTAACTTGACTTTACCACAAACTTTGTTTACATAAAAAACAGTTTACAATTCCTTTCCATCGCAGATAATGTGCATGCAACTTTCCACCGGTTACGCCGCTTCTGTCCATCGGGTGGGCTGATAGTGCAGCGAGTACCACCGAGCGGACGCGCCGCCATATGTAACCGCCAGGCGCCGCTATATTTCGTGTAAAAAAGAAAGAAAAATAAAGCAAGAGACGGCTGATGCCTCGTTCCTAACGCTTCCGTGCTTTGGATTTCTATATTTCAGGGTCAGCGGTGTTCTACCCTTCCGATGGTCCTAAAAAACGTGTTTGACGAATGCTATTAACAATTCTTACAGACATTCAGCTAGCAACATCCCTATCTTTTCAAAGCCTTCTTCTCTTACGTCACGAAAAAGCGAGGAGCAGTCCGTATTGGGGGGAGGACGCAGATCTTTCATGGGCTCTTTCGCACGGTAAGGAAAAGTATCGAATTAATGATGCGATGAAATCTGAGACGAAATCTAGAAGATGCAAAATGTATATTAAAAAAAACTCATTACAAAGAAAAATATAAACAAAAGCAGCAATTTTTACAACGAATACTCGAGCACACTTCAGTCTAACTCAGTTCAATGTGTTGAGCCAGTAGTGGTATCTTATACCCCAGTCAGAAAGGCTAATTTTAGTGCACTTCAACGGTGTGCACTTCGCCTTTAGTGTCTTTTGTGTAGTGTGCCTCACGGCTTCTTCCTGAAGAACACACTTGGCTGCAAGTGAGTTTGCGTCTTCTTCTTTGTCTTCTTTTTTCTTTATGTTACCTTTTGAGGACCGATCAGAATCATCCAATTGGCGTAAATATTGTCAATTAACGGAACGTAGGGAGAACACCGGCACGTTCCTCCGCTGCCTTGAGAGCATCTGGCTTTGTCCGGAGGGTCTGCCGGAAACTTGCAGCCAGTCCTGGTTCGGGCCTTTTGTCGAAGAAACCAGGCCTGGCTGTCGGTCGCTCCACGCGCGAAGTCCTCCACGCTTTCCACTAACCAAACCGAACACAAGGAGAAGGCAAGTTCCTCTTCTCCTCGTCTCGGCTCCTCTTCAGCGTTGGCTCTGGTAAAGGAGAAACCGAAAGTTTATCGAGGTATCCCTCGCGACCTTACAGTTACCAATGGACTCTATTACCCCTTTCTCCTGTTTAACAAGGCCAGTAAAAACAAACTTCAAGTCGACATTGTAACATCATCCTGCTGCTCAGCCAATAGCAAATTAGGTTCCGCTTCGCTCAGCCAATGAGAATTCAGGTGCCGTTTATCGCCGGCTTCGTTCCATGACACATTTAATGCTTTCGCATTAGAAAGCGCAGTAGTTCGGCACATTCCTCGCCTATTTTTCCGTGCGTAGTTGCTTCTAGCCGGGGAATTTAGCAACGAAAGACACAATACGAGCCCTGGCGTCAAGCAAATTTTTCCCGAAATATTTTGGGGGATATTTGGCATCACGTGAGCTATTACGTGTTGTCATAAATTCACCTAACACCACGACTTGACCTGTGACTTGGTGTCACGTGACTTCTCTTTCCCCGTTAATATGAGCGGGAAAATTATGGAGCAGTGTTCTTCAGTGTCCGAAAAAACGGAAAAATGCCTTTAAAAATGTTTAAGGAATCGCTCGTTAAATAATAATAATAATAACAATTTATGTCTTTATTTTGCCAACAGCATACAGTTGGAAGGTGAAAGAAGAAAAAGCTGTAACACAGCTTGGCTAGTCCCGAGCCACGTAAATGGCAGCTGAGACGCGGGAACCCAAATTATTTAAGGTAATTAGGAAATAAATGAAAATATGAAGAGATCCTTCAGACGAGAGAAAAATCATTAGTATCATTATGTAATGCAAAGCCAATTTGAACAAGCAACGGCATGAGCAGACAAAACGTGGCAAAAAACAACTTCAACCCTAAAACATTCACACGTTTCTTCTATTCGTTTTGGTTTGAGATGACTATATTTAACACTCATCTTCTATTAGGTTTGGTTTGAGATGAGTATGTTTAATTCCCGTTGGCTTCTCATCGAAACTTAGTTCAGCTCTATATTTTCCACTCTGAACTGATTCTGTGTAATGAGAAGGTTGTATGACGTATCGTATTGTCCATAATTAGTTCTAAAAATAACGCATTATGAAATTTGGGGATGTAAGTCGCTGGCATATTTTCTTCATTTCTTTTAGTTGTGAATAGCGTTTTCTTCTAAAATGTCTCACAAAAAAAATGTATCAAAATATGCTTACCTTAAAAAACGTGTCACAAATATAGGAGAATATAAACACTGATATATGCCTTACGAAAGCGTTAATACGCCTTAGATGAATTATATAAGTTATCATATGTTGATTGGACGAATCATATATGTAGGATATGCCAGCTGAACGAAGGAAGAAATAGCAAGACACAGGGAGTCACGAGGGAAAAACACACGCACTCCGCTGGACTAACAACCATTTACTGAATGACATATTTTTCTTCGTCAACTTTCATTTAATGGAAAACTTCTTTTCCTTCGTCGACTTTAATTATTGCCTAGATAAAATATTTGTCCCTCGTCTTCATGACAACACTTAGAAAAACCTTGCATCCCCAGAGATAACGTCTCCTGTGGGCTCATGCGGGCTATTTTGCAAAGGGGGTGTTTCCTGCAAATACTTCTTTTCTTTTGCATGTCCTACAATGGAGGCAGTGCTTGCGCAATCGTCTTTCTTCTCCTCAATGGCTAGGGACTCTAGAATTTCCATTGCGATCTGTTTTTTGTGTCTAGCCATGATGGTGATGTTTGAGAAACAGAGAGCACATTGGCATTCGCGACAATGCGCTGGAAGGTGGCCCGCTGCTGCAATTATGCGCACGGAGGCGGCGTGTTCTCTCGTGTGGTCATTGACACAGCGCCCAGTTTGTCCGATGTAACATTTCCCACATAACAGCGAAATATTGTAAACAACAGCGCTTTCCCATGGGGCGTATTGAGTCCTGTGTGCTGTGCCACACGTGTACTTTTCGTTGTTGCCGGCCTCACTGTTAACCTTGCGGCTCATGGCATATGCCTTATTGGGAGCTGAGAAAGCGACTAGTATTCCATGTCGGCCAGCGATCTTTTTCAACCGATGTGTAACCCCGTGGACATATGTCAACACAACTAGAGGTTTAGGAGGTATATTTTTTGGTGGTTGTGCAGTCTCCCTTGGTTCGCGTCGTACATTGCAAATGCTCTCACAAACAGGTACGAGGAGTGTGCTTGTGTATCCGGAGTCTTGAAACCTAGAGATCTGTGTTTGGAAACTGCGCTCGAGCCTAAGGGGGCAAGATTTCTGTAGTGCCGCGACAAGAGCTGTAGTAGCGAATCCTCGTCTAACAGTTTTTGAATGTTCGGAAGCACTCAGAAGAAATCCTTTACAGGATCTAGCTTGATACATCCAGCATACATGTGTGCTTGTGAACTTCAAGGAAAGATCGAGAAACTGAATACGAATCTTCCGATACGTAGATGACTTTCTTGTACTGTGCAACTCTGAAGTCGACGAGCGGAGTGATGGGTGTTTAGAAGTAGCCATGCGCAGTTTTGACTAAAGCTGCCCTGGACTTTCCTTCACCCATGAACGTCCTGTAAACCGGTGTATTCGGTTTCTCGATCTTTCCTTGAAGTTTACAGCACACACGTATGCTGGATGTATCAAGCTAGATCCTGTAAAGAATTTCTTCCGGGTGCTTCCGAACATTCAAAAACTGTTAAATGAGGATCCGCTACTACAGCTCTCGTCGCTGCACTACAGAAATTTTGCCACCGTAGGCTCAAGTGCCGTTTCTAAACACAGATCTCTAGGCTTCAAGACTCCGGATACACGAGCACACTACTCGTACCTGTTTGTGAAAGCATTTGCAAGCAAGTACGCCGCAAACTAAGGGAGACTGTATAACCACCAACAAAGAAGCCTCCTAAACCTCTAGCACCTCTAGTTGTGTTGCCGTATGTCCACGGGGTTACACATGGCCAGAAAAAGATCGCTGGCCGACATGGAATACAAGTCGTTTTCTCAGCTCCCAACAAGGCATTTGCCATGTGCAGCAGGGTTAACGGTGAGGCCGACAACAACAAAAAGAACACGTGTGGCACCGCACACAGGACTCAACACGCCCCATGTGAAAGCGCTGTGGTTTGCAATATTCTGCTGTCATGCGCGAAATGTTACATCGGACAAACTGGGCGCTGTGTCAATGACCGCACGAGAGAACACGCCGCCTCTGTGCGCACAATTGCAGCAGCGGACCATCTTTTAGCGCATTGTCGCGAATGCCAATGTGCTCCCTGTTTCTCAAACATCACCATCATGGCTAGACACAAAAAAAAAGATCGCAAGGGAAATTCTTGAGACCCTAGCCATTGAGGAGAAAAAGGAACATTGCGTAAGCACTGCCTTCATTGTGCTACATACTAAAGAAAAGAAGCATTTGCAGGAACCACCCCCTGTATAAAATTTCTGGCATGCGCCCACAGGAGACATTATCTCTGGGGGTGCAAGGTTTTTCTAACTGTTGTGATGAAGACGAGGAACAAATATTTCATCTAGGCAGTAATTAAAATCGACGAAGGAAAAAAAGTTCTCCATTAAATGAAAGTCGACGAAGAAAAAGATGTTATTCAGTATATGGTTGTTAGTCCAGCGGAGTGTGTTTGTTTTTTCCTTGTGACTCTCTCTGTCTCGCTATTTCTTCCTTCGTTCAGCTGGCATATCCTACATGTATGAATAACCAACCTGCTCAGCTTCAGGCAATTAAAACGAATCATATATGATTTTTTTCTTTTTAAATAAGGTGAATGATCTCTGCTCGTAATTGCATACACCGAAGAAAACCTGAAGACGCCATTGATTTGCATCGGTACAGGTTGGAATTGACCACGGAAATATTGCGAATAAGGAAGATAAGTAGGCAAACACGAGTTAAGTTGAGTAAGCAAAGTTGATCCCTGTGAGAGGACAACTGCAGTGAACTTACGCGTTATGACTCCATGCCTCGAAGTCCTCCTTTGCACAAGTACGCGTGATACGAGGCACAGGAGAGCGCATCCCGCCGCGAACACACCGAAGTAGAAAAACATCCACCGGCCTCCAAATTCGGCGAATGCCGTCCCACCGACGAAGTTACCAAGCGACATCCCTGGAACAAGAACATTTTCACTGAATTTAAGGGGCATATGTTCAGTAAAAAAAAAAAAAAAGAAGAAAGTCACTTTGGACGTAAATAGGATACTGTGTTTTTGGTGAACGCATATAAACCCCGAAAATTACCTGCCAAGGCAATTTCATGAAAAAAACACATTCTGAATATTGTTTACCTTTAAAAAGAAAGGAAAAGGTCGGTTAAAAGGGAAAATATTGTAGCAAAGAAGATGCAGCTAAGCGTCTTCTCCGCCTGAGGGAGCACGATAATGAGGTGAAACGAAGCTGCATCCAAATCATCCGTTCAAAGCCTCCACCCGGCAACTCAGCATGTCAACGCCGGCACAAGTTGCGATTCAGAGCTCAATAGCATCCTCACAGTTGGAGGTCACATGTGTTGGTATGGCCGGTAAATAATCGAAGTTTTGTCCATGCGACAAGCCAACATTGGCACCCCATTTCTCCTCCTCTTCGACACCGAGATCTCGTATCGTCGTCAACAACTGGAGCCCATATAGGTGGCCCAAAGCCAAATCTCCACACGCGTCACTTGGTCGACAAAGACCCTTCCCTTTATCCCCTTACATTATCTCCTTTCTCTTCGCTGTTTAGTCATCAAAAAACGTCGATAAATGTTCAAGCTGTCAGTTGGAAAGATGTTTTGTCCTGTCCTCGTCCATTTTGCCGATCATGTGACTTTTCTCTTAACCCGTAACCATTACATAATTTTATATTTTTTGCTTTTGATTCGCCTTTTGGTGACGATACTTTCGTGTGCGTATTGCACAAATACGTAAATTGTTGCCTTTCAACCTTTTTTTATACTATTTTTATAGAATCCTGATTATATTTTAGGCGCTTTATGCTCTAATTTTCGTTGTCGTATTACTATTTTCATATCTGCTTCAGCAGCTTGTTCTCACTCTGTTTTGACCATCTAACTATACTGTAAGTTTGTTTCTAACGCCTCTTTATTTATTTATTCATTTTTTCGTGATGCTGCTATACTGCGGGTGGGCCTACCGAAATATATCGAAACAATGCACATCAATATGGTAGATGCAACGTGGAATAAATGTAAACACGCAGGGTTTAGATTGTGATGTATTCTAACCAGCTCGCCTGCATACTTTCGCTTCTTGCATGTATCAGTGCCTCCCATATACTTCTAGTGCTTGGCAGAACGGCCTGCCGAGGCCATTGTGCCACCACTCGTGGCGACCGCGTGGGGGCGTTGTGTTAACGAGGTCTGCATATATCGTCTAGAGAAAGCAACTGAAACCACGGAGGACGTTAGCACCTTAGTTGCGGACGCCTACTGGGCAGGCGCCTCTAAGGTGAGCACGCCTCGCGTTGTCGTGCGTCGAGTGGAAAGCAGACGAAAATGACGTGACTCTGATCGAGCAGTTGGGAACACTCTCAAATCCAGGGCACCAGACTAGACGGTCGCGCACCAGTCACCTAGCTGTGTTTGGAGATTTGTGCTTGTACTTTGTCTCTCTTGTTCCCCCTCTAAAGGGATTATTTTCGTCATTCTTGCCCAGCTCGCTTGCAGCTTTGCATTTAATTCCATTTAAAAATAACCTTAAAAATTGTACAGCTTTCACTCTTGTTTTTGTTAGACTGTTGGCTGCAGATAAGACCTGTTTGCTCTATGGACGTACTCCTGGTTAGCTCAGTTGGTAGTGCGCTCCACTGGAAATGGAGTTGTCCCAGGTTCAATACCCGGACCAGGCGGATTTTTTGGTCGCGCACCCGTCACTTGGCTCTGTTTAGAGATTTGTGTTTGTCCTTTGCCCCTCTTGTTCTCCTCTCCAAGAATGGGTTTCGCCGTTCTTGTCCAGCTCGCTTGCACCTTTGCACTCAATCGCATTAAAAAAAAAAAAACACTAGACAGGGTTTGCATCGCCTACTTTGGCCTATTTTGTCTTCCCCATTCGACATGGTTTCCGTCATCTCGCGGTGAAGATATGCTGAATGAACAGACGTGCTACTGAAATGTGTGCAATATGCGTTTCAAGAAAGGCTTTACTTTATTGTATTTCTTTGGTGGGTGGGGCAGAGGGGAGGGGGGGGGGGTGCTACGGCGTCGACTCATAAGATACTCCTGTTTTCATTGCAATTGCATAGCATTGTAAAACAAAAAAAGAAAGAACGTTGCAATTACGACAGGGAGTAGAGGGGATTCTTTGCAGCCACTACCGTGTGTGTACAGTGGGTACAACAGTGGCAGCTACCAAAGACCTAGTTTCAGTAACGCGCCGAACTGGTTACAGTTCTGACGAAGGCGGCGGCTCATTCTTTGGCCAACATTTTGCCAGGCAATGAAGAGATATAAGAGGCAATGCTAGCATACGTATATAAACATGTTTTCTATAAAACGAATGATTGTTGCCTTTCAACCTTTGTCTTCGTGTTAACAATGCACATCAATATGGAAAGAAGCCTTTGTGAGGCACCCGCGCCTGGTGGAGCCTATTATGTTGCAGGGTCATGTCCATTATGTTCGCGCTACTGGCTTCGGGATTGGTCCTTCGTCATTTTTGTCTGCTAATGCAGCTATCTAATTGACTGGAAAGCGCCCTTTGCTCCTTAAGGTATTACAGACTACGGCTTACCTGAGTGGGCACTAAACTTACCGATGGCTTCGTAGCAAATGTTGAGGACGCACAAGACGGATGCCGCGGTACCCTCCGGCGCCACCTCTTTAGCGAAGACAGTCATGGCGGGTACCCCGAGTGGAACTGCAGCCCCGGTGACGGGTTCGACGAGCAGCGCGAACCACGGGTTGTAGAGAAAGGCACATCCAACGTACCTCACACCGAAGATCAAGAACATCAATATATACGAGGGATAATACCGCGTTTGTTTCAGTATGCAAGCGGACGCAGAAAAGAAGGGCAGTTCTACGCAAATGCAACTGACTGCGGATATTAATCCGATTATCAGTTTAGAGGCTCCTATGTCCTCCAAAAACCACGTGTTGTACGATATGGCGATGGAAATGCAGGCCCCGAAGGCGCATGTCCAGAAGGCGAATACGGCCAGTTCGACATTAATGAACGCAGTAGAGATGTCCTTGAAAAAGTTTGCCGATAGCTTGGTCATACGAAGAGTGGGCATGCAACAGAGGAGGAAACTGTCCAGGATAATGACCAGTGCAAAGACAAAGTAGCTTGGAAGGTAGCCTGATCGTCCACCCGTCCATCGGTTGGCTTCATCAATTATTGCTCCCACGATAGGACCAGCGGCACCCATACCGATTGCCCCTCCCATTCGCTGCCATCCGAAGTCCCTCACATTTTCAGCCAGTATCTCAGAAACGCCGGCGTCAGATATAACAACCACAGCCCCCAAACACAACGACGCGAGGGCATGAAACACGGCATAGAACCAGACAACTCGTTGATCTGTCAAACCTGCTGTGCAAGGGCACCTGAACTGACAGGCGCTGCTGTGGTAACCAGACGTGCCATTCCAGAGTGTGCGACAAGTGGTGGAGGTGTTCTGAAAAATGTAGCTCACATCGATTTCGTTGAATTCGGTGGCATTCGTTGGGCACGAAACGAAACACTTCTCCGGTGGTTGAAGGCACACTGAGAACGAATTCAAAATCGTTACGTTTTCTCCTGGACATGAAACCTCCCCGTTTGGTTCGGGCGTTTTGATCATAAAGCCACTGAAGTAGAGAAAGCCATAGAATAGAACTGCAACCAATTGAAGAGTCAGCAAGATCCGGGTTACGCTTTGCGTACGGTCAGCAATGTATCCCATTAAAATCTTCCAGGGAATAGAGAGCAGAGGTGTGACTGCTAAAATGTAGGCCATGGTTGCTTCAGGGATTCCGTTTCTCCGACCAATGGCAGGCGCGTACGGCAGAGTGCAGCCCACGGCTGGAGATGGAAAAAAAAGGACGATTGTCATAGCGTTTGCAACAACAATGTTTTATTGCTAGGGTCAGATATGCTATAATTTCAACATTATAAATTACACTTTATACAGTCAGATATTTTCAAACAAGTAGTTAAGTGCTTAGCTGCATGATATACAGTGATATACAATCAGAAAATTCGAAAAAGAAAATAAAACCTTTAAACCGTAATATCCCGAAAGATAGTCAAATTTAAATCGAAAGCAAGTCGGGTGAAAATAAGGAGCCGCCAACTTTCGGTGCGGGATCAAAAAAAGTTTCAAAAATCTTCTGTTTGAGATTGTGTGACTTTCGAAACTTCTGGCTGCAGAAAATGAAAGTCGACTGTTCTTCTCAGTCAGCAACGGTCGCTGATTCCCTGAAATAGCTAAGTAGCAGCATTTCTGCCAAGGTCACCTTTGGCCAGGGCCCTGCATTTCTAAAAGTGGGCTATCTTTCGGTGTTATTTTTTTTTAAATAGCGAATCTTTAAGAATATAAAAGGTGGGCTACCTTTCGGGAATGGGGTATCTCTCGAAATATTGCAGTATATCGCGAGAGAGACATCCCACTGGGACATGCATTGTAAACTGGTAGTGCAGTGCGACCCATACTTAACGCCGCCACTCGAACGCCCGGCTTTGGCGGGGCGGCGCTATCCTGGCGGAAGCCGTTTCAACTAGCCGCGTCACGTCACGTGAAGGCCATTCCCAATCTCCGGACAGGGGGAATGGGATGTAGTAGGACCGCCGCTATGGGCGACTGACTCTGCGAAAAGTGCAAACTCATTAAGTCGGAATCGCGTTTTTTTTTGTACGCGTTGTTTTTATTTTAGCAGCGCCTTCAAGCTTCCTCCTCTACGATTCATTATCAATTTATATTTGTTATTAAAAATTTCACTTACGCCAGCTTGCCTGTTTCGTTGAACAGTCTATGCTTTTTAGCGGCAGTCCTTCCGTTCAGTTGCTTTATCTAGTTGCTAGTTGCTTTAACAAATCATGGGGTGGCGCCACGGCTGGTCCATAGGAACAACGCGTCACGTCGAGCTCCCGCTCTTTGGCCCCTTTCTGACATTTTCTTCGATCTTTTCGAGCTCCTTTTTGCTACCTGTCTTTTCGGCATGGTGACCGTACCCTGCGGACCCTTTTGTGCATGGTGTTGGCTTTTTTTCTGGACTGTTTTGCCCAAGCCTTCCTACCACACGTTGTGGGAGGGAGCTAAGCCTACTTGTCGCCGGGGAAGCATCGGCGTCGTGCGAGCATTCCCTCTCCGCCGGGTGCCTTCATGCGTACAGCTACGATGAGTGACACGGCGAGCTCTGGGATGACGAGCAGCCAGCGTACCGAAAATGAATGGACGACCATCGTCCGCGATAATATTAACCGCACCTTTAAAGAGTCCATGGCCGCCCGGGCTACGAAGACCGAAGCCGCCGTACCGAAGAAACAGGATGGTGACGCTGCCTCGGCTCCCGCCGTCAAGAAGCGGCCCGCCGCAGCCAAGCGACGCAGGGGTAAGATGACGATCCCTCTTCCTCCTCTCCCCATTGTGTATTAAGTCATGTTCCGACCTCAGGGACTCGACTTTTCTCAAGTTTCGGCAGCCGACGTCTTATCAGCAGTCGTCTCGCAGCTCGGCCTGCGCAACACCTCCTACACAGCTTTAATGCCTGCGCGTTTCGTCAGCTGACGTCACGTCCGCGGGTCCCGCACGGGTGCTGATTGGATGCGAGTGCCTCGTCAGCGTTCGCGTGAGACTGTGATAGGAAACGAGCCCAACGCGAACGCTAACGCGGCACTCGCTTCAAATCAGCGCCCTTGCCAGACCCCCGGACGTGACGTTATGTGATGTAACGCGGAGGCTTTGCTGTCTAGGAGGTGTTGGCCTGTCGTCGCGCGAAGTCTGCTCCCTCGGCAAGTTTCGCATCACCCCGCGCAGCAACACGGTTACGGTCAGCACGCCGGACGATGACAGGCAACTAGCCTATCTGCAAACTCGGCCTCTAGTGATCGGTGGTAAGACGCACGAGGTCACGGCTCACATGGCCACTCCAAGCGACTCGACGGGAATAGTCGTACCGAAGGCCCTCTCGTTCGAAGGAATCAAGGATGTGGAAGGCATCTTGCTTAGTTGTATAGAGCAGAACCCGCTATGGCAGGTACTCGCAGCGCGACGCATGGGCAAGTCACAAGGTTTATTGATTACCATACGAGGCAGGAGGATCCCGACATAGTTCTACTACAGTGGCTTAAAGGGGGTAGTGTGGTTACCGCGTAGCCTCCACCATCCGTCAGGAACGGCCGCTCCTTGGAAGACGGTGCAGGTGGCGCTTCAATCTGCAGTTCCGTTAGGGTGCCTTGATCGGCTTGGAGATAGAGGCACCCTAACACGCTTTGTAACTAATATTAATGCCTCAAAAGCAATTATTTGTTTCCAGTGAACTTCCAAGAACATAATTTGTGTTTGACGGTGAATAAAAATGTAAAACTAGCAGACGACAGTGTAGTCGACAGCTGCGAATCGGCCGGAGCTGGCAGGAGCCAAGCTGACCAAGCGGCCAAGCCGCTGCAAGAGCCAGCGCCACCCGCGGCCGTCTTCCAACGGTGTGCCGCTTCTCCGGTTTCGTTCGTTACACTACCCCCTTTAAGACACTGTAGTTCTACTTCAATGGGTTTACCATCTCCTGTTTCCTCTACAGAGATAGAATCGAGGCGTGCGTCAACTGTATACGAACGGGTTACCGGGCCGACGTGGGTCCCATGCCACGCCAGAGCAGGTGCCACCGCTGCGGAGCCCAACACCCGTCGCAAAACAAAGGTGGCTCGCACTACGAGTGCCAGCCCCTGTGCGCCATCTGCTGGGGCAGACACATCACGGCCTCCAAAGAAGGCTCACATCGCTATGCTCGTCGTGGGCCGGCGCCGACGGTACCTGAGAAGCAACGATGGTGGCCCATAGGTCCCGCTTGCGAGAGGACAGCGGTGGACAGCGAGGTTCCGAGCACGCAGCCGTTCGGTCTGCGGCGGCATTCACGACCTGCTTATGTCGCACGGACGATGACGACGAGGTGTAGATGTGTCTGCAGCGCTCGAGAATAAAAAATCAGTTCGAATCCAAGTCTGTTGGAGCTGGGGCGAAAAGAAGCAGCTCGGACAGCGGTTGGATTCGAACTGATTTTGAATCTCTCGCGCTGCAGAGGCATCTCCACCTCGTCTTCATTGTCTGTGCGACATGAGCAGGCCGTGACTGTCGCTAAAGGTCTCCTTCCCTTCCCTGGAGGTCAGAGGCCGAAGCGCTTACAAGAATTGAAGTGTCTCGAAGAATCGCAAGCCCAAGGAAGACAGGACGGCGTGGGCGTCTGCAGCTACGGCCGATGCTGAGTCCGCGCTAGTCATGGAACTCAGGCGGCGGATCTCCGACCTTCAACGACAACTAATGGGAGCGTGCGTCTCTAAAATGACAACTTCAGCGCAGAAGACGCTTCTGCGGCCTCCGCCCCTAGCGCCACCCGCCACCAACATCCAGGATACGCCGCTTAACCCCAAAACCTCACCTGTCCACGTAGTAGCGGAGCTGCTTTTGAAACCGGTGCCGGTACCGGAAAATAAACCTCGCAAGCGCCAGGCTACCAAGGCGGCACCACCTCCCCTAACAGAGAAAGAGCCATCAAAATAGACAATGACACCTGCAGCGTGGTCAACTCTGCGACTGTCCTCGCCGCCAAACAGCGACTGGAAGCTCGTAAGGAAGCATTCACACAACGCCTGGAATCCCGGCACACCACTGTCGATTAGGCAATTAAGGAAATCCGGCACACCTAGCAGCAGATGCAGCAGCAGGTGCTCCAAACGCAACAGCAGATACCACAGATCCTGCAAGCATTCCCGCGTATCCAAGAACAGCTACGAAAACTCCAGCTCCAACATGACTGGACGCCGGCAGCGGCAGCAGCAACAACTGCAAGTGGGGCAGTGGAACTGCAGGACTCTCAGTTGCAAGAGGGGAACCTGCAGCTCAACATTCCCAACGCCGAGTACATGCCTGATGTTCTTGCCTTCCCAGAACCGCACGATGGCGTCAATTTGTCGGGTTACGTTCGCTTCGAGGTCCCCGTCCAGGCAGCAGTGAGAGGGCCACGCGCATCGAAACCTGGGCACAGTTTCGTCCGAAGATGCATACCGACGATCCAACACGAACCCGTAATTGACAACGTGCCTCACATCCTGGTCGAACTACTGCCCAGACGCAAGGAACGGAGCCGCGTCTTTCTACTCAATGTTTACAACCCCCCCTAGGGATCAGTCGAAGGTCACAGCAAAGATTCTCGTGGAAGTCCTCTGCGTCGCCAAAGACACCCCCCCACCCTCGGCTCGTCGAGGGTGACTTTCAAAGCCAACCACGTCGAATGGGGGCACCTACACACTCTACCTAAGGCCGTGTCCATCCAGAAGTGTGTAGACGAGCACGACTACACCATGTTGAACGATTTCCGCTGTCCCACCCGCATTTGGAACAACGTCTTCAGAAATACGTCGCCGGACCTCTCCATGACGAGGAAGATCGGTGAAGTGTCGTGGACGAGCATCGGGATCTCCCTCGGCAGCGACCACTACGTGCTCCAGATGCTCGTGCCGGTCGAAGGAATATCGGCCTCCGCAAAACGCAAAGTCCTGGACATGGATTGGGTCGCTTTTTGTCGCAACAGGAATGCGTCGGCCCCGACTATCATCGAAGACCTCCGCAGTTGGACCGACGACCTTTCCAGCGAGGAGTTGAGACAGTCGAGAGTGACGCCATCTCGACCTCTGGGGTCAGCGACTGCAAACTCTGGCTCATGTGGCAAGCTCACCGCAGTCTTCAGGCCAGATGAAAAGCACACGCGGGAAGAAACGCAAAGCTCCGCAGACGCATTGCTCGGATTCAAAGAGACATCAAGATTTATGCGGATCAGCTGAATCGGCAGCAGTGGGGACAGGTGTGCGACGGACTCAACCGCAACCTCCATCGCTAGGACACTTGATGGATTCCACGACCGCCAAGACCGCGCAGCGGACCGACCTCTCCGACGTCCTTCACTCACATGAGGACAGTACGGTGGAACTCATGGAGGAACTCCGTAACTCCTACCTTCCCGTTTCCACAGAGCATAAAGAGGCCTTCCTCTCGTACACCGAGTCGCCCAACCTTGAGCTCGAAGATGACAAAATCGAGGCCGTGGTTGGGAGCGCGATGGAACAACGGTGTGCGAAATCGGCGCCGGGTTCCGACAGGATTGCGAAGAAAAAGCTCTGGAACTTAGACGACCGTTCGGTGACACCCCTGACGGCCCTTTTCAACGAGGTGTGGCGATCGGGATCAGTGCCTCTTACGTGGAAGCACACCGTCGCCGCTTTCATTCCAAAGCCTGGAAAAGAGCCTTCGGTCCCCAATTTCAGGCCGATTTGCCTTACATCTAGCATGGACAAGTTGCTCGAGCACGCCACACTCAACAGACTTCAAGCCTACGTTGAAGACCGCGACCTTCTACCGCACACCTCGTTCAGTTTCCTAGCGCAGCTCTCGACCCAGGACGTGTTGCTGCAACTCTCACGGGACATCGTCGAGAAGAAGAGGCGAGTGCAGGTCTTGCTGGCCCTCGACCTCCAGAAAGTGTTTGACAACGTGAAGGACGAAGCCATTCTCAGTCAGATTTCTCGCCTGCACCTCGGGCTCTAGACCTTTGCGTACGCGAAGTCCTTTCTCACTTGACGCACGGAAGAAATTCGGCTGGGAGAGGACGTCTCGCCGGCCTTTCGGGCCTACGTGGGACGAGGCACGCCCCAAGGGGCAGTGCTCTAGTCCCTCCTGTTCATGATGGACCTGCCAGAAAACCTGGCCGTTATCTCCGGCCTATGCCATTCGCTCTACTCAGAGGGCGTTACTCTTTGGGCTGGAGGTCACGTATTACAAGTGCAAAGCGCGCTTCAGACGGCCGCTGATGTCGTAGTGTACCATGCCAGATCCGTCGGCCTCGAGTGCTCCCACGCCAAGTCGGAACTCCTTGTGAAGAGAGGCTTACACGAGCTCCGTTTCCGAGACGAAGTTCAAGTCCTGGTCAAAGATAATCGAATATCTGAAAGCGACTTGGTCAGAGTTCTTGGCATGCACCTCGGAAAGAATTTGTCAAACACAGATGCCATTCCCCGAATTGGCAAGACGGTGAAGAGCACGGCGCGTCACATTAGACGTATTGCCAACAAGCGAGGCGGGGTCAGGGAGGGCGACGTTTGTCGCATAGTTCACGCGTTCGTCGTCAGCCGTGTCCCCTACAAGATACCCTACATCTGACTCACGACCACCGACAAGAAGAAGCTCGATTCCATTATAAGACAAATGTACGAGTTGGCCCTCGGACTCCCGGTGGCCACGTCTCCGGACCGCCTCATGCAACTTGGGATACAAAACATGGTGTCCGAACTCCTCGAGGCGCACTGGCGCTCTTAAATCATCCGTCTCCCAAAAATGCCCACCGAGCGCGCCGTCCTGGACAGGCTGGGGATTGAGCCGGAACCTTTCCAAGAGCCCCGGTCGAAGTTCCGAAGACGATTCGGAAAATTTTGGAAGCCCGCCCGGTACCGCGGAATATGTACCTTCAACATCACGAGAAGCGGAGAATGGCGAGAGCTCAAGCCCTCAACAAGCAGCATCGTAACAACTCCGGCGTCCTTCACGTGGATGCCGCACCGTACCCGGGCAGCGCATCTTGTAACGCCTGTTTCGCGATCGCCGTTGGTAAACAGCGACGGCTTCACGGTCGCCCAGGCCTCCATGACCACCAAAGCAGTGGCGGAAGAGGCGGCCGTTGCACTGGCACTGGTCCACGCGGGCCCCCTAAAAACGACGATCACCAGCGACTCCAAGATGGCAGTTCACAACTTCGCCAGAGGCAGGGTGTGCGCGGTAATAGAACGCATCCTTCAATACTTCAAACCCGGTTCTGACCGCACCAAGCACCGTCTGGTGTGGGTCCCCGCTCACTCGACTCACGAGGGGAACGAAACGGCACACGCAACGGCAACTCGAGCAACTTACCTCCAAATGCTGACAGGCACGGTGCCAAGTTCCCTTAGAGGCGTCGGCGAAGCGGAGTCCCGCCACCTTTCGATGTCCAAGGACTGCCTGATGGTGTTTTAAGAGATCTAGCAACACTCCCGCTTAGAGCGGAGAGTGTATCCACACGCCACAAAAGTCTCACTAAGTTCCAGCCCCTGAAGTGAAGACATCTATGGACGAATACTCTCCACTGTCCTGCCTTCCTACGGCATATCTATCGCACCGTCTTCGATTGGAGGTGCGCCCGCTGCCCGCCACCGGACCCCACCGACGAGGGCACCAGCCCGACCAAGGCCACCATTGCAGACTTGTTTTGGGAATGTCCCTTCGAGTCTCCCTCACCTAATCTACGGGACTTCGTCTCTCACCTTCGAGAAGGAGAAGAGGGCCTGGTGGATCTCCCTTGAACCGTGCTTCTCGGAAGCTCCGACCCCTACATCCAAGCCGAAGTGGTCTCCCGAGTAGATAAGATCGCGACGAAAACCACGAAGACCCTACAACAAGCGAACGAGCGTCCGACGTTCGACCCGGCGAGAACATCTGTGCACGTGCACCCCTTCCAGAGCTGCGAAAAGCCGCCTCGCATGCATTCTTTCTTTTTTCAAAAACAATTTTTTCTTTAGGAAACCGTGGTAGGTGAACGCCTATCCCGAAGGAAAAATTCATCAATGTAACCCTGTTTGGCACTCAATGTTTTCTAGTGGACCGCTGACTGTGCCTGACTGTACGTCAAGCATGTCTGATTGGCCAAGAAGTTACTCTGACCGACCGTCAAACTCCAGTCAGACTCCACTTGGCGGCATTCTGATAGTTTCCTGGTGGCAGCCGGCAGCCACGAAATGCCATCAAGATGTCTTGATGGCGATTCTGATTGTACATCGATTGGCTCTGACTGTACGTCAAAAAGCTTTGACGTGCAGACAGACGTACGGTCAAAGGACGTAAAGTTCGTTCGGATACCACTGTTTCGTCAAATCTATGAATACGAAAAATAATCTATGCACAAGAAAACGATTTCGGGACGTGAGCCCATAAAACCGCTGATGTTAGAGATATGACACGCAGCCGACCGACAACCTTGATCAGAAGTCCGCCGAACACGCCACTTCGCTGACCTCGCTTAGCCCATAGAGGCTTCGCCGAGCTTTCATGAACGATCGCTCTCGACTCGTTTTGTTTGCCCGCTTGCTCAAACCTGTCGGTCCTGACCGGGCTCTACAATGTCTTATGTTTTAGTAGAATTTCTACTCGACAAGACCCAGCCTGTTGTGAGTTCCGACGATGTAAGGGACTTCAACGGTGTAGTTGAAGACGACAAGGTGTACCAGGTCTACTGTGCCTGAGACGCGCGAACAAAAGGATCGTTCTACGGCGCGAAAGTACTCTACATGGCAGGTGAGTTGAACGGAAGTACGGCGAGTGATGTACGAGAAGTTTGCATAACATTCTGAAGGCTTAACTGCATTTGCAGCCGAAGCATCTCGTATAAAACAAATGGTCAAATCAAGTTTCCTAAGCAATGGCATAGCATAGGGGCCAAGGTGTCCGATTAGTACGCAAGTGGTCGCGGGTTCGATACGCAATGGTCCTGCTTTTTTGTGTTTTGTTTCCTCGAACCTTTTGTTTTATCGAGGCATTTGGTGATATTTATGAGTACGTATAGCTTTACTCTTATATGAATGCTTCCCTTGTTGATGAAATTCCCTTGGCAGTGGCAGTCAGACGTCGTCTGATGGACCGTCAGATGACGTCTGATGGTCCATCACGTTCCACCAAGGCTGCTGACTGGCAGTCAGTGTCCCAAATTACGTACCTTGATGGAATTTTCAATAGGGATACCAGGGCTTCCTGTTGTGATGTTCCAATAAAGTTGTTTCTCTTTCTCCCTCTCAACAAATCATTATCACATAATTCCCTTTGCGAATAACTCGTAATCTTTGCAGCTCTCATTTATCTTGAATACCCGTTATCTTTTCTTTTAAATGCTTGTGCAGTTACGTTGCTGTATATTTTGATATGCAATAACGTAGCTTCTTCGTACGTACCTGTTCCTTATTCTCACCAAAATGGCCAGCGCTAAAAGTTTGATTGGACAGAAAGTCATATACAATTCCTTCTTTTCTCTGCTATGCCGCCTCGCATATCGAAGCCGGTAAGATGGAAGGTCATAGGTCTCTGGACTACCGGAGATTCCCAGCGCCCAGTTTTGTCTGCGAAAGGCATGGGTAGGAAAAAGAGTGGGAAGAATAATCGAGGGCGTATCGTGTTGAACAGCGTGTAGACGATGCTCGTGGAACACGAGCGCCGGCGACGTCAAATGAAAAAGACCTACTCGTCGTAGCAGCCATAAGTGACGACCCTTTCCTCGCGGTTCCGGAGCTCAAAAGCACACTAAACTTGAGGGCTTCGGGAAACACCATCGAATGGCGCTTACACGAGGTAGGACTCTGCAGCAGAATCGCGGCCCAAACGCCATGTTTATACGAGCGACACCGCGAAACCCGCCTTGCATTCGCTCAGACAATTGAAGAGAAATGAAGAATGAACTCCAATGGTCTTCACAAGCACCAGACAAAAGAATGGTGTTCACAAACAACATACAAATGACGAATTGACCCAAGTGGTGTTCACAGATTAAGTGAGCTTTTGTAGCTTATGAGAAAACGGCTGCGTGCCTGGCGGTCGGCCTATTGCCGGTAAAGGTTTTAAATGAATTGTCGTTCTACTACGTGAATACGCTAAAAAGTCGTTTCATTATCCCTTTTTTATTGTGGTGATTGATGATCATAGTTATAAATAACTGCAGATACGATGCCAAGTATGTGCTGCATGGAGCGGCCAATGGTAGATGCACCGTAAGCATATTAAGTGCTGTGACAAGCGCAGGTCTGTGTCCCCTCAACAGACTGGTAGGCAGTTTCAACGCACTACTTACTGTACACGGAAATTACTGGTCAAGTGTTGCTGCCTCTTCTGCTGGACGGATCTTACCCAGACGGCTTGTTTTTGCTGCAACATGACCGTAGTCCTGTGCACCAGGCTGACACTGTGAGGAAGCCCCTGGATCACTCCGGAAATGCTGACTTGAACATATTCGAAAATGTCTGGGGAATCCTCAAGAAGCGTTTGAGTCGGAGGAATCTCGCCGACTCCGCTATGAGGACCCTGGAGTCAGCCATCATCGGCTGCGGACGCACTCGTGCGCAATTTGTAGGAATCACTTCGAAGACAACTTGATTGAAACAAATGGTGCCTACACGCGACACTAAGCAATTTAGCAGTAAAATGTAATCGTGTCTCAGTAAGTAAGGAGGCTGATTAAATAAAAAAAAAAAAACGTTTGCACGCTCATTGCTGGTCGCAAGTATAGTTATACAATGCATACGTGGGCATAGTTTTTTGTTTATACGAAAAGTTGGCGCTTCCCTGTATATTTTACGCGGCCGCAAGCTGATGAGGTGTTCACGTAAACAAGGTTCCGCGATTGTTTTGTACGCGCCAAATTCGACATGATGCGACAAAATTGGGTCACCACGAAGTTAGTTTGATACGTGTGTCTCCAAATAATGGCAAAACTGTACCACAATTTTAAAAATGCGGCAGATGGGAGGTCTCTAATTACGTTAATATTTCACCTGAAATGAGATATGCCTATTTTGTTTTACACAAAAGATCTGTATCGAAAAAACAAAACATTGAATGGACAAAAATGCTTGGCTGCGAGAACTGGAACCGGCACACAAGGACATATCTTCAGGTGCAGGTTGGAGTTATAGTCATCAAGCATTTGCGAATATACTTGTGTTCAACAAAAACAAAAACTTAATATTTACTAAAAGAGTCTACAACAGTATCTGGAAAACCGATCAAATGACAATATAATAACAAAACATTTCGGCCGTACTCAAGATCCGCATTCGTAAGGGCGAGAAATCACATTGGGCAAGTTGCTGCGTCAAACCGAGATTGCATCGATTGCTTGCGATTGCTTGATTAAACAATTAGCTTTAATGAAGAATAAATTCGTAATCTCTCCGGCGCTTTGGTTTGCTAATCTAAACGCATAAATGCACTGAGATATTTTCTGGCATCAGTTATATAGATTACATATATACGGACTTCACGACACGCAATCTTAAAATTGCTGACAAAACGCGCACACACAAAAAAAAAAGAAGATTGTGACGAAATGAGTCTATGATTCGCAGAGACAGGCGCCCTTAGCGGTGGCCTGGTTCGGGGATGTGGAATGGCCTTCATGCGACCGACTAGTTGAAACGGCTTCCGCCAGGATAGGACAGCTCCACGAAAGTCGGGTGTTCAAGTGGTGGCGTTAAGTCGCACTGTACATACAGAAAGCCGAATTCCTCCATATTTAAAAAAATTGCAGGCTGTGATTAACAATACTTGTATTGCAGCCCTTGTACTCACCAGCAAAGATGAGAAAATAATGAATCTTCAAATAGAGAAGTCTTGTGTTTATCCATGGCCGCAACATGTCTGATCTTAGCTGGACGAAGATATTAATGCATTTAAACAATCATCTTGATAACACAATCATGTGTCAGATTTGTGTTTATGCACTTGGCTATTACCTTCTCCAGAAATTCAGGCACGGGAGCACTTGAATAGCATCAGATTGTTTGCGTAATTTAAAATAACATGATATTTTAAAATTATATAAATTATGACATTAAACACGAAAAGGTGACATAAAATATAATGGTCAACAATGCTCCAACTGCCCTGACCATGACATAAGAAACAAAATATACCGGATCAATTTATGAGCCACCGTAAAATAATTTGACTCACGTTTTTATTGAGTAATATTTGCTGACTCCTTATTCACCCTTCTTAATATTAAAGCTAACTACTTTTCATCGATGAAAATTTCAGGACTTGTTATGACCTCTACATTATGTGTTGTCGTTTGTTGACGGGCTTCAAAAGTGCTTCACTTAGTTATGCTTCGGCGATTCAGACAAACTTTTTTCTTTTTGCTACATATACGTTATTTGTTTATGGAGAGCAGTTCAGAGTGATTGAATTTCTGAAAAATTCTAGCCCTAGGAAGTTTGATGCAGAATGTTTTTACGTTGAAATACTTTTTACTGAATACCATATGTAGTTAAAATTAATAGCGCTGAAGACGCTATTGAAACATACGGAATTGTAAAGTTGAAGAATTAAGTAGGTGTTGCATTTGTTACGTTTCCATCCACCTATGTTGTTTTCCATGTAAAGCAACAGATGCAGCGAATGCATGTTTGCAATGGAAGTGTGTAATTAGATTCTTGCGAAATGGATATAATGACAATAAAAGCGAGTTTGATCTAAGATACATACGTCACTTGTGCTTTTTGTGTATGTGACTGCCAAACCGTATTTATTTCGTTTGAAGGAAAGATCGGAAAGAGTTGGTTTTGTGTTAAAAATGTTTAATATATATTTTTAGAGTAGTCCGTCGGAGCTGAGTCTCGTTAAGGAAGATCCCATTGAAGCTCTATTAGAGTTTCTAAATCTGTGGCCTTTTACTTTAGTTTTTATATCTTTGTGGTTTCTAAGGAGAAGCTCAGAGTAAAGATTGATTTGTTTCACTCAAAATTAACTGAGAAGGATATCCTCTTAGCGTTCAAGAGTTAGCAGATAGTTTCAGGTGATTAAAGAAGGGCTAATTTGACGGCGGATGGGTAAAGAAACTGCGAAAGAAACTTCAGGTGGAAGATGACGGGAATTCAGAGACCATACCCAGGTAGCACAGTTTTCTGGGCCAAAATGTTTTGTCTTAGAATTTGGAGCCCTGAAATCTCCAGAAAGCCAAGGTATAGCCAAATTCAATATTATTTGGCCAGATTCTGAGGGCTTCGGCCCTAAACTGTGAAACAGGGGCAGCAGTTAGGTTTACTGCCCGGGTCTTTGGCTGTCATCTGGCTCCTTTGGGCCGAAATTGACGAACAAGTTCCATAATTATATTTCACTGCGGGTAGTTTGTCTGATATCTGCCATTTTTAACTAATTTCTGGCACCTTAGCGACAAAGTGGCGGTCAACAGAATACCATAGAAACGCCTGAGAAGAGTACTTTAACCCTAACTTATGCCTTGGAGTAAAACCTTAGTAGGCCAAAGCTGAGCGCATTTCTAACTAGCTAGGCATTTCTCTGCCTTGCTGCCTGCGTGCATCCTAAGATTATACTAGAGATGATACCTTGTTCACCTTCCCTGATACCTCCCAGCACCTCAAAAATGTGATCGATTATTTGGATGGCTGGGACGTGGTAAACGTGCGATAAAGGGATGGCGGGTCATGTCAGAAGACACATATGACAACGTATTTTGAGGGTGTATCAAAATAAGGCATTCACGCGAGGAGAAAGAACTTCTTTTGTTTCTTGCTCCTCGCGTGCAGACATGAAGTGTCTGCACGTGCAGACACTTCACGTCTGCGCGTGCAGGGCTGCTGGCGTTATTATCAGACACACCTCCTTTCATTTGAAGAGAAACAATAAAAAAAAAACTCAAAATTAAAACCAAAAAGAAATAACTTATAAATATATACAGTACGCAGGAATCGCACGTTGAACGCACAGTACTTGCTTTAGATTATTTAGAAATCTGCTGGAAGCCTTGCACATGAGTGAGACGTTGTGGTAAATTTCTCCACCTGCTGGACTGACGAACTGTCGACACCTGCTCAAGGTCTGGTAAAACTGGAAGGCCCAGTGACGTTGGGGTTTGGGAGGGCTCTTACTGTGCGTGGGGCTGCGTTGCGTCCCTCCACAATAGAGAGGAATCACTGCCCTCGCTCTCCGAGTTGTTGTCGTTGACGGAGAAGGACCCTTCAGGTGAATTTCGGAGATGTTTTCGGTTACGGCGTAGCATGCGGTCATCCTCAGTCCGTACCGTATAAAACCTTTAAGGCTCCGAAATCTTGTACTTTTGCTTTTTTCTCCCATCTTCCAGTCCTAAGAATCAGTTCAATGTCTCCCCGCTGAAGGGAAGCTAGGTGTCTTCCTTCGGCCTCATTCTGCTAGTGCTTTCGCACAGAAGACGCCAGAGACACCGTAAAGTCAAGAAGCAATGTTCTGAGTTCTCGCCGCATCAGAACTTGACACAGTATGCCGAAAATTATAACGAGTAGCGATCTCCTTCTATTCAACCGAAGAAAATTGAGGGCCCCCATCCGTGCAAGTTTTTTCGGGTATCCCAACGGGAAAAGACTCGAGATAACTTTTCGATGATCTCCTTCGTTGTGAGCTCTATAATTCACTTAATTTCTAGAAATTTCAGTTTTCGCATGATGATATACCGACTTGACAGCTTTTTGTGTTGCCGCTTTGCGTACTTACATATGCTTTTCTTTTTAGTGCGTAAAAATAGTTGAACGTTAACGCTTGTTCTTCTAACTTAATGTCCCTGTCTTGTTTTGCGCTACATTATATATTTAAATAATTCCTTAAACGATCTTATCTCGTAGCAGAAAGACTTTCAGATCTGCGAAATTACACGCCTTCGCTTTCGGTTGAAAGTCTGTAAACAAATACTGTACAAACGGCTCGCCTGGTGCTTGGCGCCGCGTTCCAGACACGTAGCGCTCGTACGTTTCGCTGCATTTGGCTAGGCAGTACTTTTACAATGACTTGAGAAGCCCGTCAGTTGTTTCGGTCTTCCGGTGACAAATTATTGTTTTAAACACGTCGATTGCATCCTGGCATGTGATATGCAGAAATGTAGCGGCGTTCTGTTGCTTACTTCGAGGTTTCGGTGGTTCCGTTGCTCGCTGGTAAAGCTCAACACGCTGCTTGATCCTTCCCCAGGACTCCGCCGCGTTGTTGTCTAGTTGCAACAATTCCTGTGGTGGTTGGTATGTCTTGATGTTGTGTGCTGTAACTAGCCTTTCATCCCACTTCTGAAATAATGTAGGAGAATGAGGCGTTGACAATCGATGCCAGAAATAATAGTTTTTTTTTTTCTAGCGCGCGATCCTTTATGTCTGCTCGTGCAAAGTTGCTGGCACTATTATCTGATACAGAGGGTTGTCAAAAAAGGTTGTGTAAGATTTTTTTTTGCCACTGTATGCATAGGCCCACCGGGCCGCCGTATAAATTAAAGACTCAGGTAACAACATCTGTTAGTGGATGGTCGCTCTTGGGCAATCTGGGAGTGCATTGTAACATATACGATTATGTCCCAAAGCTTGACATCTTAATTATTTCACTCGGATTAAGAAGAAAAAGGCGAGGGATGCTCAAAGACATTTTTTTTTTAAATATGAAAGTGCAATGAAGGCAAATGTGGCAGCGCTCCTTCCATAACCTTTTCAGGGGTATTGCAATAGGGCAAAGAGTGTGGCGAGTTGGTTTTGCATGTTGAAGAATTAAAAACAGCGCGAACAATACTTTAATGTCTCCATCAAGGGAGCATATTTTGAATTGCTTCTTGTGGTTCGAAAAGCTTTCGATAATTGCCGTTTCTTAAGTCAGATAGCTTTAGATCTCACGGCCTATGTGTTTCTTCTGTTACTAAACTTCAGTTAAAGGTGAGCTTTATGACGCTCTTCATTATATCCTTTGTCTGTTCATTTTTGGTGCTTTTTAAATAGTTTTTGTAGATCGTACGCTCCCCAGAGCGGGTCAATCGGGTGCGTGCTCTATCCATGGTTCAAAGTGACGGCACGAGCTCCCGCGAGGAAAGCGTCGCTTAAGATTATGGCCTACTAAAGTTGTTTATTGAACCTTCAAATGCTTTGGATTTTCTCTTGCCCCCTTCCATACAAGCAATGACTTTCACTAATGTATATCCTTGCCCTCGTAATAAGCCTGTTGTGCTCGGCCAGGGGGCGCCAGTGCGTTCTTAAAACCCGACCATGGAAGGCTTGTATTTATTTTCATTTATTTACCTCAGAGGCGTCTCTTAAGGACGCATTACATGAGGGGATTGATCGGTAGAATACATTCGTAACAAGATGATCACGTCATAGGTAATAATGAAAGAGCAAGATGCGAAATCAGGTTAACACGTTACACCGAAATTATATTTAACTTATCACAAAAAGGAAATAACGAGGAAAATAAAACATACGGAATCCTACACATTCTACTGAAGATAAAGACGTTCGCAGACTTCTTTAAATGGCCCGTGATTTCTGTTAGTAACCATCTGGTCCGGCTAGTCATTCCATGTTGTAATAAACAGTATGAGAGGAGAAAATTGAAAATAATTAATTTGAAAGCGAAATTGTTGAAATTTGCGTGAATTCGAGAAAATATAATGGGCAGACTGGCAAAATGTGTTTCTGAAGTATGAGTTAACTGTTAAAGTATGAGTTAACTGGAAGGAACACATTCGATTGATTTTTCGCCTGTTAGATTATACAGGACGGCCAACAATCAACTTTAAAGTGGAGACACTACTTTCAGGCGAGAAATCCTTTTAGTATGGACCGGGCAGCCTTGTTTTGAAAAAAAACTCAAATTTAGAAGTTTAGCAATTTTGACGAAATGCCATATTGTCATGAATAACAATTGATGAGGTGACGAAAACTGAAACAAACTTAATGTTTAATGGGGCGAACTGGTGCCCATAACAACAGAGAGAAAGGCTAGCGTCGCAGGCGTCAATATCGGCGTGACAGTAGCATCGAGTGCTGGGGTGAGACTTACTTCGACTCGCCACGTGGATCACCATTTGTACACGCGTGCGTCTCTGGAACATTCGGCCTAGAGCTTTCGGTTCGTAGAACACTCGTGACTCGATCAGACGAGAATGTTCTCGAACTTACGAGAACGCCTAGTAGAAAGAGTGAATAAAAGTAGATTACGCTCTAACAGCTCGGCCACGCACGCGCTCGCTCGTCAACGCATGTGGCAATATCATGTTTGCATAGTCTAGTTAAGGTCAAATTATTGCTTTATAAGCCAGTAATTTAGTTAATGTAGCGGCCAGATACAGACGCGACCTAAAAAAAAAAGAAATAAAAAAACTAGTGATTTTAGTGAGGTGTTGATTATGCTGTCGACGTGTTGATTCCATGCTAATGTTTTTTTTTTTAAAGGAACACCAAGGTATATGCATAAGCATAAAGTGACGCTGCACTGTTTAATTATGCACAAGCCAGGGTAGTTTATAAGCGGAACTGTAGTCGGTAATATATTAATACACAATAGAAGAGATATTAGGCGGGAAAATAATACAGTCGTGTATAGATCATGTACATGTACGGTCTAAAGAATGGAAGCGCCAAAGACAATGTGTCGGCGAAGAAAAGACTCCAGACAATTTATATGATAAAATTGTTTGTATATTCAAAGATTTAGAAATATTACGAATATTACAAATTCCAAATACAACGTCAACTCAAAGATGCAGTAGAAAAAAACGTAAGCTACAAAATCAATGCAAAGCTAAAGAACTTGGTGACCTAATTAAAGAAAAAAAGAAAGCTTGGCAAATACTGAAACGATTTTAAAATAATAAGAAGTACATAGAAAAAGACAGAATAACTAGGAATAAAGTTACATCATTAATAATATTAACAAAAATAAATTATTATGGGAATAAACTCTCTCAAACAAAAGATACAGCACAATGCTAGTATTTCGTAAACCAACTGTTACAATGATAAAAAAAAAACAAAAAAAAAAAAGAACGACTGAACACGTTATTTAAACAAACTTCGGTCTTAAACACGACTTAGAGTTGCTAGAGAATAGTTTTTATACAGAATATGTGCAGAGATTCGAAACACTATAGTCTGCGACAACAGAAAGGCAATTCAACGGTATAAAAAATAGGGATATTTTCTCTCGATATGAATGACAATGGTCTAATTGAAATTGTAAAACATTTAAAGACTAAGAGGCAACAAGGTTGAATAAAATTAAGGTTAAAGACATTTAATATCACATCACTATAATAAAACTCGTATTATTAGAGTTTTATTATTCCATTAACTATTCCATTAACATCATCACTATTCCATTAAATATTCCATTAACTATTCCATTAACAGGCATCTGACTGCGAACATCGGCGCGTCATCCTCGTGAACCGCTTTGCCGCCACGACAATCACCGCCATCTTGATGTTACGAGCAAGGCTGGCATCCTCTATTTGAACGGTTCCGGTGAGCGTGTGACTTCTTACTGCAGCACGAACTTCATCTTCCTTGCCTTTCAAATCTCGCTGCCTCGTCATGTCTCAATCTTCTGCATGCGGTGTGTGTGGCACATCCGTCCCCACCGACGGTAGATTCATGACGTGTGCTGACTGCCACAAGTCCCTTCATTTAGGACAGTGTGCTGGCATTGCCGATGCTACCTTTACAACGATGGGAGCAACAAAACGCGAGAAATGGCGCTGCAAGCAATGTCGTGGCAGGGATGGCCGCACGAGCGCAGGGGAGGTGGAGGGTGCTTCCCAGGACGATCACATTGCTTTCTCCGCACAGCTGGCATCAGTCAACCAAAAGCTTGATGTGCTCCTGAGCTTAAAGGGAAGCGTCGATACCCTTCTAACACTACCTGCCAAGGTCGACGCTCTATTGGCACTAAAGCCCACTGTGGAGTGGCTACAGACTACCGTAAAAGAAGTTGAGGAGTCTGTTACCTTTATCAACGCGCAGTATGACTCTATGGTAGTGGAAGCTGCAGCTCAGAAACAACTAACACAGGACCTCAGAGCGGAAGTCGGGGCACTCCATGCCACAGTAACCGAACAAGCAACCACCATACGCCAGCTTCAAGCAGAAATAAACGACGCAGACCAGCAGCGTCGTCTAACAAACTTAGAAATTCAAGGTTTGCCATCAACCCCAAAGGAAAATCTCGGTGAGACTCTATGTGACCTGGCTTCCAAGATCGGCATCTCGCACTTCAAGCCTTCGGATGTTGTCTCTGCTCGGCGTCTGCCATCCAAAAAGGCAGAAAAACCTGACAATGCCCCGTTAATCCTGGTGAGCTTTGCGTCGGTTGCTCTGAAGGAGCAGTGGATGGGGTGTCGTGGCCGCCTGCGGAGCCTCCACCGTGTCGGCACTCTTCCCAATGTGTTCCTAAATGAAAACCTCACCCGTGCCAACCGCGAGTTGTTTTGGATGGCTAGGAACAGGGGGAAAGAGAAGGAATACAAATTCATCTGGACAAAAAACGCTCAAATATATGCAAAGAAAAATGCAGACTCAGCTCCCTTACGGATTAATTCTGTTGGGGATATCGCCAAGATTATGTAAGGTATGAGCAGTAACTTTTCGCAGTTTAGTAGTTTTCAAGCTTTTAAGTCACTAATAGACAAACCAGAGGGGAAAAGTTTTATTTGCTCACATGTCAACATCCGGAGCATCCGTAAGCACTGGGATCATTTTCGAGTAATTGTTCGCAATGTAATGTTTCATGTTGACGCATTCATTTTGACTGAAATTAATCTCCCCGAATCTATGCTTGGTCAATATACCCTCAAAGATTACAACCAATTTTTTTCAATACGACCTAAGCGCAGTGGTGGTGGCATCGCTGCTTTTATCCATCAAAGGTGGCAAGTTTCTCCCCTTGATTTAGTTTTTTCTCATACTGAATCTCTTCCACTCAAACTTGAAAATAACGCTTTTTCGCTATCTGTTCTTTGTTTCTACAGGCCACCTTCAGAAAATGCTAGAATGTTTTTAGATGAGCTAGAATTAACTCTCGCCTCTTTATCTTCTATGCAACACCTCTGCATTATAGGCGACCTTAATATAGACGTATCGAAGACAACGGCACCAATCGCATGTGACTACTTAAATATTTTATCGAACTTTGGTTTGGAATGCGTTATTGACGCCCCCACTCGAGAAGAACTTCTAGGAACAAACCTCGTCTCTACTTGTATTGACCACATTTGCATACGGGCACCAAGCGATCGTGTTGACAGCGCTGTAATTCTTGAAAAGTTGGCGGACCACTACTTTGTTTCCTGTCGGATAACACACACTTCGACCTCTGAACCTCAGTCTAACATTATCAGAGAGGTCCAGATTATTGGCATTGTCTCTTTCGACAAAGCTGTTGCCTCTTATGACTGGGATGGCTTTTTGGGCTCCGCTAGTGGCGTTGAAATGTATGCAGAATTTGTTCAGGTTTTTAACTCCTTCACTGAAGCTGCCAAACGAACTGTTACCTTAAAAAAGCGCAGACCCCATCACGAGTGGTTGACTTACGATATCCTTAAGAAAATTAAAGAAAAAGACGTTTTGTGGAGCCGATGTCGGAAGTCGTCTAATAATGCAAATTTGCAAATTGAATTTCGGCAGGTCAGAAATTGCGTCAACGCTGTCATTCGTTCTGCAAAGCGACGATATTTTAAATCAAAGTTTGAAGAATACAAGCTTAACTCGGCCAAAACATGGTCACTGATTAACCAATTTCGAGGTACTGCGGCTAAACAATCTATCGACCAAACTCTTGAAAATAATTTTGGTTCACTCACCTCGTCATTAGCAGATAAATTTAATGCCTTCTTTGGTAAATATACTGGTGTGACTCGAGCCGCTGTTGACAAACGATGTACTCTGGCTGATACATCTCTAGCGTCAGCTTTTCTTCCTCCGTTAACTGATGCCGAGCTTTACTCTCTTTTGTTTAGTTTCAAAGCCAACAAGTCACCCGGTGCTGATGGTATTCGCACAAATGATCTTCAACGGAATTTCGATAAGATTAAGAAGGTTCTCCTAGTTATGTTGAATGACTTCATTACGAGCGGTAAAATACCCGATGGTCTTAAGGTTGCCATTGTACGACCTCTCTTCAAAGGGGGTGCGTGAACAAAAATTGAAAATTATCGTCCTATTTCGATTTTACCAATCTTAGGGCAAATGCTTGAAAAACACCTTCTTCAGTCGATGAACGGCTTTATAGATAAACATGACATTATTTCACCCACCCAATATGGTTTCGTGGCAGGGAGAGGCACTCAACCGGCTCTTGACGATTTCTCAGATTACCTCTACTCAACGTTTGATAATAATATGTTCGCTTGTGCGCTCTTCCTGGATGTATCTAAGGCCTTCGACACTGTCAGTCATCAATTACTTCTAAAAAAATTACAACGCTTAGGTTTTCGGGGTCCGTTTTATTCTTTATTAGAGACTTTTCTAACTAATCGTTCTCAATTTGTCTTAACTGGGAAATTTAGAAGCTCTCTCCTTTCTTTAAAAGCGGGGGTACCTCAAGGATCTGTTCTTTCACCTCTACTCTTTAATATCTTTGTCAATGATATGTCTCGCGCTATCAATGGCTGCAAGATATATCAGTACGCTGATGACACCCTCCTTACTTCGCGTCATATTAATTTCCCTTCTGCAGTCAACATTCTCCAGACGAATTCCACCCATCTAACGGACTGGTTTGCGGATAACCTTCTTGACATCAACAGCTCCAAAACAAAGCTTGTTTGCTTCCGCAATCCCCTTAAAAGACACCAAGCTACTCTCAGGTTTATTCTCCACTCCTCATGCTGCCATCCGTGTAACTGTGACCCGATCAAATCTGTTAACAACGTGAAATATTTGGGTGTTCATTTTGATTTCGACATGTCCTGGAATACTCATATGTCCTACTTATGCGGTAAATTACGAACTATATATTGTATGCTCTATAACACACGGATGTTTATGCCCGTCAATGTTCGTTTTTTGTTAGTCCACGCGCTTGCCTACAGTGTGCTACGGTACGGAATCACAGTGTTTGGTATCTGTTCAGGTCGCTGGCAGGCAAAAGTTAACACTTTGTTAAGAGGCATACTGAAGAACATCCTCTACAATACGCCTCTTTCTGCCACTGCCGACATTTTCGAAAGCCTTCAAATGCCGAATTTTCGCTAACTTTTTATTCAGACCGTCCTCCTTCGCAATTTTTGGAGCAGTGATTACAAGACACCGCTACATTCGTCCCGCACATTACGCAGCTCTCCTCGATTTGTAGTGCCACGTTGTTGCACCCGGTATGGTAAATGCTCGCGCGAATCTTATGTGCCACGTGTCTTCAACGCCCTCCCGGACTATATTTATGATATCACATCACTGAAAACTCTAAAAAAAGAACTCAAGTGTCTTAACCTTGATAGTATTTAGTGCCTGCTCCGTGTGCGTTTATGACGATCCTGATGTGCTGGCTGCTACAGCTACCGCAGATTCGAAATGTTGCCTCTTCTTTTCTATTTCATTTTTGGTCTCCGTGCATTGTGTTACACTTTATTTGGGACTCGCGTCAGTAAGTGTTCATTCTATTTACGTTGTTACATTCATTTGTACATTGCTTTCGTATGCTGTATTCTTTTTCTGTAATTAGTACTCTGTGCTACAATCGGGAAAGGGGGAGGGGGAGGGGGGAAAGGGGGTTGGGGCGGGGAAGGGGGTGGGGAAAGTTTTATTATCTTTCAGTTCTCATTTTGAAGGCAATGCCTTTACCATATCACTTAAGTGGACTTTTCTCATTCTTTTTTTTAGGGTGTCATCCCACAAGCCCTTCGCTGGCTTTGATGTGCCCGCAAACGTATGTCTTTAATAGTCCCACTGAGTCAATAAAATGTATGTATGTATGTATGTATGTATGTTCAACCGTATATTTTCTGGCGGCATGATCCCCAACAAGCTTAAAACATTCGTTGTTCGGTTAATTAAAAAGATAGGTGAAAAAATATATTCCTAAATTATAGACCAGTATACACCCTTTCGGTGGTAAATTATATAATGGGAAATGTATTAATGAAGTACTTCGGCGCTATGTCGCAAAGTATAGCCTGCTAACTCACACGCAATATTGATTCACGGAACATATAGAAACCAGTGACCTTCGAGAAGACCTTTTTGATTATAAAAATGAAAACAAGAGAACCAGAAACTGTGCTCTAGATTTATTCATACATTTTATCAAGGCATTGGAAACAATGAATTATGATATATATATACTAAAGGACAGACTATACAGTTTTGCGATTCGAGGGAAGACACATTGTTTCTTCCGAACGTATCATACTGATCGGTTTCAGGTAGCACGTTTATGCTCAAAATATTTATATTTTGGGCCTTAATATTTACTACACAAGCTAGAATCGATTAAAAAAGGATGATTTCATTTGAATTCGACCAAACTTGTCGGGGGGGGGGGGGGGGGGGTTTAGATTTAATCTTAAAAAATAAATATGATACCCGAATCCTTGTGATGAAAGAAACTGCATTTGAAAAAAATTAGAATTGTATAGTTTGAGAGAAAAAAATTCTGAGGCGCTGCAGGGTAGAACACGTCAAATTCCCAATTTGATTTTATCTCGACTTTAGCCGCTATTTACAAAATATCAAATTCTTGCAGAATTATTATATTTATTACGCAATATTTACGTAGACTTGGCTATTTTTAGAGGTAAATTTCTGTCTTCTGTTATTTTAAATTAATTTTCTAAAAAATCTCAAACATGCAACCTAGAGCAAGTGTGACGCACCTTCGGACAGCTATATAAAACGAACGGTAGGGCGCAATGACGTGAGACAGATATCTGTGCGTAGCTATCAATGTAAGCTATCGATTGACATGTATTTTCTGGTTATTGCGTTTACCGTGTTGTTTTTATTCTGCCACAAATATAGACAAAAATGTAAAATATGCAAATTTTGAAGTCAATTTTCTCAAAAAAACCATTTTTTATTTCGTTCATACTTTTTTAATTTATTGCCCAGATTCTGCTTAATAACCGGGTATAAATATTGCTTGACCTTTTTTTGTTGTAGTTTTAGAACAACCAGTTGAATAAGTCATTTTTATCGCGTAATACCAACCTCCGGCTCCGGTATGCGGGCTTCACCGCAACATTGATAATTGGCTCAGCAATATCAGATTTCACTGACAACCACTTTACCTCGTTGCATTCCTAGTAATATACTTTTTACAAAAAAAGAAATGTCACAAAAAAATGACAGAAGGCAAGTGGCGTAGGCAAAATTTTTTTTCTCTTTCAAACTTTTTTAATTGATTTCCCGTGTGTTGCTTACCAGTTGGGTATGCACGTTTTCTGCCGCTTTTCTTTATGTTTGTTTTTACATCAAAAGAAAGAGCCATGTTCGTTACATCAGTTGCAACTGGTCCAGTTGTTAGGTGAAGTATAGGTTCAGTAACCTCTTCGCGAGCGCCAGCAAAAGGCTGCGATTCTTATCATGAAGATTACCATGCGACTCTTAGTTGACCTCGGCGTGCGCCGTTGCAAGAGGGTTATACTAATCTTGTTAGAGTGGAACTCGCGTCGTCACAGGCTGTCGCAATGCATCACAGCGAAGTGGAACTGTGTGAAGCAGTCCTTGTCCTTCTCCCAATAAATTTATGGGCGGAAGCTTGAGACTCTCTGGTGCCCGAAGTTTCAGTAGCTCGGCTGGGTCAAGTTTGTCAAAAGGAGAAAACAAATGCAGTAAACACTAGACATTATCACGCCGGTCGATGGAGTCGTAACTGTATACATACAGCTTTTGCGGATACTTATTTGTTTCAAGGGTGGCAAGTTATCACCAGTACAAACATGGCCACAGTGTCGGCAAGAGCATCAGAACAAAAAGGAAGGTTTGGTTGGCTTATCATTTTGTGTCTTCGTTGCAGCGCTTTTCTCCGGTACTAATGTTTGTAGTCCTCTTTGAGCCTCTGGTGCTATGGTCTGTCTGTTTCTCTTATCCATTATTTGTTTTTACTTGTAAGCGAATAACACGCACCATGACATTTCTGGCGTCCTTAGGTTGATTCGCTAATCAGTGTCTATATTTGACAAACTCATCTAGTATAAGAGAATAAAAAAAATATAAGAAGAGGGCTTGCAGCAATGAATTTGTATAAGAGAACTGCGGAACTGCGTCGAAAGCAGAAAGCCGGAACCTCCCGAGGAATGAACGCGTTATTTTGAACTCAGTCATGGCTGCAGTTTTCAGCTTTAAAAGAAAGAGTTGCGCGGACTACTTCGAGAGACATAAGCGAAGGGTATACCGCAACCGACGTTTTCGTTATGTCACCGATCTCAACGTAGACGCCTTGAAGATGATCCTGCCTCCATCGAAAGCCGCGGCTCTTGCGTTGGATGACGTGCTCTGCCAGAACTGCTTCCAGTACACCGGTGAGAAGCTTTCATCATCTGTCAGTGATCCATGCTCGAGCTCTCCAGCAAGCTGCATCGAAGAGCACGAAGTAGTGGAAGGTCTTAACGAAGAGATTTCTGCTGCTGGGCTTCAAACAACTCCTTTGCGCATGCCTTCTACAGTAAACCCGAAAAGCCGTATGGCATATGCTGAAAGAAAACAGCGGGAGATTGAAGGATCACACAGCCGACAGGTACGAAAAAAGTTGGCGACTGCATATACCTTGGAGCCAAGTGGGTCAAGTTCTCGCAGTGATCAACCATGCCTCGGCTGCGACGGGTGGTGGGCAAACGTCAGAGAGGCCTTTGTGAAGGCGGCATCTTACCAGGAGAGATGTCAGCTCCTCACGCTTGTGCCCAAGGGCGTAGCCACTAGGGAGGTAGAACGGCTAATTCCTGAGGCATCGAAGTACCTTCTGAAGAAATCAAAGCAGCTTCGTGAACGGTTCGGCGTATGGGAGCGCCCGGAGCCTTATCACGGTGGAAGCATAAGCGAGGACACCATACGGGCAGCCACGCAATATTACACCGACGACGATCTCGACTGTTCTCGGCAGAGCCCAAACAAAAAAGATGCTGTTAAGCTTCTGAAGGATGGCGAAGAACATGTGGTCGTGAAGCGGTATATGACAAGCTCTGTCCGAGAGACGTACAGGCTGTTTAAGGAAGCAAACCCGGACTCAAAATTAGGTCTGACTAAATTTTACTCGCTGCGGCCAAAGTGGGTCAAGCTAAACCCTGAACAGACTGTCTGTGCATGTGTGTGCTGTACGAATTTCGATTTGTGCTTTTCCACCCTGAACAGCATGCGAGAAGAAAAAATAACAAAAGAGGAGATTCTCGCTTTGTGCCTCTGCCCTGAACCCTCGTCCGAATGTTTCAGAGGCGAATGCAAAGACTGCCCCTCGACTGACAGACTCTCCTTAAAATCATTGAAAATGGTGCCTGAAGAGGAAATTACATTTTTCACATGGGAGAATGGTAATTTGATAAGCAAGACTGCCGACTCCAGCGCCTTTTTGAAAGAGCTACAGAAATGGGCCACAAGGTTTTCCACGCACGATTTTATTCGTAGGACACAACGGGAAGCCATACGGATTGAGAAGTCTAGTGTGACCTCAAGACACATCATCATGCACTTCGATTTTGCGGAGAACTGGACGGTAATTTTGCCACACGAGATACAGGAGTACCACTGGCACAAGCGTCAGCTCTCTGTGTTCACGTGTGTGGCATCCACGTCGCAAGGCTCAAAATGCTTCGGCGTTGTCTGTGAGGACTTATGTCATGACACTTCCCATGCGCTGCTGGCTCTGAGACTTATAGAAGACTGGATGGAGGAGCACATCCCAGTTTATGCTTCACTAACGTACATATCCGACGGGGCACCTGCTCATTTTAAAAATAGATTTCAGCTGCATGAGTTCGAACGAGTGGGCCATACCCAATTGAAGTGGATATTTTCTGCCTCTGGGCATGGTAAAAACTCTTGTGACGGGGTTGGAGGGCTTCTCAAACACCACGCAACGGTGCACAACCTCCGTTCACCGGAGGAGCAGCTCGTCCGAACATCAGTAGATTTTGTGGACAAGGTTGGAAGGCGTGTCAGAAACGTAACTCTCATGAACTTAACCGAGAAGGAGGTGAGTGACTTCCGCAGAATCAAGAGAACAGAGTGGAGTTGCGTACCGACTCGGAAAGGCATCCGCGCTTCGCACGTGTGGCGACGCGAAAGGGGCGAAGTGCAGCTTGAGCGAACTGTTCTATCTTCGTCTTAATGCATGAACCTCTGTGGTGCACGTGCGGGACTCTCAGATGATCTACGGCTTTGTTTTGTTTTGTTGTTAAAGCCTCTTCTTATACATTTGCGCTTCTGTGCAAAATTATGTGTTTCCATGGGCCCAAGTAGCACAACTCGCTGGTTTGGGAATGGGGCGGTACCGGTCTGCCGGCAAGGTCCTACTGGCCCGACGCTGGAAACGCCCCGTGGGGCGACAACGGGCCAGTCAGATTGCCAGTCACTGGCCAGCGACTGGGACGCCCGGCACTGGGCGTCCCAGTGAGTTCTCGGGATGCTGCCAGCACAAACCCCCAGCGTAGTACCAGTAATACGGTAAGATACCAGCAAGACCCCAGGCTAGCGGCCTCAAGCCATACAGTTCCCGGTCTTTTTTCCCAGCGAGTTCCCGGGCTGCTGCCAGCACAAATCCCCGGCATAGTACCAGCAGTACCGCAAGATACCAGCAACACCCCAGGCTAGCGGGCTAAAACCATACAGTTCACGGTCTTGTTTTCCATGGTAACATTTGGTTTTGTGTGCAATTCACACCTGAATAGAAATGATGTAGTTCATAACAAGGGTAATTTTAACACGTAATGTGTGTAAACAATAAATGAAACATACAAAATTGTTACCGTCATTGTTTATTGTCAGTTGCAGTGAAGCTACAGTCGGCTGGTAATCATGCGCTTGTCGCCAGAGGAGTGCGCTGAATGAAAGAGGCTGCATGTCACGGGCCTAGGAAATTTTCTTCACACTTCTCATGCAGCTTGTGATGCAAGTCGACCATGCACCCGAGAAGGCAAGTCCTTCATTACAGCACCTGTAAAGAGAATCGACACCACAGTAGAATGACAGGGTAAATCAATACCAGCTGGACTTGACAATCCAGAAATTCCAAACTGGGGTGAGGGGCATGAGACAAGCAGCCCATGTAAAAGGAAATTTTTTTGTAGCTAATGCACTAATTGTCTTCATTTTATTTTCAATCTAGAAACTATATTAAAACAAGAATCCCTAAGGGACACACCTGTAACAACACACTGGATGACCAAGGGGCGAAAATGGTCCAGTTATCTCATAATCAAGGTCAGCTATTTGTATGAAAAAGGCCCACTTCAGAGAAAGGCTTGTGGAAATCATCTATTTTAATTCAAAAGGGCATGTCGAGAGACGGGCGAGCTTGGCAGAGTAGTTGGCATGTTGTTTAACACTGACGTTTGTTACGATCGGTGTGCAGTCCCCGATATCCGCATTCAGCATTTTTAGGTAAACATAGCGACTGATTAGCATTACTGAGACAATGACAAATCATATCCTTGACATATACAGCTCACCGTTGTACACATACTAATGAGATTGGGTAGACACAGGACGCCCCGGTTCCCACATAATGGCAACTTGACGACTAAAAGTCATCTGCAGACTTCATGGAATAAAAAATAGCGACTTACACAAAAACTAGTATATATTATCAGCGTCCACCATCAAACTCACATTGAGTGTTTTCCATCGGCATGCCCTAGCCCTTTAAAATGCCCGCAAGCCTCACTTACTTTAAGCATATGACATCCCATGAGATGAAACATTCCCTCGTTATCATCATTAAGATGTCTACAGGTGCGAACAGTTCAGGAATATCAATTGAAAGATACCAAATCAGTAGTGAGGTAGTGTACTGTGGCTGGTAGATGCAGGTTAATATGTATGGGACATCTATTTTCTAAGTGATATTGTTTATCTGGTCAATTTTCTTCACATACCCATCACATACTGGGATAAGGTTCTCAATACAGTGGAAAGCAGGAAGGAGTGAGTTCCAGATTTAGTTTTGCACAAGTTATGTGGCAACTGACTTCATCCTCTTAGAATTTATTAGAGTGGATCTGGGTGTAATGATGTCTAGCCCGACAATACTGCCAGGAGCACATGTCCCAAAACCTTCAGAAACGGGTAGAGGAAGTTTTAATCATAATTTCCGTATTACGATGAGAGCTGCTCAGACTGAGAATTGATGTGAGCAGTGTCGGTCATCCCTCTGTCTGAAATATCTATGCGTCAGCCACCCCCTATCAGAAAAAGTTTTAGCTGAGCGCTTTTTACGGCCCGCTCAGCTCAGCCACTGAGCGGGAAATTAACCAGGCATGCACGTAACGCTCAGTCGGCAGTGGCCATAGGGGTGCAGGAATTGTCTTCTCCATCGGCATCTGCGCTCCGGTTGGTCGTTGCTGACTGAGCGTTTTGTGCATGCCGGTGCTTTCCTTTTGAGTGGAGCGGGTCTAACAATGCTCAGATAAAACTATCTAATGTCTATGTCACAGCCTCAACAGCCAAACGAGCAGTCTTCTTCCTCGCTTGCACAATAGACCAAAATTGCACTGCATACTGCTTTAGAGGCTTGTTGGCATGTTTCACACTCACTCTCTGCAGACAGCTAGGACTATCGGTAAGCGAGGGAAAAAAAAGTGTGAACACATATCATGCATGCCAAAAGAAGACATCAATGGGACTACACGAGACTGCATTAAAGTTGCCAATTGGGCGCGTTTTATACTGCACAGCCACTGGCTGAATCACATAAGTGTCACACTTGCCGAGCTTGAAGTACAGTCGTGATCTTTACGAGTGTGAACAAGCGATCGTCGACTGCTCAGTACTGGGAGCATCATGCACCAGCGGACTTGCTCTCCTTTTAAAATTCCTTGCGAACCAAGCATGGTAAGTCATCTGATAAGGAGAGAACGTCACCACGGACAGCACTGAACAGTTGATAATCACCTGCTTACCTTCATATGGATCAAGTCTCTACTTGGCCAAAGTAGGCAGTATCTGTGCAGCAGAAACGGCTGTACTGAAATCTCAAAAGGATGAAAGATCAGAACAGGCTTGGTGAGGTTTCACGTTGCAAGTATGCCCATGCAAATTTCACTTTCTAAAACATAAACACACATTTCAAATTTTCATCCAGGACAAGCTGCTATTACACAGCTGTATATATAAGGCAGCTTACCATCAACAACCTTCGCAGACTGCCATGGACCTGGTCCTCGGCTTGGCTGATGATGCAGGAACGAATTGGCCTAGTCGATGCTAGCTTCCGTTCGGCAAGGGCTGCACTGAGTATAAAGATGAAAAAAGTGGTGTAGATTATGTGAAACAAACAAAAGCAATCCTAGCATCCACAATTTGCTAGAGGCACTGAAAACAAAAATAAGAGGTTGGGTCAATTATATTAATGCAATATACTTCGGACACATGCCATGACTGCAGGTAAGATATTTGCTGCCTTCAATCTAGATCTGCTTGAAAATTTACAAGCCAAATAACAAATATTTTATAAGCTGAAATATATTTTGCTGGAACTACAAAATCTGAAGACTATCTCTGCAAATATGGTGCTATCTAGTACATCAGAGATGAGTAGAATTGGATTACAGCGTCCCCCTTACAAAGATTGAAGCAAAACAAGTATAGAATCTGCCGTGCCACTACAGTAAAACCTTGTTAATTCGGATCTCATGGGACCGGCAAAAATGTCCGAATTAACCGGAAGTAGAAATATTGAAAGGACAAAGAAAGCTGCGCGAAAACGTTGCCCTGTGACACACCTTTATTTTGAGAAAAAATCTGTTATTACCGCCTGCTTTCTGGATGACACTTGGGCGAAGACGGCAACTTTCCTTAGCGCGGTCGAGTGCTCCACCGCACTCGCACTGTCGGAGCTACGCATCCCGTGCGCTGACAGTGTAGCACAGCAAGGCCTCTTCTAGTTTCGGGTGCACCACCTTCCAAGGCCGCTTTCTTTTCGCGTTGAACTTCTCGCTCTCAAAAGCCCGTAGGATATCGGCCAAAATGCTTCTCTTGACGTCGTAACTTTCCATAAGTTGTCGAAAGACGCCGCCCTCCAAGGCCCTCAGTATTTCCACTTTCGTTGCTAAATTCTTAGCCTAGTACAGCTGCAACGGAAAACGAGTAGCACAACTGACCAGTAATCGGGGCGGCGAAATCGCGACACCCGGCGCCATTTTTCCCCGAGCGCCGATAGCGAGAGTGCCAGTCACGTTGCATTTTACAATGCGGGGGTGGCCGGCGAAAAATTGACGGATAGGATAGTTGTTAAAATGGCGGGCTTTAGGATCCCCGCGTTGAGGCATAAAACGTGACTGTCACTCTCGCTATTGGCACGCTCGGGAACAATAGCCCCGCGTGTCGCGATTTTGCCATTCCGGTCGTCGGTCACTTGTGCTACCCTTTTTCCGTTGCAGCAATGCTTCTGCCGCTTCCTTGCCAGGAGAGTAACGCGCTGAAGCACGGCGATCCAGAGCAAAACTGGTGCGAAACACGGAGAACCGAAAAACCATGGGAAAACCGGAAAAATCACGTGCGCACTACGGATGGATATCGGTTATACCTTTTGGAACAGACGGTAGATAGCGCCACCTGCCGAATTCGTCCGAATTTACGATAGTGCGCTGCGCTCCCTCTGAATTAATGAGCGTTTGCTGCCATTGACTAATACATACGTTTGACGGGACCGAATCGGCAGTTCAAATTATCCAAATTAGCGGGGGTTGAATTAACGAGGTTTTACTGTACAACAGAAACGACTCTACTGTGATCTCGTGGGGATCAGAGTTCGGAACAGGCATGAAGGATTTGGCACGAGAAATATGCCAATGTCATTATTCATTTTTGCAACATTAAAATGACTCTGAAAGTGCGACCAGCTGCAGGGTGTATTAACGCAAATATTGTGAGTGCTGAATTGTAGGCACAGTGCCCTGGTTGTGTTCATGTGCGATATATGACCAAATACCATAGAGACCAATACTGCAAACCTCATCGAAAACCAAAGGGTGCGGTGGCGAACGGCGTGAGTGGCGCTGTTCACCTCTCTTGCCGTTCATTTGTGTTTGTGTGTTGCCACTGCCAATGGGAAGGCTTCAGCCATTATTGGGAACACTAAATAAACAAATAAAAATGCAAACACAACACACACAGCAATACTGGCAGCAAGTCGAGACGCACTTCTGTTGTAAACTCAGCATTCCGCTTACGAATGGGATGCGCAATTTCCCTACAGGATTTCATTCCACGTGAATGGCATCGGAATTGCTAAAGGCCAGTCCATAAACACAGTCTGCGTTAAAAACAATCCTATCAGCAATAAGTTTCTATTATATTGCTCAATATATAAAGAACCTTACCATGAACAGCCTTGGCAGTCTTCCATGAAGCCCGGCCTTCAGCAGAGGAAGCTGGCATTCTGTGCCGTCTCAGGACACTCGCATCAGAATGGCGAAAGTGAATGCCAACTTCTACTCGGTAAGGACTGCAGTAAGTATAAACATGAAAACACAGATTAGAATATACGATAAAAAATATCATAGACCAACGTGAAAAAAGTGCACAAAAAGACAAGGACAAAAGAACAGGAACACATAGGACGCAGACTGGTGCACACTCACAACTTGATCTATTGAACATAAAAGAAAAAGGATCAGAGAAATCAGAAAGGCTGTGTTCGGAGAATGCGAGCTTCAGAAACCAGGGCGTGAGCAAAAGATGTCAGGTAGACTGTTTTACAGACACTTTGGAAATAACAACAGCCTTTCCATGTAATAAGGTGGTGAATTCATTCTGATTGAACATCCTGAAAAGTAACAAACAAAAAACAATTAATAAAAGAGAGGAATACATACACTACATACGAGTGTAGACTCCCAACTGACAAATTTGAGAAGAAGAAAAATAAAGAATGTGAAAGGAGCTTTAGCAAAAGTTCGAACAGGTCCAAGTGGAATGTGCTAACTCCCACCCATATGCATAAGACTGTAAACACAATTTTCTTGGCAGCTCAGGTAACAGACGGATGTGCGGACACATTGGTCGCCCATACTAAGAATAATAAAGGCCTAAAATAATCCCCTTGTATGGTTTTCACAGTATCTGCTAATTATTCACGTTTTCTCTAAAAGCCTCGTCCCACTAGAGCGACAAACACCGATTTTCGTCCGACGACACCACAAAGTTCCATGTCGCCGATGCTGTCCCACTGAAACGGCCAACGCCCGCGACAAATAACAGAGGCGGAGGGCACCGCGCTCTTCCAGACATTCTAGTTTACCAGTGAACAATACGGTGGAGGGAGGCAATCAAACAACCCCCCTTCCCCTCTCCGCCGCCACCCGCCGGCGGGCCGGCCCCCCCCGCGCGCCCGCCGCTGCCGCGGTTCCCCCCCCCCCCCCCCCCCGCGCGCGCCCGCCGCTGCCCAAGCGCTGCCGCGGTTTCCCCCCCCCCCCCCTCCCCCCCTCCATCTCCCCAAAAGTTCCGCCGCTACTGATGGACCTCGAGCGAGTATGCAGCCTATTTGTAAGCGAGGAAAAACAGCCTCGCATTACCCCATTCGCGCACAATTAGTAATACCGGTAAAAGCAAGCGATCTAGACAATAACAAGGATTTTGAACGGAGGAAAGAATAATCTAGCCCTAACAGACAAAGAAAGGAACTTACTTTGGAACGACCGTACCATGATCTTGGCTGTTGAGCAGATTTGACGTAGTTCCACGGCTCACAGTCGCTTCCTTCTTGTTTAGACACATTTGAAACTAAGATAAACTCCACGCATCACGACTAATCGGTGAATTGACCTGAAGACAGAGATATGAAAACCCACACGCCCGGCCAAACGTGCAAAAAAGGGCTGTGGATTGGATTGGATTGCATTGGTTGGCTCTAATGGATATCTAGCGACTTTACGGAAACTATCTTCAACACGCTTGCAATAAAACGACCAGCAATGCAAATTAAAAACAAAAACATTAGTATACACAGTAATAATAACTTATTTAGCATGTAAACATTGCCACAATAATACAAATGCGTCCTGAACACGTAGCAAAAAATTATATACGAAACTAACCGCACAATGTATCCAACCGACTTCAGCAGACATATAACTTTTTAAAACATCAGAAATTCCGTATGTCGGTTTGGCTTTGGTTGTTAACGCGTCCTGCTGGTAACGGAGTGGTCGGTGGTTCCAATCCCACTAGAGAGAAAGTTTTCATAATTTTTTTTTATCGCGTTTTTTTTCTTGTTTTTATTATTTTAAATGTTTGCTGTGTTTTTTGCAGTCGCCGGCCCTTTACTTTAGGGGTAAAAGTCACGCAGAATGTGAAAATAGAAAGTGCGAGCCCAAATTTGAGTTGATGCAATGCACAAACCGTGGCCCTCCTGTTTGCCGGGATAAATCGCTCCCTCCGTGCTAATAGGTTGGTTGGTGTAGTACGCAAACAACGCAAGTGCTTTCAACGAAGTAAAGAAGCTAATAATAATGGGAATATTGAGAGAAAAATGGGAAAATGTGTATGTAAATGGTCAAACTGCCACAGTGAAGCAGCCGAAGTTTGTCTGAAGGCGGTCACTTTTACTATTAAAACAAAAATACCGCTATTTTAAGGCAGTTATTTACCTGAGCTCATAGCGCGCTACGTATTGAGCACATCTCTTAATTTTCTGTCTTCCGGAAAGTAGTACTTAATTTTGTTCTGGCACATCAGTGATATCCATCGCCTGCCCCCTGGTTTTACTTATTGAGGTTGTGCTCCGCAATTTTACTTTTTTATTAGACCTATAATGTTTTTATTCCTGAGATCGGAGAACAGTGCGGATAAATAAACTAGCTTTCAGAAACGGTATCGTTCGGTGTGATAACATTTATGTTTTGTAGCGCCAAGGGGTCACATTCACAAACCCGGCAGTGTAAACACCCACAACGCCTTTGTGTTTCCCGTTTTATCGTGTTAAAAAAAAAATGTTTTTATATTTACTTTTTTTTGGTGCGGTATGTCGTATAACGTAAACTATCGGGGACAGATCATCTGGCTATGTGAACATTTGAAATATTTCTGTTAGATGGTCGTAGCTACCACAGAAAATAGTCGATTTTTGCCTGAAATAGCATATTTTCACACTCAATTAAAATCACCAATAACATGATCTCAGGAAAGTTGTGTACATCTCGCAGCGTCATAAGCAAAACACACATCTCTTTCTTGTCCAGATTCTGCAATGTAATGCAAATTATTGTTTTTGTAACTCAAAGCGCGTGCTCAATCATGCCACGTGTTTGTTAATTGTGGTTGTTGTTCTTCACTCGGATTCTCCGCTATACCGTTTTTATTTTGTTTTTCTTATCAGTGCCAAACACGTGCGTATACCACCGACCTTAAGTATAGTGCATCAAATTAAACTAGCTTCCTGAAAAGGTGTCGTTCGGTGTCGCGTTTTCGCGATAAAACACGTCAGCCCTGCCATGCTGGGATCAAATACACCAGCGTCGGCAGTTATTTGCGAAGGATTGATCTACGCAAATATTTCCACTCGCTATTCATGAATTGCCACAGTTCGTCAAAATCTGGAGGTCTTGACTGCATAGTAAAAACGGCAAAAAAAAAAAAAAAAAAAAAAAAAAAAAAGATAAAACGATGTCGGTCAGTAAACGGAACTTCCATGGCGGGGCTCGCCAGCCTGAACAGCAAAGCGCCGATGCCGGCCAGTCACTGAGCTTCCGTGTAAATACTGGCCATCAAAGACAGCAAAGTGCCGATGCCGGCCAGTTACTGAACTTCCATGTAAATACTGGCCATCAAAGACAGCAAAATACCAATGCCGGCCAGTTACTGGAACCTCCATAGAAAGACTGGCCAGCAAAGACAGCAAAAACCCGATGCCGGCCAGTCACTGTAACTTCTTCGGCGGAACTGGCCAGTGAGCAAGACGAAACCCCGACGCCGGCCGTGGCCGGTGGCTCACCGGCGCCAATGGCCGGGCGCTGCCATCCTGTTACCGGGACCGGCCGGCGTAGTCCCGATACCGGCCGACGCGGTGTGCTACCTGGGGGTGTGCCTTGTTAACCCAAATAAATTACTCAATAAATAGAGTGATTTTGTTAAACTGTTACCTATGAATGTTTTATTGCATACTGCCAACATAAGAGTATGATTACTGTAAGCTGAAAAGCAACTTCCGATATGCTGTGCGTAGCCCCAAAAATTTAAACGTATGCAACAAGTAGTCCAAAAGCCGAAGGATGGACAAAATGTAGTCAATTTTTTTTTCACGTACCTCGGAATACTAAGGGCCAATGAAGGATAGGCGAAAGAATGCCATGCGGTAAATTTAAAAAATTCGAGCCGATTTTCCGATAATGTTTGTATAAAATAAAGATTGTCCGAAACGCATAAACGGGGATATTGTTTTTCTGGACTGGATAGTGCCGTAGAATGCAACCCGACATGATCGAAACGGATGAAACGTCTTGGATCTCTCCACTCGCTTAGGCTAGTTAACATTGATGTTAACTAAATTTACTTTTGTTGTTGTTTATCACGGCACAATGTTCAAATAATTTAAATATATAAGTTTCGTGCAACCTCAGTAGTAAAACGTTGTCGTGGCGACGTTCGAAAACGCAAGCTGTGACTTCGCAGACATCACTTCGTCAATTCAGCCATCTCTCATTTCTTTATGACGTTACTGATTTTTTAAAAAATATATTAGTAAAAATTCAACGGGGTAAAGTAGTTTTCAGTGAAATCTGATATTGCTGAGCCAATTATCAATGTTGCGGTGAAGCCCGCATACCGGAGCCGGAGGTTGGTATTACGCGATAAAAATGACTTAGTCAACTGGTTGTCCTAAAACTACAACAAAAAAAGGTCAAGCAATATTTATACCCGGTTGTTAAGCAGAATCTGGGCAATAAATTAAAAAAGTATGAACGAAATAAAAAATGGCTTTTTTAAAAAAATTGACTTCAAAATTTGCATATTTTTCATTTTTGTCTATATTTGTGGCAGAATAAAAACAACACGGTAAACACAATAACCAGAAAATACATGTCAATCGATAGCTTACATTGATAGCTACGCACAGATATCTGTCTCACGTCATTGCGCCCTACCGTTCGTTTTATATAGCTGTCCGAAGTTGCGTCACACTTGCTCTAGGTTGCATGTTTGAGATTTTAAAAAAAAAATAATTTAAAATAACAGAAGACAGAAATTTACCTCTAAAAATAGCCAAGTCTGCGTAAATATTGCGCAATAAATATAATAATTCTGCAAGAATTCGATATTTTGTAAATGGCGGCTAAAGTCGAGATAAAATCAAATTGGGAATTTGACGTGTTCTACCCTGCAGCGCCTCAGAATTTTTTTTCTCTCAAACTATACAATTCTAATTTTTTTCAAAGGCAGTTTCTTTCATCACAAGGATTCGGGTATCATATATATTTTTTACGATTAAATCCAAAGACCCCCCCCCGACAAGTTTGGTCGAATTCAAATGAAATCACCCAAAACGTATTGTTAGAAATACTGGTTATCGAAGCGAAGAAACTGATCTCTCAGACTGTATGCATAACGAGCAAGAAATGTTACGTTTCTGAGAACAAATTAAGTATCATACTACTATAATTCGCCGAACGGGCCGCCGTATAAATTAAAGACTCGGGTAACAAACTCCGTCAGCGCATGGCCGCTCTCAGGAAATATAGGGGTGCATTGTAGCATATATTATTACGCCCCAAAGCTTGCCGTCTTCATTATTTGACTCGGATCAATAGCTAAAAGACGAGGGAGGCTCCAAGACGCTCTTTATATTGGAGCGTCATGAAGGCATATGTGGCAGCGCTCCTTCCACAACCTTTTAAGGGTACATATTTTGAATGGTTCCTAGTGGATCGTAAAGCTTTAGATAATTATATATCTTACGGCGTATGTGTTTCTTCTGTTAGTAAACTTCAGTGGATGGTGCGCTTCGCGGCGTTCGTCATTATTCCGCTTGCGTGTTCATTTTTAGTGATCTTAAAATGGTTTTAGTAGATTGTATGCTGCCAAGAGCGGGCCAAGCGGGCGCGTGCTCTCCATGTTAGTAACTGCTCGAGCTCCTGCTAAAGAAGCGTCGCTCTATAATATGGACAACATAAAGTTATTTATTGAATCTTCAAATACACTGTACCCGCTCCCCCCCCCCCCCCTTCCCAATAGGCAATGACTTTCACTAAAGTCTATTCTTGCCCTCTTTAAAGCCTCTTGCTCTCGGCCAGGTGGTGCGAGTGCGTTCTTAAGACCCGACCATGTGATGCTTGTAAATAATTTAATTTATTTAACTCAGAGGCGTCCTTTTAGGACGCATCACAGAATCGGTAGATCCTGTGATGCGTCCTAAAAGGTGATGCGTCCTGATCGGTAGAATACATTAGTAACAACATAATCAGCCACAGGTAATTATCAAAGAAGAAGATGCAAAATCAGGTTAACACGTTACACAGAACTTATTGTTAACTTAACACAAAAAGGAAATAACGAGGAAAATGAAACCTACGAAATTATACACATTCTGCTCGGGATGCAGCGCTCCCACATTTCTTTAAATGACCTATGATTTGTCTTTGTAACCATCTGGTCTGTCATGTCATTCCATGCTGTAATCGACACTATAAGGGGAGAGAACAGAAAATATTTAATTTGAGAGCGGAATAGCTGAAGTTTACCCGAATAGTTCATTCAAGGAAAAATGTGATGGGCAGAATGGCAATATGTGTTTTTGAAGTATTAGCTAACTGTAGCAAATCGAATGGAAGAAACACATTCGGTTGATTTGGCGCCTCTTGGATAATAAAGCAAGGCCAAGAACAAATTTGCAAGCGGAAACAGTGCTTTCAGGCGAGAAATGGTTTAATATGAGCCGGGCAGCCTTGTTTCGAACTGACTGTAACTTAGAAGTGATGTAATTGTGATGTGCACGGCATATCATGCTAGCATATTCTTGTTCAGGTCGAATTATTATTTTAAAAGCACGTAAGTTAGTTGTGATGGTGGTGAGATATAGGTTCTGCCTTAAAAAACCTAATCATTTTAGTGAGCCTTTGATTATGCTGTCGACGTGTCGATTTCGTGCTTATGTTTTTGAGCATAAAGCGGCGATGCATTGTTTAATTATTCACAAGTCAGAGCCGTTTTCAATCCTGTGTCAGCACCTGTCGGCATGCAGTAACATAACGTATGAATGATATAGAAAATTTTTGTATAAACAACTGAAAAGTGCAGTTCACGCTTTGAGTGCCTTTATCAAAACGATAAGAATGCTTTTCTTGCTCTTATTTTATTTTAGTTATTTTCCAAACATTCATGTCAACCAACCAAAGTCTGCCACCTCGGCGCCCGCGAGCAATTGGAGAGAGCGTAATGACCCACAACCGAAACGCAACCGTAAAAGAAATTTTGCTCTCCAGAGGCGTCGGCCAAACTTCAGAACTGCCAGCCTATAAATGATCGAACCGTCTCTGCGAACGCAGCTCTTATTCACAAGGCTGGGTGTACGCATCAATCGCGTTCGGAAAGTTCCAGTACTGAATATTTGATCAACTATGACGTCTACTCTGACTCAGCGGATCGATGACGTAGATCTTGTGTCCGGGTGTGGTCTTTCTACGGTACCTTAAATAAAATTGAACTTTGGTAAAGTTGTCAAACAACCGATCGCGGAGTTGGCAGGTGATGATCATACTGGAGTGCTTTTTGATGTAGAGAAAGACAAAATGAACCTACTTAATCTATGGTGGTTCAGAAGTAAACATTTGACATAGAGCCTGGGGCGCATAACCTCTGTGGTCTATACCTTGTTTCATACCAAGTACTTGAGCAGCCGCCGCTACGGGCCGGTGAAGCCAACAAAAGCAGCGCTAAAAGATCGTCGTCAAAATGCTCGCAGTCGTTCTTGCTTGCCATTACCCGTTAAACCGCTCACTCAAAGTGAATGCGCCTTGAACTAGCGCTTTTTTCGGCGGGTGATTTGTTTAGCTGGTGACATAGAACGCACACAGTGTGTGAGCACCATGGCAGTGCATTTTTAACCCTGCTTGATTGACTCTAGTGGTTCCTAGGGTCGGCTGCGCTCTGACTTTATGAGAAGCGGAATATATCGTGTGCTCCCGTCGAACTACGCATTATACAGTTTGTTTAGCTTGAATCCGTTATCGTGTTGGCTGTGTTTCTAATATCTGCACATTTCAGCTTGGAAGAGATGACTTTGTGTGATGACGTATCAGTGACTGTGTCTTTTTTCTTTTGTCTTTTGACTACTTACTGCTGTCACAGCTGTGAGCGGATTTTTCGTTGGAGCAACAAGCTTTCGCAACGACTGGTTTCTAAAAACATGATCCTAAAGCAGATCGATAGCAACAGCAGTGACGTTAAAGTCGCCGTTCTTTTATCGCTCAAGTTACAAGCCGCGCTGCGGAAAGCAAAGCTTTCCGCAGCGCGGCTTGCTGCGGAAAGCTGCAGCTGCAACTGCAGCTTTCCGCAGTTGCAGCTGCAACTCTATTCCTTTTTATTGCGTTTTTGCGCATTTAGCCTTTAACAGACGGCACATCTAAAGATCAGGTGCAATCTCTCTTAGCTTAGGCAAAGCTTCGCACCACTTTTAAACAGGATTGTTTTAACGTTTTCTATGAAAGCATATACAAAAAAAAATTACTGAACGTCACGAAATGATCCTTATAAAAATGGTTGCGGCATCTTCTTCCTTGTCGGTGTGATGGTTTGCTGCGCTGCGTAGATGCAAGAAAAACCGACTTGATAAAATTTAAACTAAAACAGAGGATGGAAGAAAAACAACATACATGAATACCGCAGTCTTGTCGTCTGGCGCACACTTTTTATATCTTAACTTATGCTCAGATTCTGATTTTGATTGTTTCAAGATAACAGGTGGCCTTTTTGTACTTTGTTTCAACTTAAAGAGACAATGACATCATGAAAAAAAAAGTAAAATATTTTGTTGGGCGATTTATTATGGTGTCAGAAGACTACTTAATCAATATGTTAGTACAGTGTCACGTATATTTTTAATAAAGTGAAAGAAACGCAACTGTTTAAGACCGAAACTAGACTCGGGAGGAAGAAGACGTATAGAGGAGTAGAAAGATACCAAAGATCACGTTGCTGTGCAACTTTTTTTCTTTTTTTCAATCAACGTATTTGCTGTTTCTTACCAGCCACAAAATATGTGTATACTATTTTTGTCCATTCCTAGTATTGAGTGAGTGCCTTCGTCTTTGATTATCATTGGTGGTTGTGTATAAATCGTAGAAAAGTTAATGTGACCACGGTGAAGAGACTGAACGCGACTCAAATCGGCCAGTCACCGATCGGCGGTTTTCGGGCGGAAAGCAAACAAATTTCGAGCCGCTAATTGTCTTCTGCTTAGTTGGGCTTTCATATGCCATGAACAAATAAAAACCTTGGCGGGCATAAATACCCTGTCTGTGTCCCTTTGAGCCAAGGCGCAGTCAAAGGCTAAAAAAATCCCAGACACGTGCGGGCAGTCTCGAATGCCTTCGTCATGGTGCGCTCGGTTACTTTGATTGGACCGATCACGAAGAGACTTGTAAAGTTTGCTTTTGGGCGTAGCGTGATCGACGTTATCAGCCGTCTTTTTTTGTTGGTGCATTTTGCTCCTAAACATCACTCAACTCTAAGTCCGGCAGCTCCAGTGATCCAATGTGGCCAATAAAGCAGCTGCGAGAGTGCGCGGTCAAAGCGCTCTTTGACGGTTTGCTTATCATCGTTTAGACCAATCGTGCACAGAAGAAGACGCAAGATGGGGGCACATTCACTGCGCGTGGTTGGTTTTAGCCGCTGTATAGCAAACGAACACGCTCCATGAGGACCGTGGCGATGCACTTTTCGCGGTGTCTCATTTGTTCCATTGTACCGCACCCTGAGGTACAGATAGATATAAAGTGAAACGGAATATAGGCTGGTCGTCTCTCAAGCATTAAAAAGATGACCTAATGAATGAGCGTATGCGCCCCGCTTGCTTATGAAAACAAGCAAGCTAATCTCTATTGTATAGGGCGTCTGAAGTCACTGGGCTCGATCTAAAATGGACCGTAAAAATCGACGTCTGCATGACGCAATCTAAATTTTTTGTCAAGAGTGTATTTCACAGGCGCGTTTGTTTCTGGTGAAGTCACAAAGTGTAGCTCTTTTTCTTCAAAATCATAGGGCCAAAAAACTTACCAGGGTCAGCGGCGGGCGGTGACGCAGACGACTGTGTCGAGCGGCGGGGCGCGTTTGGCTTACGTATTGATAGAATTGGCTACCTTCTTATCGATAGAGCATACAGCACGCGACGACCGTGATTTACTTAAATGAAGATAATCTTTTTGTATGGTACCTTTGAATAAAAAATAAATGCGCTCAATAAAAGCAAAACTTTAAGTTTAAAAACAAAACGTGGTTGCAGAACATCGGCCTTCCTGCTGCCGACGAATTTCGTCTGCGTGTCGTCTGCTTTCTTTCGCTGGTTGGCTACTCATTCCGACGCTCCTCCCGACGCCATCTATCAATACGTGCGCTAAACGCACCCCGTCGCTCGACCTGGTCGTCGGCGTTGCCGCCCGCCATTGACCCAGGCAAGTTTTTTGGCCTTTTTTTTTTTTTACAGAAAGGGAGTTACGCTTTTGAGTTTTACAAGAAAAAACTGACCTGGGAAATACACCTTTAACGAAAAGTATCGATTGGTTCGTGCAGGCATTTATGTTTACAGTCCATTTTCGATGGAGCCATGGTGACTTCAGAGGCCCTATACTTCAGTCTAACCTTAAGTCTAGACGCAGCCGACGCTACGAGCTGATGGTACGAATCACACAGTGTCTAAAGCGCACCACCAATACGGTGTTCGTCGTCCTTTGGTAGGTCTTTCTCTCTCTGAACCAATTATCAACAGTAAAGGCCCAATGACTTCCGCTTTCAACTCTGCTTGAGTGGCCCATTAGCTCGTAGTGTCGACTGCCTCTGAAAGCTAAGGCCTAGTATAGTAATATCGTCATCCTTGTCGTGACCTGTCCTTCTAACAGAGAGGAGGGGCAAAAAATTGGACAACTGCCGGCAATGTTTCATCAAATATAGGCACGACCGTAGTTGACTCGGTCTCTCCTTTTGGAGCAGGAAACGACGCATTTTATCGTCAGTTTTTGTGGCATGTCAACCGGTCGACAATGAAAGGAGTCGCTAGGCATCTGACAGTTCAATTATTTTTCCCCACTCTCATCTGCTCCTGGACTTTCGCTCCGATAGAAATTTTTTACGCGCAGCTTCTATGCTTCGTTCTACAGTCCAACCGCTATATACCAATTCTACGAGCCCATGTGGCCGATGGATCTTCTCAAAAATTGTTAGATCACGGCGTTTTTTTTCTTTTCTGGTATTATATTTGTGTATCCGGCAACACATCCTTTCAAATGCCAAGATTGCGTCGTGACATTACGTTTTAAAGCATGCTTTTCAACGTAACCCCCAAATCCCAAAATTGTGTGCGTCCGTCCGTCCGGCCGTGCATTTACCGCTAAATTTGGCAGACAACAAAATTGGAGTTTAGGTCACGTGACACGAGTTGATGCCACGTAAGCCGATGTCACCTGATGTTCAAACAAATTAGGCTTCCCCGCCAAAGTCGGTGGATAAATTGATGTCACGTGACCTGGCGTCACAAGACACATACACCAATTTATTTTCCCTGCTATACGTTGCGGAAAAATATATTTTCGTTGACCTGATATCATGCGACCTATACACCAGTTCTGTTTCACCGCCAAATTTGACTGGGAAATTGACGTCACGTGTCCTGGAAACAGGTGATACACATCCCCCACTACAATTTACCCAATAAATCTAGCAGAAAAAGAATGACCTCCGGTTACCTATACACCAATATAATTTCCTGTTGTATTTACAAAAAAAAAAGAAATTCACTAATGCAGCATGATGTCACATGGCCTATACACCAATTCATTTTCCCCGCTAAATTTAGCAGAAATTGTTTTGCCAGGTTTCATGACGCCACGAGACCTACACACCAACCTAATTTACCTTCTAAAGTTATAGGGGTAACGAATTAAGTTACGCGGCAAAATTCTGTTAGGAAATTAATGGCATGTGATGTATACATGTTCAATTTGCTCGCCAAGATTTAGAGGGGAAATTGATAAAAACAGAGATTATTCTCTCCCCCAGAATAACGGTTTTTATATAAATTCTTAAATTACCTTAAACTATCGCCTCTTATGCCGGGTTTTATGCAATTTGCTACTTTGGCGATAAATGTCGCTGTCATTTTAATGCAATTGCTACTCATTACAGATTTTTGCCTATGTATGTCGCCTCTAATGTAGTCGATTTTTTGCTAATTTTAGCGAGACATTTACTTTTGGTGACGTATGCACCATTTCGAATCCCCCGTTACAATGAGCGAAATCAGGTTCCCTGTTAAATTTAGCGGAAAATAGACTACACGCGAGTATTACCCAATTCAAGTTCCCTTCTAAATTTTGGTAGAATCTGCTTCCCCACTAAATGTAGCGGAAAAAATGACTTCACGTGAACTATGCACAATACAAGTTCCCCGCAAAATGTACCCGGTAACAAGCACAAATATCTATATTATACTTTAATTCATACACGCCTTAGCTACAGTCTTCTTGTATTGGAGTCACAACTACACAAATATATAAACTGTGTACGTGCTGCAGAAAAAGGCATTGTGCTTACTCGAAAATTCCTCGTGCCAGAATCACTCTGCTCCGCTCTTTAGAAAGCACCAAATATTATCTATTCAAAATGGTATAAAGAACTAATCTTTGTTAACATATATAAGCGAATCAAATTAGAGCCAACTGCGTTTTTTCGAGAAGTATTTATGAGAGGATAAATTGTACAATTTTCGGCACGCGAGCTACAGAAACCTCTAAATGACCACCCTTACCTCAGAACCATTAGTCAGGGAGGTATGTCTGTGCAAGCAAAATGTGTATCTATTGTCGCTTCAAATGTAACAAGTCTGTTTGTGTTTTGTTTTTCGTGCGCATGTGCTGTTTTTATGTAGCGTTTACCTGCGTGTTTAAAGAATTATAATCTTTCCTTTCTTTTTTTTTTTACTGTAGAGATGGTTGACTGGCTTTCCTATGTTGTTGTGTGTGATCCAATGTTTGCCGTGCTTGCACTGGCTTTAAAAAGGTTATTGTATGTCGTTTTTTGTCACGGGGTGGGGGAAAATCTGGATTTATTTTCTTAATTTTGTCTCTTTGTACAGTGCTTTTACTGCTTAAGAGTTTTTATGTTTAATTTGTCATGCTCAAGTAGTTTTCGTCCTTTGTCAGGCATTCATTTTCGCTGGACATGCTGAATGTTGTGGCAGTGAAAGGGGTGGGGGGAGCTGTCGCCTTGTCAGGCACGTCGATGTGTTTTGTGACGGCCTCCCAGACAACTGTATTCGACGACGGATGTCTCAATAAGCTTTTACTTTGACTTCAACTTAACGTGTCCTGAGCGCAAAATTCAGGTTTCTCGCTAAATTTAGCGGAATCACGTTCCTCGTTAAATTTAGAGGAAAATTAACTTTACTGACCTACGTGCAAATTCAAGTTCCCCGCTAAATTTAGCCGAAAATTACCTTCACGTGACCTATGCACGAGTTCAGGTTATCCGCTAAATTTAGGGGAAAATTTACTTCAAGTGACCTGCGCACCAATTCAATTACCCGTTAAATTTAGCGAAAAATTTACTTCTCCTGACCTATGCACCAAATCAGGGTCCCCGCTAATTTAGCGGGGAACCGAACACCTGCTCATGTGCGCAACGATAAATGCTATCTCATTCATAGAGAATCACCCCGGTGGTTTCTACAAATTTTCTGCCGCACTCAATTTTGATGATGGAGGCATCTATATGGCCTTATATGTTTTTGTCTGTCGGTTTGTGCTTTTGTTACACCTGAGTTTTAAACCCTTGATAACTTTAGGATGAAATCAATTTGTATTATTCGAGATATGGGCGGGACACCGTATATGCCTTTTTGCCTACGTTTCCCAAACCCCCATAATTATTATATATCTCGAAACATTTAACAGCTTAGAGTATAAACTTTGACTTCCAGCCCTAGTTTAGATTTGAACCTCCTTATTGACAGACAGGAGCTCGAAATAAGCATGACAAGCTGTGCCCTCTTAGACATATAACGACATAAAAGAAGCACATGGTCTTTATAAAAATTCGGGCAGAACCAACTGTGTTGCGTTTTAATTAGGCGATTAGCGGGAGAGATAATTGAAACACTCTAGGCAGGTAACATGTCAATTTTCCCGCTAAATCTAGAGAGTAAACCGATTTTGTGTCTCGGTCACGTGGCAAATCCATTCCTATGACCTCATTTTACATGCTAAATTTAGCGGGAAAACCAAAGTGCGCTTAGGTCGCGTGACATTAAGTCATGTGAAGTCATTTTTTCCTCTAAATTTAACAGAGAAACTGAATAGTTGTTGAAATAGTATGACGTCCAATTTCCTACTGAATCTATCGAAATGTTCTGCAAAGGTGACGTGACATTATGTGAAGTCATTTGCCTCGCTAGATTTGGTAAAGAAATTTGATATGTAGGTCACGTTGACTGTATTTTCCGCACTAAAACTTGTGGGGAAACGAGTGATGTTGAGGTGGTCTAAAGATTCTAAAAAAGGTAATTGCTTGAGTAATCTGCGTTTTCTTTCGACCTTGAAACACGTAAATAGTGAGACATGCAGATATACAAAGTCCACTAAATACTTTAGCATTCTATGAAGTCAATCAAGTAAAGAAAACACGACCGTAACTCGTGTGAATTGATTTCTCAGCGCACCATAACAATTATTTGCTCATAATCACTAAACCCAACAATTAACATTACAGCTTGAAATTTCTTTTTTAAGCACCTCTGAGATATGAATAGCCAGCAATAAAAACACCATCCGATCCTTTTTCATTTATCTGCGGTCAGGTGCAGTCAACTTCACACGCAAATGCTTTTAAGCGCCCTATGAAAATCATATTAATAAGATACATACCTTTTTACTCGTATAACATGTTAACGGAGTATTTTAGGTTGCAGAATGTCGTTCCTCATTTCCTAGGATGTATTTGGTAGTTTCAGACCAGGCATCCTCTTATAAACTTACGGGTGCCTTTTAGGGCTGCAGAGTTGTGGCTGAATAGCATTGGAAAGTCGGGGTCATGTTGCTCTACAAGTTCCTGCAGCCTTGTGGGCAGGCCCGTCACAGCTGGTTTGCTGTCTGGCGTAGTTCGTGCCTGTATATTTTTTTTTACTTTGTGTTTGGTTTTTTTTTATATTCTGGCAGAGAAATTTCCACCAATGTTTCAGAACCACTGATATCCTGTGCTGCGCTCAGCACATGTTTTTTATCTAGATTTTTATACGTGAGCGGGATGAGCATATGTGGATACCATGAAGCCCCAGGTACAGTACGGCTTTTCCAATGCGTGTTCTTTTCAGCAAGCCACGGAGGAATCTCGTGGCCAACGCGCGAAACAAATGTGCGCCGCCGCGCATTTTTGGCATGATGGAGGTGCAGGCAAGAACAAAGTGTATCATTGCAATGTCATTGAAGCAGTACCATCGTTTGATTACACCGGCGACGGCCATAGCTTTTTTTATTTTATTATTTTATCCAATGAGGAAACGAGGGGTGCTGTCATAGAAACCAAAACCTAGTAACCGTAAAATTATCTGAATTCAAGCAGAAACCACTGCAGCGCTCTAAAATAAATGACTGTGCAAACACAACGGTAATAGAAAATGTTTCGCTGCGATTCCACCTCGAGTAAGTACTCGGTTCTCAAAATACTTGGAAGGCAGAAGCGTAATTTTCGTCAGCTATGCATTAGTTGGAAACGAACATCCAGGTGTACATTGATATGGAATGTGACACTGCATTCTCTAGACACGAGCTTAGAATTGTGTTAGTATCTTTTAAAAAAATACTGGAAGAGAAGGCAAGGAACGAAAGGGTATTCGTTAACGTTCCCTTCGCTTTATGTTCGCAATTTCGTGGTTACATTGGTTCTAGTTGAGCCTGCTTTAGCTATGTTATGGCATCAAATTTAGATAGGGCATTGTTAAAATCAGGTTTTCGTGTTTCTATGTTGGCTATAAAAATCTAACACAACTGTGTGCAGAAAAGCAATTTTTTTTAAAAATACGGCACTGCGCAGCTGAAGGTGCAGATTACTCAGTTCTAAAAATATCGTAATGTACGTGATTGATTATGTTGAGTGATTTATGTGAGATTATTTCATGTTTATCATCAACTTTGCACTTGATATTCATCGACGATAAAATGAAAGTATACAAGCGTAAGCGACTGGAGGCCGCTCCGCTACACCAGGTTTACACCGTTATGAACGTGCTGCAGGCCTACGTCGCACTAACTTGGCTTGAATGATACTGACGCTTGTGTTCAATAATAAATATGTAAGCCACGCCTGTCATCTTGCTGGATATTTACTTAGGAATTTCAAACTAGAACTGCCAAAGTTAATAATTTGCTGGGAATGTTATCTATCAACAGTACACTCGTTTCAACTTTCTGTTGGGACGTTGAATCAAAGCAACGGGGCACTTTTGGTACAGTTCTAGAAGTTCTGCTTGCCCATTCCAACCAACCTGCAGACGGAAGGATTTTGCATACCGGACCAGAACCGTTACCAAGAATGTTTCGTGTGTGCGCGCTTTAATTGAGACCTCTTATGTTTATATTTTGACTGCATGCTATTGCGTTTGAGTTGCGTTGAGATAAAGTAAGCTATGTGTTCGTGTCCAATGAGAGCGAACCCTTATTTTTTAAATGTCATAATAAAAAATATATAATGCTTTTCTTTAGTATGAACACCTGAAACAAGAAAAAACTATTGTATTTGCAAGAAAAAAATGTATGCAGGTAAATATGTTGATAAACATCATAATGTAAATCTTTAGACCAGGAAGCATCAAATAACAAACACGTGTTTGTGGCGCCTTGCCCGTTATTCCATTTTTTCTCGTCTCAAGGTGCACATTAAGATGTTTGCATTTGTGATTTTAGAAATGAGCCCTTACTTTGTCAAAGAGAAAAAAGTAACTAAAAACATGTCTGGTTTTTTTTGCATATTTTTTTGGCTTAAACTCAATGGAATCCCCAAACCTATTCTCTGTTGAGCTAGATGACAGGATGGTCCTAGGGAAGCGCTCTTTTGGCGATGCTTCGAGTTGCAATGTTAACTGGGAATAATTGCCCTTCTCAAAGTGTATACCTATCAGATTGTCAGTATTTACATTCTAGGTTTTGTATAGTATCCAGTGCCTGCCTCTGGGCGATGCGAGTCGTATGCGAAAAACATTGAACTTTCTGCAATTTACTCATAATAAACGCGGAGGAAAAAGGAAGAGAAAAAAAAAAGAAATGAACAAAGTTGGTACAATGATTGACTTTTGGCTCGACTGATTTAATTCTGTAGACGTCGCATTAATGACTCGTTGGTTGAAAGGGCTTCAGTGTTTCCATTTAACTTGTTAGATTAAACTCGTATTGAATTCATTGTGTTCCCTGATCTTGTAGCAACCCATTCTATGACTAACAAATTGTAGTTCTGGTGCAGCAACCTTATTTTAAACACTTGTTTCTTGTTATTACAAAAAAATACTAATCTTTATTTGGGCTGTCTATTTTTGACCCGAGGTTAAACTTAAATTCAAGTTGTCAGAATTAAGAAAAAAAAACAAGAAGTATCTGTAAAAGTATTTGCACATGATTAAATACTCTCTCAGTATTTCGATTTTGTATTTAAATACCTTTCTAAAAGGTTTGATTGGACGTTTCCTTACAAAAATGGCATATATGGACTTATATAAGAAACCAGATATGGTTGTATAAAAAGTGGGCATATCTTGCCATATAAAGCATATAAGTTTATATCAGGCAGATCTGACTAGATATGTCCATTTTTTTTTAAATCTACATCTGGTCTGCCGGATAGGGGTATATCTGCCTCTCATGAAAGGCCAGATACATCCCAATCAAATAAGGCAACCGTTATATATATTGTTGTTTTCTACAAATATCTACCAAAGTGATTTCTCATCTGTATAAGAAAAATACCAATCGGATATTGATCACGTATCAACTTTTATTAATTTTTACATGAGCTCTTTACGCCACTCCTGATTTCGCTCAACTTGGTTCCCCAGGAAAGCAGGACTATCGTCATTCGCGCAGTAAATGTTAATGAGACGTTAATGTCGACGAAAGGTGTGTCCACGAAACGTGTATCCACGAAACCCGCCGTGGAACGTGTTATCAAGAAACGCAGGGAGAATAAAAAAATTCAGTATTCTGCCTGCAGTTGTGACATGATTTCAGACGGTCAATGGCAGGTGACTGTGGGTAGAATTTCGGGGAAATTATTCTCCCGGCTGCCAGGAGATAGACACGGCCTAATTCAAGAGGTAACCTAAAAGAGTACCTGTAGGAAGCGATGAATTGTCATGAAGTAGGTTGCAGCCCACTTACGTTGACGAGACCGTATTTGAGAGGTGTAATCCGAGAGGTATGTCGACACAGGCACGGCAGAACCACTCAAACACAAAAACGAGCAGGAAGGTGACCGTGAAGATTCAACACGATGTACCACAAGCTGTCATTTGTGGAACCGAACACTATACGTATCACAAAATATTCTTGGGCTTCTTTGAAGAAATCGCTTGTTGCCGATATACGGGTAGGACTTTTCGAATTTACTACAGTCGCAGAATTCACAGCATTCACGCAGGACACACCACTCGCCAAACTAGGATCTGCAATTAGCATTCCGATATTCCCAACGGCTAATCCGTCATCCGTCACACCACGCGACCACGCTTCTGCCATTCCCTGTGCACAGAGAGCGGAGTCAAGCGATGCAAAGTCTACGGCTGATTGTTCTGGCAAGGGCGCACGTTCTATCACGCTTTCAGCTTAAGGAAAGAGAGAAAAAGAGAGGCAGAAAGGCCAAAACGAAAGTGCACACACAAAAGGCTTATCTTCTGGGGCCTTGTCTCCATCTCGTTCCAAGATGAAGACAAGGAAGGGCATCTGTGGAAGCTGCTCCGAAAAAACTGCTGGTAAGCGTCAATTCCTCGCGCGTTGGGGTCGCTGCAAGGCGAAATTCCATTGCGATTGTATTAGAGTAGGCCTTGAGGAGTATAACTTTTTTATGGCCTCAAGAAAAAGCTCGTACAAATGCAACGCCTGCACCCCGCGAAACCGCAGTGACGATTAACCTAATCGTGAAGAAACGTCCGATCTGCCGGAGTCTGAAACGGACAGGGAATCAGCCTTTGAAATCATCATGAAATTAAACACCTCATGCTCAAGGCCAAATTTGGGACATCGCCAGCATGGGTCCCGTGTCGACGAAGCAAAGTTCTGACAGCAAAGGAAACGACGAAGGCCGTGCCACGAGTAGTGTCACGAGTAGACTTCTATGCCATTTGTGACCGACGACGAAGTCTACACTACAGTGGGACCTCGACGACGAAAGGAGCATTCAGTTGGAAAATCGAAATCATCCAAGGTGGCCATTGTACTTCGTCCGCCTTTTTCAAAAGGCGTTATTAGTAGCTAGATTTGGCCCCGAGACAACAGTTGAGGATGTTAATTCGATTCTTGAACCTGTCCTACAGAGGAAAACAGTTACCTGCACGAAGCTGAAAGCAAAATTTCCCTCCTACTCTTCTTTTCATGTTTCGGTCAAACAAGACCGTTTTGAAACCATTAATAACCCAGACATTGGCCCGAGAGGTGTATCACCAATTTTTTCGAAAAGCTTGAGATGACGTGAACGTCACTACCAAATAGTACTGATGATTAATCTAAAGATTAAATGCTATCATCAGAACACTCGCGGTTTGAGGACGAAAGCAGATGACTGTATGTCAACTGTTGTTTCCTCTAATTCTGACATGTTCTGTTTAACTGAAACTTGGCTACTGAAAGAAATTTCCAGCACCACTTACTTTCCCACGTCATACAGTGTTTATCGAAGGGACAGGGATTACGGTGCAACCGGGAAGAAATTTTGGGGGTGTTGACAACCATGCGGGATAACATTAAATCATGCAGAAGGTTAGATTTGGAAACCCATGCAGAGTGCATATGGGTTGAATTATTATCAAGCGACGGGTTTAATTACCTCGTCGGAAACTATTACTTTCCTCCGCTCTCGAATTCGAATGTGTTCATAAAACATTTACAAAGGCTTGAACAGCAAAGTGACTTTTCCAAATTTAAAGTACATATATGCGGCGATTATAATCTACCAGAAGTGAACTGGTCGGCCGGTATAAGCAGTAGTGGGAATAACCAAACAGTAGTAAAAACGTCACGTCTAGCAGATTTCGTTAATTTTAATGGTCTAACTCAGCATAATCATTTCAAGAACACGGCCGGGAATCTTCTTGATATTTTTCTTTCAAACTGCCTTTTTCACGTTTTTCACTCGCCCTTCATCGTATGTTTTTCTTTACCGGTGAGGTCTCGTGACAGAAAAAATTTAACCAGATATGGCTATCATAAGGGTGATTATTTAGGTACATATACGTTCCTTCGTGATATTAACTGCTCAACAGTTCTTCATGATAACTGTGTAGATCCTGCGATTGAATCCTTGGCGAAGATAGTGAAAAATATAATCGATGCGTTCATTTCGAAGCGATTGTCTAAGCCTTCTAAATACCAGTTTTGGTTTTCGAGGGAGTTGAAACACTACATACGTAAAAAATAACACTATCATAAATTGCTTACCAGAACCGGCATTCAGTTATGGTACATAAAATTCAGTGTTTACAGAGTCCTTGTAAAGAAACTGTTTGAACATGAAAAATAATTTGTAAAAATCGGTAGAAAATAGTCTCTACCGTGAGCCTGATAAATTCTGGCGCTTTGTCAGGAAGCACAGGAAGGAGTCAGCAAGAAATATTTAGTTACGTACTGATACGGACTATGTTACAAATCCTGAAAAAGTAGCTAATATATTCCACACTTCCTTTCGTGAATGCTATACCAAGGTAGAATTCCAAAGCAGGTCTTCAATCTGCGCTACTGGTTGTAAAGACATTTTCACATTTAGTGAGGTCGATATAAATGAAATTTCAGTGGCAATTCAAAAATTAAAACCAAAGTAGTCAGCGGGAGATGATATATTACCTATATTTATTATTAAAGTATGCGCTGATTTGTCTGCCCCCTTAATTATGCACATATTTAACCTATTGATGAGAAATGGTGTATTCCCATGTCTTTGGAAAAGGTCAGTGATAGTGCCAATACACAAAGCCGGTGACGCGTCTAGGGTAGACAACTACCGCCCCGTGTCTTTGTTGTGTTCTTTTTCAAAGGTTTTTTAGGTAGTTTTGCATGCCTGTTCTTTCTTTTTACTTCAGTCGAAAACTAAGCACCGTTTAGCACGGATTTATAAAAGGGCGTTCAGTAGAAACGAACCTTGGTTCCCTCCTTGAGTATTCTGTCCCATTTGTTTTTACACATGGAAGACCCCGCAGGGGGCACCTGTGAAAGCGGGTGTTTGGTGAGTGGCGTCACCACGGACCCCGAGCCATGCGGGTTCGCCCGCCAACGTCTGGCTGTGCGTGGCTTTTACGTGTCCGAGGAAAAGGACATCCTGGTGGTTGAGCCGAGCCCGGGGTAGGTTTGGACCCTTCGAGGCCCCCCGGGTGAGGCAATACACCACTTCGGCCCCCGCTTCTCGTAGACGGGAGTCCTGGTAAGGCCCGGACAGGATGATTGAGTCTAGTCGCCTTTTCTTCTACTATCCCCTCGAATCATTCATCTTTACCTCTCCTGTTTCTTTTACTTCTCGCTCATTTCTCTTACTCCTTTTTCACCCCTCTTTGGCGGCAAGGGCTAACCTTGGGTGGCAATAGACCTCTGCCTTGACCCACACTTGGGTATAGATTCCCGGCAGCACCGTTAGCATAACGTCTCCAGCCAATCCTTCCTTGTTATGATGCGTAACCTAACCCCTTGTTGGGCTCGGTGGTGGGCGGTGCACCGCGGATTCTGAACTCTCTTTGCCCTCCTATGGCGCCCCACCCCTCTAAACCCCGTTCAGAGCACGCCCTTAAAAGGCGTTGCCTTGAACACAAAACCATTGACAAAGATCCCGAGATAGAAACCTTCACAAAGTTTTTTGTTGTTCACTCTCTTGATGAACACAAGACAGTTGCAAAGATGTCACCCCCCATCCGCTCCACTTCAAATATCAAGCACACACACACATCCCATAACACTCCCACTTCCATCGCACCACCCACACCCAGACCCGAATTTCCCTGGTTGCAAGAACTCCAAAAGGTAAAATAATAATTCGAAACGTTCAAAGGTGAAGTACAGGAGGAGATGAACAGAAACATTCCCGCCTTAGTTACTGAACTAAGCCAAGAAATCCTTGCACGTCCAGTCGGACGTCCGTAACCTAGTACTGGAGGTCGCAGCAAAACAGACGCAAGAACAAAAAGGCCTCATCCTCCAGGAGCATGATGACAAACGCCGCACCAAACCCTATTGCCGACCTGGATCTAGGTCTAGATGACCCATCACCAACGAAGCAAGGCACTTACAGGAACCACTTTTTGACCCCAACCTTGCCACCACACCACTCGGAACACCTACTGACACCACTCTCCTCACTCCTTCCTCCCCTTCCCCTCCCACTGCCAACCCTAACCCTCACAAGCCTGCAGACGAATGAACACGATCACACGTAATAATACACAACACCGCAAGAAAAGGTACCCTGTTGGAAAATCTTTATGACGGAAAGATGTTGGAAAAAACCTCATACAAACGTAAACGTAAAATGGAACATTCTATACCAGCGAAAAGGCGGCTTCCGCGTAGCGGATTAAGGTGGAACCATACAAGCGTGTCGTATTATGGGACATCCTATACTAGCGGAGTGGAGAGAGAGAGAGAGAGATTTTGGGGGTTAATGGCGCAAAAGCTACGAGGCCATCTGCGCCAAACTAATTGTAAATGTCATTGTATTAAAGGAAAAGTTTTACAAAAGATTGACCAAAAGGCTAGAGTCGGTGTAAAAGGCCAATACTGCTAAGAAATTCCATTACCCGTTCAAAAGAGACTAGAGGATTCTCTCCCACAAGGAGAGCAGGATGAAATGGGATATGATATTGGAAAAATTCAGGGAAATGAATGCGGCGCTTGGGCTGAAGGCCGGGACACTGCCACAAGATATGCAAAACAGTGAGCCTGTCACCACACTGATCGATCACACACCGGTGGATCTTCTCCCGAAAGCACATACCTATGCGTTATAAATGAGTGTCCAATTCTCCGGCGGCACAACAACGTTTCTTGAAGTCGGCTCTTGCATGAAGAACTTTCCCAGACTCCCAATGCAGGTTTGGTAACATGAAGCTTGTTATCGCACTCCATGTCTCATTCCAATTGCCAAGAATCAAGAATTGAGGACCTTACGAAGGGTTTAATATCTTGATAGGGTAGACAGGAGAGCGATTGTGGAAGGTTCCCGGCAGACCCTGCAAGTTTGTCGGCTTCTTCATTGCCATGAATGCCAGTGTGACTGGGCACCCAACAAAAGTTTATATTTTGACCCCCATGCCAAGCAGAGTTAAGTTTATATAGAATTTGTTGTACAAGCATATTTTTAGCATCTTTAAGAGAGCAAACTGCAAGAATCACACTTTGAGAGTCAACAAACAGGACTGCCCTCAGTATTTTACTATTGATAATATATTCAATCGCCATTGATACCGGATAGAGCTCCGCAGTAAAAATGCTGGCGATACAATCAAGTCGTTGAACCTTGGAGAAGCTTTCAGAGTATACGGCGCAACCGACGAAAGATGAAGTCTTGGCACCATCTGTATAAACATGAAGATAACCATCATACTTATATTGCAGTTCTCCAAACTATTGCTTAATTACAGCATGGGAAATGCCGTGCTTGTTGAACTTTGCGAGAGGCCAGTCGGATTCAACTCGCTGTGTTTTCCAAGGTGGAATACCGTTCACTTTCCGAACGAGGCTGACCTGGTCCAGAGAAAGATGCAGCGAGGAGCGAAGATGTTCAATGCGGAAGCTCAACGGTGTTACAATGCTTGATTTATTTTCAAAAAGGCCAAAGAACCTTGACCTTGTGAGTGAAGAGTAAGTCGGATGCTGAGGATCGGCCAGAATCTTGTAAGCATATGTTAGACTAAGATATGTACGTCGTTTGTTCAGGGACAGCTCATTGGATTCTGCATACAAACTAAGGAGGGGGGTGTCCGGAAAGCTCCTGTCGCCAGTCGCAAGCCGAGATGATGAACCGAGTCCAACATCTTAAGGGCAGAGGGCCGAGCCGATCCATACACTACTGCACCATAGTCAAGACGGGATCGTACAAGGGCATTGTATAGCTGTAGGATACATTTTCTATCAGACCCCCAAGACTTGTGAGATAAAACTTTCAGAAGGTTTGTTGACTGAAGGCATTTTTGCTTGAGCGCTTTAAGGTGGGAAATAAAATTAAGCTTTCTATCAAATATTACACCAAGAAATTTGTGCTCCTTCCTAACAGGTATAGGAGTTCCATTCAATTCCAGGGATGGATCCAAAGACAGCCCGCGTCGCAGAGAAAAAGGGACACAGACTGTTTTAGAGAGCAGCTCTTAGGGGCCCGTTTCCGGCTTGAGCGGCGTCGCCGTCGCCGTCGCCGTCGCCGTCGCCGTCGGCGTCGCCGTCGGCGTAACCGCGCGGTGCATCATGGGAAATGTCCCATAATGCACCGCGCGAGCCCCCCACCGGGGTCACGTGACCTCGTGGGGGGCACGTGACCCCCCCGAGGTCACGTGACCCCGGTGCATCATGGGAAATGTCCCATAATGCACCGCGCGAGCCCCCACCGGGGTCACGTGACCTCGTGGGGGGGCACGTGACCCCCCCGAGGTCACGTGACCCCCCGATGTCACGTGACTCCCCTGAGGTCACGTGACCCCCGCCGATGTCGCGTGACCCCCCGATTACGTCATCGTCACTGATGACGTCACCGGCATCCACATCGTCATCGTCATCATCACTGATGACGTCATCATCAATGATGACGTCACCGGCATCCACATCGTCATCGTCATCATCACTGATGACGTCACCGGCATCTACATCGTCATCGTCATCATCACTGATGACGTCACCGGCATCCGCGTCGTCATCGTCATCATCACTGATGACGTTACCGACATCCGCATCGTCATCATCACTGATGACGTCATCAGTGACGTCACTGATGTCGTCACCGGCATCCACATCGTCATCATCACTGATGACGTCACCGGCATCCGCATCGTCATCGTCATCATTACTGATGACGTCACCGGCATCCACATCGTCATCGTCACTGATGACGTTACCGACATCCGCATTGTCATCGTCATCATCACTGATGACGTCATCAGCGACGTCCACTGATGACGTCACCGACATTCGCATCGTCATCGTCATCATCACTGGTGAAGTCATCAGTGACGTCACTAATGACGTCATCGGTACCCGCATCGTCATCGTCACTGACGACGTCATCAGTGACGTCAGTGATGACATCATCGGCATGGGGGGTCACGTGACCCCCAAGGTCACGTGACCCCCCCTGGTTAGTTTAACCCCCGCCCCCCAGTGCCCTTCCCTCCTCCTCCTCAAGAGCTGCGCTCTAATTCGGCGTTACAGGGAGTTGTAAGCGGCTTTCACTTTTTGAAGCAGAGAACTTGAACCCATTTTCGTCGGCCCACTTGGACAGTTTGTTTATGGCTAACTGCAACTGGCGCTCACAACTAGAAAGGTTACAAGACGATGATGAAATCTGTATATCATCAGCATAAAGAGAATATGATATAGAGGGTGGCAGCAGTTGTGCGAGTGAATTCATTGTTAGCAAAAACAAAGTCACACTTAAAACACCCCCTTGGGGGACTCCATTTTCTTGAACAAAGGAATCAGATAGGGCTGAGCTGAGACGAACTTGGAAAGTCCTGTCTGTCAGATATTCCTTTATGCTTCGCAGCATACGGCCACGAATATTACAGGCATAGAGGTTTCGGAGAATCCCATACCTCCATGCTGTGTCATATGCCCTTTCTAAGTCGAAAAAAACTGCAACACAATGCTGCCTGTTTACAAATGCTTCACGTATCACAGTTTCTAAGCGAACTAAGTGGTCAAGGGTAGATCGACCTTGGCGGAATCCACATTGATTTTTATCAAGACCCTCTGGCTTTCTAACATTTAGACCAGTCGCCTGTTTATAAGCCTTTCATATGTTTTCCCAACGCAACTTGTCATTGTAATTGGGCGGTAGCTTGATGGTTGTGAGGGGTCTTTGTTAGGCATTAGGAGAAGGATGATGTGTGCATGTTTCCAAGCCTGAGGGAAACATGCCTTTTCCCACAAAAGATGAAAAAACAGGAGAAGATTTTCAAGGGATTCGCGAGAAAGGCGGCGCAGCATTTCATAATGAATTCCATCGGGACCAGGGGCAGAGAGCTTTGTCCCATTAAGAGCCATCTCGAGCTCGCATCGCGTAAATGGTTGGTTATAGGATGCTGAATTTCCTACCCAGATGACAAGCTTTTGTCTTTCCTCACGTGCTTTTAACTGTCCGAAGGTAGCACTGTAGTTGGCCGAACTAGACGAATTATAAAAATGTTCCCCGAGTATGTTACCAATATCTTTTAGTGATGAAGAAGGAGCATTAAATGTTGGAATGGCAAAGCACCTGTAATCCCCATTTACTTTCCGGTATCGGTCCCAGGCCTCTTTAGCTGGGACAAAGCTGGTTAAAGAAGAGAGATACTTCATCCATGACTTCCGCTTTGCCTGCTTCCTAGTCCAACGAGCCTTGGCTTTTCGTCGCTTGAAATCAACAAGGTTGCTTGGAGTGGGGTATCTGCGAAATCGGCCCCACGCCCTATTTTGGTGCGCCCGGGTTGTCGCACACTCCTTATTCCACCAAGGTTTACATTTCTTGGGTATATTACCAGATGTTTGTGGAATGGACTGCTGAGCAGCCTTTAGTATCTGCTCAGTAACATAAAGTGTAGCGTTCTCAGGGGACATAGACGAAAGAAGCGAAGGATCTAAAGTGGAGTGAAGATTAAAAAGCGCCCAGTCTGCCTTGTCTAATTTCCACCTAGGGACCCTCTTTAAAAGATTAGGCAATGGAACGGTACTCTCTAAAACAACTAGATAGTGATCACTTCCAAAAGGGTTATGAAGAACCTTCCAGGAAAAGCAAGGAAGCAATGAAGGTGAAGCAATAGAAAGATTGATGGATGTAAATGAGTTGTGTGCCGCACTAAAAAACGTTGGCTCTCTCCCATTAAGAAGGCATAACCCCGAAGACAATAAAAGACGTTCAATCACACCACCACGGGAGTCTTAACGGGTACTACCCCACATAGGATGACGAGCGTTAAAATCCCCCAAAATTAAAAACGGTTGTAGGAGCTGTCCTATAAGTCCCTGAAGCTCTTGAAGGTTTAAAGGAGCATTAGGTGGTAAGTATAAGGAAACAATTGTTACAAGGCGGTCTAGAAGGAGACGTACTGCAACAGCTTCCAGGGGCGTGCAGAGGGGGACTTGAGAACAAGCAACTCCCCTCTGTACGACCACTGCAACACCACCAGAAGGGGTGGAAGAGGGGCGATCTTTTCTAAAAACCTGATGACGTCTTAAAATATTAAAAGAATTAGTGTTAAGATGGGTTTCTTGCAAGGCAAGAGCGATGGGTCGAAGCTGATCCATAAAATAGTTGACATCATCAATATTTCTTAAAATACCGCGACAGTTCCATTCCATAAAATGTAACTCAGTCATCTATAAAAGGTATGTAAATATAAAACTGAAAAATAAACTTAGTAAAATAAGTAAGACTGTAAAGTCAACACAAACTAGGTGGAAGACATTGGGATCATCATTTGGGTGGGACAACAGGCTTCTTATTCTTTTTATGTTTACTAGAGGGCGTTTCCCACTCCATATTGTCCTGGTCGGACCCAGGAGTGGACAGATTGTCAGCATCTGTTGACATCTCCACCTCCTGAGAGGTATCCGTTGTTTTTAGAACAGCACTTGTCCGGCCAGGTGTGCGGGGGGGGGGGGGGGGGGGGCAAACCCCGAACACGACCGGCTGGGGGGGTTGCAGACGAACTGGGCGACGGGTCGTCTGAGCTCGTCTGGTCCCCTCCTTTCACAGGAGCTGCATGGGCTCCTTCGGTAGGGGGGCCCTCTCCTTCGGTAGGGGGGCCCTCTCTTGCGAGCAAGAGCGAGAAGCTCGCTCCGTCTCCCCAGGGGGCGACCTAGGAGAGGGGGCAGGCGCGGCTGCTGCCGGCCTGTCCCTGGAAGGAGGAGGAGCACGCTTGCTACCACCAGGGGCTGGAGGAAGCAGCCGCTGCTCCTGTCGGGGAGCTGGGGCCCTGCAGTCGGCCGCCAAGATCTCAGGAGAGACCTGGGTGGCCCTTGACTCCGAGCGTGGTGCAGGGCCCCTGCGCACCACATCGGCAAAACTCCCCTTTGACAAAAAGGAGAACCGCTTCTTGACTTCTGGGTATGATATGTTTTCTTTAACTTTGATGGCAAGAATTTCCTTTTCTAGCTTCCAAGAGGGACATGCACGATAATAAGCAGGATGTGGTTCACCGCAGTTAGCGCAGAGGGCCGCAGCCGCCTCGCAAGTATCGGAAATGTGACCTTGACTACCGCACTTCGCACACGTCTCCTTCTCTCGACAGCTGCGTGTTCCATGACCAAAACGCTGGCAACGGAAGCACCGCTGAGGGTTCGGGACGTACGGGCGAATGCGGCAGTTCAAGTATCCTGCCTTGACTGTCTCGGGGAGGGTATGTCTTTCAAACGTCAGGATAACATGTCTCGAAGGAATTTGTTCGCCATCTTTCCTAAACATAATGCGTTTCACGGCGACGACACCGGCACCCTGGAGTCCCTCGAGGAGTTCTTCCTCACTAGTGTGCAAGAAGTCGTCCTCAGAGAGGACTCCACTGACAGTATTTAGTGTGCGATGAGGACTCACCGACACCTTCACGTCAACGATGGTAGTCAGTTTAAGAAGTGCGTCACTTTGTTTTTTTTGTATTGACTTCCACGAGAAGGTCTCCAGTGTGCTGTTTTTTAGCCTTGTAGGAAAACCCTAAAAGGTTTTCTAGCACCTTTGCTACATTAAAAGGTGACAGCTTGGAAACAGGTCTTCGTTCATCTTGCGAATGAACGATGAAAAACTTAGGAAACGTTTCTACTTCACATTCTTTGTCGATGGTTTTTGTTCGGGGCAGCACCTTTTAAGGGCGTGCCCTGAACGGGGTTTGGAGGGGTGGGGTGCCATAGAAGGGCAAAAAGTGTTCGGAATCCGCGGGGCACCGCCCACCACCGAGCCCAACAAGGGGTTAGGTAACGCACCATAACAAGAAGGGCTTGGCTGGAGACGTTACGCTAACAGTGCTGCCGGGAAACTATACCCAAGTGTGGGTCAAAACAGAGGTCTATTGCCACCCAAGGTTAGCCCTTGCCGCCAAAGATGGGTGAAAAAGGAGCAAAAGAAATGAGAAGGAAGTGAAAGAAACAGGAAAGGTAAAAGCGAAAGATCGGAGAGGATAGTAGAAGGAAGGGCGACTAGACTGAGTCATCCTGGCCGGGCCTTACCAGGACTCCTGTCTATGAGAAGCGGGGGCCGAAGTGGTGTATTGCCTCGCCCGGGGGGCCCCGAAGGGTCCAACCCTGCCCCGTGCTCAGCTCAACCACCAGGATGCCCTTTTCCCCAGACACGGGAAAGCCACGCACAGTCAGACGTGGGAGGGCGATCCCGCATGGCTCGGGGTCCGTGGAGACGCCACTCTCCAAACACCTGCTTTCACAGGTGCCCCCTGCGGGGCTAGCGGAGGGGAGTAAGTCGGAACCATGGCAGGCAGACGGAACCACACAAGCATAACGTTGTTGATTACGGACTTTATGACGCAAAGCTACTATTGCCGCGGGCGCAGCTGGCCAAGTAGGCAGCGCGCGCGCGGCCTAACGGTTATCGTACCTGCCTCCCTCACGCGAAAAGACAGGGTTCGATTCCTTGGAGCGACGCATCTTTTGTTATTCATGCAATTTAGTTTTCTGGAAAATTCGAGAATCCTGCTGCTTGTTCGAGGTCCGAATGTTCTACGTGTCGAACATTCTACGCCGATTATTTCAGAAGCTCACGCACGTACATAAGGGGCTCGGCGTGGGGAGCCGCAGTCAGTCTCGCCCCAGCGCTCGATCCTGCGGTTTCGCCGACATCGACGACCGCGACGCTCTCCTGCTTTCTTCTGTTTTCTCTTTTTATTTATTATTTGGGCACAAATTCGTCCCATTAAACGTTTAGTTTACTTCAGTTTTCGTCGCCTCATCACTTGTCATTCGTGACATTTTGGTGGAGGTGAGGGGTACCATCCTATGCCCGTAAAGCGTACCCCTACGAAGACATCCCGCCCGAGTGAGGCGCTCAGCCCCGGAAGGCTATTCTTCGCCGAAGACGCCGAAGCCCGAAAAAGCCATCGGACCAGAGGTCAGTCCCCCGAATTGGGTCTCTTCGCCGAGAACCGGAGGAAGAAAATACCGACCATGACCACCGCACCCGTCGTCATCCTGCCCGTCACTCCCCGCACTCCGACGCCCCTTCACGGCGAAGTCTACGAGGATGTCGAAGACTGGCTGCAGCATTACGAACCTGTAGCTCGCCACAACGGATGGACGGCTGAGTAGCGCCTCCGGAACCGGTACTTCTCACTGGAGGGCACCTCGAGGCACTGGTTTGAAAACCACGAGGCTTCCTTCACTACATGGGAGTCCCGCGTCGCCGAACTGAAGCGGACGTTCCTTAACCCCCATCGTCGCCAGCGAGCAGAGGACCTACATCAAACAAGGGTGCAAGGCCCCAACGAAACGTGACCAGCTCTGTTGAGGATGGCCTGCTGCTAAGTGCCCGTGCAAATCCGGAGGCCGCCAAGGAAAAGAAACTTCGAGTCCTCATGCGTGGCGTCAAGCAAGAAATTTTCGGAGGCCTGGTCCGCAACCCCCCGACGACCGTCGATGCTTTCGTGAGTGAAGCCACTAACATCGAGCGCGCACTGACGGCCCGAGCAAGCCATTACTGCCGAATCGCCGGCGCGCCAACTGCTCCAACTGTCGCGGCTTCCCTTCTGGGCGTGAATACCAGCGGTGCCGACAGACTTCGGGAGATCGTCCGTGAAGTCGCCCGGGAAGATCTCCGCAAGATACTTCCCGCTGCGAATCGGCCGTCCTCACTGTCGCTCGCCGAGGTCGTCCGAGAGGAAGTTGACCGAGCCTTCCAACCTGAGGTTCCGATCAACACGACGACGCCAGAGGAGCCGACTTTGAGCTACGCCGCCACGGCACGACGACCGCAGCAAGCTAACCGCCAGGCCGCGGCGCCACCCCGACGGATCCCTCCGACGCCACAGTATCCTCGACGCCAGGGAGGACAAGTCCAGGACGTCCGCCCGGAGCAACCCTCGCCGAGGAAGACCGACGTGTTTCGAACGGCCGACCGACGCCCGCTCTGTTACCACTGCGGGGAAGCCGACCACATATACCGCAGCTGCCCCTACCGTCGACTTGGGCTGCGTGATTTCCACCCGAACGACCCACGCCCGAGGTACCCCGAACGCCCTCGCGATATTGAGGAGTACCTCCGACGCTCGCCCTCTTCAGTGCCGTCTCTCCGCCGTGCATCTCGTTCGCCATCGCCACGACGTTCAGCGACTCCAGCGCCACGATCCCGCCGAGAGAGCCTGTCTCCCCTGCGTCGCCGGGAAAACTAGGCACGGCAACGCCTGGAGGTGGCATTGCCGAAGACGACCGAAGTAAAGAGCCTCCAAGAACGACGGAGCGCTCCCACTCTCCCGACGCTGCGCATTGCAACGACGCTCCTGCTTCGGTGTCTGACAACCTAAACGTTATTATCGACGGTCACGATGCATCAGCACTCGTGGACAGCGGAGCAGACTACACAGTCTTGAGTGAAAGGCCCTATCGCCGCCTGCGAAAAGTGATAACGCCGTGGGAAGGCCCTCAAATACGAACAGCCGGTGGGCACCTCATCACACCAGTCGGGAGATGCACGGCTCGCGTCGAGATCCACGGTGAGACGTGCCCTCTCAAGTTTGTTGTTCTGCAAGACTGTTCGAAGGACGTTATTCTCGGAATGGACATTCTTTGCGAGAATGGCGCAGTCATTAACCTCGGGGAAAAGAAGTTGACGCTACGAAAGCCTGTTCTGCTACAGGTGGAGGCCAACATGGCGTCATCCGTAATCAGAGTTATAGCCGGCCATGTGAATCTGCCGCCGCGGTCGAGTGTTTTCGTCACCGTCATAACCGACGCAGCCATGCACGGTGAAGCTCTTCTGGAAGGCAGCGTCCACCTGCCCCTTGAACAAGGAATTGGCGTCGCACGAGGCGTAACGGATCTCGAAGGAGGACGTAGAACTGTTATTGTGACAAGCTTCCGAGAGGAACCGCCACACCTAACGAAGGGTACCGCCGAGGGCTACGTCCAGGAGCTTCAGGCCCCAGCCGTGGTCACCGCAATCTCCGAGGAGACCTCGTCGTCACAGCAGAAGAGCACGTCGCCGCCCCCGCTTGACATCGACCCCGAGCTCCAGTTCCAAGGCGCCGGCAACTGGTTCATCTCCTCGCCGAATACAGTGACTGTTTTGGCACATCGACGAGAGTTCGCCAAATACCAATGGCGAAACATCGCATTATTACCGACAACGACGCGCTCCCGGTCCACCAGTCGCCTTATCGAGTCTCCTTAAAGGAAAGGAAGGTGATTAAAGATCAAGTCCAGGAAATGCTCGACCACGACATCATTCAACCCTCAAGAAGTCCGTGGGCGTCCCCAGTCGTCCTTTTAAAGAAGAAGGACGGGACCGTGCCGTTCTGCGTGGACTATCGTCGACTGAACGCTGTGACGAAGAGGATGTCTATCCGCTCCCCCGCATCGACGATACGCTAGACCGACTACGCTACTCCCGATATTTTTCGTCGATGGACCTAAAAAGTGGTTACAGGGAGATTGAAGTTAACGAACGCGACCGGGAGAAAACTGCCTTCGTCACTCCCGACGGACTGTACGAATTCAGAGTGATGCCTTTCGGACTTTGTACAGCACCAGCCACCTTCCAGCGTGTCATGGACACGGTGCAGGCAGGTCTGAAATAGAAGAGCTGCCTCGTCTACCTGGACGATGTCGTGGTATTTTCACGGGATTTTGACGAACACCTGAGAAGCCTTCGGGCCGTACTTCAAGCCATCAAGACCGCCGGCCTGTCCCTCAAGCCAACAAAGTGTCGATTCGCCTGTGGCGAACTTAAGTTCCTTGGCCACGTCGAGAACAACGAAGGTGTTCTCCCTGACCCCGAGAAGACCCGCGCAGTAGCTGCATTTACGCCGCCGTCTGACAAGAAGGCCGTGAGAAGATTCCTCAAAATCTGTGCCTACTACAGACGATTTGTTCGGGACTTCGCCAAGCTGTTTCCACCCCTGACGAACCTCACGAAGGACGCTTTGAAGACTGAATGGACAGAAGAACACCAGCGGTCATTCGATGAGCTCAAACGAAGACTCCAGACGCCCCCGATTCTTGGCCATTTCGACCAGTTCGCTGAAACACAGATCCACACGGGCGCAGTAACACCGGACTTGGCGCGGTACTAGTCCAAATGCAAGACGGGGCAGAGCGAGTGATCGCATACGCGAGTCGGACGCTGTCCAAGGCGGAGACGAACTACTCAACGACTGAGAAGGAGTGCCTCGCTGTCGTCTGGGCAATAACAAAGTTCCGCCCATATTTCTATGGAAGTCCTTTTCGCGTCGTCAGGGACCACCACTCGCTGTGCTGGCTTTCCAACCTGAAGGACGTCTCCGGACTCCACGCACGCTGGAGCCTACGACTGCAGGAGTTCGACATGACCATGGTATGCAAGTCTGGCCGGAAGCACAATGACGCCGACTGCCTGTCAAGGGCCCAATCGAGGCCAGTCCTGCCTGCATCGATGACGACGACGATGGGTGTTTCCTCGGCGCTCTGGATGTCAGCGACATGGCAGCACTCCAACATGACGACCCTGAACTGCTAGCGCTCATCGAGCACCTAGAGGGACAAGCGACTACGGTTCCCCGTGCTTTCTTACGAATCCTGCCTACCTTCTCTATACGGCAAGGGGTGCTGTACAAAGAGAACTTCGTCAATAACCCCACAGCATGGCTGTTGGTCATTCCTTCCAGTCTCCGAGAAGAAACCTTCCAAGGATGCCACGACGACCCAACGGCTGGACACCTTGGCTACAGCAGGACGCTCGCCAGGATTCGAGAAAAGCACTACTGGCCGAGGCTACCGAAGACCGTTCACCTCCACACTCGATCATGCCATGAGTGTCAGCGACGCAAGAAACCGCCGAAAAAGCCGTCAGGACTTCTGCATCCGACCTCTACCACGTCCACGCCGTTCCAGCAGATTGGAAGGGCTTCCGTCTCGGCTTTCGCCGAGACGAAAGCCCTTCCATCAGGTAAGGCAGTGGAAGTCGCCAAGGTTTTCATCGAGTCCATTGTCCTCCGACACGGCGCCCTGAAGTCCTCATTACAGACCGTGGATCTTCGTTCATGGCCCAGCTGACGCAAGAGATCCTTCGTCTCAGTGGCACCGGTCACCGTCAAACCACTGCGTGCCATCCGCAGACAAATGGACTAACAGAACGGCTAAACAAAACTATTGCCGACATGATCGCCATGTATGTTGACGTAGAGCACAAGACATGGGACGAGGTTTTGCCGTACATCACATTTGCCTAGAACACGGCCATGCAAGATACCACCGGGGTGACACCCTTTCAGCTGGTGCATGGCAGGAAAGTAACGACCATGCTCGATGCGATGCTACCCCACGAACCAGCTGACGATGGGAGCCCCGACGCCCAAGTGGTTCCTCAACGAGCTGAAGAAGTTCCCCGCTCGCCCGACTCCGAATTGAAGATCAACAACATGTCGACGCTACCCGGTACAACGTTCGTCGTCGGGACGTCCACTTCCAGGACATAGACCGGGTATGGGTCTGGACACCAATTCGCCGCCGTGGTCTCAGCGAGAAACTCCTGAAACGGTATTTCGGACCCTACAAGGTACTTCGTCGACTTGGAGATCTGAACTACGAGGTGATGCCCGACGGAACAAGAACATCATCACGCCACTCACCACGACCTGAAGTCGTCCCCGTCGTGCGCCTGAAGCCGTACTACGCTCGATAGGACTGTGGACCTTATGTGTTTGAAATGACTCTTTAGTCTACCGTTCTTTTTTTTTGCTTAATTTTGTTTTGCGTTGCATTGGGACGGTGCGCTTTTTAAAGGGGGGAGTAATGCCGCGCGCGCCTGCTGGCCAAGTAGGCAGCGCGCGCGTGGCCTAGCGTGGTTATCGCGCCTGCCTCCCACGCGAAAAACAAGGGTTTGATTCCTTGGAGGAGCGAACCACGGGTGGATCGCGCACCTGCTCGACTTCCAGCAACGGGAACAAAAACTTTACGCCGGGGACTTTAATCTCTAGCACCAGGCGTGGGGCTACGGCTCCAACAACGAGAGTGCGGAATAGCTGCTGGGTGAACGGCAAACATGCCGTGTACGGTCAGCACGAAATGAAACCCGAACGCCGGAACGCGTGGCCGTTGATACAGGCTGCTTCACCTGGAGGGCCCCTGAGAACTATAGTCGGTTAGAAGTCACGAAGGTAGAAGAAGCTCCTCCCACAAGCGTGATGCGCCCGTTTCAAATCTCGCCGCAGTCGAAAGAAGAGTTCACTGGAAACGCTCCTTGTTCCGCTTCAATAGATTCAAATTTGCCTCCGATCCCACTTTTTAATAAAGTGACCTTTGTATTCATTGGAGGGGGAACCGAGCCCCTGAAAGCAGCCTTTGTATCCATCGGAGGGGGAAGCTAATCCCCGAAAGTCGTATACGTTTTCATCGGAAGGGGGAAAACTCTAATCTCCCTCTCGTGCCTTCCGCAGTGCTAAGTCAAAGTCCAAAGATAAAGCAAATATGTACAGAACGGCAAGACCCTCCTCGCGCATTGGCGGCGATGTCACGGAAACGATGGGACGCTATTGAATGCGGAGGTGGCGGAGGAATATAAGATTCCCTTTGAAAGGCATTTGCCGTTACTTTCTTCACCTGTAACCGACTATAATGAAAACGCGTCGGGGTGCGAGGGTGCGGGTCCTACTGAGATGAGCTCAACCCTCGCGCAGCGCGTCTGGGAGTTCCGCGTTTCGCCGGTCGCACGCTGTAAGCGCCGCCAAACCCGACACAAAAAGCACTGTCACGCGCTTTGTGTATCGGACGCCCAGTGATATCTCTTCATTGCTGTCATTCATTATCGCTTTGTGTAAAGCAAAGGCGAAATTCGGTATAATATCTTATGTCTCCTGCAATGACTGAAACTCTTGCTGCAGGGCTTGAGGGGAAATAGCCCGTTTATTATGTTTTGTGGGCGACCCCTCGCAGAACATCGGCACTTCACCCCACGGAACAACTTTTGCTTTGCGCTTTAGAATGACAGCATTATTAAGTGGAAATTGGACGGAGGCACAAAAACTTTGAATGCGGAAGTTAATAGAACGCACAATACATGGTTTGTGTCCAAAAAGTTGGGAGAATCGACTGGTACGGATGGTACTGTAGGATGGATATAGTGGGTTATAATAGAACCTGCGAGCGTAAGAAAGGCTAAGGTTCTGTCTACGCTTCTCAAGAGACATCTGCAAGGTGTTTGCATACAAACTCAACAGAGGTGAAGTGCGAAAAGCACCCGTATCCAGTCGGAGCCCCAGGTGGTGAACCGGGTCCAACATCTTCAGTGTAGATGGACGTGCAGATCCATACACAAATGCACCACAGCCGAGGCGAGACCGAACTAAGGAATTGTAGAGTCGCAGGAAGGAGCGCTTGTCAGACCCCCACGGGTTGTGGGACAACACCTTGAGAATGTTTGATGACTTTAAGCATTTGCGCTTCAATTCCTTCAAATGAGGTACAAAATTTAGTGTCTTGTCAAGAATTATGCCCAGAAATTTGTGTTCCTGGCGGAAAGGTATATTAATCTGGTTTAAATGCAAGGAAGGATCAATGGACAATCCCCGGCGGAGCAAAAAGGGAACGCAGAGAGTTTTTTCGGGAGAAAAAGTGAAGGTGTTTTCATCTGCCCATTTGCTCATCCTAATGACTTTAAGTTGCAGTTGTCGTTCACAGCTGGAGAGGTTCCAAGAAGAAACAGAGATCTGCACGTCTCCACGTAGTAAAACACAGGCGGTGGTATCACACTCGCAAGACTGTTAATTTATATAGCAAACAGAGTAACACTTAAACACCCTCCCTGAGGGACTGCATTTTCCTGAGGGATTGTATCAGACAGTGTAGAGCCCATGCGGACCTAAAAAGTCCAGTCGCTTAAAAAAATTCTGTATACACTGGAGCATGCGGCCTCGTACTTCATAGTTGTGCAGGTACCGAAGAATTCCATACCTCCATTTGGTATCATAGGCCTTTGACAGATCGAAGAATACCGAGACACAAGGCTGCCGATGCACAAATGCCTCACGGATAAAAGTCTTCAAACGAACCAAATGGTCTGTGGCTCATTTTCCCTCCCGAAATCCACACTGATTAATGTCCAAAATATTTTCTTCCTCCAAAAAATACACCAGGCGCCGGTTTATGAGCCTATCATAAGTCTTCCCAAGACAACTAGTGAGCGCAATGGGACGGTAACTCGCTGGAAGAGAGGGGCCTTTACCAGGCTTCAGAAGAGGAATAATGTGGGCGCTTTTTTGGCATCGAGGAAACGCAGCTACTTTCCATAGATCATTAAAAGCATAAGCAAATGACTTAATGATACTGCGGCCTCAGCATTTCGTAATGAATCATGTCTGGACCTGGTGCAGATTGCTTGTTTACACCCAGCGCCACTTCCAGTTCGCACATACTGAACGGTCTAATGTAAGCTGCCCGGTCACATCCTGACATCGAGATTGATTGCTTTTCAGCAGTAGACTGAAACTTCTTAAACGTTACACTAAAGTTGGAAGAACTAGATGCATGTTGGAAGTGCATACCAAGAACATTTGTCTGATCTTTTAGATATACGGCAGGCAATGGAAAAAGAGGGATTTGGAAGGGTTGGTAGTCTCCTCGGACTTTTTGCAGGCGGTTTTACACTTATTTTGCTGGAACAAGGCTATGTATACAAGAGGCATATTTTGTTCATGAAACCTTTTTAGCCTGTTTTCGTGTCTAATTCAACTTAGCCCCACTTTTGGTGAATGCAATGAGGATTTGATTGGTAGGGTACCGACCGAAAACTCCCCAGGCTTTATTCTGGTCTTTGCGAGTGGTTGTGCACTCATTAGTCCACCACGGTTTGCACCTCTTAGGAAGATGTCCAGATGTTTGAGGAATAGAATTCGAAGCTGCACTAATCATACATTCAGTGACATGAACTGTCGCATTCTCGGGGCTCATAGTACGAAGCAAAGATGGATCAATCACAGTCTCTAATTTAAAAATAGACCAGTCGGCATTCTCTAACTTCCACCTTGGAAGGCGACTCAGAATCGATGGAATCGGTTGAACGCTTTCTAAAATAATGGGAAAATGATCGCTGAAAAAAGGGTTGTTTAAGATTTTCCATGAAAAACATGGGAGCAACGATGGTGATGGTAGGGACAAATCAATAGCTGTAAAAGTGTTAAGGGCGCCATTAAAAAATTTTACTTCTTTTTGGTTCAAAAGACATAACCCGGATGATAATAAAAGTCGTTCAATGACTCCACCACGAGAGTCCTGTCGACGACTGCCCCCCGCCCCCTCACCCCCCCCCCCCCCCCCCAAGGGGTGGTGGGAACTGAAATCGCCAAGAATTAAAAAAGGGCTCGGGCAGCTGGCCGAGGAGTCCCTGAAGTTCTTGCAAATGCAGCGGAGTGTTGGGTGGCAAGTGGAGCGATAAAAGGGTAGTGAGGCGGTCGAGAAGGATTCGAACTGCAACTGCATCAAGTGGAGTCTGTGGAGGGACTGGGGCACAGGCAACTCCACTCTGCACTACCACTGCTACACCACCCGAAGGGTTTTATGAAATGAGGTTCTTTCGGAAAACCTTATGACGATGTAGCACTTCTGTGTGGGGGTCACTCAAATAAGTCTCCTGTAGGCACAAGGCCAAAGTACGGAGCCCATCAAGAAAAAAATGCATTTCATTAATGTTACGAAAAAGCCCGTGATAATTACACTGCATAATGCTAAAATTGTGGACCATTGTAAAGTTTATAATAAAAATAAAAATAAAATAACATTCAAGAGTAAGCAAATTTTCTACGACTTAAAGTGTATCATTACGCGCGGAGAATTATCTTTTTAAGGTGTCATCCGGCCTGCCCGTGGTGCCACCGAAGGCCTGAAGTAGAGATTCAAAACTTCAGTGGGGTCTGTGCTCGTCCTTTGGCTCAGATAGAGCCAAAAGGGGCTCCTACTTGGAGGCCTGTAACCTCGCCCACTCCCCCGGTTTCCGAGATCCACCAGGGGCAGAGGGACCAAGTACCCGACCTCGTGGTGGCTGGAACGGAGAAGAAGGGGGTGCAGAACCCTGTGCAGGGAACGCAGACCCCTGTGCTCGGGTGAATCCCGACGGACTGGCATCCACCCTGTCATCTCGGGGTGGAGCACTGCGTACTGCTCCAGGAGTACATTTCTTCTGCGACGGGGTGGCCTCCGTCTGCTCGGTTGATGAATTCGAGCCTTTCGCACGGTTGGGGAGGGTATCTGCCTGGGCAGCTGAGAGAGCACGCCCTGGAAGTTGCACCATTAGTTTGGGACCAGAGGAGTTAAGTGGTTGTGCAAGGTCCCCACAAGACGCTTGCGTTCCTTCAGACGCCATAGGCGGTGCGAATCCCCGGCGCACCACCTCGGCAAAAGAGCCTCTCTGAAAACCCAAAAGGCGATTCTTTGCTTCAGGATAGATGTTTTCCTTCACCTTCAGGGTCAGAATTTCCTTTTCTCTTTTAAAGTGTTCACACGACCTAGAATATGCAGGGTGCTTGCCTTTACAATTTACACATTTCATGTCTTCATGTCAGTCGTCGGCGTTGTGCTTAGAGCTACCGCACCTGGCACATGTCTCACAACCACGGCAGGACCGCGAGCCGCGCCCAAAGCGCTGACAACGGAAACAACGGAGAGCGTTAGTTATGTAAGGCCGGACCCTACAATTCAAGTACCCCGCTTTCACGGAAGAAGGCAGGCTGTTGAGCTCAAAAGTATGGACCAAGTGTCGCGTAGGAAGTTCTTAGTCATCTCTACGGGGATCGTGATGCGCTTTACATTAACAACACCCTGGCTGCGCATACCTTCAAGAATCTCTTCCTCCAGACTCTCGATTAGGTCGTCCTCAGATATAACACCACGAATTGTGTAGAGTGTACGTGTGCAGAGACGCTTACCTTCGTGTCAAGGATATGGTTGAGGCAGAGCGACGCTCCCGCCTGATTTTTCTTAAGTACTTCTACCAAAAGGTTTCCAGAAAAAGTATTGTTTGCAATATACTTTTTTTCTACCAAGGCTTTTAAGACCGTAGCCACAAAGAAATGGGAGAGTTCCGACATCGGTTTCGTCTCAACTTCTTAAGGTACAATGAAAAACTTAGTAGCATAGTCAGTGTTGTTCTTGTCCAAAGGTGGTAGATATGCATCGGTGCGGACCCTTCTGGGGGGCCGATCAGAAGGTTTATGCTTGGAACCCATAAGAGGGGAATGGTGTTCGGAAACTGTTGTGCGCCGCCCACCACCGAGCCCAACAAGGGAATGGGTAGCGCTTCATAACAAGAATGGCTTGGCTGAAGACGTTACTCTATTAGTGCTGCCCAGTCTATATAACCGAGTGTGGTTCTGGACAAGGGGTGTGTCGCCACCCAAGGTTAGCCCTTGCCGCAAAAGGAGTTGAAGAAGGAAAGAAGAGAAATGAGAAGAGTGAAAAGGAGGAGAGACAAGGGTAAAAAAAGGTAGGGGATAGTAGAAGAAGTGGCGACTCGACCCCAAAATAAACACCAAAGTAACATCGGGTGCTTCTCAAACTGACATAGGGTCAGCTCGTATGGAGCGCCACGGGAAAGCATGGAAACCAGTTGCTTATGCCTCACGTGTACAAAGAGACACACAGAGAAGATACTCGCAGATTGAAAAGGAAGCAATGGCGGTTGTATATGGATGCGAAAAATTTCATCACTTCGTGTATGGGCGAAAGGTGATTCTCGAAACCGATCGCCGGCCGCTTATAGCAATCTCGCAAAAGGCAATTGGTAACATGCTGCCGCAACTGCAGCGGTTTATCATTCGTTTGCTGAAATACAATTTCCGGCTCCAGTTTATTCCAGGAAAACAGCTGGTGATGGCGGAGATGCTGTCACGAGCTCCAGTCAGCAGTCCACACAAGGACGAAACCAACGAGGACATGGAAGTACATGCCATGAGGGTTGCGTCCTCACTCGTCAGTGAAGCGACTCGGGTACGGTTATCGCAAGAAACGAATAACGACAGTTATTTGAAAAGCGTCATGGAATGTTTAAAAGCCAACCGTCCGGTAGAGGGACAACATAGGCCCTTCTCACAAGAATTATCAGTGGTGAACAATGTGTTGTTTAAATGTTGCATGGTTGTGATACCAACCAGCAGGAATGGGCAAAATACATACAAATATGTATGAAATACAAATACAAAATACTTCTTCAAAGATGTATTTAATTACAAACCTAATTACATTTCCAAAAAAAAGCATTTAAGTACAAGATACAAAAACAACCAAATATATTTGATACAACCAAATGTATTTGGTCTCCTCCAAATACTTTTCCAAATACATTCCTCAAAATTTGCGTCAGCGACTTCAGGGAACCTGCAATGGGTTCCTGGGTATCTAATTTTAATTTTGCATCGCAAACTCGAGAGTTAGTGTGCGATAGTAACGTAATAAAATTATAATCACAAAAAATGTAATCATTTAGGACGTAATAGGGGAAAAAAGTACAGAGCTTCAAGCAGCTTTTTTTGCCGACTACATTTTGTTATAGAACAACAAAGAACCGAGACAAACAAGACGCGCAGCACTCGCTAGAGAATTTTTTTATTGTTTCAACTCGTACCAGTTGCGAAAATCTGGATGACCCGCGCATTTAGGCAAAAATGGGATGAAAATCAGGCTGGAAAGCATCACAAGTTGTCACAGGCGCTTATTTAGCCAGTCTGCCTGTGAACGTCGATTTCGTCACTATTCTTGCCCTGGACTAGCACCGTAACCACAAAGTAACTAAACGCTTATGCTTGATTGAGAGACACTGCATTCGGTGGAGAACGTAGTTTTCTTCCTGCTCTGGACACGTCTTAGGATGAGCAAAATGAGTCGTGACAATAAATTTCAGGGGTGTATTTTCGCCCACAGAATTGCATTTCATTACAATTGTATTTGAAGTACCCACGTTTTAGTATCTAAATGCACACGTCAAATGCATTACCCCATTTGTAATTAAATACAAATGCAAAATACATAAAGTATTTGAAATACGTATTCCAAATACTAGTATTTGAAATACTGCCCATCCCTGCCAACCAGCACGCGTCCTGAGATACTGCGCAGAATACATGACGAGCACATGTGACTTAACAAGTGGAGATCACGAGGGCGCCGTGTCGTCTTTTGGCCTGGTCTTAATGCAGACATTGACGACCTTGTGAGCAAGTGCGAAGTTTGCAGAAAGTACGCTTACAAGCAACCCAGTGAGCCTCTCATGATACGTCCTGTTCCTGAGTACGCGTGGTACAGAGTCGGTGTCGACATTTTTGAGTATGCCAGGAGGTCTTACCTGTGCGCGTACGACGCATTATCAAACTTCCCAGAAGTAGAATTGCTGCGCGACACAACAACCGCTACAGTCATCGACAAACTAAGAGCGATGTTCGCAACATATGGCATCCCAATAGAAGTGTGTACCGATGGGGAACCGCAGTTCACGAGCCGAGAATTTGCCAGCTTTGCAAGAACTACGATTTTAAACACCATTTCCAGCCCTAGGTTTCATCGCTTGAACGGCCTAACGGAAAAGGAGGTGCAGGTGGTTAAAAGAATTCTTAAGAAAACAACCAAAGGAAAATACGATTTCTGGCTTGGACTGCTCAGTTAGAGGCCCAATCCTTTGGAAGACGGCAAGTGTCCAGGAGAGCTGCTTCAAGGTCGACAACTGCTGACACCAATACCGAACTTCGGCACCATGAAAGAACAGCACACGACAAAACAGCACGCGACAAAACACCACGGTCAAAACAGCACGCGTCAAAACAGCACAGCGTTAAAACAGCACGGCGACAAAACAGTACGCGTCAAAATAGCACACGACGAAACAGCACAGCGCCAAAACGGCAGAGCGACAGTAGAACACGTGCCAAAACAGCACGGCGTCAAAACACAGCGTCAAAACAGCGCAGCGACAAAACAGCACAGCGTTAAAAGTGCACAGCGACCGAAGAGAACGGCGTCAAAACAGCACAGCGTCAAAACAGCACAGCGACGAAACAGCATGCGTCAAAATAGCACACGACGAAACAGCACAGTGTCAAAACGGCAAAGCGACAGCAGAGAACCTGCCAAAACAGCACAGCGTCGAAACAGCGCAGCGACAAAACAGCACAGCGCCAAATGTGCACAGCGACCGAAGGGAACGGCGTCAAAACAGCACAGCGTCAAAACAGCACAGCGACAAAACTGCACGCGTCAAAGTAGCACACGACGAAACAGCACAGCGTCAAAACGGCAGAACGACAGCAGAGCTCGTGCCAAAACAGCACGGCGTCAAAACAGCACAGCGTCGAAACAGCGCAGCGACAAAACAGCACAGCGTCAAAAGTCCACAGCGACCGAAGAGAACGGCGTCAAAACAGCACGGCGACAAAACAGTATGCGTCAAAATAGCACACGACGAAACAGCACAGCGCCAAAACGGCAGAGCGACAGTAGAACACGTGCCAAAACAGCACGGCGTCAAAACAACACAGCGTCAAAACAGCGCAGCGACAAAACAGCACAGCGTTAAAAGTGCACAGCGGCCGAAGAGAACGGCGTCAAAACAGCACAGCGTCAAAACAGCACAGCGACGAAACAGCATGCGTCAAAATAGCACACGACGAAACAGCACACTGTCAAAACGGCAAAGCGACAGCAGAGAACCTGCCAAAACAGCACAGCGTCGAAACAGCGCAGCGACAAAACAGCACAGCGTCAAATGTGCACGCGTCAAAATAACACACGACGAAACAGCACAGCGTCAAAACGGCAGAGCGACAGCAGAGCTCGTGCCAAAACAGCACGGCGTCAAAACCGCACAGCGTCGAAACAGCGCAGCGACAAAACAGCACAGCGTCAAAAGTCCACAGCGACCGAAGAGAACGGCGTCAAAACAGCACAGCGTCAAAACAACACAGCGACAAAACAGCACGCGTAAAATAGCACACGACAAAACAGCACAGCGTCGAAACGGCAGAGCGACAGCAGAGCACGTGCCAAAACAGCACGACGTCAAAACAGCACAGTGTCGAAACAGCGCAGTGACATTAAAGCACAGCGTTAAAAGTGCACAGCGACCGAAGAGAATGGCGTCAAAACAGCACAGCGTCAAAACAGCACAACGACAAAACAGCACGCAGCTAAATAGCACACAACGAAACAGCACAGCGTTAAAACTGCAGAGCGACAGCAGAGCACGTGCCAAAAGAGCACGACGTCAAAACAGCACAGCGTCGAAACAGCGCACCGACAAAACAGCACAGCGTCAAAAGTGCACAGCGACCGAAGAGAACGGCGTCAAAACAGCACAGCGTCAAAACAGCACAGCGACAAAACAGCACGCGTCGAAATAGCACACGACGAAACAGCACAGTGTCAAAACGGCAGAGCGACAGCAGAGAACCTGCCAAAACAGCACAGCGTCGAAACAGCGCAGCGACAAAACAGCACAGCGTCAAATGTGCACAGCGACCGAAGGGAACGGCGTCAAAACAGCACAGCGTTAAAACAGCACAGCGACAAAACAGCACGCGTCAAAATAGCACACGACGAAACAGCACAGCGTCAAAACGGCAGAGCGACAGCAGAGCTCGTGCCAAAACAGCACGGCGTCAAAACAGCACAGCGGCGAAACAGCGCAGCGACAAAACAGCACAGCGTCAAAAGTCCACAGCGACCGAAGAGAACGGCGTCAAAACAGCACAGCGTCAAAACAACACAGCGACAAAACAGCACGCGTAAAATAGCACACGACAAAACAGCACAGCGTCGAAACGGCAGAGCGACAGCAGAGCACGTGCCAAAACAGCACGACGTCAAAACAGCACAGTGTCGAAACAGCGCAGTGACATTAAAGCACAGCGTTAAAAGTGCACAGCGACCGAAGAGAATGGCGTCAAAACAGCACAGCGTCAAAACAGCACAACGACAATACAGCACGCAGCTAAATAGCACACAACGAAACAGCACAGCGTCAAAACTGCAGAGCGACAGCAGAGCACGTGCCAAAACAGCACGACGTCAAAACAGCACAGCGTCGAAACAGCGCACCGACAAAACAGCACAGCGTCAAAAGTGCACAGCGACCGAAGAGAACGGCGTCAAAACAGCACAGCGTCAAAACAGCACAGCGACGAAACAGCATGCGTCGAAATAGCACACGACGAAACAGCACAGTGTCAAAACGGCAGAGTGACAGCAGAGAACCTTCCAAAACAGCACAGCGTCGAAACAGCGCAGCGACCAAACAGCACAGCGTCAAATGTGCACAGCGACCGAAGGGAACGGCGTCAAAACAGCACAGCGTTAAAACAGCACAGCGACAAAACAGCACGCGTCAAAATAGCACACGACGAAACAGCACAGCGTCAAAACGGCAGAGCGACAGCAGAGCTCGTGCCAAAACAGCACGGCGTCAAAACAGCACAGCGTCGAAACAGCGAAGCGACAAAACAGCACAGCGTCAAAAGTCCACAGCGACCGAAGAGAACGGCGTCAAAACAGCACAGCGTCAAAACAGCAAAGCGACAAAACAGCACGCGTCAAAATAGCACACGACAAAACAGCACAGCGTCGAAACGGCAGAGCGACAGCAGAGCACGTGCCAAAACAGCACGACGTCAAAACAGCACAGTGTCGAAACAGCGCAGTGACATTAAAGCACAGCGTCAAAAGTGCACGGTGACCGAAGAGACCGGTGTCAAAACAGCACGGCGTCAAAATAGCACAGCGACAAACAGCACGCGTCATAATAGCACACGACGAAACAGCACAACGTCAAAACGGCAGAGCGACAGCAGAGCACGTGCCAAAACAGCACGACGTCAAAACAGCACAGCGTCGAAACAGCGCAGCAACAAAACAGCACAGCGTCAAAAGTGCACCGCGACCGAAGAGAACGGCGTCAGAACAGCACCGCAAAAAAAAAAAAACAGCACAGCGTCAAAAGATGACATTGGCAATATGACAAACAGCACAGAAGTCTGCAGTCTGCCCTCGGCTTCCAGCATCCAGATCCATACCAACTCATCGAGGCACTCAAAACCGAGCAGAGCCTCACCCAACAAAAGATGGTAGACAGCCAAAGGGGGTGCTCACCGTCGGGCCCAAAGCCCTATGCAAAGATCTCGCAAAAGCTACGTAATATCTTATTTCAGTATGACGCTCAGCCCCTCATTGATACCCTTTTGGGGTGCCGCTTTTTCTACACTACGTAAATTGAATGTTAAAGGAGAGAGCGAGTCAAACAAAATATATTCTTTAGGACGTCATTTTTACTCTTGCCTCTGTCTCCAAGTTTGTTTTTCCTACTATCATGGATGTTAATCAGTAGCCAGAAGACTCTTAGCAGTATAAATAATGTGCTAAAGTAACCTCTGGGAATTTACGTGCCAAACCGAAGAGGGACACATCGCGCACTTTAGCGAAGGACTGGTGTTGAATTCGCCGAGTGAGGATCTTTGGAATTCTTCTGATATTCTGCGGAAATACCTAAACTCTCGATTACGCTCCGCACTATTTGCAAGACCTTTATGTCAGCGTCATAACTACAAAAACGTTAACAGCGTACGATTAATCTCTAACTTTAAGAGCTGTCAGAAATATTTCTTCATTCACTTTGATAACTACGCTATGAATGAAATCGTCCATGAGGTTCACAGTTAATTGCGGCTGTAAAACAAAGCGGTTTCCAAACAAGACACTCATCCCTACTACATCTGAATTAAGATACGAAACTTGATTGAAGCTCATCTTTGCTGACATGTTTGGCCAGCGAAGCTGATGAACACAGTGGCAATTGGTGTTATGGGTACATTTGATATTTGACCTTTTTTTCTGACTATCACCGACACGGAAAAATCCCACAAACGTACCAACAACAGCTTTGTTGTAAACGGAGGTTCGAAGAATTCCATTTAATTGTCTAAAGCTTTCCGCCTGTCCCCTATACGGGAATGCTTTACGCTGGATGCCGATTGGTAACTCCTCCTGTGCTAGACATTGTGGGTCACTACCAACTTCCGAGCCTTCCAAACTGGGTCCGACAGATTTAGTGGGGGGTCGCGAAGCAATTGCTGCTCTCGGTATTTTTTTTTTTTGTATGGGTTTCAGTTTAGCTAGTTTCAGCATAGATTTTATTATGTTGACTGACACTAGTACGCATCATTGAATCATTGAAACTGACTCTTGTAGACCTGTGAAAATCGTGGGGGTGTCTCCGGGTTGCGGAGTTTGGTAAGCACTCAAATAGGCAATAAATTCCTTTATAACCTAGTCACGATAAATGAAAGTGTCAAGGAGGTTCTAAATTATTCGCGCAGAGAGAGGTGAAAAGCGCGCTCGAAGTTGCTACATGCGTGCTGTTTTGTCGCTGTGCTGTTTCGACGCAGCGCTGTTTTGGCACGTGATCTTCTGTCGCTGTGCCGTTTTGGCGCTGTGCTGTTTTGTCGCGTGCTATTTTGAAGCGTGCTGTTTTGTCGTGTGCTGTTCTGTCGCGCTCCCCGGAACTTCAACGAAACACCACGCAGAGTGGTAAAAAAGTATCATCAAACGCAGCCTTAGAGGAGTCATCTTCCAGCATTGCAAGAAGGACAAGTGGTCCGCATTAAGGGCGACACATGGGCAACGAAGGCGAAGGTAATCAACAGGACGCGGCCCAGTTCTTATCAGGTCGCAACAGAAAATGGCAACGTTTTACGACGTAATCGCCAACATCTGCTAGCAATGAAAGAACAGTTCAACCGTTCCGAAGAATGCTCGTCCGATGAAAAAAACTCGAACGACGAGACACCGGAACAACTCCAACGACCCTCAGGCAGCGTGGCCGCGACAGCACCAGCGCTGAGAAGGTTCACACGCAACAGAAGACCTCCAGAGCGGCTAGGCTATGGCAAGAACTTTGTTCAAGGCTCGTAACAAGTGTTCCAGCACCGAGGGTCGAGCTACTACGCTGTCGACATGCTGTACTTTTGTTTGTTTTTCATTCCTTTAAAGAGAGGAAGATGTATCGTGTTCGCTATGTCACGGGCACGCGCCGAACTTATTATCGGGGCTCATACTCTGTTATAATAAATCTTTATTTTGTTTCATCACTGAAACGGGGGACCAAGACAAAAAGCTGCTGCAGCAGCTTGACGGAGGTCCTGGCCCCCTTTACAGCAGGCTATCCCTAAGCAATTTCAAAAACGAACACAATAGCATTTAAAAGACCACTATTTTAAATGTACAGACCATAGATCAAACAAAAACAAGAAAAAACAAAAATTAATGCATTCATTGTGGTATACAATGGTACAGTGATCCTTGTGCCTTAGCTGTACCTAAGAAAACAACCCTAAAATAATGCTCGTACCTCTGCCAGCGTCATTGCATGAATATCAACACCTTTTAAAAATAATTCATTTAACAGAGTAGTTAATTGGTAATTTAGCGTGTGGTTATAATATAATGTATGTGATGGTGAAACAAACCATTTTTCTTTAGGGCGGAGTTGATATGAGGAAGTGAAAAGGACTAGGTTACATAACTCCTCAAAATCTTTATTTTTAAACTGCGTAGACTTCTTGTACGCCACAAGAAGTCGGGACCTGTAAATATTTGAAATTGGTTTTATATTAAACAATGAAAACAAGTGTTCAGTATGATCATAGTATGAAACATTGGCAATAGCACGCACAGCTTTCTTTTGTAAAATATGTAGTTTATATATATTTGTTTTTGTTGTATTTCCCCAAACTAGATGACAATAATTAAGTTGCGAATATACCAAAGCATTGTAAAGTTGGAGCTTAACACAACGAGGTAGCAACGATTTAAACTTGGTTAGCAACCCCACTGTTTTTGACAATTCGGACGAAAGATTATCAACATGTTTATTCCAAGACATACTATTTGTAAACCAAACACCCAAAGTCTTAATAGTGTCGACAAATTCAATTTCTTCATTGTTCAAAATCAGTGGGTTTGGGATCATAACTGTAGCATGTTGACTTTTAAATAAAATGGCTTTGGTTTTTTGCGAATTTAACTTAAGGTGATTATTTTTTGTCCATTTTGCTACACGTTCAAGAACGGTATTACATTTAGTTACTAGAGTACAAATATCTTTATCGGAAAAGAAGATGCTTGTGTCATCAGCGTATATTATGAACTCAACTTTAAGATCCCGATTTACATTCACAATATCGTTAATATAAAGAATAAAAAGGAGGGGGCCTAAAATGCTGTCTTGGGGTACACCATTTGTTATTTTTGAAATATCAGATTTAAAGTTAAATATGGACACGAACTGGGTACGATTCCGTAAGTAAGATTGTAACAAACTTAATATTTTCCCACGAATGCCATAGTATTCTAATTTTGCTATGAGGACATTGTGATTTATCGTGTCGAAGGCCTTAGAGAAATCTAATTATACACCGATCGTTCATAAGTGATTATCTAGTGCTTTTAATATTATTTATTTTTGTTTTAGTAATGCTAGCTCAGTTGAATAACGTTTACGGAAACCAAATTGATAATTTGTAATTAAAAGGTATTCCTCAAGATGAGAGACAATTTTATTTGAAACGATTTTTTCGAGTGGCTTAGAAAATACTGGAAGTATGGAAATTGGTCTAAAAATGTTAATAATATTTAAATCACCACCTTTATGCAATACACTAACTTTGGCAATCTGCATTTTGATAGGAAACTCACCGCACTCAAGTGCAAGATTGAATATATAAGTTAGGTATGGTGCTAGGATATCTAGAACATACTTTGCTGGCTTTATTTGCATATTGTATGCATCAATACTTCTACTATTGTTTAGACTCATAAATATATTATAGACTTCGGATACATCAGTAGGAAAAAGAAATATAGAATTAGGCAAGGGTGAAGGCATGCACTGAAGTGCATTATTTACAGTAGTAGTAGAAACAGGAGATGTGGTATGATTTACAAAATAGTTATTAAAAGCATTCACCATATTCATCCCCGATATTATACAACCATCTATGTTAATTTCAACTGGCATAGAAACCTGTGGTTGGTGGTTAAGCAATGTTTTGAGTCTTTGCCACATCACGTCACTTTGACGTATATCATCGATATTAAACATATTAATGTAATAATCTTTCTTCGCTTGTCGCAGCATGCTTGTTAGTTTGTTTCTATATTTCTTAAAAATCTCAAGTTTCGAGGCTTCCCTAGATTTCAAAAACGGACCATATAAGTTGTTTTTCGTGCGAATCATAGTGAGAAGTTTAGGTGTAACCCAAGGTTTGCGAGAGGTTTTAGAGGGTTTTACGGTTTTAATGAAAAAAATTTACCATATATTCGAACATAAAAGTCCAGAAAAGAATTATAAGCATCATCTACCGATGAACTTTCAAAAATAACAGACCAATTTATATGTTCAATTTCATAGCGGAAAGCATCTAACTGGCGCTGCGTGATAGGTTGGTATGTAATCGTCGAGCTAAGGTAACGTTGTCTGAAGTGACGTTTTTCTACCGATATAAAAATGGGAAGGTGATCACTGATATCTGATGAAATGACGCCGGCAGAGAGTACGGAATGTTCGTGATTTGTAATAAACAACTCAAGAAGAGAAGCTTTTGTACTCGTTACTCTTGTAGGGTTCTTGACATTAGAAAAACCAAAGGATTGAAACTGAGTTGTAAACGCAAATTGCAAGTTACTATCAGTAAACAAATCAATATTAAAGTCACCAGCGATGTAAGATCTATAGTTATGATCATTTACAAATCCACAGAGCTCTTCAAAACATTCAATAAAAGGCGCAAAGGCAGCACTTGGGGGACGATAAACTACGGAAAATATAGTATCATTGACAAAACAGTCAAAATTTCATACCATTCGGGGATTATTGAAAACTGCTTTAATATTTAGTACCTCATATAGTTCTTCAGTAACATAGCGACACCACCGCCTCTTTTTCCAGCTCTATCAACGCTGATATGATTGTAGTCGGGCAAAATGAAATAATCTGCACTGCTTGTATACCACGTCTCGGAAAACATGATAACACTTAAGTGCGGTCCGTATTCATGAAACAGATTATGCAACTCATCATGCTTGTTTTTTATTGACCTAGTATTCATATGATGAAACGTATCTGATAAGGAATGCTTTTCTTCCAGATAATCATAGAAGTCGAGGGGCGTAAAAAAGCTCTCAGACATCAAAAAAGAAAAAGAACAAAATCAAAAACTAATTTCCGTCTACGCAATCTTGGAAAGGTCGTCTTCACTGGTTATCAAAATGACGCCGCTAGTCTCATTTTTTCGCATGAAAATTCTGCTCTGGGACACCCAGGCAAACTTCCATCCCTTTTCCTTTTTGCAGCGGATCGCTTTGCTCAACAAGACTTTGTTTTCGAGACATAAATGTTCGTTTATATAAACTGGCACAGAGGTCTCAAAACCAAGGTGAGCGCTCGTAAGCCTTCGTTTTTTTGTCTTTGACAAGACTTCATCTCTGACACTACGTCGCACAAACTTTACAATCATATTTTGTACCCCCACCATGGTTTTCGAAGGTACACGATGCACAACATCAATGTCAGCGGGGCACGCCTGAACTCCTGCACAACCAGCGAGCTTAGCGACGAGAGTCTCAAGGTCTTCGTTTGGGTTCTGTGGGAGTCCCTTGATTTCCAAATTATTTGTTCGACTGTATTGTTGGAGGTCAAGAAGCTCCTTTTTTACCGTACGAAGCTCGTCAGCAAGCCGCTGGTTTTCAACTTTTAGAGCATCCTGTTCAGCTCTCAGTTATTTTAATCTCTTTGACTGCGGCAGCAAGGTCTTTTTTTAAATCCTCGAAATTTTTATTCATAAAGTCCATAGACCGATTTCCGCTCTCCAGTTCTGTCCCTAATTTTGTGTTCATGGTATTAATTTCATGGCTTAGTTTAGTGTTCATATCATCCAGCTTAGTAGGAACCTCGGCTAGGATCTTCACCACTTCCTTTACGGTTGAAGGTTGTTTTTCTGCCATGCTAACTACAAGCAACAGAAAGAAACAACAGCTGGGCGATCCAGACAACCACAAAATAATAAATTCAAAAACCAATCACTGTACCCACCTGCAAATACAGAAGATAGATGAGACTTGGGCAGAAGCACACGTGTCTGGATTGCCCGCTGTAATGGGGTAGACCACGCCGAGCACTTTCTTATATAGGCTCAAGTCCCGGAAAGACCGACGTCACCGGAAATGCGGCGCAGACCTCCACTCAAGAGTGCAGAGGCCACAGATGTAAAACTGGCAGATAGGACCACGGTGTTTGCTCAAAAAAGGGCGTCGTGATGACTTGCAGCTTGAAGGAAGCGCTGCGGCAAAGCCGATAACTTTCACCGATCGCCGTTACAAGGTCCAGATTCTGCAAGTACAGAAGATAGATGAGACTTGGGCAGAAGCACACGTGTCTGGATCGCCCGCAGTAATGGGGTAGACCACGCCGAGCACTTTCTTATATAGGCTCAAGTCCTGGAAAGACCGACGTCACCGGAAATGCGGCGCAGACCTCCACTCAAGAGTGCAGAGGCCACAGATGTAAAACGGGCAGATAGGACCACGGTGTTTGCTTAAAAAAAGGCGTCGTGATGACTTGCAGCTTGAAGGAAGCGCTGCGGCACAGCCGATAACTTTCACCGATCGCCGTTGCAAGGTCCAGATTCTGCAAGTACAGAAGATTGATGAGACTTGGGCAGAAGCACACGTGTCTGGATCGCGCGACGTACGCTCTGTAGCAACTTCATTCTTTCCCTCTTCTTTGCCTTCTTCCCATAACACCCTAAAAATACGATAACTGAATAAACAAAAGCGTTCTTATTCTTCCCGGAACTGGTTTGTTCGTGTCTTCCATCGAAACACATCAAAACATGCACAGTGAATGGAAATTGACTATTGCGCATACCTACTGCGATTTAGTAGGCCAACATATACATAGCTGAAAATCTTGATTAGTAGCATAATAATGCTATCAAATTAAAAACATGTCACAGCCGTCGCTGACCTCTTAATCGCCCTCATTCATCTCCATGGACTCGGCCGTGCCGCATCCTCCCCTGGCCCGTAGAGATGAATCTTTACCTTGCGGTTAGTGTGAGTTTTCATTTTCAATGGAGGACTCGTTTTTCTCTTTAGAATTACCGACAGGCTGCTTTTACACCGTAGAGTCAGCTTGGCTAGACAAGGAACCCCCAGTGAACTGCCGGGCAGGCTAGCCATGCTGGAGCAAGCATGCCCCACGGTACAAAACGGTGCATGGCCCAGGGAAACTTTCCCCCGCTGTCCCAGCTGGTTCAAGCTTGAAACGGTCAATTTTGCTACTTGAGTTGTTCGAATCTCCAGCGCTACATTTGGAAAGAGAATGAACATTCGGCGATGCTTTGCTTACATTTGAGTTGAAAAACATTAATATTTGTGTTTCTGTGTGTGGTTAGAGGGAGAAAAAAGGAGGCTGAGCACACGCTGTACAAGGAGCAATGAACTAATTATTTTTACACCGACCGTCTCCCTGACTTTCTCCTTGAAGCCCGAATATTTCGAAATATTTTACAATATTGCCGTTGTTGGGGAGAGAACAATAACGTATTTTGTATCACTTCAAAATAGAAGATTCCCTGCTAAATACTCCTAACTGATATGATGTTTTAACATTATTAAATTAAAACGGTGAATATACCCGCTTTATGTAAGCCGTTCTACTGTCGGATACTAAAGCATTTATATTCGTTATTTTTTAACTCTCTGAATTTCATAACCGGAGTTTTTTAATTTTGGACATAGAACACAGACGGACTGACTTTAAAGCGATGCTTAATTACCAGGCTTCTTAAATTAAAGAAAGAAAAAGAAAGCTTTCCTGGCTTATGCGATTCAACGGCAGAAATCTTCCGAACGTTTCTCGTATAATGTCGGGTACATCTACGAGCTCGTACCCAGAGTTGCCAAAACCGCAATTTTGAGATTCGTGGCCTGATAGTTCTATGCAATTAAATAGTACAGGTAAATCACTATACAATTGTGTCGCGAATTGCGGGAAAAAAATAGGCATTTAGCAAACACAACTTTCATTCGTAACCTTTATGTAGCAAACTAAAATTTTTGTGACGCATGAAACTTTGTAAACCTTTTCCCACAAACGAAACTGTCCAATGGAATGCCAGATCTAGTGGAAATATTCTGGTTTCACCGTAAGCACATATGATTGTAGACATCTAGTGTCAAGATGATCGATTTGTTTTATTGTATTTGCAACTTACAAACTCTTCTGAGAAATTCCCATCGTCTTGCTACAATAGAGTTTTATGGCGATACGTTTTTTTCTAAAACAATAATAATAATAAAACATTTTACTTCAGTCATCCGTGTGTCTATGAGGCTACTGTAAAAGAGCCTAGACAAAGGGTTCTGACGTAACCATCAGCCCCCTTACAGCTGTCAGCAGGAGAGCCAAATTGCAAAGTGTAAAGGTAATATAAAATATAATTAGAACATCAAAACTCAGGTAAAAAGAAAGACATTCTCTTGTTCATTAGCTCCTTAAAGTATTATGCAGGGGCAAAATACAAAACATAAGAAAACGGCAAAACAAAAAAGTGCAATACTCCAATTAGCGAAAATATAACCAGATCTTGGTAACACGGGCTGGTTTTGCAGCTTAAAAAGTATGGGCTCAGAAGAATACGGCAGATATCCATAACAAAAGCTATAAAAGTGTGTTTCGCATAGTCAGCTTTACTGCCCGCGATTCTTTTACTTTGTTTTTGACAGCAGGTGAATGTTGATTGTTATTCAGACGCGCTTGCGCAGCCCTTCTATACTCAATTTAAAACAAAAAAAAATATATATATTTATACGGCGTAAGATACTTTTATATCGCATTTTATGCAGGTTATGATGCTTCATGCTTCGAGTCAATTGATTCGCGCGTAACCCACAACAAAAAAGCGCATTGTCTTAAAAAGAAAGTAGTTGTTCAAAACAAAACAGGTAACAAATATATTATTGTGAGGGAATAGAACCTATTTTGCTTGCGTATAATCTAGAGGTGTGCCGTTTCCTGGGCAGTGGTATACACCCCACAAAGAAACCCCCAGCGATGCCTTTTCTCAAGTTTGTGTTCACTCTGGCCGCGACTGGATTCTGTGAGCATAATTATTGCGAACTCCAAAACAAACTCTATTCCTTCAATTCTTGCGTAGTAGGCTCAAAACATAAATTCCTCCTCGAAGTTAAAAATTCAACTCTGGATTCCGTCATCCTACGTAAATTCTACTATAACATGCTATAACGGACGGATTTTCTAGGGAAAATAATGACTGGATAATGAGAGAGCGCTTCATTCCATGGTTGCGGCTGATGTTTCCAACTTGCAGCGATTTATTTTACGGCATCAGCATAGCACGGAGCACATAAATCCCGAAGTAGAGTACCTGAACGGCACGGATCGTTCACAGAATGAGAGAGTACACTAGCACTAGCTCAGAGCAGACGACCAAATCGCGCGGGAACATGGGAAGGTAACGGTCACGTGTCACGCCCAATTAAATTGAAGCTAAGGGAGAGAGGCATATTTTTATAGAAAGGGCATGGGCGTGGGGGTAATTCCTCTTTCCCACTTCAGACATTGGTTACAGCTAGATTTCAATATACAGGGACCTTACGGGAGGTGGAATGAGGGGGTGAGGGGGTCTCGAACGGATCCTATCTAGAAACATTTGTCTTTTTACAGCGACAGGGTGTTTATAAAGAAGCGTGTACAACAGGTATGGGCACTGCGCATGCCCAAAAACCAGATTATCGTGTATACTTCGTCTCGCCCTACGATGGACCAAAGGCCGAAGCTACGAACCGCCAGATTCAATCACGAGCCACTTCGACATTGCGTGGGATTTCGCTTCGATACACGTATCGGGGCCCGCGTCTCGGATCACTGATGGGAATGGGCGGACATTGCTTCGTTTTGAGCAATGAGTGACTCAACAATTTTACACTGCAAAGAAAGCCACGACGTACTGTCCCTTTGGAGTGCCGAAGCTATAAACATGACGCAGCGTTTTTGGATTCGGAGCATTATTCGTCAATACCTAATCAAAGCTAATCGTTTCATAGTTTAGCGTGGAACGCGATTGGACCTGGCGGCCTGTGGCTTTGGCCATTAGTCCATCGCAGGATAAGACGAAGTATAGTGAAGCGCCCGCACACACGCCGCACCGGCATCAGCGGCACCGTAACGGCGTGACGTGCAAGCCGCGCGGTGGCGTACACTATATTACAAATTAAGGATGTCCTTATTAAACACGAGACAGTTTTACAGGAAAGGTTGGCATAATTATCGCATGTATTAGTATTTCGCTAATAGTTTGGCGTACAATGACCCTAAAATTTTTGACAGGGCGTATAGAGTACAGACTTGGCTGGAGGTGAGGCAAGATGCTTAAATAAAAATGGCGACGGCCCTGGCTTAGGAGTTTACATCGAGCGCATCCGAGCAGCTGGGATCATGAGTGCTTCAGCCTAGGAACTCAAGAAATGAACTACGTTTAGAGCGCAGCTGTTAGGCGCCCGTTTCCGGGTTGAGCGACGTCGGCGTCGGCGTAACCGCGCGCGTTGCATTATAAGACGTTTCTTCCCTAAACTTAGCCGGTATATTTTCCCGCTATATTTAGCGGGCAAATTTTTCTGCTAAATTAGCGGGGCAAATTTTTCACTAAATACAGCAAAAAAGTTTCCCGCTTAAGTTAACGGAAAAAATGTTTCCATCAAATGTAGCGGAAACATTTTCCCGCTAAATTTAGTTGAAACATTTTCCCGCTAAATTTAGAGGAAAATTTTGCCGCTAAATTTAGCGGGCAAATTCGTATCACGTCAGCAATGAACAAATCCAGCCACAGGTGGAGAGGAAAAGGGAAGGAGGAGGAAGAGGAGGATAGGCAGAGGAGGGGGGGGAGGAAGAGGAGACTGGGAGGAGGAGGAGGAGGGGCATACCCTCCCCTCCTCAGCCTCCCCTCCTCCTCCTCAAGAGTTGCGCTCTGGTTTCGCATTACAGAGATTTGTTAACGCGTTTAATTTTTTTTGTAGAAATGGTTCGTTTAATGAAAGCGCTTGAATGCAAGGTTGATTTCGACAAAAAACAAGTCTGTGAGGACTATATTACCATATAAACAGTGTATCTGCATAAGCCCACATATCTGCCAGCAGTACTGCTATTCCAAGGAACGAATTACCTGAAAAATTAAAATATAGAAACTCGAAAGTTGAATCGGACCATCTTTAATATAATTCAATTCAAAACAATAATATAAGCACACCACTAGAAAACCCATGCAGTGTCGATTCCCACTTAAACCAATATATGCTGCCTGCTTTGCGAGATCCCACTGACCTCGCATCTTTGTTGATGTGAAGCATAATATTCCTGGTTAAAGACTAAGCGCATATAAATTTTATATATTTTTGAATGAGCAGTAATTGTGCAATTTGTATGAACCGACGCTATAATGTTAGTGACTTCAATATATCTGCGACGTTGAATTGCCACCTTCATAGCGCAGTGTGTAGAACGCTGACATTTGTGTATTGAAACGCAAAACATTTAGGAACTAGTTTCAACATTAAAATCATGACCGTGCAATGCTTGAGCGATATGTTTGAAGTTGCCACGTTGCCCAATTTGTAAACTACCTTTTTTTATTTCTCCTACGCAGATATGCTTGCTGGCAAGACGCATCAGTGAGAAAAACCACTAAACGTATTTATAAATCCATGGCTTCAAGTTATTATACTCCAATCGACGCCGTTTGTTGTTCGAATCCCCTCACAATACATACTTAAGCTACAGCCCCCAACGCAACCCTAAATAAAAGAGTCGACACTTTTCAAGACCTACTCGGGGCCTTCTCCAGGCGTGATTGTGATCGTTGACGACCACTAAGTCGCAGTTCCATTGCACATATATTATACAATATACACGATGTTTGCTGCCGACATGCTTCCAACGTGTATCCGGACAGTTTTTGTGTTAGGGATTTCACAAGACCGTCACACGAGCGGCACCTCAGCGTCTGCAGGCCGTATTTTGTATGATGCATTAGCTTCTGTAACCGCGGCTTTAAGCGCGAAACACGTGTGAGCCAGGTTCCCGTCGCGTCACTCCGTTGAGTGGCGTGAACATCGCAACCGCCATTGACGCTCTCACGTGGCTGAATGCAGCGCCGCCAGGTCAGAGCGTCAGCGACGAAAGTTATCGTTAAGCAACTAAGTGGCGCGATTACTTAGAGTGCCTTCCGTCTCCCCCTCCCTGCGCTTGGAATAACACTTTTTTGAATGAATCTTATGAGCTCAGAGATTTTTTTATATATTCTTTATTCAGAGATTACCCCGCAGTGCCCGAGAGCGTTACCGCAGGGGGGTTACAATGCAGAAAAAACACATCTTGATTTTCATTGCACACTTGCAGCTCCGACAGCCCATTCCACTATTGTATCGTTTTAACAAAAAAAGAGTTGGCGTACATGCTCGTCCTGGTGTGGTACTCTCTAATTTTGAAAGCATGATCGTTCCGTTTAGAAATATAATATTGTTCTTTTAAATAAGCTTCACTGTAAATTCCAGTTTTATTTTTAAATATAAAAAACAGAAACTTTAAACACAATTTTTTACGGCGGGCTGAGTTCAGTTCAGTCGTCATTTGAGTACAGCTGTCTCTCCGCCCGTACCATCCCAGAACAAACCTAGCAGCTCTATTTTGTATTTTTTCTAGTTTGTCTATTAATGTATTGTCTATTAATGTTTCGCTAATACGTTAAGAGAACGACCTGGAGGTATGATTCAGTTACGAAGCTTTAGAAATCCACGCATATAAGATCTAGTTCGTGCATTTTGGAGAAATGCTTTTAATCGCTTGACTTGTAATTCAGCCATTTTCGTAACACCGCAGTTGAAGTGAGAGTCACATACTGGTTTAAAACGCAGCATACCTGATATTCTTTGTCTTTGTAACGGATGCAAATGTTTCATTTTAACAAATGGCACGTTCGCGGGAATTGTGCCGTTCAATGCGTGTTTATTGGGCTGGCTGATACATTAGACGAGGAAACCACCACCACGATTAACAAATAAGCTACTAACTTTATTAATTAGGCTTTCATGTACAGATGCGGTGTTAAAATCGAAGTTTAAAAGAAATGATCAATTATAACAAATACCTTCATGTAGTGCTTCGCATATACCTTCATTTGGACGCAGGCTTCAATTCTGCATTCTGCGACATCGCACACCGTCATCATTGACATGAAGAGCACCAGGATCATTTTCTGTCAGGACATCATGTTCATTTTCGATCCGTGGCCGGTTTTGTTGTTATGTCTCCATCCCTTTAAAAAGGGATTTCGATACTCACTGGTCCGCCTCAATATCGGCTCAACAGATCTGAACTAGTACATAGACACATATGGACTAGTATTTCAAGAAATTAGAAGTCAGAATATTTATTTTGGCGAAGTAATAAAGTTTCAAATATGGTCCGAGAGGTAGAGATGGTCCATACTGGCAACACTAAATTCTTCTCGCTATATGTCGAAATGTTAGACAATATTGGGCCACTACAGCTTGCTTCCTACGGTTGTTACAATAAGCTTGATACGGTAAAATGAACACTGGTTAAGCGAACACTACCTAAACAAATGAGAAATCTTGCACAAAAAAACTGTCAAAGATTGTTTTCTTGCAGACAGTCTGCTGGACTTGCAAGTTATACAACATGTGACGTCACTCCACCGGACGGAGCGAGAAAATAAGAAAGTTGCAATTGGCATTAGTTTTATTTGACGTTTTTTCAATAACTATTCTGATTGTAAAGGTAAATAAATACCAGCATACCTTGGTATTTTGAAAACACATATTTAGTTTGGGTAGCTCAAAAGAACCGCCGGAGTTCCCAATCGCGTCACTTTTTAGCGAACCGAAAAACAAAGTAGTACACAAATAGCTGGCGCTTCTCCTCTTCAGTAACACAAACATCAATGTAGCAAGAATATCGCGTATCCCTTTATTTGAAACCATTCGTCTCAATATTTTTTTTGCGCACATCCGTACCCGCATTTGTCCCTGAAAGTTAGCGAGGCCAATAGCGTCCCATGTCTCGACGTCACGTGGCCTATGCGCTAATTCAATTTCCGTGCTAAATATAGCGGGAAAACTGACATCCCGTGACCTATGGGTCACGTTTTAATAAGTTCCAGGCTTCCTTTCCTTTCAACACTTCTCTCTCTCTCTCTCTTTATGGGTCGCGTGACGTCTGAATTGAGATAGATATATATATATATATATATATATATATATATATATATAGAGAGAGAGAGAGAGAGAGAGAGAGACGAATTCAGTGACCCCGCTGAATTAAGCGTAGAAATTCATGTGACATGACCGATACACGAATTAAGTTTCTCTCTAAACCTAGCGAGAAAAACATACACAACGCGTCCTATGCTTTGAGAAACTTGGAGATATAAGAAGGCGATAGCGAGCGGGGACGTCAGAACCCTCAGGACTGAGTCGATTGATTAGACCTAGATACACCTGCGCTCTGAAAAAAATACTCCGTTGTATTACACCTTTTTTTTTTTTTTTTTACAACGGGAAGACGTGCCAACGTGTAGAATGCTAAAAGAGCGCCATGACTCTAGGAGTCAGTATTTCTCAAACTTCACCTACTCTTGTTTTTGATTGTTTCACTTATATTTCAATTAAAAATATCTAACATGTGCGGCGTTTACTTTAGGAACAGTTTTCTTGTTTGCAGAATTGTCATGTCATGTGCCACTGGTGCAGACACATATAATAACTCTTTTCTTGGGCTCTTTTCGTGGGACTCTCCGGAGGCATGAACGACAAACCGGCACCCAACCCGCGGAGCAAGTCGTATCACGACGACGGAGCTCCCGGTCACGTGATGTTTACTTCTTCCGCGAGCATTTCGCGCGATCGCCCGCTCCTTTGGTTTCAACGCAGACGCGGCGTTCAACCGCCGCTGGATTTTCCCACGTTGGGAAGGTAAGCCAATCGTTTCTTGCAATTATCGAGTCAGCAGCAGATATTTGCATCACGTTTTTGAGGTGGTCTAGATTCAGAATGAGTGAAAGGCTAGTAACGGTCTGAAATACATGGCACCGCTGCGCTTTTGTCGCTTCGCTCTCCTGTGTTGTTTTGTGCAACTTGCAGTGGTAATATACTCTACTTTCCGCCACGCAACATCGGGAAATCTCCCTGTTCAGTTTCGCCAGCTGGATTAAAGGGCTATGGACATAAGTCCTGGTCAAGCACCCACCAACTCGATGAGCTGTTCCGCTGACCCATGCGGAAATGGTCTACGACCGTCTATGGAAAATGCTATGGTGAGCTATCACTGTATATCGCTTTCTAAGTTCAGCCGTTAAAAAATCATAAAACACGCTATAGCCACTACAAATTAATCTATGCCATCAAAACTATACAATCTCGACCATTTATATTTCTACAGCTTGGTATAACATAATGTGTGGCACTGAAGTTGTGGATTCGCGACAATTTTATGTGATTTAGCCGGCTATAGAGTGGTGCATGTCCCTCAATCTATAGACCCGCGACCATTCAGTATTTAGCCTACTCAATAGTGTCTTATGCCCTCAAAGCTATGGACTTCTGACAATTCAGTGCGCTTGAAGGGGTGTCCAAACAGGACACTACAAAACCCGCGACTCCGGCAAATCGTGCCGCGCTCTGCCGCGATCCGCTTCCGGCCGTCGGAGGGAAATTTCCCTCCGTCAATTCTTCCCGGGGGGAAACTTCCCTCCGTCAAATCTCCCCCTCGCTTCCTCCACGGCGGCCTTGCTCTGCTCATCACGTGGGTCCGGAGAGCCACTCACACGCTCTGTTCGCTGTCGGTCAATCGCTCAAAACCTCCACTCACAATACGGAACCGCATCGGACGGCATCACGACGAAAGTGAATCTCGACAAAGAAAGCAGATCCGAGGCGGGCGAAACGCACCCTTCGACGCAGGAATGACCCAAATCCACCCAAAGCCGGACCTCCTTGGCCTTCGAGCCGAGGCGACGGCGGTACGCGAGGGCGTTGGCGAGGTGAGACAGACGCAGGTGGCGTGTGACGTCAATCTGAAGAGGAGAGCAGTCGTGATCGTAAAAATTTTCACGACTCCTGCAAACATTTTCACGACTCCGACAGACCGTAAAAATAGAAGCGTCCGCTTCAATTTTCACGATTTGTCGGAGTCGCGGGTTTTGTAGTATCCTGTTTGGACACCCCTTGAGACGGCTATAAAGTGACGTATGCTCCCCCATTTATAGGCTCACGACCATTGCACTTTCTTTACCCGACTCAATAGTGTTCTATGCCACCAAATGCTATAAGCTTCCGACCTTTCAATGTGCTTTAGCCGGCTATAGAGCGGCGTATTTCCTTAAATCCATAGTCTCGCGACCATTGAATTATTTTGATCCGACTCAATTGTGTTTTATTTCACCAAAGTATTGGGCCTCCGACCTTTCAACGTGCTTTAGCCGGCTATAGAGGGATGGATATCTCGAGCTATGCGGAGGTCAAGTTCGTCTGCTTCTTGCTCACGGAGTAGCGGTGACGTCAGAACGCCTAGCCCTGATTGGCTGATCGCGACCCCCCTCTGTGCGTCGCCTGCTCTTTTTCAACGTCGTCTGCTCGCAACGTCGTCTGCGTCTGTCTTACCTTTCCTGCGACTTTCGGAAGTGCAGGTTTTTACGAGTGAGCTTAACTTCGCCTTTCAGAGAGGGCAGACGAAACAACTCGAGCGGTACGTTGTTTTCGTCTTACATCTAGCAGACGCGCATCAAGGAGAGAAGACAAAGGACTCACTGGCGAGGTGTCCCGACGCACCTAGGTTTGTGGTTAGTGTCCGCCATTTCCCTCCCAAATACTTTTTCCCTCCTTTCGTGTCCGGCGAGACTCCTCACTCTTTAACGGCGTTGGCGGGTTGGCGCGGTTGGCGCAGTTAACGTCGTCTGCTTTACGTCTGCTAGTCAAAGCGATGGCTGCTTTACCTTTCCTGCGTCTGTCGGAGATTCCCCGCTTTTTCTCCGGCGAGAGTGCGGCCTTCGAAAAAGGCGAAAGCAAATACCTTAAAGTATACGTCCTTTCTTTTGAGGTGAAGGATTTCACTCTATACTCCGCGACAACTTTTCTTGGCAATGCAGTGGAAGGTACGTCCCGCGTCCCCTCTCCCATTTTGAGCGTGCGCGGGCTCTCCTCCTCTCCCCAGAAATGGGGGAGGAGGAGAGCCTGCGTACACTCAAAATGAAAGAGGAGACGCCGGACATACCTTCCACTGCATTGCCAAGAAAAGTTGTCGCGGAGTATAGTTGCGAATGTCCTGGCGTCGTTTAAGACTAGTAGCTACGGGGTAAAGATGACGCTCTCCGGTAAAAGTGACATTTCAGAGAGTCACTGTGAGTGCCCTCGTGGGGCCGCAAAGTGCAGCCACATGGTGGCTACCGTACCTTACGCGGCTCTAAATGGACTGTCCAAGACGGATCTTCCACAGTAGTGGCTGCAATGCCCTAAGAGCAGCATGCGCGGCAGGTCGCTCGCTCGGGTAGGAAGTAAACACCATGTTCATCGCTATGTTAAAACATTTAGTTGCACGAGTTTCGTGAAAGGTACCTCGCGTTTAATGAGTTGTTCAAAGATAATCAGCTAAAGACAGATGACAGCCGATGTAGTGACTGTAAATAAACAAATTGGGCTGTGCGCTCAGTACTGTGAGCCAGACATGTACAAATTACTCAAAAAAGGTAGTTAAGTTAAGTTACTGAGTATTGACGCCAAAAGTACTTGAAGTTGAGTAGAAATTACGCATTTATAATAGTAATTGAGTCAACTACTAACTACTGTAAAAAAGTAGCGAATTACTTTGAAGTTACTTTCGAAGTTACTTTTTTTATATTTTTGTGGTAGCAAAATGAACACAAGTTTTGATCGGTGAAAAACCCTGCGAGTTGGAAATAAATGCAGTCATTTTATTACTTCCAAATTAGTTTATTCGCTCGCCGAAGCAATTGTCTTTCAAAGTTGTTATCGGAGAGTTTTCCTCTTTTCCTTCTAATAACGTCCTCGGTAGAGCTAAAAAGACGTTCCACCGTGGCGCTGGATGCAAAGACAGCGTTCAATTTCAGAAGCAGGCTGCGCAGGGTTGGGTAAGCGAGTGTCGGCATCTTTGGTGTCCATGACGAAACATGTGAGGCTTGCCTCGGCTAGAGGGTCTTTTATAACAAACTCTCCTCTTTTTTTCTTTTTTTCTTCGGAAAGTTGAGATTGTTATGACTGGCCCCTCTTTATTCTCACGACGTTCGGAGATTTCGCCGAGCGAGTGCACCTGACCGTCAAGGGATCAAGTCTCGCGTCACGACGATTAGATCATCCGGACGACTGCGCATCTTGTTGCAATGTTATAGCTACGCCACTTTAAAAAAAAAATGTTTTTTGCTGTTGACGTTTGGTCTAACAAAAAAATCTCCCAAGGGCGACTCGAAATCCTCGCCGGCGAATACTGTATCCTGACGTGCCCTGACAAGTAAAACGTTTTCAACAAAGAGGAGGTCTCTCTAGCGTGGAAGGTCGGAAGGACGCGAAGGATTACGTGAACAAGCATTGGCGCTCGTACAGTTGCAGCTGGAAGCAAAAACGTGCTCCCATGAACCGATTATCCGTGTCTGCGTTTATGCGCGGTGGAGTCCGCTTTGCAAGGGAGTATGCGCTGACGACAAGGCGACCATGAGAACAGGCGCCCAGCTGCAAGGTCATTCCAGTGGCGCCTCCCGTGGAACCTACCACTTGAGTCAGAACTCACTAAAGGCAAACCATGAAAACAACAACAACCCTCGGAGTGTCCCCGTCTTTCACGTTTGCAGCTGGAAACGCGGCGCTTGCGTGCATTACCGGATTAGGTCAACACCTGACCAAGGCTTGTCAAGCTTCTCTGACTGCGTTCGTGCGCGCCGGTGTTATGTTTTGGCTGCTCGTCGTCGCCACCTTGGCTCAAGGACGCCTGTGATGCAGTTTCTAGGGCTGCTGAGTATAAGTGCGTGGGAACGGAATGTGAGGGGGCCCCTTGTTCGTGAATACCACTTAATCTGCCAGCGTCTTATTTATTTCTGCACTCAAACTTTTGTGATGAAAAAAAAAAATAGGATTAAATTTCGAAAGTAGTTAGTAATTTGAGTAGAAGTTACCTGAAAAACGTAGTTAAATTAAACTACCAATTACCCAAATAGAGTTGTAATTGAAACTTACCAAGTTACTCGGAAAAGTAGTTAAACTACTGTAGTTTGAGTAGAGTAGTTGAACTACGTCCAAGTCTGCTGTGAGCCCACCATAGCCCAGAAGTGCTCGATCGCTGCTCGTTGTCACAACTTTCTTGCTCGACTAAAAGGCTGTTGTCAGTTAGGGTATTGGGGTATGGATGTGTGGCGTAAACCCAAGTGGCAAAAGTTGGAAAACCTGTGCTAATCTGTGGAAGAGAGTTCGAGCAAGACGAATCGAGCTACCCGAGCGGCGTCGAACGTATCGCGGAAGTTATGTCGTAGACTCGTTGACGCCAAGAAGTAAATATTGTTATAATGCAATTAAATGCAAACGTTCAAGCGAGCTGGACAAAAATGACGAAAATAATTTTTAGAGGAGGGGAACAAAGGGGACAAAGGTCAAACACAAATCTTTTCCGAAGGCCGCGTTCTCACCGGTGAAAAAGCGGTGAATCTCCGACAGACGTAGAAAAGGTCAAGCAGCCATCGCTTTGACTAGCGGACGTCAAGCAGACGACGTTAACTGCGCCAACCGCGCTAACCGGCGACGCCGTTGAAGAGTGAGGAGTCTCGCCGCACACGAAAGGAGGAAAAAAGTATTTGGGAGGGAACTTGCAGATACTAACCACCTTCACTTTCGGTTCTTAACAAATCTCGGCGTCTCGGGACACCTCGCCAGCGAGTCCTTTGACTTCTTTCCTTAATGCGTGTCTGCTAGTTGTTAGATAAAAACAATGTACCGCTCGAGTTATTTTGTGTGCTCTCTCTAAAAAGCGAAGTCGAGCTCGCTCGTCAAGACCTGCACTTTCGAAAGTCGCAGGAAAGGTAAGACAGACGCAGACGACGTTGCGAGCAGACGGCGTTGCAAAAAAACAGACGACGCTCAGATTTCGATCAGCCAATCAGGGCTCGGCGTTCCGACGTCACCGTTACTTCCTTTCTCATGCACAGAAGACGAAAATGAGCCCACTTGCGAGGCGTATAAGACAGACGCAGACGACGTTGCGAGCAGACGGCGTTGCAAAGGAGCAGACGACGCTCAGATTTCGATCAGCCAATCAGGGCTCGGCGTTCCGACGTCACCGCTACTTCCTTTCTCATGCACAGAAGACGAAAATGAGCCCACTTGCGAGGCGTATAATACAGACGCAGACGACGTTGCGAGCAGACGGCGTTGCAAAGGAGCAGACGACGCTCAGATTTCGATCAGCCAATCAGGGCTCGGCGTTCCGACGTCACCGCTGCTTCCTTTCTCATGCACAGAAGACGAAAATGAGCCCACTTGCGAGGCGTATAAGACAGACGCAGACGGCGTTGCGAGCAGACGGCGTTGCAAAGGAGCAGACGACGCTCAGATTTCGATCAGCCAATCAGGGCTCGGCGTTCCGACGTCACCGCTACTTCCTTTCTCATGCACAGAAGACGAAAATGAGCCCACTTGCGAGGCGTATAAGACAGACGCAGACGACGTTACGAGCAGACGACGTTGCAACGGAGCAGACGACGCTCAGATAGGGGGTCGCGATCACCAATCAGGGCTCGGCGTTCCGACGTCACCGCTACCCCCTCCGCAAGAAGCAGACGAACTTGCCCTCCGCATAGTTAGGCTACTTACTTTGGCACTGATGAAATCCATCTAGGAAAACCTATGTAAAAAATAGGCCCTTACGTTTGCCACACTTTTGTCCAAGTTGGGAGTTTCTTTGTCTGGCTACCTAAGATAATATCAGCAAAAAAAATGTATATATATATATATATATATATATATATATATATATATATATATATATATATATATATATATATATATATGTATTTAATTTATGAGGTTTCTTTATTCGAAATGTTTTTTCGTACATATCATAGACATGAAAGAATTGCCGCGTCTCCTTTGGCATGGAAGGACCTTACCACTTTATCTTGGCGCGATTTCTTTTCTATTTCAAGGTTTATCGTAAAATGGAATAAGTGTCTTGATTGTTTTTGTCCTCTGTAGATAAGATAATATTGACCACTTTTTGACATGCGATTGAACTCGAAATGAGCTTGATTAAACCATAGACTGCAAGACACGACGTTGCGTGCGTACCTTGTGCAACTGATAAATGTCTTATAATTAAACAATCAGATTTCACAGCTTTCTCGCGTTTAACAAAACTATTCTTTCTAGAATAATTTGAGAGCTTTAAATTTCATTTCAGAGCGCAGCTCTGAGGCTCCCGTTTCCGGCTTGAGCGGCGTCGGCGTCGCCGCCGCCATCGCCGTAACCACGCGGTGCATTGTTGGTGAAATTTCCCGAAGGAACCCGAGGTCCTCCCGAAGGACCTCAGGTCCTTCGGGAGGACCTCGGGTTTCTTTGGGAGGACCTTGGAGGACCTCGGAGGTCCTCGTGTTCCTTCGGGAGGACCTCGGGAGGACCTCGTGTTCCTTCGGGAAAACCTCGGGAGGACCTAGGGTTCCTTCGGAGGGACCTCGGGAGAACCTCGGGTTCCTTCGGGAGAACCTCGGGAGGACCTCGGGTTCCTTGGGGAGGACCTCGGGTACCTTCGGTGACCTCGAGGAGGGAGTCACGTGAACCCTCGAGGTCATCTGACCGCACAACATCACATGACCCCCAAGGTCGCGTGGCCCCCCGAGGTCATGTGACCCTCAGTACCATTCCCTCCTCCTCCTCAAGAGCTGCGCTCTAATTCGGCGTTACAGGGAGATGTAAACGGCTTTCATTTTTTATATAAAAAGAAAGCTGTAACAATTCACTGGAAAAATATTTTTTCTGACATAAAGTGATTATTTCTAATAAAATGTTGCGTTATTTTGGCAAAACGTTGTTTAGTAGCGATAAAATTATCGACATGTCGGCCTTTCAGTAACGCATGTGAATCATCAAACTAATGAATGTAACAGCAGTCTGGGTTTTCTGTAAAAAATGCATCTTTTTTATCCTAGATCAGTCACGAGCTTATCCTTGCATAATGGTGCTTGATTTTAAATATTTTTTCTGGCATTATAAGGTGCAGATGGCGGTGTATAGATAAGAAATTTATATCTTCCTGTCGGCTTGTGCATTTGCATCAAATAATGTATAATTATCTAATTTTTATAATTTTACATACAAATATGACAGGGCATGGCGAACGGTCCCGGCAGGAGAGGGGTTCCCATTAAAGAAAAAAGAAAACAAACTTGTAAAGCAGTATATTTGGGGTGCACAATTCTAATCTCGTAATTGTGCTTTACCAACACCCATATCTTCATTCTTTTGCCAAGTGAACATTTAATTCCGTAGCTGTAGCCCACAATTGCATATAACAATTTCTAATTTAATGTGGCAAAACATTAGTATTTATTTTACAGACTCACTCGAAAAGTATCCAATGATTATTCCCAGAGCACTCTGTCGAAAAGAAAAAAAGCTTTGGTCATCTGTACAGGGCGATAGACAAGATGACACCAGGGTCAGACTAGTGCATGATAAGCTGTTTGTAAACGGAGAAGTGTACACGTGGGATGATGAAACAGATTCTAGAGTGAGGCTGAATGCCGCGAGAACACCCCCAAATAGGGGGGAATGACGCAATGATGATTTTGAACAAGCCAGAGCCAAAACCCAGCTTCGTTTGATTTGTATTAACGCACAAAGTGTTGTGAATAAAAAAGAGCGTCTCGAACATGTTCTAATGCTCTATGACCCGCATGTCGCGGTGATCAGTGAAACTTGGCTTTGCACTGATATCCCTGATTGTGACATCTTCCCTCCCTCCTACAACAGTTTCAGACGGGACCGCGTTTCTAGAGGAGGTGGCGTAGCCATATTAGTTAAAAAAACTATCCCATGTGTCATTCTTGAGCAAATAGAAAACCACGAAAGTCTTTGCTGCAAACTAAATTTATGGGGCACTAACGTTGTGATAATTGGTGTCTACAGAGCTCCATCTGCACAACCTGAATTTCTCTATAAGCTATATGACCACCTTAACCACTTTAGAAATCAGAAGTTAATAATTGCTGGAGATTTTAATCTCCCAGATGTCGATTGGGCAACTCTAAGTTGTGGTCGGACTAATACGCAAAGTTCAGAAATTCTTCTTGACATGATCCTTGCATATAATCTCACGCAAATGGTAAAACAAGCCACGAGAGTGACTAACGTGTGCAGTTCCATCTTAGATTTGGTTTTTCATAACACTTGCTTTGAAACTACAACCATTTCTGTCAATGAGGATTTTTCCGACCACAAGGTTGTCTATTTTTGCTGTACTCTTCATAAAGTGTCATATGCATCAACCCCTAATATTGTGTACGTTAAAAACTACACCCAAGCAGACGATGTTGCAGTTTTGGACTACCTTGATTCACGTTTTGAAAACTTTTCTGGTGATGATGTGAATATTTTATGGAACACGTTTAAGGAGCATGTCAACTATTGCTTACAAAAATTTATACCCGACAACCGGAAGCGTATTCGGGGTAACAACGTGGATAACTCGAGAAATTATTCAGTTAAAGCGTAGGATTAAGCGACAAAGGAAAAGACAAAACCCAGATTCGGGTGTTATCTTACAACTAAGTGACACACTAAAGGAAAAACTGCAAGACTCAAGATCATTTTATTTCACAAATACGCTTCCAAACTTTGTCCGGGAAAACCCACAAAAGTTCTGGCAATATCTGTCTAACGGAAATAAGAAAGTTGAGCGGCCTAGGGAAGGCGGCACGATAATTGAAGACGCCGTAGTTATTGCCGACGCATTCAATAATTACTTTCAGGGAGTTTTTACGCAGTGTAGTGAAATCTTGTTGTGTAATGCGGATGATGAAGTGACATGGCTTTTGAAATTTCATATCATGGGGTGGTATCTATGCTATTAAACATTGATGAAAAAAGGCACCGGGGCCTGATAACATACCGAGTGCTTTTCTTAGATGGTATGCTGAATTACTTGCTCACTTCCTAACAGTCATTTTTCAAGTCTCATTTTTAACAAGTTCTCTACCCAATGACTGGCTGAGAGCACGCGTTGTACCCGTCCATAAGAAAGGAGAATACATGTCGGTCACTAACTTCCGTCCGATATCTCTAACATGTCTATCATGCAAGCTTATGGAGCATATAGTGGTAAAATATCTTAAAACATTCATGAGCGAAATAATCTACTTTCTGATCAGCAACATGGGTTTAGACGGGGGTTTTCTAGTGCCACGCAACTGGTAACCACGGTACATGAGTTTGCAGCAGTTCTTGATCATGCCGGCCAGGTAGACATCATATTTCTTGATTACTCGAAAGCCTTGGATAAAGTACCCCACGATAAATTACTATTTAAACTACATCAGCTTGCCATCCCTCATAATATACTTAAGTGGGTAGCTGCTTATCTTCGTAATAGATCCCAATTCGTAGACGTTAACGGAAGTTACTCTCGCATATTGAAGGTTACGTCGGGGGTGCCACAAGGTTCCGTGCTGGGACCATTGTTATTTTTAATATACATTAATGATCTAGTATCCTTCCTGGGCGCGGACTGTTCGGTCCGCTTATTCGCCGACAATTGTGTTCTTTTTTCCGCTATCACCTCTCCCGTAGGTCAAGAAGGTCTGAACAATAAACTTAATCGTTTGGCCAGTTGGTGTGAACAATGGAAAATGGCAATCAATTATGACAAAACTGTTCACCTCTGCATGACAAATAAGAAACACCCTTTAAAATTTCAATACACAATCGCAGAAACACCCATCAATGAAGTGTCAGAATACAAATACTTAGGTGTAACACTAACTAGTAACTTAAAGTGGTCAAAACATATTGATAACATATGTTCAAACGCTCGCCGAAAGCTTGGACTACTAAGAAGAAAACTCTGCGAGGCACCAAATGAACTCAGAAAACTTGCTTATTCGACAATCGTCCGACCCACTATAGAGTATGCTAGCATAGTATGGGATCCTTATACAAAGAAAGATATAGGACAACTCGACAAGATACAAAACGTAGCACTGAGATATATCTACCGACGGTTTAATAGATTCGATTCCCCAACAGACATGTTACGTCTGTCCAACCTTCCCACCCTTACTCAACGACGAAAAATAGCTCGGTTAAAATTTATATTTTCTTTATTTTCATAGGTTAGGTATTCAGCCACAAAGTTATATTTCACAACTTGACACGCGCTCGACAAGGCATCGTCATTCACTCACCTTAACACCCATATTTGCAAGAACTAATCTTTACAAGAATTCTTTTTTTTCACAGAACCATTGAAGATTGGAAAAACTTGCCAAACGAAGCCTTCGAAACTGAGATATCTTTTTTGTCGTATCTTTAATACTAGCACCGTCATCAGATTACAACCTATTTTCGTTTGCTGCTGTTGCTTTTGCTTTTTGGAATTTATGTTTTTTTCTCTAGGGGGCAGTCTGGTCCAAAACTGCAATTTTTTTTTGTTGTTTTGTTTTGTTTATGCGCACATTTGAAAAACTCTGTTATAAACTGTTGTTTATGCTGTATGGTAAATTGTATAACGCAGCCTTATATGTACGCGTCTGTGTTCGTGTGTTTTGCCGTATGTATTACTATTATATTTATTATGTATGCTATCCGTCCTGCTTGGGCCCATGTGGGACCTGCAGTATATGTAAATAAATAAATAAATAAATAAAAAGGATCAATGGGAACTTTCCGTCCGGAGCGAAACGTTTCAGGTCCTGTATAGCTTGTCCCAAAGTAAATTATGAGAAGCTGGAGTTCTTGAGTGTTTGCTCAAAGCAAAAGGGCAAAGGTACTTAAAGTCTGCTACGTTTATTGCCCTCCTCCCAATGCTTGCCATAATAAGCAGCTCGACCGCGTTTTTTTTTTTTTTTTTGGATATGCGAGGTAACGATTCTGATGCCAGGCATATATTTACTGAAGGCCAATAAGCTTTATTAATTTTCTAAATCTGAAACAGAAGCCAAGCAAGATGTTGACAGGCTCAATTTCTGCATGCACAACAATGCAAAGAGAAGCACAGTGACGTGAGTGGGTGTAGCTCTATTGGAGCACCTTCTGGTGGTGCCAAAAGTTTTTTTTTTAAGTATTAGCATGTTTTTCATTCGCATTCTTTCCCCTGCGAATATTCTGTTAGGATTCATGTGTTGGCCTCCTCAATAGAGTGCTTTTTGCCTTCCCACATAGCTGTAATCATTTCTTAGCCTCAATTTCGAGGTACAATAGAATTACAATGCTAATTTAATTCCTCCATGCAATAGCCTTTTAGATGTCACCGACGAAAATAATCCCTGGAGAAGGTGAACAAGGCGGACAAAGGACAAACAAAAATCTCCAAACACAGCTAAGTTTTTGCGATTGCAGAGCACAGTGAAATTACAAATTCTGACCTTTGTTCCCCGTTTTCCCCTTCTCCAGGGATTATTTTCGTCATTCCTGTCCAGCTCGCTTGCACCTTTGAGCTTTAACTGCATTATAATCATAGATGCGTGCCTTTGCTGTCACGCGAAGTCAACTTGCAGAGATTATATATGCCTCGCAAAATCCATCTCAACACCCTAATGTTGTTCTCATGCTTTATATCCAGCAATGAAGTTAATTTAGTTCTAACTTAAATTTATTGACTGCGTCTACAAATGATTTCGTGTCTACTTAGAGGTGTTAATGAAACATAAAATTTAAACTTGCAGCTCAGCCAGTTCTATCCAATCAATCTGATACATCGAATAGTTGCCGAAACCTGAGTTCAGAGTGTCTTTAAGTTTTGAAATTGAGAAAAGAAGGAAGCACTGCCAATGACGCAAATAATTATTCAGGACCTCACTCTTTCTCATAATCTAACCAGAGTTTTTGTATTGTAAATTTGGCTGAGAGGTTAAATGCTATACCTTCATCATTCGCTGAAAGTCATTATTTTCTTATTCATGCCTGGCACAATGTTGTGCACCATTCCACCTTGGAAGAGTGTTTAACCCTACATAGCTGGGCTGTGGAAAAACGACATACGAAAAGTTGCAATGTCTAGTTTGAAAGCGACGCCTTCGAACTAGACATTGCAACTTTCCCTATGTCGCATGTTCAGTATGTAGTATGTTTAAGTTGCGTTGAAACATTGAGATGCTTATCATGTGAAAGAAGTTTCACTGCAGTGCTACTTTCACTTCATCAATGCTCTAACTTGCTTTTTTCCTAACAAAATTGTGTTAAAGGCTGGTAGCATAACTCTGTACTAAAAAAGTTTGATTTTTTAGACATTTGTGCCCTGGTTAGCATTGTGTACACATAATAGTAATTCACATTATTTATCTCTAGCGTACTTAGCCTCATTAAAAATAATAAATGTTTCAACATAAAATTGATTAGAAGTAAACATTAACAAAAACTATCTTCAAACTCCGGTCTAAAAACATGCTTTTCATGCATTACCTATAAAATTACGAGGCGCTTGGGAAAACCAGCCTTCTGCGTGAAGTCCCTATTTCAAACTCTTTGTTCGCGTTTCGCCCATTGAAAAGCAAGCGTGGAGGGCCTCATCACGCACCCTGTACCGCTACGCCGAAGTCTTCTTCCGCAGCATAAAGGCCATATCCTTTCAGCGCAGTCACCATGGCAACGAACGCCGAATGAATGGAAGCACGCACGGACCCAGCTGCCGCATGAGGCCAACGACTACTGACGCCATTTTCCGAACGCAGTCTGCTAGCTAAAGTTTAATAGTTTTGTAATGCGCAGGCGAAGACTCTCGCCCGGCGAAGTGGCGTGAACGCAGGCGGGTGGGTGGGCTCATACGCTCCCCAGTGACACACCCGCCGTTCGAAAAGGGTGATCCAAATGGTATTCGGTGCTAGTTGCCATGGTGACGGTTATGGTAGCAGTAGGCCTTTATACTGCGGAAGAACACTGCATTGCAGCGATACGAGGTACGTGCTAAGGCACTTTCCGTATGTTTTTCAATGGGTGGAACCCACACAGAAAAAGTTCGAAATAAGGACTAACGTAGAGGACTGATTTTTTCCAGCGCCTCTTAATTTAACGAGCCTTACACAAACAGCGTGTGTGTGTGTTTTTCTTTTTGTTCATTTTTGTCTTTTTGTTTTCTTGTTCGCTATCTTGCGCTTCGCGTTTCTTATCTGTAACATTGGTCTAAAGTACCAAACTGCTAAGCAAACATTTTGACACATGGCGTTTCTATAGCTTTTTTCTGGCTGGCAACATAATTACCAAAGCGTCAGACTCGAGCCAATGTTGCCACGTTTCAGCCAAAGAACAGCAGTGAAGCCTACATTGTTTCCTTGTTTGGTAATTTAGGCCAAAGGTTGCCACATGAAAACCATACAACCAGAAGTGAAGCCAAGCCCCAGAAATGCTTTGGCGACTCAGACACAAAAATGCCAGATGGCAGCCAAACTGCCACAAGTGAAGACTGACTGACACTTTTTCGGCAGATTCGGGCCAATATACTCGAACTCTTGCTAACTTTAGTTAGTTACCTAACTAGATTTTCTCATATTTAGTTATAAGTTGTGGTCACATTCACTGGTGGGCAACAGCTATGAACCTGGCATCTTACATCAAGAATTTGCAACCAATTTGGCGAACAAAAGGAATGAGGAGAACACGTTGGTGTTTATTTCTAAACCATTATATGTGATCACAATTTGCCACTTAATATATTTAAAAAATAAGAACTTTGTGTTTACTGCAATACCGACATAAGTGGAAGTGGAACTGCGACGTTATTTACTTTTTGAATACTACATCCATCTCGATTTTATATAGAGGCACAGAAATTTCTTTATCAATTTGTGCCATAATTTTTAAGGAAGGAGCACTGGGTAAACCACAGTATGGCAAATAAAGTTTCAATAAGGTTCTTTAAACCTTCCCAGTCTTTTACTTAAACATTCACTCTCCTTTTGTGTTTCACCTAGGTTCTATTTTCAGGCATATCCTAAGGTGGCATTGTGCTGTCCGATTATTTGTGATCTTTCAGGAAAACGTGGAAGTTAAGAGGCATCTGGAAATAGTGACATGTTTTTCTTAGGCTTGCGACAAATAACGTTACCATGACTTCCCAGTGCAAATGTATCATCAATACAGCTCAATTCGCCTCTGAAGTGGGGTATATAGCGTTTTAAACATTTCAATGTAGAGGTATGGGCAACTTAGTTATTCAAATACTAACTCGCTGCCACATCTCACAAGACATAACAGACAATGCTTCGCTTTTACGCGATGCACACTTTCATGCCCTCCTCGTTCTACCAGGAGCCGCAGTGCTTTCAGCAGTCACGCCATCTGTAAACCATCTCCTCTGCCACGGATACAACTTTTGTTTATCAATATTGAAAATTCCGAACTTTATATATACAGAGACATTAAGGTGTTCAGGAATTAAGCAAAAGTGCTGGTTGCCGAACCTTAAACATTGTGTGCTTTTTGCTTTGTGTATAAAACCTGCAATTGTGTTTTTCTTATTTTTTACATTTATATTTATATTTTTGTGCACCAAAGAGGACAGCTGCATGATTGTTTTCGGGCACGTGAAATAAAATAAATAAAAACATAACAGCAATATTACTGATCACCAAGCAACCGAATGGCACATTTCATCACAAGGAAATAAACAATTGCACTCGTCTTTTTAACAGGGCTACTGCTGGCTTGAGGCAGCTTGACTACATCTGTGCTATTGAAGCAAATGAATACTTCCTTATCGTCCACTAAGTTTTCTGTTTTATCAAATACAGTAATTTGCATAGATCCAGGAGATCGAGTTGAACTATTTTGCTTAAACCCTCAAGACAAAAGGCATTACAAAGGAAAGCCTCGTCCCCTCTGTGATGCAAAACAAATAAGAAAATTTGTACCTATGCCTTAGGAGCTCTTTGTAGAAAACTGGACAAATACAGTTGAAATTTTGATTATCTGCTTTGCATTATTGAGGCGAGTAGGTGCTCCTTTTTGTACCGTTTTTCGTAAGGGTAAATAATTTTGTAGTACAAGAGTGTTACTTCGTCTGAACCCCACTCCGTCTTTGCAGTTTATTCCTTGTGCCCCTCCGGAGGGATGCAAAGGTCTGCCAGACGCCACCTTCCTCGTTCTCTTTCCCTGATTATAAACCTGACAGACAGAGCTACATTGCTACTGACATTTGGCAAGACAATGAAGAAAACATATTGTTTCAATCATATCATGCATAGCTCTAAATGTTTTTTTTTCAGCTAATGAGGTGGCAATCGTGTAGCAATCGAAACATGAGAAGCTATAGTTGTCACTTGCTTACTTTTTGTCATATGTATAGCTGTAGCCCTCAGAAGTTTTAGAGAGAGATTATCAGCTTTGTAAATTATCGGATGTGAATGCATTCATATACCTTTGTTATATTTCAGATTTTATGAGGGTAATCCATTTATGACCTTTCTTTCATTTGTAGCAGGTTTGAAATCTAAATATGTATTTTTTTTTAATTTATGTTTTTTTAGGTTCTTTAGACAGTTAGAGGTCACCATTTCAAATATAATTTAATTTATTGATGCATTAAACGTATGATGAACTATTTTCACTGGATACTACATCTTGTATGCACTTCGAAAATTTTAAATCCCACAATATCGAAGCTCCGGTTCATGTCTGCTAGGCACATTTGGCGGTAACTCCCAAAATTACGAAAGGGGTGCCTCTATAAATCCTATGATTATAGGATTTATAGAGGCAAGCGTTAAAAACAAGTTTGTGTGATTATTGAAAGTGCGTTGTTTGTGGTTATGTGTTTATTTATACTAATGCTCTTTTGTTGCCTTTACCGCGTTTACGCTAGAATCTTAGCTCTAATAAGGTAATAGTATTATTGTATACAAAATAAATTATATTTTGTTCTAAGGCAGCTTGAGCATATAGGGAGAAGTAAATTAGTTAACTACGTAGCAAATTTAGTACCCCTGGGTGATTCCACGTCATTACATGCAATGATGGCCCGGGTAAAAATTTAGATGTTTGTGTTGAAAATATATATGAAAGCCGTGTTCTTGGGAGGAACATTCAGCTATACATGAATGCCGTAACAATTTTTTTCTGACGGCGTTAAGTTTTATGAAAAATGGTTTATTTGCACAAAAAAACTTGTGAATATGTCTCTAAACGCGTTTTTATGCCCTGTTCGACTTTTGTTTGCATAGAAATATTTTATTGATATTTTTATTTTTTTGGGTATGTGTTGTATATCTTTTGTAAAACTTATTAAAAAATTATGGTGACGTTAAATCTTTGATGAGGAAATGACGACTGTGCAAAGTAGCATTGTGAAATCTCAATTTCCACGCCTCGAGGTTCTCGATTTTATATCTCAGCGAAAACAATTGTTACGGCGTTCATATATATCTAAATGTTCCTCCCAAGAACATGGCTTCCATATATATTTTCAACAAAAACATCTAAATTATGACCCGGACCATCATTGCATGAACTGACGTGGAATCACCTCCCTGCCACACGGAAAAGTTAATATATCTTCATTCAATGATATGAGATCTCATCAGGTCGTGGTCTTGAGTGATTATACGAGTGTCGCAAGCTGATTTGTCGAGCTCATAATGTCATTCGATTGAAAACATATTAATTTTACCGTGTGGCTGTGGTACAATGCAGGAATTCAGTGATTGCACGCGAAACATCGCTTTCAATATCGTAAGTCACACTGGTCTTGCCTTGTCCGCGTTGGCTACGTCTACCTGATTTTTATTGTGATCAGTTTTCTTGTGTCCAATGGCTGCGTGTCTCGCCATTTTGTCGGAAGTATTTCTGTATAAAATATGCATTCCCACAGCAATAATTGCGTTACTCAATGTTTTCGAGCTAAAACAGTCACATTTTTTCTATAGACGTCTTATACGGATACCTCGTGCTATTTCGTACCGATTATTTAGCGGTGCAATATTTTGCCCGTGCAATAAAGTTTTTTCTAGACCCGTTGCTATGTGCAGCTTTCATTTTAGCTGATAAGGCAGGCACGCGTACGTGATTAAAAACGCGTTACGACGGTCGATCCACGCGCGTTGCCTTCGCTTCGACGCGCGTCCCCGATGGCCTTCCTTTGCGTCGCCACGAGAGGAGCACTCCGGTCTTCTTTTCTAGAAAGTGTTGGCAATAGTCGCTATGGACTCCTGTGCTAACTAAGTTAACCAAACATGTAGTGTTGAATGCCAGTGGCAAAAGAAATCTCCCAGTGTCTGCAGAATGAGTTGAATGTCATCACTTGTGCAGGAATTGTTTTGTAATATTTTGCAGAAATCTGAAGATTTACTATTGCCATTTTTATGTCAGACGGTATGTTTTCTTTTCTTTGGTGGGAACTCAAAATCATCAGATTGTTGCAAATAGTAAACTGCTACATTTACGGTCAATCGAGGCGTCTGTTTCGTCAGTTTACTGTAGCAACAGTTCTCATATTAAACCAACTTTGGCTGTTGGTACCAAGTAAGGACAACGTGAGAGCTATTCTTAAAGCCGGTAAAATTCCTATTTCGTGCATGATGCGCGGTGCAGTGATTATAAGACTTACTTACAACTTGCCCGTTTCTGCAAAGTTAAAAAAAGCAAAAAAAAAATAAAAAAATCACGACAGCCGCGCAGCACTTGTAGTGGACTCATTAAGAATTATTGTATCGAAAATCGGTTCTACGGGACAAGTTACCGGGACAACCGTAGCGCCTCCGTAGTGTCATGCTGGTTACATGTAGTCAATGTATTGAATGTGATGAAAGGCAACGGGACTGTTACCGGCATCAACTAGTAGCTCTCAGTTTGCACTAATTTACGGGCAATTTTTAGCGTGAAACGATTATTTGCTTCATTTTCCGATGAACTGAAGCCACATTTCCCCGCTAAATGTTGCGGGAAAATGACATCACGCGGCTTGATGTCAAGTGAGCTCCAAACAAATTCAGATTTCCCGCCAAATACTGAGGAGAAATTGACACCTGAGCGGCCGCAAGTTTCCTGGCGAAATTTGGTGAGGAAAAGACATAACATGACCTGATGTCCCGTGACCTGCAAGCAAATTTAGTATTCCGGCTGAATTTAGCTAAAACACTTAAACGTCACCGGCAGCCAACTTCCCCACTAAATTTAGACGGGATAATGACGTCACATGGCTTGACGTCATGTGAGCTACACACACATTACCCATCCTGCAAATTTAGGAAGCAAAAATTTAAAAAACCTTTACAAAACTTTGTAATCCGAAATTTGAGCAGAGCTCTTGAGGTATTTTGATTTTGCGACATACCGTGTTAAAGAGTTTGAGGAAGAAACATTTATATGTATGTACAGTGCCCCTCAAACTTAACGCCGCCACTAGATCGTCCGGTTTATTTACTTGTTGAGCTATTCCTGAACCTAGTGGTCGAACTGCTTGGTGAACATTCGCGTCCCCGATAAGAACCCAACCAGGGGAAGGTATTCGAGCAGCTGCAGCCAGAGTGTCGAACCGGAACCGAACCGAACCGAAAACCGGAACAGAACCGTTATTTTTAGCCGAACCGGAACTGAACCGAACCGAAATCGTCGCTGCCATCTTGGAACTGAACCGGAACTGAACCAAAAAAAAAATAAAACGGTAACCGGTTCAAAACGGTTCAAGGTAATTTATTATTTTATTTTTTGCTAGTATCACAAAATGAACATATGGGAATAAACAAATGGCGGCTGTATTTCTATTGATCAAAGTGTCATATACAGAATTGCAACTTATGGTAAATTGTGGGTTTTCGTGGCACTTTTGTATTGGCACTATGATTAACCATATGTCAGGTTTTCATGTGACGTCATGGTGTCAATACATGTTGTCAAGTAATGTCACGTGACGTCGTGGCGTCACGTGACTCACTGCGTTAACTCGATTTAATTTGAGGAAGTCACTACATGCATTAGCCTTGTTGACAGCGTGACGTAACATGACATCACGATTTTGCACCGAGTCACGTGACACCGTGACATAAGCGGTTTTCATAACACCTAGTCGAGTACACGGGTTCTTGCCAGTCAGCATCGTCATACATTCGGGTAACGGCTCATGTCAATTAAATATGATAATAGCCCAACTCTAAAAATATCTGAAGCTCAGCCCAAGCTTTTGCCTTCCAAACCCTAGCCACCTAGGGCATGACTATGATGAACACTGACGGTATATAATTAGCGTCAGATCACGTGGCCGCTTGTTCAAATTGCGAGTTGAGGAGGGAATCGACAGCTGTCTGTTTCCTTTATTTTTTCTGCATCTGCTATTGCGCGGAGAGTAAAACTAATCCATATTTTTGCAAGCTATAAACGTCAGGGGTTACTTGTTAGCAGTATTTATTGAAAGTACAAAAAAATGTTGCAGAACCAATTTTACATCATGGAGGCACCCAAACATTTTTTCGTTGCTGCTGAACTGCATCCGAAACATGTCGCCGAGGATAGAAGTATTGAAATGACTAAATGCGACTCATTAATATGACGTTCGATAGAACTACATGTGTATACGGAAGGAATACTTAAAAAAAAAAATTTAGTGACCTCAGAGGGACAGCCGAACCATGGCAGTGGCTGTAAGTCTCACACGAGCGTCGTTCTCAAGTTATTGCCCAAGTTTCGACCCCCTCTGTATTTCTCTTAAAGAAGCTATAAAAAGATTCCTATACATCACTAAATTCTACTCAGGATCACTCCCTAACGTTAATAACTGCTTGAACTCGAGACGTTTTGTGTGTTGTCCCCTTCTTCGTCCGTCGTCTCCGGTTTTCAAAAATGTGTAACATCAACCAGCTCGCCTGCCTACTTACTTTATCTTGAACTTGGCTTTGCTTTTTTTTTTTTTTTTAGGTAGGCAATGGCAGTCGCCAAAAAGTTAGAGGAATATGGGCATCATTCATCCCCTCAACTCGGAGCCAGAAGCGGCCACGTGGCCTGGTGTCTGTCTTTAGGGCCGCCCACACTAGCGAGAAAACGCGCGTGGCCCGCCGATCGCGGCAAGTAACAAAATGTCGCCGAAGCACAGTCAGCGCCACGAGCGCGTGCAGAGACACGCCCTTTATCTTCCCGCTTAACCGATTTATCGGCGCGCCGGGCGCGTTTTCTCGCTAGTGTGGGTGGCCCTTTATTCCGCCAACGTTACTCATACCCCCGCGCTGGGGTTGGAAAGGAAGAAAACGCGTGCTGGGAGCTCCAGGCATTGTTAGAGTTCGGCTATTCTCATTACCGCAGTGGTTGGACACGAGCCACTACCCAAGTGTCCACCGAGGCATTGCTTGTTACGAGCCGATGTACAGTGCTCACGCAGTTCTCCTGTCCAATCCATGAGCCGCGCTCGACTGTCGTGAGGCGGGTGGGTTTGATCCCACAATTACGTCATCAATCTTTTCGAAGGCAAGACTAAAAGAAATAGCCTCATTTATGGCCTCGCAATTTCACCGCGACAAAGAAGCTTCTGACTCAGTGGCGGCCTTTGCGAGTATACTTGGGTCGGACTAAGAGGTCTCTGCAAAGTCATGAACATTCCAACCCGATATCGTTTTATGACCCCTTTAAACTTCACGGGGTGCAAAATAAAAGCAGTGAAGGGTTGCTGTTAACAAGTGAAAACTAAAATTGTCGAATTAGCACACACGAACGGAGGAGACAATTTCTGAGGAATACCATCAGCCTTTCCACTCCGGTGAAGAAGGAAGACCAGCGAAGCTCTACTATGGTGGAAATGAACTAGCTGCCGGCCGCAAGCCGACAAGCCAGAGTGGAAAGGCTGCAGAAGGGTTTGGATTTGGGCTAGTTGGTTGAACATGTCTAGGGGTTAAAAGCGCTAAAAACGACGGACGAGTAGGAGAGACACACACCACAGAGCGCTATTGGGCAGGAGATCGAACTATAGAGGGCGCTCTGACCCGTTTGTTGTCCCCACGCTCGATGTTTACTCAACACAAGGCCGGTGCACATGCCGACAGGCCTTATGGGCATGGCCATGTCATCTACAATAGAGCGCGGGGCACAGTATAATGTAAAAAATACTAACAATCGACGAAGCGACGTTAAGTGCCGGATCTATCATCAGAGAATGCGAGCTTGACCCACTTCGGCTTTTGTGCTGAGCTGGGATCGTGCATGCTGCATTGTTCATGCAGGCCGTAGGGAAAAGAAATGAGCCCTCCTCCCCCTCGCCGGAGAACACGAACTCCAGCCGAACGCTGACGCCGCGTTCGGTTATGTCGGCCGAGCGCTGCGTCATTGTATTTGTTGTCCCCATCCGTGTAGTTGTTCAGTTAACCGCTTGGGGCGTCACGGTCTGTCCTCCTCCCCAATACTTGCAACTGGTTTATTATTGGAAAACCCACACGTACCGCGAAACCAACAAGACACACATCCGATTCAGTTCCAACCGTCGCTAATCACATTTCTTACTCTTACACCATGCATGATCGTAAAAACGATAACTCAGATTCAAACAGGGTTATCGATGGGGCACTTACACACGTACCCTCGTCACACTCGGAAATAAAAAACGCTTCCGTTATCTCCCTTTTCTTTCTATTTTTGTTTCGTGCCAAGATGACGGTGTTGTCTAAATAGGGTAAACACTCACACCTACTGCAATGCACTGCGAGATTGCCAGAGGGGGCTGACCTCAATGACAGGGCATGTTCCCTCAGTCTTTCGTTCACGCATCGCCCCGACTGCCCCACGTATACCCTCCCTCAAGACAGAGGAATTCTGTACACTACCCCCACTCTGCATCCTGCGTATTTTGTTGCGTGCTTTTTCTGACAAATATCCAACCGTGTGTCACCCCGTTCCACCCTCCCACATAGCTTGCTTAATTTCTGTGGAGCTGAAAGGAGAACCGAAATGCCATGCTTTTCCCCCACATTTTTGATGTTATGGCTAACGTTATGTGTATACATGCCTTGCAAGTGACGTCACCCTTGGGAACATCTAGGGAAGGAAGGGGCCCCGCACCATACTGGTGGTTGACTTCACACCGCGCGGATGCGCTTACCAAGGCGCAGGATGCTGCTAACGGCCCGGACATGCGTTAACATGCACCATATTTTCCACACAGGTACCGTGAGCTTAAAAAACGCGCTGAGCTTACGATGATGACGTTTATCCAGTACGTGCGGAATTGTTTGGCATTGGTGCGATTGCGCTACGAGCAGAAAGTTTCGAAATGCCGCCGGCGAAGTTTTGACGCAAAGGGATATGCCATGTCGCCAAAAAAAGAAAAAAAGCTTAATTGCGCGCTTCATGCTTTGACGAGCGGCTCTAGGAGTCGCTTGTAGACAAATTGTTACGATTTTGCGAAATACTGGTAAACAACGCAATGTTACCGTCATAATCTTAACCCTGAGACAGGGATAAATCAAATAACGGACAAGAAACTCTCATTGTCTCAGGGTTTCTATTATTATGTTTCCTAACCGGCTCGCCTGCATACTTTCGCTCCTTGCAAAGGTTATCGTGTCGCGGACGGCACAAACCGATGACCCGGCGGCTCGGCGAGCTTGCACATTGGGGCCGCCGATCGCCGTCGGGCCGGGCTCGCGGCGCGACACTCGCCCGGATTCGGCCGGGAGCCCTGAAGGTGCGCTCGAAGCGTGAAAACGGCGTTATGCAACGAAGGTCAAAGGCTATATACACCACGAACGAGCAAAAGCCGATGCAAAGGCGTGCGCGAACGTAAACAACGGTAGAAAAGTGCCGCCGTTCGCCGCTATGAAATGCGTCCCGCAAACTCGATAACCCGCGGCCGCATCTTTTTCCTGCCGCTCGTAGTTTCTCTAACTTGACGTCTACTCTGTCTCACGGGGCATGCTGACGAAACGATCGGAACATCGCCGGGATACGGGGTAATTGCTACAGCCGAGCGCGGCGCAGTTTACCATTGCTCTCGCTGCGAAGGGCCGTCGAGTCAACCACCAGCATGGTAGATACCGGTGTTCGACGTCATGATGTGACGTAGGTGCAAAGCATGTATACGGTATCACCACTGGTCTTTTATCTGGACTGCCCCTCTTTTTCCTCTTCCCACCTCCACGAAACTTTTTTAGCAAGCCCTCTACCACTACCACCCCCTTAACGATTTCACATGGAAAGCCTCCCTCCTCCAGCATCCTCACTTGTAACCCGAAGCTTTCGGCTACGCTGTGCTGACAGGAATTCGTTAAGGCCGCGTTCAGGCAAGTTGTGGCAATCCCCTCTTGATAAAATTGCACGGACGATCGAAGAAGCTCAAGAGTTAATCGTTTTACGGCGTAAATGGTGTATATGGCCAGAACAACGTGGAAAATATATTCTCAATTTAGCGGTTCAAACCGGTTCGAACCGGTTCTAACCGGTTTGAACCGTTATTTTTGGCTCCCGGAACTGAACCGGAACCGAACCGAAAGTCGTGAACCCGAACCGTAACCGAACCGATAAAAATTTCGGTTCGACACTCTGGCTGCAGCGACCAATTTACCTTTGGGTAGCATGCAATAGATCAATATTTGCGTAACCGAGTGTAACCAAGTGGCGGCGTTAAGTTTGAGGGGTACTGTACTTATATAGCAATCGTACTCCTGCGCATATAATATATGGGGTGGATAGACAGTTAGAAAGATGGGGTGTATTTCCGTGCCTGCAAACAGCCAAGTGGCCTGAGCAGCAGTGCACTGTCCTGTACAAAGATACATAAAAGGGATAAAAACGCAAACAGGTGAAAATGTCTGTTTCACCAAAGGAGACATCGTGAGTCTGTTGCAGACGTGTCATGGGGCAAGTGGCCCGCACATCAGAATAAAACGTGTCTCTGCATTTTGATGTCCTCCCTGACGGTACCCAGAACCTCAGCGACATCAGCAGCTGGTGATTTCACCTCAACTCAGGCACAAATTTTAGGTCAAATTTTTAATTTTTTTTTAAACATACATGTTCTCGGACAAAATATGTAATAAAAGAAGACGCAAACGGAAAGTTCGTCGGATTTTTTGTTCTCAAGTTATGGACCGTTGAAGCGGCCAAGGTGGGAACTGACGTTTTTCCAGCTTATCGGGGGTGCCATATTTCACTCTATTCCATTTCCTTACTTTTTACGCTACATCAATATAACTTTTTTGGGAACACTCTCGACATACGCTTTTTTATGCTAATTAAGCGTCTAGGTCATAACAATCTTAATGTATATTTTTTTTATTTGTCAAACCGCCTCTCTCCGATGATATTTGACGAAGTTCAGTAAGCTGACCTGTCTGACCTAATCAACATATTTTTGTGATCTTTACATCAGCGTAAAGCTCCAATTAAGCCATTTCTTTTGATTATAATTTTAATATTGTGCAGTAAATATACAATACGCTAGACGTGTCTGAAAAATCGATATTTCGAAAAAAACTAGCTAGTTTATAGTCAGTTTTGTAAAAGAAATCCACTTTTCTTTATTTCGTTTTCATTCAGAGTTAGGTAATATAGTAGCCTATCCGGAACTACCAGCAGAAATTGTAATATATTGTTTGTATGGCCGCTATTATGAGTCGAATATCGTTCAATGAGCGTTTTGAACTTGACTTGCACAGGTGATCTGCTGAGCAGACTTTTTTTGCCTATGTAAGGTTTTCTACTTATGGTTCACAGTTACCTCAATATCCAACCATAAACATTAATAAAGTTTTGAGTAGTGTACTCAAAAAACGTTGCTTAGAAGTCCGTATCCACAAGTGTGGGGGGCACCACCGCTTACTTCCTCTAAATACGGCGAAATGCAGATCGTTAGAAAATTCCTCTGGGGTCCTTTGCTTTCGGCTTTGAGTTTGAAATACCTAACTTCATATGTAATTGTCATATTTTCTGATGTCAAGCAACTTTGCAGCGCGTATACATCTGTATGATTTTGTATCTGACGCTTAGGAAGTACGGTTTATTTTGTGCACGCACGGACTCTTTCATAAAATAATGAGCCTTTCGTAGCGTGTTAGGCTTGAAATGTTTTAGTCATGTGCTTAGGTTTCATTTCTATTTTCAGTGATTCATGCCGAGTTACTTAGACGTTTTCCTTTTGACCTAAGCATGTCCGGGAGTCTAGATGTTAAGCATCTCCTCCGTCTATGCATAGGGCGAAACTCACATACCTTGCAAATCACGCCAGTGCCAAGCAAATAAATATTGTTAGGATAAATATTGTTGCTTCACTCGATTTTACGCTCAGATATTGAAGTACGTAATAACATTACATAAAAAAACCTTACATAAGTCAAAATTCTGCTCAGCTGAGCGTCTATGCGAAGTCCCGTTTAAAGCTATCATAGCACGAGATTCGAGTCCTAATAGCGGCCATACAAACAAAATAATACAATATGTGTTGGTAGTTCCTGACAGACTACTATATTACCAAACTGTAAATAAAATATTAAGGAAATGAAACGTGGGATTTCTTAGAAAATTGACTTCAAACTTGCAAGTCTTTCTAAATATTCATTTTTCAGCCCAATGTTCCGCGTTATATGTTTAGCGCAAAATATTCCAATTATATTTAAAAGAAAGAGTTTAATAGGAGATTTATGGTGATTTAAAGATCATAAAAATATATTGATTAGGTCACTCAGCGCAGGTTGCTGAACTTCGTCAAATATTATTGCAGAGAGGCGGTTTGACTATAAAAATAAACATTAAATACATTATGACCTAGACGCTCTAATAGCATAACTCGCCGTTTGCATCTTCTTTTATTCAAGTAATTTACAGGTAGTTACAAAAAATTTCGGAGGCGTTAATTATGAGTTTGTGTATTTTTGTGAGTTACTTGTCTTGGGCGACAAGTGAACAAAAGCATAATGTAAGCCATATGTCCGCCATACAAACAAAGTATTCCATTTTCTCTTTATTTTACTTTATAAAGCACTGCAATAGGTAGCTAAAGGAAAACAATCAGCCAAAAGAAAAGGCGGGCTTTAGGATGGGCTACTTTCCGCCGGCCACCCCCGCCTTGAAACATGGAACGTGACTGGCACTCTCGCTATCGGCGCGCACGGGAACAATAGCGCCGCGTGTCGCGATTTCGCCGCTCCGGTCGTCGGTACTTGTGCTACTCTTTTTCCGTTGCAGCTGTACACAAGGGGCTCCTCCTGGCGAGCCGGGGTCAGTCTCGCCCCAGCGCTCGAACCTGCTATTATGCCTCGTTCACACTTGCGAACCGGCGGCCGGATTCGCGAGAATTCTGACGCCGGGAGACGAAAGCAGGCGCAATTTTCGGCGGAGAGCAAGACCGCCCTGGGACCAATTTTGAACGCCGGAAAAAAGTTTCGCTCGCCGTAAGCCAATCACACCGCGCGGGGGAAGTGGCACTTGCTGACGTCAGATACCCTCTGACGAGCTGGCGACAATGGCGACGAGACTCGCGCGGGCAAGAAGGAGGTTTGGGAGCTCTCGTCAGCTTTCCTTTGTTCGGGAAACTGCAAGACGCTTGCGACGCACAGCCCGCAGGCGGCAACAAATGTGAACGGCCCGATCTTTTTTCGGCGAGCGAATCCAGTCGGCGGCGAGTGCGAATCTCGCAAGTGGGAACGAGGCATCACGCCGACTTCGACGTCTGCGACGCTCTGTTCTTATCCCCTGTTTTCTCTTCATTTTGGGCACAAGTTCGCCCCACTACACGTTAATTTCCTCCTGTTTATTTATTGCTCTATTAAACACCACCCGTGACAATATAAAGTTCGGTATTTCCAACTCAAAGCCGAAAGCAAAATGCCCCAGAGGAATTCTCTAACGATCTGCATTCCCCCCTTTTGACAGAAATAAGCGCTGGGGGGGGGGGGGGGGGGGTGCACGGACTTGTGGATACGGACTTCTAAGTAACTTTTTTTAGGTAGACTACTCTAAATTTTATTAATGTTTATGGTTGGATATTGAGGTAACTGCTAACGACAAGTAGAAAACCTTACGAAGGCCAAAATTCTGCTCAGCAGATCACCTGTGTAAGTCGCGTTCAAAACGCTCATAGCGCGAGATCCGACTCATAATAGCGGCCATACAAACAATATATTACAATTTCTGCTGGTAGTTCTGGATAGACTACTATATTAACTGACTCTGAATTAAAATAGAAGAAATAAAAGGTAGGTTTTTTTTTTTTTATAAAATCGACTCCAAACTTGCTAGTTTTTCGATATATCCGTTTTTCAGACACGTGGAGCGCATTATACATTTATTACACAACATTGAATTTATACTCAATAGAAACAGCATAACTGGAGCTTTACGGCGATGTAAAGATCATACAATATCTTGATTACGTCAGACAGCACAGCTTGCTGAACTTCGTCAAATATTGTGGCAGAGAGGCGGTTTGACAAATAGAAAAATACATTAAGAATGTCATGACCTAGACCATTAATTAGCATAAAAAAGCATATGTCAAGAAAGTTCCCAAGAGCTTATACTGATGGTACCGTAAAAGGTAAGGAAAAGAGATGGAGTGATTGATGGAAAAATGTATTTATATATCGACGAAAGAAGTGGGCACCACATGCGCCCTGCTGTTCGGTCAATGGGATGGAGTGAAATATGACACCCCCGATAAGCTAGAAAAACCACAGTTTTCACCTTGGCCGATTTAACGGTCCATAACTCGAGAACAAAACTCCGACGAACTTCCCGTTTGCGTCTTATTTTATTATAGAAATTACCTAATAGTAACATGTTTCCGTTTAATCGAAAATTCGATTTCAATTTGTGCCTGAGTTAAAATGAAATCACCCATATATATATATGCAGAGGGTGTTTTTACTTATTCTTTCAGATTTGTTTAAAAAAACGTGAAAACCACACTTATGCCGTTTGTGCAGGTGAGTTACACGGCCAAGAGCGCATACTATAGGGAGCTAGTCACAAATATCAGTCGGCTAATTAAGTAAATAGTGTTAATTAACATTTAATTAGTGCAATTGGACATATAGTTCCAATTAGAAACTTGCTTAGCACCACCGAAAACCCCTATAAACTAACTATTTTAGAAGGTTGTAACGCCTGGGCAGCATTTTACGGCGTTCTGTAAAAACGCTCTATTGGGTGTTTATCTCATTTTTTCGGCGTTCTGGAAAAACGCTCTAGATGTGCTTCGGTAAAAAAACGAAATCTAGAAACGCGTCCAAATGGAGCGTTTTTACAGAACGCCATAAAATGTTGCCCGGCATTATATCCTTCTAAAAAGAGTTCATTTAGGGTTTTTCGATGATTCTCAGCAAGTTTTTAATTGGACATATACGTTCATTTGCACTAATTAGGAAGTTATTTAACAAATTTACTTAATTAGCCGACTAATAGTTGCGACTATTTCCGAATATTATCTCCATTTGGCAGTATAAGTCACCTCCGCAAACCACGTAAGTGTCGCTTTCGCGGCTTCTTTAAAACTAATCTGAAAGAATAAGTAAAGAAAAAAAAAAAATATATATATATATATATATATAAATATATATATATATATATATAAATATATATATATATATATATATATATATAACACGGTAACGACCGCCTATGAGCTGCGCTCTAAACTGACATGTAACCGGCCACAAATTTCCGCCGCTAAATTTAGCAGGAGAAATGACGTCACAAGGCTTGATGTCACATGATCTACGCACAAATTAACTTAGCGCTAAATTTAGCGATACAATTTTACACTTGGCCGGCCGCAGCACATCATTCCTCATACTCTGGACACAGGCCGACCCGACAGGGAAAGCCAGTGGGTCAATGAGTCAATTAGCAGAGCTGGGATTTCCAGGACACATATAGTGCTAAATAAGAACAGAATTAGAACAGGAAATTCTGGAACATCGCGACACTTTTTGGGACAATTTGTGCTTTTATGAGTGTGGTTGGAGTATTCAGTGAAGCTGAAATACTCATTCAACTTTTTTATTACCAGAGCACACGTTATTTTCTTGTGAGTTGAAGGAAATGGTCAGGAACCTCTCAACTGCTAGTTTGTTGGCTTAGTTTGTGTCGTTTCTTCATAAGCACATTCCTTAAGTCTGAGGACGACCGCTCCAGTTCCGTTTAGACAGGGCTTACATGAATTCGTATCAAGCTCATCGAATCCAGAGTCTACGGCTGTAAGTGCGCCAAACATGCCCGAGAGCAGAATCGGCTGATTCTGAAGAGTGACATTTCGATTCGATGCGCTTAGATTGCATTCATGTAAACCCCGCAAATGGCATCGGGAAAAGCCGGATGGCTCATTTGACAAGTCATAATCGCCATTTGGAGCTTTCCCTTGACGTAGCCACGCTATGCAGGGGTTTCTTTCAAGAAAATTACGAGTTTGTATTTCGCCAAGATATCCAGTCTCTCTGCCACAGAATCGAAGGTTCAAAACTGCGTCTCGATTAGCCCGCAGAGCATGGCGTGCCACCTGACGAACTTATCGTCGTGACGTAGGACGGGGGATCACGTGACCGGTTCCTGTACTTTGAGTCAAGAGTGGAGTGTCTCGGTCTTCGCTTTTTTTAATACTACGGGTGTTTAAGGCTTTTTTTTGACCCAATGGTTCGTTTTACTACTCGACCCAGTCAAGTCTGCTACCGTACCGACGCTTCCGGGGAGCCGGGGAACCGGTCGCAGGCGAGCAGGAAAACGGTCGCTGCACGGAAGCGCCCCAAGCAGCACGGATTTTGGCCAAGCAAGGGCCAATGTCTGGCGATGGTCTTTTGGCCAGTGGCCATAGAGTGGCCATTCATTGGCAAATGCTTGGCCGATGGCTAATGGCCAGTGGCCATTGGCCAATGGCCAGATAAAGGCCAGTCACCGGCCAGTCTCTGGCCACTGTCTGGCCACTCGGCCAAGGACCATAGCCAGCCATTGGCCGATGACTGGCCTACTCTGTGCTGCTTGGGGCGGAACGTGAACTAGAGGGTGCGGCTCAACTTGTTGTCGTTTTTGGCGGCTATCTCGCGCACCGCAATGGATGCTTACAAAGTACGACCTACCAGTGAAGGTAGGCACATTTTTCTTAATTATTTTTGACGAGGCGTCCCGTTACAACTGTGTACCCCTTTTCAGTTGAGCTGTTTGTAAGCAGCATCAACGCGTTCATGAGCAAGGCCCACGAAACATCCCGGCTGTTGCTTAAGGGCAATAATGTTCTTAAAACGAGACACGTGTACTCCTGTAGTATCAAGAAAATGCATAAGGATTGCTACACGTTTATTGGATTTGTTCTCCAAACGTCGGCACTGACTTCGTACCCGCACGAGCTGGGAATAACACTGAATGGAAGAAACGTCGGTGACACATCGTGCTCCTGCAAAGGATGGGTAAAGGAACATACCATGTATGGTTACTTGGTTGGGTGTATGTACCCACCGGCCGGCGTGCTGTGAAATCGATCGAGGAGCTTGGTGCCAGAGCCGGAAGCGAAAGAACTGGAGCATTCTTTTTGCGATTTGCAATGAACGGTAAAGCGTGGCGCTTTTTCCAAAGTATAATCGGTCGTCTTCTGTTCTCGTGGCTCAAGAAAAAAAAAACATTATCGTGGCTCAGTGGTAACTCATTGAATGGAAAGCGCCGAATGAACAAGGACGAAGAAGGGGACAGAGACGAAGCGCACTCACAATTGAAGGTTATTTGAAAACAACATTGACTATTAATACCGTCTATAGGGGTGTTGGCTCAAAAAGTAAAACTTTATCAGTTAAGTGCAGTGACGGCGCACTAATGCACAGACTCACCCCTTGCTCTCTTATGCGGAATGCCTCGTGTATTTCTCGCGCTGTTTTGTTTTCGTATCTGCCCAGAACTGTTTTTTTTTTCCAATTCCGGGCCACATGTGCACCTATATCACAATGCACCGCAAGATTGCCCGACGGGGACTGTTTGACTGACCAGGCATGTTCTCTGGCCCTTTCATTTATGCAACGCCCCGTTTGGCCCATATGAATTGTGGGAAATCGTATGTGGGCCAAACGGGGCGTTGCATAAATGAAAGGGCCAGAGAACATGCCTGGTCAGTCAAACAGTCCCCGGGCAATCTTGCGGTGCATTGTGATAAGTGCCCATGTGGCCCGGAATTGGAAAAAAACAACAGTTCTGGGCAGATACGAAAACAAAACAGCGCGAGAAATACACGAGGCATTCCGCATAAGAGAGCAAGGGGCGAGTCTGTGTATCAGTGCGCCGTCACTGCACTTAAAGGGGCCCTCCGGAGCGTTCTGCAATGGTCTATTTATGGCGATAACACAATCTACAGGCCCTAAGGATCCTAAAAATCATAAAATTACGGTCATGCGCGGTGGATTTCCCTACTAAAATTGCTATCAAAGTCCCCGGCACGTCCCCCTTTCTGAGATGACCCCGGAAAACGGGAGGGGTATCTCTTTACGCGTCAGCCAATAGCAAGCGAAGGATTCCGGCGCCACTGTGCGTCACCAACACGGCCAACCACCGACCCGCGGAGGAATCTCTCGAACACACGCAGACCGTCGTCGAGGGACCCGGACTTTGTGCTCGGCAGTCGTCGTTCGTCGCACCGCACCGTCGCGCCGCTACTGCAATACGCAGTCGCATCCCACAGTAGACAAGGAAAAGTTTGACTCGTTGACGTGGAAGGATCGCAAAGTTGGCTTCGGAGTCGGGATCGACGGGAAGAAGGAACATGTGTCCCGCAAACGCACGCCTGCAGACGCCCCGGGAAGCATACGAGCCGACGCGCCGACGCATCACCCCCTAGCAACAAGCTTGCGGGGAGAAAACATAGTTCGCTGGTTTTGGGACGATAATTGCGGACTATGTTTCCCGCACCACAATCAGTTTACGTTTTTCTCAAACTCTAATTTACAACAAGCTTAAAAAGTGTTGCAATAATGACGTTCGCATTCACCGCGAGATGCAGCATTTCTTTTGGTCAAGTTTTAGCGATGGGCAGGGAATCGGGGATTGTCTTCCAAGAGAAAATAGTCTCGATATATTTCTTCTGCCATCTGCTTAATAAACGGTTTTGTAATCTAAAACTTTGTATACTTATTAACTAGCACCTACTACGCAATATAACAACATAAACAGGCGATCGCAGAAAGCTCCGAAGGGCCCCTTTAACTGATAAAGAGTTTTTCTTTTTGAGCCAACACCCCGATAGACGGCATTAATAGTCAATCTTGTTTTCAATAAACCTTCAGTTGTGAGTGCGCTTCGTCTCTGTCCCCTTCTTCGTCCTTGTTCATTCGGCGCTTTCCATTCAATGATGTACCAACTAGCCCATTTATCTATTTCACTTCAGTGGTAACGTGCTCGCTTCCCAAGTCGCGACTCTCAGCTCTACTTGCATCGCGTGCCGCCAATTTGTACACACACTTTTAACCCTATTGTTTAAATGATATTGAAGCTGTATGAGAAAGGTACAGCTATGCAGGGAGAGACTGTTCACATTTTATGATATTGGAATGCTTCGCCTTGGGGTAGATGTGGATGCTGATGTTTGGGACGGTCGCGTAACTGCGGCATTGTGGCACCGAACAGTACTTTACCATTGCTCCCTGAGCTCGAAAGCTGCCGAAGCCGATCCGCGCGTGTACTGAACCCTATGAAAATGGTTAATGCTATTTGAAAGTCATATCATTGACAAATGGCAAAGGTGTTTACAAGTAGTCAATCAGCAGGCAACAGATGTTAATCGTCATTGAGACGTCACCCTGCTGACCCGGATAGCCATTTCGCCACCGTCAAGTTTTTTTCACTCTATTGGTTATTGTCGGTGTATCACCAGTGCATCTACACGTTAACGCTAAATGACTACAGGAGGAAATTAAAGGACTATAAATTTTATAGTCGTTTGACTGCCTCCAATAGCCAATTAGCATTAGCATGTAGATACACTGGCAATGCACCGACAATAACCAATAGAACGGCAAAAGGTTGACGGTGGCGAAATGAATATCCGGGTCAACAGGATGACATCTCAATGACGATTAACATCTGTTGTCTGCTGATTGACTACTTGTAAACACCTGTTGCCATTTGGCAATAATACAAAATGGCATTAACGATTTTATAAGGGCATAATTATCATATAGACGTCATTTGATCGACCTTGGTGACCAGTTCGCCATTGTCAACCCCTCGTAAATTATCAGCTAGCCAGCCGAAAAACTGCACTAACAGTTTACATGGCCTACCATTGATTTCATGCCTGATACACATCGTGCCGGCTTCCAATATTGGAAGAAAACAAAGATTGAACACAAAGATTGAAGAACAATTTAAAGAACCAAAATTCATTTATCGCATTGTCATTAATTGAGTAGTGTTTTTTTTTCTTCAAAAGACTGAGTTAATCTCCCAAATGTAAACGATTAGTGAAAAATAGACCTTTCCTTGCTTCCTGACATGTCTGTAAGGTGTGAGCTGAAAGAAGAACAACATTATAAATTAAGTGGGCATATAATTAGCAATGTTCTTGCAGCACATTCGATAATATGCAAAGAAGAACCTTGCTCACATGTTTTCTCGGCTGTTATGTTCACGGACACCGGTCGTATCGAACGTCCAAAAGTGTATGTGTTAGAATTACAGGCTTCATAAATTTACTTCCTGGTTCTTATGCCCAAAATTTGCCACTTAAGGTGGCCAGTTACCAGTATGACCCTGTTCCTTTTGCTTTACTCCCTTTATTTCACCTCCTTGTCTCACTGCATTGTGTTTCTTGCTTGGTCCTGTATGACACTAAGAGATTCAGGCTCTCACGACACCCCATTTTTCTTTACCACCTCCAAACCACCATGTTCAAGCAGTACTGATTGCATCAAACTCCACTGCTTTGATCTGGCATGCAGGGTGCAGTGATTTGTTTGAGGCAGCTGTGGTTTAGCACGATGGGCTCTGAAATTTTGCATCCTTATATTTCAATATTTTTTAACTGCAACTATAGGCAACGCATCACTGCGATGGCGCGGCTGTCGGCAGAGCACATGTGCAGACTTGTCTGCTCACACGAATCTGGTTCCTGCGCATGCAGTGCCCATAGCTGCTGTGGGCGAATGCAAGCTTGTTTGAAAACTGTGTGTTATTTATAATTCAACCAAAATTTAAGAAGAGCCGCCTCGTTTGCTCCGAGCCGAGAGCGCCGGCCTACGGATCCCCATGTGGCGGGTTCGAATCCCGGCCGAGGTGCCCGCAATCTGACGGAGGCTTACTGCGGATAAGGCGCCGTGTAACCGAGCTTTCGGTTGCACGTCAAAAGATCCCCAAGTGATCGAAATTAATCCTCAGTCCTCCGCTGGGGCGTGCCAGATGCCCCTTCGTTGGTTTGGCACGTAAAACCCCCAAATTTGACTTTTTTTTTTTACAATTTTAAGGAGTGTTGAAAAAATTGTCAACCTATAAAATAAGGCAATCTTTTTCACAGCCATAAAAGCTAAGGTGAAATAAACAGAATATAGCTTCCTGAAACATCTATAGCTATCCCAAGAGCATTCTCAGTTGTTGCATCTTCGCTCATGTCATGATCCTTTATTGTGACTGTATAAAGACGCAGCAGCAGGGTTCTCTTGCATTTCATACAATGTTTGAATATGCAATAGCTTTAACTTCCACAACACATCAGCCAACCATAGGCTGTCCGAATGTGAACTCCGCAATAATGCAATAAACATGAATACAATAATAATCTCTGGAAAAGGGGTGCAAGGGGGACAAAGGACAGACAGGAATCTCCTTTGTCCTCCTTGTTCCCCATCTCCAGGAATTATTATCGTCATTCTTGTCTTGAATAAAAGGGTCTACTTGTGTCTCCTAAGAGAAGGAGGCAGCTTACCTGAAAGAGCATGGTGCCCCCGGACAGAAATCGAGAGAGGCTGCCCTTGACTTCCTTCCCCACATCGCCGTACTCCGTGAAGGTGTGAGCTGAAAGAGCAAGTGAGAATTGCAATTTAAAAGGATAATAGCCCCTAGAAAGCTACACTCAAGTAAATGTACGCTTTTCATCATTGTCCAGTGCTGCCAAAACGGTCATTCATCCATTTGGATGGTGAAATTCGTTCACGCACATGCAGCTTGTGGGCACTGCCATGTTGTCATTACGTCATTACTTGAATTTAATGTAAATATTCACTTTACATAAGACAAAGATTTACGTATTACTTTTGCTAAAATCTTTAGATGCATGGCAATTTTAACAGCAGCTTGGGGGGCGCACCCATAAATGCACCGCTCTTCAGTAGGTTTGGGGAGTGTGTCTTTAAATGCTCACTTTTTTTATCGTACGGGAGGAAACACCATCCATCCCCTAACATTGTAAATAATTTTTCTTTAGAAGATAAAGCTATGACGGCAGCAGAAGAAAAGTTTCGTAAAAACCACTATAGACAAAATAGGGTCAAAACGAGTCCCAATATTTTTTGCTCATGAATCCCCAGTCAAGCGGTTAAGTGATAGATTGATCTTGTGTGTTAAAATGTTTTTCAAAGCAAAAACATGCCAGGACTATGTTATGAAGTGTATAGCTCTTTTTACTGTGGCCATAATGAGGTGGCGTAGCCTTTGTCATTTGCCCAATAATCCTCAACAAACACACAACTAATACAAAAAGTCTCGCAGACCAAGAGCCATTACTACATGCAGTGCAAGTTTTGAGCGTAAACATTTCGGTAGAGGCCTGCCTGGTCGAGAAAAAGCTTAGAAATTCAAAAATGTCCGTCCACACACCCGCATCTCTGTTCCCTACATAAAGGGGACTAGCGAAGCGCTGCCATGTACGCTGGCAAAAGAAAGTATTCAGGTGTCCCACAAACCGGTATCAACACTAGGACGTATGATACTGCGAATGAAAGGTCGTCCCTCTAAACAAAGAGCGCAGGGCATTGTATATTCAATTCCATGCCACCTACATTGGCAAAACAAAGAACTCCCCAGAAAGAATTCAACAACACAAAAACAATGTCTGCCAATTCGACCACGAGCGCAGCGCTGTTGCAGAGCACTGTGAGTACAATGACCATCGCACCGACTTCGCAAACACCCTCATAAATGATTAGAATGCAATTAAATGCAAAGGTGCAAGCGAGCTGGACAAGAATGGTGGAAATAACTAAAATAATCCCTGCAGAAGTGGAACAAAGAGGGACAAAGGACAAACACAAATCTCCAAACACAGCTAGGTGACTCGTGTGCGACCGAAAAATTCCGCATGGTTCGGGTATCGAACCCGGGACCTCTCCATTACAGGTGGAGCGCTCTACCAACTGAGGTAACCAGGGTTTAGATGTCAGTAAAGCAAACAGGTTTTATTAGCTGCCACCAGTCTAGCACCAACAAGGGTGAAGCTGGCAATTTAAGGTTATGATTAGAATGCAATTAAATGCAAAGGTGCAAGCGATCTGGACAAGAATGGTGAAAATAATTAAAATAATCCCTTGAGAAGGGGAACAAGAGGGACAAAGGACAAACACTAATCTCCAAAGACAGCTAGGTGACTGGTGCGCGACCGAAAAAATTCACCTGGTCCGGGTGCCGAACCTGGGATCTCTCCATTACTGTAGCTCAGTTGCTAGATCGCTCCACCTGTAATGGAGAGGTCTCGGGTTCGATACCCGGACCAGGCGGATTTTTTACGGTCGCGCACCAGTCACTTAGCTCTGTTTGGAGATTTGTGTTTGTCCTTTGTCCCTCTTGTTTTACCTTCTCCCGTGATTATTTTAATTATTTTCCTCATTCTTGTCCAGCTCGCTTGCACCTTTGCATTTAATTGCATTCTAACCGTAACCTTAAATTTCAAGCTTCACCCTTGTTGGTGTTAGACTGGTGGCAGCTGATAAAACGCGTTTCCTCTACTGACGTCCAACCCCTGGTTAGCCGCGTTGGTAGAGCGCTCCACCTGTAATGGAGAGGTCCCGGGTTCGATACCTGGACCAGGCGGATTTTTTCGGTCGCGCACCAGTCACCTAGCTGTGTTTGGATATTTATGTTTGTCCTTCGTCCCTCTTGTTGCCCTTCTCCAGGGATTATTTTAATTATTTTCTCCCTGATAAATGTTGAGACAAACTTCTGCCAGCAGCTCTTTATAGTCACGGCATATCCAAACAACACCAGGAAACATCAATAGGTCCACTGGCACATTGCCATCATGCTACGTAAAAGCACTAAGCCACCCACACAGTGAAAAAAAGAGACCATCGTAGAAGAAAACGAAGCTGCTGTCCCCTATCTGAAAACAGTCACCCCTGAAGAAAAAAACCAAGCTGTTTTTGAAACGTTGGGACCTTGTTGTAGGATGTGGTTAGTGATTTTCTTCAAATTCCTATGTATGAGTCTTGCATTTGTTTGAGTCATCATTCACTTTTTTAACATATTTACCCGCATAACGAACTCACATCTTTATTCTGGAATTGACATTTATTTGGGGGGTGCGTTCATTATGCAGGGTAAATTTCTGCATTTACACACTTCGCAAATATGTCATTTTAGGTGCCAGTATGACACGGCAAGGTACTGAGGCATGTCTCCGCTGGCGGAGGCGCATTGACGGCTGGTCGTGGGCGTGCTACAATAACCATGTTCTATAATTTGAAAACCTTTTTAGGGTGCTGTCGGTGTACCTTCTGTCAAAGGAAAAGCGCCCTCCCTGTGAATAGTAAAAAATCTTGCCTGTGTGAGAAATTTATGAGTCAAGTAAACGCAGATGACCAAATAAGATCATACAAAAACCTTATAGGAACAGAACAATATAGAAAATATATAAGATTATATAAGAGGTTTTAAGAAGCTGAAAGGAAGTTTCTTATAACTTCTAATATAATTATATATTGTCCTTATATGTTTTTATAAGGCTCTTGTATGTTCTTTTATGACCCTATTGGATCGTATGGGTTTGTTGGACAAATTGTTTTTATACATTTAAGATTTTTTTACTAGGGAAGCTCACTCAGCATGGAGAGTGACGCGACCGTCCTTAGGGCTAACCACTTTCACGATTTCACTGTCCGAAACCGCACCACAGATGACCACGTGTTTGTTGACATCATTGCATTCGGTGGGCGAAACATGTCCGGGGCTGGGCAATTCCTCGACCCCAGCTATGTTACGTGTACGCGCCACTCGGTTTCACTCTTGATCATTTCCGCAACTACGCACTTGCAGCCATGAGAGCGTGCACGGCTATGCTTGGCCTGGCCTCTTGGCGGCGAAAGAAAATTGGCTTGGTGGCTAGCCGAGTTGGACGCAGTTTGAGACTCATGGAGCAAGTAGACACGGTAAATAAAAACATTCTAAAAACTTCTCACTGTGTTCTCTTTCAGTAATATGACCTATTTAAAGCTTGAGTAATTCACATTCACCTCTAAACTGACTGAGGTGTTAACTACGCACCAACCGGATCAATCAACCACCTCTCCCTCATTACCTGACCCCGCCTTCTGCACATGGTTAAGGGCGGGACTGTAACACATGGCGAAAGGTAGACATATGACTGGTCCAACGAGCATGTGGCTTTACTATGCTTTCAGCTGGTCATTAAACAGAGTATAGTGAAGCAGCACAAACAAATTTGTGCCATTTCAGAATATCTGATGGGGAACACACCCTCAAACATCCTGAAACTGTAGAGAGTTTCCTGCAAAGCCACTCGATTTGATCGGCCAGGCAGCAAATAAAAGATACACTCACCAGAGCACTGTGTCACCCATGATAAGCCTGCAACTCCCTTCAGTAATTGGGAAACAACCAAAAAGTCACAGGAATGTAACACTGTATCCTGAAACAGAAAACAGAACAGCAAAATGCAGGTATTAACACAATATGCAAGCTGCCTCAGCGAGTGACACTTAAAACTAGCTACAGTTCTTTGGGCACCTTCTTTCTATTACAGATAATTGGGCATGAGGATGTGCTGTCATCAATTTTCTAGCCCTCTAAACCTCTCCCAAGTCGAAGGTCTCTGACGTTGCTTTTGCAAGCTTCATAAAATCTGCCACTGCTCCAATATCGAGTTCCAGAGTAAGTGACAAGTTAAAATTTCAATGGTGGAGGCTCATAGACATTAAGCACCTGCTTCAAGCCCCTCGGCTGCCGAGAAAACACTATGTCAACCGCTCTAAAACATAGGCTTCGTGCAGAATAGAGATTGAAGTAGCTGCTGATTCAGTAGAACTACATCAAATTCATCAACCATTGCTAGCCGATTCACTATGCGACTCATCCTGACGACGAGACTTGGACTTGGCCAGGGCAGTATGTTTCACGGAGAAATGTTTACTGATTTCACGGACGGCGTCATTTTATTAAGCAGCCCTGTTTATTTGCTCTGTAAGAAGCAGATGAAGAGCAGTGAAGAGGAGCAAAACAAAAATAGTGCTATGGACAACGCCAAGTCGAAGAAGTGATAGGACAAGCGCTACTTGTGCTCCTTCAACTTGTCCTCGTACTGCCATTTGTGTATCACTATTGTTTATGCAACTTGTGAAGCAGTTTAATTTAGTACCAGTGAAGCGGCTTGTCAGTGGCCTTGTCACTAAAGCAGGAAACAGAGACACCAAGCCACTTTGATGGTGATGACCACAACATTTTCATGTCATCTCACAAAAATCGCCCCCCACCCAAGAAAAAAAAAAAAAAAAAAGCTGATTCTGAACATATGTTGCAGAATGTATGCATCGTCTGACGGCACAGTCTGGAGGGTCACACTGCAGTTCTCTTCGTGCGTTACACTCCCAGTTTCAATGCGGTGATCAATAAATGTTTCGGTGACGCAGAAAAAAAAAAGACATTGCTCTGAATATTTTGTTGTTTCCTTTAACTTATCAAAACAAAACGCACGTTAATTGGACCTCAAGATAAACGTGTCATGCCGACCTATTAAGGATAACAGCAATCCAGTCCTAGTCAAATTAACTGAGAGCAATAAGGAAAGAAACAAGGGGGTCATACAATAATTGTATCGGGGAGTGGCAACAGTCCCAGGAAGATATGCTTCAGCTTTTGCACTATCATTGGTTTCCTCATTAGGCAAGTGTTATCAGCTTTGGCCACTGCTCATGAATTGCATTTTAGAGTGAAGCACACTGTACGATGGCGTGTTTACTGCGTAACATGCCAGCCTCTTGCTCGGTTCCCAATTATCCCGAATAATAGAAAAAATTGCAAATAAAAGAAGCAGTTAGATTAATAAATCACACAAATCTATGTGAAACGAGCGGTCTAGATCAGTGCATGCAGGGTGACTCCATGTGGGGCTGTATAGGAGCTTTACAACCACCCCAATAACTTGTTAAACAAAGCCCAATTATCCTCTGCTAAATCTGTGAGCTACATGGTCTTGGCAGGCAATTCAAATTACTCGCTTACCCCTATTGTAAGTCCTGGAGTTGTACTCACACTGCTTGCGTTTGCTTTGGCATCCAACCCCCCCCCCCCCCCCCCCGTTTTTTCACACATTATGTGGCAGAAACACTGTTCTTATTCTGCATCTGGCTGATTATTAAAAGCCCTTTGGCTTTTCAATCTACGTAAATGCACATACTGAAAAGGAGCTTATTGCCTAATCAGGTCCACGAGAAAATTTTGAAGTGCAGGATATATGAAGTTTGCTAGACGTATGGCACACAATATTTACCCTCCCACTCAAAGCAGCACCAAATGTGTCGGCCATGAACCCATGACAACTTCAGATGAGACTAATAACAAATGCATAATGTATATGATAATTAAAGAACAACCCGATACTATGACCCGGAAAGTTGAACAACAAGCTTACGTGAACACGCTTACAAGAAGAGATCTAGAATGCTAAAGAATCAATGAAAATAAAAACAGAAAGACTTGACTGATCCTTTCTGAAGTCCCGATTTCGGTATCGATAGCATGCATCGATGCTTTCAATCATGCTTTGAGGTGTGGCCACAAAACACACTTGAGTGAAGCTTTCAATCGTTACGCTCTTAGGTGTACAAAAGGCTCACTTCAAACAACTTTCGGCAATAAAAAAAAATCCAGATAAAAACATCACATGATTTCCACAAAAATAAATCATATAAACCTCCAGCACCTTTAGGGGCTAAGGAAACAACCAAGGACGCTCAAGAATGAAGCACCTGATCCCAAAGTGAATGGAACGCCAAGGTGCAAGACTGAATGCGAAACACACCGCTCTTCTAAGCAACTAAAACTACCTACAATTTCTTGGACACCTTCCTGGTAAACTAAAAGCTAGAATAATAATTATAATTACATGTGGTGCATTGCCTTCAGGATTGCTGGATGATGTGCAACTCTGGGAGCTCTTGAAGATTAATGTGAACAGAAATGTTTTACTTGGCCTGAAAATGTCTCATACTTAGTATCTTGTTCAGAGTTAACAATAGCACCGTAGCTATCTACTAACACATTACGCCTAGAAAGTATCAGCTAAGTAAGACAAGAATAATTCAGACATTACCTATTGTTAGCGCCATTTTGTAAAAGGCAGATTTGCACAGTCCGCCCACTTTCCATGTGGCACACCCATGAGTTCTTTCGCCGGGCAGATGTGCCAGACGCCCATTAAATCTCTCTCACCGGCCTCCATGTCTACAACAAGGCTCTAACATTTCAGAAGTTTGGTCACGTGGCCATGGCCGTCTGCAGATTGACTGATGTGGTGACATGTAACTCAACAGCCGTGGACTTCTACTAGAACCTCAACATGGAAGGAACGAATTCCCAAGAAGGGCTACGACAGAATGTGCGGAACTGAACCAATCGGCTGCGGCAGCGAACCCCCTCCAAATTAGAGCCGCCATTTCAGCAGGGACGACAGGGAGCACAAGCTTTGTCAGTAGCGACGGCACCCCCACGAGCCAAAGTCCGTGGCAGCACCTGCGACAGAGTCCTCCCATAATCCCTGTCACCACTTCGGCTGGGATCACAGGGAGCACAACTGATGGCGGTGGAGCCACCACGAGCCAGAGGTACATGGCAGCACCTGCAACAGCGAGGCCTCCACGAGTATACCGCTCACCATCTTGAATGGGAACACGGGGAGCGCAAGAGTTGGAGGTGACGACAGCGCCACCACCAAAAAATGATGTGGCAGCACAAGAACTAGGTTTTGACGACAACAGCCGCTGACATCGATTCAACTCGGTGGCTGTCCAACCAAACAGACGTGATGCGTACCTGGGAAGGCAAATGTTTTGTAGCGATCAAAGTGGCCAAAAAGCTTTCAAGCGAAACTCAGAATTCAACTCTAATGATGAGCCACGCTGTTTCGACTACGATAAACATATGTCTGCGAATCGCTCCAAACCGCAGAAGCGTGAGGGCTGCATCAATTTTAATGAAATGAGACTTCAGGCAACAAACTGCCATTGAAAACAGTGATGAAAGCTCAAGTGAGTTACTCCAACACTGCTAAATAAATACGACAGCTTACCATCAACTCCTACTGATATCTGCCAGTAAGCCGAACCTCGGCACTGTAGGTGATGTCAGTGGTGTCGTCTCAGGGAACTGAAACCAGTAGTTCACTGAGCAACTCCTCCTTGACCAGGCCTGCAGCGATTAAAAATGTGAACAGACATATTATGTTACATAAATGACACAAGTAGAAAAGGCACAGACAATACCATACCTTCCAAGTTCGGGGACACCAAATTCGGGATAATTATCAAGCGGGGGGGGGGGGGGGGGGGGGAGTAGCTGGTGTTTTACAAAGAAATATTGACAAAAAATTTGCATGAAGACAACTTCATTACATTTAAATATTGCACTGCCTATGCTCATGGCATTGCACCCGTCCACTGGGATGGCAAAAACTCTTCTCTAAGTGCGGAAGAGAGGGGGAGGATAATTTCTCTTTTCCGGGAGATTTTTTTGTCAATCGTACAAACTGATCAAAATTTAAGAGTCCTCTGGATAATACGGGGAAGTTGGCAGGTATGCAATACTAAACAGACAATTTTCCACTGGCAATGGCAAAAAGGAATGCAGGTTCAATCAGCTATGCATAAAGGTGCTTTGAACAACATATACCATATAGTGTGTACTCACGCAAGGCTAGCGAGCGGTGCACTCTGGGTACATCACAATATTTGTGTTCGTGAAAGCAGACAGCGGCGCGCGCACAGCCTCACGGGCCACACTATGCAGCGCGTCTTTCTACGGTTCAGGTGACACCAGGCATGAAAAAGGTGTCGCTCTTGTGCGACAGTCTGCTGTTGCACCAGGAAAACAGATGAACTGCAGAAAAAAGACGAGCACAGCAGGCATTGCAGACTCCATATTTCTGCAAATCCCGAGAGTCCGAGCATGCGTGCAAAATGGTTTGGACACTCCCCTTAAAACGACAATGACTCACTTGCATCATCGAGAAAAGCCCACACAAAAATCATGACAAGTGGAGAATATGTGAGCATGCTAGCGAAGTTTGTCACTGCACGTGTTTTTTGTGGGGCTTGTAACTTACCACATGGCAGCACCTCGTGCCACGCGAAGTTGGCGTCGTGGAGTTGGGGCAACATCTCCTCATAGAGGCGGCTTTAGTGAAGTTGGTCAGTGCACATCTGTTTGTGTGGGGCTTGTTACTTTCCACGTGGCAGCACCTCGGGCCGCGGAAAGGTGGTGTCGTGGAGTTGGGGTGACGTCCTGTCATAGAGGTGGCTTTGGCTGGGGAGACGAAGTGCAGGGTTCCAGAGGAAGCAAGAATCGAGTAATGTGTGTAGGGGACTGCCAACACTTGCGGTGTCGCTGCTTTCTTAAATGCGATAGCATTGTTTAGCTACTTCACCCGGATTTCGCGATACGGTATCTGGCCATGTAACAAGAGAAAGAGGTAAATCTGCGCGGAGTGTATGCAAAAAAGTGCAGTATACACTTTTTCACATCAGCACCCTATTCAAAGGTGGCAGAGAATGGATGCGCACCCCACCCGATTGGCTGCGGCGCAAGGAGGTAACTCCGCGCCTAACACACATGATGTGGCTTTTGACTTCCCTCGTCCACCGCAGGCGATCGACCAGACAACCCGTAGGGGTTTTTCATCATCCAGAAAATGTCTCAGGCTAGGGCAGAGAAGCATAGCTGGGCCGCCAGGCTAGAGGAGCGCTGAGAGCCCAAAGAAGAACTGACGCGGGACGGGGCGCTCCTTATCTAGCTTGCAGACGAGGTAGAGCCACCCCCTGAAGTGTGGTGCGTCGAGTTGGCGAACGGCGGGTCGAGTGGCCCACAATGGAGCGGCAGTATACATTTGCACTCATCCTACGAAGCAATCACTCAATTTCAAAGCGGCACAATGACGTCGATGGTTGTAGTAACCCATTCATAAAATAAAGTGTTTCCTCAAAAATTTGTGTCGTCGTACTCACAATGAGCTGCGGCGTGTCTCACGATGAATTCTATCGCAATTCAACAACCAACAATAGTGGTCTCTGTAGCCAATTAATTTTTCTATGATGTAGTTTTTAGCCCAGTGTAGGGGACACTGCAAAAAAATATCGCGAGCGCTGGTGTGATACCTCGAACGGGATACTTTGCATCTATTTTTTGAAGGGATCGACCACTGCTGTTGTTTACAGCAGTCGTGGATAGTACTCCACGTCGACTGGTTCATATAGGAGCACGTGGACGATGTGGAATTTTAACCGATTGGTTTGTTCATTAGTCAGAGGGAGAGAGTTGGAAATGTCAAAAGGAGGAACGGGGGAATAAAATAGGGACTTGACCTGAGGCTCTGGGGGGTTCGAGATGGTCGTTTAAGTTGGGATTTGTGTAACTATGTAAATAAATGTACAGTTGAAGTAAAGCAGTGCAAGTTGGCACATCACTCAGCAACGTGCCCGCCACCAAGCCCCTAACGACCGGGGCTGAACCCTCCTCCACCAACACCGGGAAGAAGAATTATGTTCAGTGCACTTCATGTCGGGGAAGTCTCGGCAAGGTTGGCTTTTTTGTTTGGGTCAGGCCTCTCAAGCATGCATGTGTGGCCAAGATGTTTTTTGGCTGCCCAGTCAGGACTGTAGTCATCAAACTAATTTCCTGCAGCGTCTGCACAATTCCCAATCAACAAAAAAAAGAGCCAAGGAAGAGAATGGACAAAGCATTCGAATTTTCACAGCGGCAGCTAACAGCAACAGCAACCTTTGAGATTGCTGGGAGGCAAAGAAACGTGTTATCATGAAGTATGATTTTTTTCGACGCCGATTTTCCAACACTCCTGCGGCAAAGAACTTCCAATCCAGTCTCTTGACCCTCTCGTTTGTCACAATGGAACTTTGGCTTCGAATGGGCCAAACCCTCCATAGGGACATATTAAATCAAAATAATGTCGGACAAAAGCCAATCGTGCCGATACTTACTTGAGACTTTAGTACAAATTAAATCAAAATAAGGTCGGACTAAAGCCAATCGTGCCGACACTTACCCGAGACGAAATACATTGAACATACTCGTCTTGCCGAAATCTTCATCAGGGTTTTTAACCGTTCGGATCACGAGTAATTTGCGTTGCATCCTCACGGAGAGCTACAAAGCCTTCTCGAACCTGTTTGTTCGGACTCCAAGATCTCCAAAAACCAGGTGTATGCAAAACCTGCTGTCCTCGGTTTTCTCTTTTCGAGTGCGACATAGTTTTCGTCATGATGTCATCTGAAATAGAGAAAAAATTGCATAGTATGGGCCATCTCGTTGAATGTGACCCGTGCAGCTGCAATCACGGATACAAATATGGTGATGTACTCAAGAGTGCACTGCTCGCTAGTCGCGCGATTTTCATTTCATTTATTTCGGCTAAGGAGAGGGAGGTGCGGCAGATAGCCCCAAGGCCCATGCCAGGTAGCCTGCAACACACAAACTAAAAAAAAAAAAGGTAGGGGGGGGAGGGAGAGGGGTCGATAAAAAATCAACCCTAATAACAATTACACTATTCACAGTCGGAAACGGAAATGAAACGCGAACAGCAGGGCGATGGCCTCCAGCGCCACGCCGAAGCCCGGGACTCGCCAAGCTAGGGCTGAACACATCCTACTCGAATGTGCTGGACCCCAGCCCGGCGCGCTCCAAGCCGCAGCGCAGCGCCGGAGGTGCCCCGAGGACCGCCCGCGCCCCATTCCGCCCCGACTGTACATATACAAGGATTATGACAGAGAGCGGCATTCACAGCTTCAAGTGGGATATACATCTTATTTATATGTGATGACTCGACCCCGACCCCCCTCCCCCCCCCCCCTACCCCCAAAATTATTATTCACGAACCTCACAAAAAAAAAAACACAGAAAAAAACAATGTGTTTTTTTTTGTTTTTTACGCGTTTCGCTTGGGTCGCTTGAGATTGCCCACAACGATAAGACGCGCGGGCCGACAAAGAAACCTGGCCACTACGGATATCGGAACGCAGCGACGCGTGCCGACGCGAAGTGACGCTGGCGCGGACGAAGCAGCGCTCGAAAAACGATCCACGTGCGATAAAACGTTTGACAGGTCAACCTACGTGTTGGGTGATCGAATCACGACCTCGCGATTAAAACTCGGAGCTCGTCGGACGGTTTGACGAAAAGCGCGAGGAGAGATGCTCGCCAAGCGAAATACCTGTCAGAATACATTTCTCGAACGCGATTAGGCAAATTCAAGGCAAGGAAACAAACCAAGGAGATGCTTGAACGGAAGCTTAAAAGGAAGCTTAGAAGGACACAGAGAAAAAAGGCTTACCTTCGAGAAGCACCGAGGAATGTGCCAATTGAGCTGTGCCCACAACCTCCAGGGCCGTTTATTCCTGCTCGCATGGTGCCTCGCTACTTATTAGTCGCCAATTCCATTGTCGGTCGCGGCATATCGGATCGATATGAGTTCTACGTAAAAATAAAAGACCCACAAAACCGCAGCAGAACTTCGGCGCAAATGAAGTTCAGGGTGGATTGGATTGGCTTCTAAAAGGCTTTTTTTCGAGGTGCATAATAAATGCGGGAATAAAAAGTTAATATAACATTATTAGTAAAACAGTGGCGAAACGAATCAATAAAAAGTTTTAACCAACTTAAAAAAAAGAAAGAAATGTATTAAAATAAAAGTTTTATATGCGATACGAAACCTCGCTTAGCCACACAACTACGACGGTGTTTCAGTTTCGGTTTTCAATCGGAGGCTGCGTATTTTCGACACCGATTGGATGTCCAGGGGATGTGGCCAATGTCATAAAAGTCAAAATAACAGCTGTTATTTTGACGTCAACAAGTTTTCTTTGGATGCCGCTGACTACATTTTGAAATGTCGATCTCTCGGCGTGTGTGTGGCCGGGAGTTCGGCGGTGTCCGCGCTGGTGCGTGTGTTCAACATTGCCGTCTGTACTTGTCGCGTTCTCAGGAACATCAAAATAAGCGTTCTCCATTTTCAAACTTCGTCCGGTGCCGTCCGCCACTTCTGTTGCAAATGAAGACTACGTGTACCGGAGGCGACAGAGCCCAGACGCAGTAATTTTGTACGCATTTTTCTGGAGCTGTCAAAAATTGGGGTTATGGGGATATTTATACAGCGTGTAGTTGGTCAGCGATTAGAGTTGCGACGAGTCACACGCTGTAGATGAGCAATTTAGCCAGTGCAGTACAACCGCTAGCCTAGGGTCTTTAACGTGCACCACGCAGTAGTGATACACGACCGCTCGCCGGTACAATGCTCATCCAGACCGAAAAGGGCAGGGGTAGGGCTCGAACCCAGGATCCCTGGGTTCTGCAGCGGGAGCTTTCGCTTCACACGCGTCGAGCTGGATGTGAGCTTTAGCCCACTCGGCCACGGATCCCCCTTCTGGAGCTGTACTTGTGTGCAGTATGACGGATTATCACCCTGGCATAGAATAACCGCGAAGGCCGTGCAAGCGGCGAGCGAGTAGCCTTGTGGCATGACTGCACCCGCTGCAGGAGCGCTCGTGCCGCGCGATCCAAAGCAACGAGCTCGCGCTTCTAGCACTGTCATCGACAGCATTTTTTTCTGTGTTACCCTACTGAAAAAAAAGCAAAAAAACCTTTGAAATTCAAACGGGTGGCAAACTGATCGACCCGTTTAGATCAAACGGGTGCAAACTTGTCAACCCGTTTGGATCAAAAGTGAGTATGGGACACGGGTAGCCGTTTGAAACGGTACCCGCTCGAAACGGTACCAGTTTAATAGAGGTGCCCGTTTGATACGGGTGCCCGTTCGACTTTGCATGTGACCACACGTTTGAACGTGCCATTCGAATCGGGAAATTATGCGCTAGCCGTAAATGGGGATCGTCTGGTAGGTTGGTTATCTTAAACTTATTTAAGACATTCCAAAACTCATAAACCTATTTATGACATGGAGGAAGCACGTAGAACAAATGTGCTCACGTAGGTGCTTGCAAATGGACAGGAAAAAAGACACAAAAGATTGTTTTCAATTCTCCTCAACGTTTATTACGTCTTCTGTAGACAAGTACAAACGTGCTAGCGATCTGTGAAATGTGAGAGTCACTCTAAGCTTTTATACAACTGAGAAGATAGCAAACCAAACAAGAACCGAGGTAATTCTAGACTATGAAGGTAGACTTTCGGGAAATTATTCGCCCGGCTGCCGCGAGAATAGTGGCTGCATAATTATATAAATAATCTGGAAGAGTACGAGTAGAAGAACGGTCAATCATTGCCAAGAAGTAGGTTGCAGTGCACTTACCATAAAAATAGCGGACTTGAAAGATGTAATCCGTGATAGTTGTCGACACGGTCAAAGCAGGACAACCACACAAACACAAATGAGAGGGTACGGCTCCTTGGAAGTTTCAACACGATGTGGCGCACAAGTGTCAGTTGCCGAACCCAACCAAACCGCAAGAATTCCTGACTTCTTCGAAGAATCGCTTGTTGCCGATATAGGCGTAGGACATTGCGAACACTGATAGCTTTGGTGCACATCCAATACGTTGTCGAGAAACATCCTAATAAGACCGCAGGGTTAGGCGACAGATCGAAGCAGGTGGACGCGCGAAGTTCGAGCTAGAACTGACAACAAGCAGACAAAGAAAAAAGCGGCTGCCAGGCGTACCCTTCCGGATCTCGATGCTCATCAGCGTGTAGCTCGGGCGTTGCTGCGGGTCACGTGACGGGGGTGACAAGAGAGGAGGGAGGGGACGACGTCAAGGAGCGGGGACCACCGGGACAGCACCTCTCCCTCTCGCCAGGCATTCCAGAGAGATGTGTTTTTGTAGCCTCGAAAAACAAACGCGCACGCATTTTAGCACGCTCGAACCTTCGAAATGGCGGCGGGGCGGCCAGAAGCTCGGCTTGCGCCCGAGCGAAGAGAGTACTCAGCGCGAGCTCGTAGTTTGACTGCTGCAACGGTGGGCCTGCTCTCGCAATGCTCGATGTTCTGCAGCCGCGCGTACGCGGGCAACCTTCGCTGCGTCTTGAATTAAAGTGAAACGGAGTCTAGACGTGCATTCGTTCACGCAGTCGCGTCTTCTGCGAGAGAGATTCGAGCTGAATAAGTAAATTGAGGCAACAAAGAGGGGCAAAGTTCTAAACTGCTGTCAAAAATATCAGCTCACCAACGTCGCGCGTTTACGTAAACTAACAAAAAAAAAAAAGTTTTAGTTTTAGTTGCAGTACAAGCAAACATCTGCGCAATTGAAATATAAATATAATTACTTGCATTACGCGGACAGTCTGAAATCGATGAACCGGCGCTCCCAGTCTTCCGGAAACATTGGCTGCGACAGCTGAAACGCTAGGCGTGCCCACGCCGCCGATCTGTACGTTCAATATCGAAATTTCTCTGCATTTCACCGATCATAAAGCAGTAATAATGAAATTGAAACGGCCACCCGGAACTCAGCACTACCTATGAGCAAAAAAAAAAAAAAAAAACATATCAGCACCATCAGCACTATTTACGAACAAAATAGGTATCATCAGGATCACCAGAGCTTCGCCCCAATCAACATCATTCACCACGTGGAGATGCGGTCATTTTTGTTTTTCAATAATCGCACGGTATCTCCCAAGTTCGGAATGGGGGAGAAATCGGGTTCGTCTTGAAACTATTACGGAATTGGGGATTTTGGGTTATACATAAAAATCAGTGACAATATTTCACAATAAAAAGTTTCGACCAGTTTTAGGATTTTGAATTGTTTATATAAACGAAGGAGTCTTTAATGTGCGAATAATCGGATTAAAACACGGTACTATAAAACAGTTCTCGTGGTCTTTTCAATTTTCAAGAAACTTTTGTTGACGACATAAACATATGCATGACCAGCGTTTCTGTTCGGATAGTAGATCTGTTCAGTCTTCATAAACATCTTGACTGAGAGAATGTTTTCTCAACGTAAAAGTTTCCATTTGTAACGCGCAGTAACGTCAGCGAGGCATTTTGTAGTCTCTAATCAAAATTACCTTCGCGAAAGAAAAAAAAAAAAAGTGACACCAGAAAGTGTACTCTGAATATATTTGTCGCTGCATACGTCATGCAATGCTTTCTTTCGTTTTTCAATGAGCTCCACTTTCTTGCAACGGCCAAAGAGAAAAAAAATACGTGAAAATATTTTTTGTAGATTACGTGTAGAAATCAAATTTAATCCGATTTACAAAGAAAACATGTGCGGCCGTTTTAGATATACAGAAATATCGGTTTTTACCAGAAAACAAAGGGCCCTATCTATACACCAGCTAAACTCGCCAACTTGTCGCCACGGCCGTGGCGCTGCTGTTGGCTGTGCGCCTTAGAGAACCTATATTCTAGAGAGTGTCCATCGTCTCCATAAGAGTAACGTGGTTTATAGCCGCATTTGCAATACGAGCTGTGTGAAGGTGACGAACGAGTGGATAGTGTCTGTCTTTCCTTCCACTTTCCTCCTAGCCACGCGAAAACGCGGCGCGTACACACTCGGTTGCCATTGATTGCCGCCGGTGGTGCGCGCATTTAGACTGCAAACGCTCCACACGATTTGAGAACACTCTCTTTAACCTAGGCTCTCTGATTCGCATAGATGCGCAGATGCCCCACGTCTCGCGAGTACGAGCTCTGATGTGGGCCAACAGCGTGTTGTTGTATGGTACTTTGGAGATGAAGGTCGCTGTCACCTGCCTCTCTCTCAGGGCGGATGTCCAAGAAGATCCCGTGGAAGCAACGAGCGCAGTTCTAGCAGCGCCATCGAAGATCAGCGGGCGTCATGAGCCCGCGGTAAGTGATACCGATCCGAGATGTACACTAGGTGGAGACGTGACAACGACAGAAGGCGACACCTACCCCCGTCACCTGTACGACCCACGGACCAGTCGACGATTCAATAGACCTGGCTATACTATGAAGGCACCGCTTTCAGTATGCTGCAGATCATGTGGCTTCGTTATCCGCCGTGTCTTCTCACAACCCGACCGTCTCCCGCTGGCCCTGGGCGCTCTCACCGCGTTCGCCACCTGCACCTGTTGCAGGAACTATTCGACGACCCCGTGCATTCAGTGCGCGTTGAAGAAAATAGACAGACCCTCGGAGTATGCGCACGTAAAGGGCCTACAAAACTGCAACAATGAATGCACAAGACGTGTGCGTGATCTTATATACGTCAGAATCAAGTAGGGGCGTGTTGGTTTTTTGGTTTCCGATCTTTTTGCCTTCGGAGTTTTTGTATGTGGCTTGCATGAAATAATAAACAGTTGAGAAGAAAGCGCCTGAATTGCGTATAAATACTACAGAGCTATCCCGGCAAAAGATTGGTTTGTTTGTTGTTATTAAAAAAAGCGTCGCCGATCGCACAGTCTCCGTTAGTGTTGGCGGTAACGCGTTAGAAGTAACGCAGTTACCGGTAACGCTTTATTTTTTATTTTTTTTTCAGTAATATTGTCACGCACTAGTTTCTTTTTTTTTTTTAACAGTAAACTTTATTGTACTTGCGTTGCTCCCTTCGAGTAACGGGATCACGTTAAGTTACTCGTTTGTTCTTTCCAAGACCTTAGAAAAGGTTTTTCTTTAATATATTTTTGTTGTTTCTAGACGACGTCATGTAATTTCTCCGTTGTATGATAACATTTTTTCTTTGGTTTCTTTTAGTTCTTCTATGGTATTCGCGTACAACCATAGAAAAGGTAAGGTAATTGTGCTACGCTTCTGCAGTGACATATTATTTCTTGAAATAAAGCACTTATACCACCTGCAACGTCAAGTTTCATTGCGCAAGTACGAAATAACTCGAAGGCAACGCTCTTCATTTTATCGGTAAAGGGTATTGTAACGCACTCCTTTTATTTTGAGTTAACATAGGGCGGTAACGCGTTCCATGCGTTTGCTAAGAAATAGTAATATATATTAACGAAATTAGTCAGTGCACGGGCGAGCTGGTGGAAGTTTATCATAATTATTTTAACCTGAGACTGCGGCAGAAAGAGAAATATTATTTTTGAAGAGAAAGTAACAGGGAAAGACCACGTTTTTATTTTATTTCAGCGAAAGATAAGGTAACATGGACAGGCAACGATGTTTGTTCAAGTTACTTTCTCTCCCACTGTAAAAAAGGGTTCCCTGATTCTTTTCTAGTTTCTGGTTAAAATTAGAGTTATTTATTTCTTCCTTTTTTTACGTTTACAGCACTTGTTTTGGGCGAAAATTGCTACGGGACTGGACATATTGCTAAAGTTTTCAGTTTCAGAGTTTCAGAAGTTTCAAAACAAAGCGTCATATCTTTTCAAAACTTCAAAGCGATTTTTAAAACTTTTCATAAGGAGAATAGTGGACGACGAAGCCAACAAATACATGGAGCTGAAGGGTGTGAGGTATGCCCGGGAAGGGGCCCCGTTTTTCCACTAAAACATTTAAAAAAATCACATCTAGGACGTTTGAATAAGAAAACGGTTAATTCTAAACCATTTGACGGCTGGCTCCGGCCGTTAGCCCTACATTTGGGCGGTGGCTGATGGTTGGTCAATACATAAGCGCTATTAAAAGCGCCTATCTATTGATTGATTGTGCTTGCAAACTTTACATTTCAACATGTCATTCACCATCTCACTGTAGCTTGGCAAACCGTGAAGGCCACCGTCCCACTGAACCAACAGTATGTTGGGGGGAAACACGTGACTATGCTCTCACTATTCCCGTCTCCAGCTTGTTGCCCGCCCTCGCACAAGGAAACGAAAAGCGCACAAGTGAGTGCCCCCGGGTTCTCCTGCTCTGCGGGCAAGGTGAAACTGCTCGCGATCTAGGCTCGTGAAATGCCATTTCTTAATGCGAACAACACTGCACGGTCGCAATGTGGTACTGCAGCCTGTATGGAAGTGTACCTTATTAGAGAGTTTTATTACTGTGTACAGAAGCAAACCAAAACAAGATGCGTTTGCGTTAGAGTTGCGTGATCCACGCTGCGCAGGCGCCTCGTCACCGTGCTCCAATTCAAGAGCGAAATTTTGGGCTCCGCGCATGCACAGTGAAGAACACGCAACGCTCACGCAAACACAGTGTACTTGCGCTCGCTCGCATGCACAATACTAAAACCAGGGCGTCGAACCGCAACCGAACCGAAAACCGGAGCCCAACCGTAACCGATCCGAACCGAAATCTTTGCCGCCATCTTAGAACTAAACCGGAACTGAACCGGACAAAAATAAAACGGTAACCGGTTCAAAACGGTTCACGGTATTTTCTTTTTTTTTTGTTAGTATCACAAAATAAATATCTGAGAATAAACAATTGGCAGCTGCATTTTTATATATTGACCAAATCGTTATATACAAAATTGCCTTCTGTGAGAAATTGTGGGTTCTCGTAGCGGTTTTATTTTGGCTGTATGATTAATCACGTGTTACGTGGTCACTTGACGTGCATGGTGGTAAGTATAATGACTGGGACGCGTCTCCGACTGGTGTGTTTACCGCGCCTAAAAATGTGGTCCCTCAGTTTCCTCTTCATGACATCATAAAAGTTTCGCGCTGTCGCCGGGCGCGATCCTGGCGGTGTCCCAACAGCGATGGATGATGTGGCAGACGCCTGTTCTGCTGCAAGTCGCTCTCCGGTGTGGCCGTTCACGGTAGCTTTGGCAGCCAGACGTTGGGACGCCGCGACCACAAAGACACTCGTGTTCGCTCGTGCTTTTCGCCAGCATTTTTACGACCAACCGCCAGGATCGCGTCATCCAACAGTAGAACACTCGAGCTTTTGTGACGTCATTTGGTGACACTTTGGGACTACTTTTGATGTATGGGACAGATGGGACGCTAAGCACACCAGTCGGAAATGCAGTCCAGGCAATTAGCATCAAGACATGCTGCCAGGTGATGTCGCGTCGCGTGGCCCAGAGACGTCATGGAACTCCCTGCATCAAATCGATCTAAATTTACAACGTCACTAGATTTATTACCGCCGCTGGCACCGTGACGTCACATGTCATCACGACTTCGCACCGCAAGTCATGTTGCACCCTAACATACTCGCTTGTCATGATCCGGAGTCGAATGCTCGGGTTCATGACAATCCCCATCGCCAAACATTCGCGTAATGGGCCGTGTTCAATAAAAAAAAAATGTGAATGGTCAAAGTCTAACAATGTCCAAAGCTTAGCCCACGCTCTATGATTTGCCAACCGCAGTGCATAGCTATAATGAACATGACGTGTATATAATTAGCGTCAGTTCACATGGCCGCTTATTCTAAGTGCGAGTTTAGGATGTGGAGGGAAAGGAGGACTGTTTCCTTTATTTTTTCTGTGTCTAATTGCTATTACTATTTCTTAGGTCATCAAAGTCAGAGATTTGCTTTCAGCGGTATTTACTGACAGTAAAATTGTTGCACGGTCTATTTTACACGTACACATCAATGAGGCACCCAAACATGTTTTCGTTGTTGCTGAACTGCCTCAGATAGTTGTCCCCGTGAAGCATTCACGGAATGTGACTTATTAATCCGACGTTACATAGAACTACTGTACGGGAGGTATATCTGAAAAAAAAAGATCCTAGTGTCCTCGGAGGGACATCAGAACGTTGCCAGTCAGTCTAAGTCTAACTGTGTCCTTCTGAATTTTCCCTCCAAGCGTCGACCACCTCCGTATTCTGTTTATTTTTGGGTGCAAATAAAAAAAATTGAGAATTACTGTCATCAGGTGACACAAATATAATTTTGAAAAACCGTGCGAATAACACACGGACAAAAAGGAGAGAACACATAGGACGAGGCGCTGACTATAAACTATTTATTAAGCAGGAAAACAAAGAAATTCACGCGAGGACGACTTCTTCTTTGTCCTCTTCCCCCAGTCATTCGCCATTAAGCACACAACATTGTAAATCATATCAAATTAAAACACACCAGTACATTAAAGCACACCAGCACAGGTATACGTTATCCTGTCTTCTTCCTTTCTTCTTTCTTCGATCTTCATTCTCGATCTTCAATTCTCTGGTCAACCCATGTCCAAAAAAACTATCTCACTGTCCACTAGGCTAATGGATGGTTGGCTCACGCACCTGGGTTTTCGTTTTGCTAGATGGTAAGCTCCTACTACTTCCCTCGATGCTGGTCTTTGTGTTTAAGCAGCAGGTTTGTGTCACTAAATCTTGGCTCACATGCACAATCACGGCAGTGGACAGCTAAATGGGAGTACGCGTTACCTTCTAATGAACTGTGGTGTTCGCGTAGACGAATGTTGAGGCAACGTCCCGTCTGACCTATATATGAGTGAATGCATGAGAAAGGCATTTCATAAACGGTCCCCTGTGCACAAGACACAAACTTCATGCCATGCTTGACGCGACAACCAAAAATTTCTGGCTTACTTTTCCTGTCAGCACGTTTATTCACCACGTTTATAATCCTGCTCAGTTTGTTGCGCGCTGAAAAAATTACGTTGACCCCATACCTCGAACCGACTCTCTGGAGCAGCGCGTGTTAAAGACTGACGTGGCTATTCCGAGCTTCGTCGCTTCCGCATCTTTGAAAAGAAAATCGGCTTCAACCGACGACCCAAAGCGAAGAAAGGGCTTCTTATGCTTCTGCCCCAATTAGTGTTAAAAACACCGCTAGTTTTTTTGCTGCAGTAATTTCGTTTGCGCTGACGAAAAATTCCAAGCGGTCCAGGTAAGATTCAAAGTCCTGGATCTTTTGGTCGTACTCGTCGAGTCTGCCTAGTCGCGACATGACTCCAATAGGCACAAGAAACGTCCAAGCAGGTACTTATCTTGTCGCTGCTTTTCCCGACGTGCGTTCGAATTCCACTGCTGACGCCTGGTCCCCGGCCGCCTTCTCTGAACGTTGACGGCTTCCCATTAATTGCTGTCGCTCTTCTTACGCGACGCTTGGCAGACCAGTACAGGCAAAACCGACCCTCGTCGCCAATGTGATAATCACGACGAAGCACGACGATCCAAACCAGAAGAACCTTTATGCCGTCCAACTCGTTCTGAGAGCTTACAAAAAAGGTAATGTCTCATGCGCGAGAGGACCGCGACCCATGTCACGAGCTTGATGTCAAAGCCCCTCGCGCTACTAGCTCAGCGCTTGGTTCTCGCGCTACAACATTTTATAACACTACCTAAATTCAATTATATCAGACGTCATCAGCTCCGCAAGTTTGCACAGTACGAAGATTTTGTTTTGTCGACTGTTAGCGCCTCGTTCAGTTCCTTGCAAATAATCTCGATCGTTACAGTTCCTACTTGTGTTCTTCGAGCACACCACACGGGCGCTACAGGTCCCTAAGTATGTTGTTCGGCATCTCGAAAGCTCCAAAGGTATTACAGAAAGCCGTGCATAAAAAAAATGAAGGCCTCGTCAGCCTTCATGTATTTTTCGTCAGTCTCGAAAACGTTGCTGTAGTTATGGACGACACTCTACTTTGGAGAGGTACACACGAACAGCAAGACAAGAACCTCGAAAGGCTACAAGAAAGATTCTGGGACATGAACCTGAAGCGGAACCAAAAGAAATGTCGCTTTCTTCAGGAAGAAATTCGCTACCTTTGGCGCGTCCAGAGAAAGGACGACTTCAAGTAGTTCCCCAGCGCGTGCAGGTCATTTATATGTTACACTTCCAGCAAACCCCAGGTCTATTCTAATTTTTCATCGGAATTATAAATTCCTTTTAGAGCTTACACCAAAATTTTATATTCAATTACACCGCCACTGAGAGAGCTGTTAGGAAAAAACGTCGCCTGGGAGTGGACAGACCGCCAAGAGAAAAGTTTGAAAATCCCGAGTCAGGCCCTTATGAAAGCTGAAATTATTGCCTACTTCAATCAAGGCAAGTCAGTAAGCTTGTCGGCAGATGGTTGTCATCTTGGGGTCGCAGCCGTCGTTTTGCAGGAAAGATACCCTGAAGCGTACTGGTCTATATCCCTCACGGACGCACAAAGTAAGTACGCGGAATTCAGAAAAGAGTCTTTTGCTACGGTAAAGCGCTCCAGAACACTCTACTACTACTTTATCGGGTAAGAAGTGGTCACAGTTGAGTGAGACCTCACACACTTAACTTTTTTACACCCTTTAAGGGTGCTACAGCACCCTCTAGGGGTGCTGCAGGGGGTTTGCACCCTTCACTTAGCCGTCCAGCACCCTTTTTCTTGCAGGGTTAGCACCCCTCACGACGAGCGCGAGGGTGTATGAGCGCGAGCACCCTTCCGATTCATTGCGAGGGGTGCTAAAAGTTGGAAGGGTGTTGGAAGCGTGCTCAGTTATTCGGTCAAGGGTGTTCTTTATATTTAACAGCATAATTTAGAAAAAGAAGGAAGCGATAGATATCTGTATGTCGTCCTCAGTTTATATAACTGGGCTCAGCGTACATGAGATGAATTAATGAACCACAGTATATTTTTTTTATTCATTTATTTTTATTTATGACTAATCAACCAAAATCTGTTACTCCGAAAATACGATTGTCATCTGTTTCAAATTACGACCAGCAAAAATAAAGCTCAATCAATCAATCAATCAACTAATATTTACTGCAGAGTTAAGGAAGAAACACCGGACTTCACGCTGGCATAGTTCAATAATAACAATAAAAGTAAAATCATTCATTGTTTTTTGCAGTGCCCAGGGACATCCAATAGACCGATCCCACAGCTAGTTTGAGTACGCCACCGCTGTCGACATGCATCGTGGGAGCTGTAGTCTTTCTGCACATGCGACAACCCTGCTAGAGGTCTGCGCGAGCAGAGCACGAGGCGGCATGAGCTATCTCGTGAATTAGCGTCTGCCTCCTACGAACTACAGCTATGGCGGAGTCACGCATGCGTGGAACGCTTGGTGAGATCGGTCTATTGGTCCTCGTGCTAGCGTAGTTCAACTATGGTGCCTGGAACGCGTCTCCGACTGGTGTGTTTACCGCGGCCAAAAAAGTGGTCCCTCGATTTCCGCCTGATGACGTCATAAAAGTGTCATGCTGTCGCCGATTGCGACCCTAGCGGCGTCCCAACAGTTGTGGTAAAAATGGCAGACGCCTGTTCTGCTGCAGGTCGCTTTCCATTGTGACAGTTCACGGAAGCTAGGGCAGCCGGAAGTTGGGACGCCTAAAGCGACGCCGTGACGACAGCGACACTCGCGTTCGCTCGTGCTTTTCGCCAGCATTTCTACGGCCAACCGCCAGGATCGCGACAGGCAACAGCATGACACTCGCGTCATTTGTTGCCACATTGGGACCACTTTTGATGTATGGGCGGGATAGGGCGCTAAGCACACCAGTCAAAGACGCGATCAAGGCACCATAGTTCAACAGAACGTATAAAGCGATATGCTTGCGCGCGCACACTCACACATACACGCGCGCACGGGCGTACGCAAGCACGTACACGCACAAACGCACGCAGACGCACGCACAAACAACCACGCGGACGTATCCACACGCGCACACGAACACGGGCGCATGCACGCACACACGCACGCACGGAAATGAATACGACAAACGAAACGTGCTTGAGCTATAGTTTCGGTTTCGTGTTGAAAAAGAAAACCTAAAGTTTAGATAAAACCTAAGATAGACTAAATTTTTGTTAACTTTCTACAATATTATAGTGACACTATTAATAGTAATATAATACTTATTTGCTTAGTTTCATTTTCAAAAAAAAAGAAGAGCCTTTTGAAGACTGCGCAAGGACCATCGCTATTGCACTCAGCTGCCGTTGGCAGTGACCGTTTTGGGCAGGCTTCGAGGGTCGCTTCCTTTTTACGTTTTCGCAGATATTTTAGATATCTTCCTTACGAATAACGTGTTCAAGCATAGCAAGCGATGACTGAGACCTGGGAGACGCTGCGTTACCAACGCAAGTTGCGGACAGTCCATCAACACTGCTGCAAACGCCGGTGAGCACTTCTGTTTCTGGGAACTGTGTCGCTGTTTCAAACTGTCGTGTACCATGGGCTTGCTAAGCTATGCTTGATTCTAACGATGCTTCTGGCCGGTGTCATTTCGCTATTTGAAAAGAGCGTACGTTGTTCAAAATCTATGGCTTGCTCCGCAGGGTGAGATTCGTGTGCGGCGGAGCCGAGAGGCTGTTCTGGGCGCCGTTCTGGGCGCCGTTCTACGACGTTCGTCCGTCAACGCTTTTGCGGAGCGTTCAAGTGCAGTCTGACGGCAAGCAATCACAGGTCATGCTAGTGCTGCCGTGTGGTCTCAACAGCCGCTCGCCACCGATTCGTTTCGTAAAGCGGGAGCTAGAAAAAACGTTGCAAGAGCGAGCAGCATGATTTCTTGCCTATGCTTATCCCTGTGCCGCAGAGACGCGCGGTGTCTTCGCGTATGCCGAAGCGGCACGCTTTCGAAGTTTACGATTGTGCGATGTAAATAAAGTGAGTTTGGACGTCGCGTTTTTACGGGCAGCGAAAGCCGCTACAAAAAGCAAAAAGCAAAAGTATGAAAAAATGCGAAAAGATCCTGAATATTCGATGGTGTTGAAAGACTACCAACGTACCGACTCGCCCAGTTATTCTTTTTGTAAAAAAATGATAGCCAATAGTAATAAATGAAATAAATACCAACTTTTAATTGGTTATAAATCATGTGTAATTCATGCAGTACAGCCTTCCCTGCTCTGTTGCTTTCATGATATCAGGTAATGTGTAAATGTATAGTATAGTTCACAGGAAGAATTTACGTCCGACCCATTATATTGTATGTTTTCTCTAAATGCTTGAAGTTATATAAAAAATGCTCATCGTAAATGAAGCCGCACCACTGGATGTACAATAGCTTGTGACTTTTATGTATGTTCCCAGCAAAGGAAAAAGATGCATTCAAAAAGGGCCAATTATTGCGTTTCCTCTCTGTTAAAGCTTTTTTCGGGTGCACTCAAAACGTGGGTGTCTACGTCTAAAAGAGTGGAATTGACATTTCCCGCAGGGCTGGCAGGCCTGACCCAGTTTGGCTGGCAGCTTGCAACCTATGGGAACTTGGGGAACTGAACCACAAGAGTGAGAGTGACGCCCACCCTGCACTTCCTCTACGATGGCACCATAAGGAAGAGGGAGCTGCCCCCAAAGTGAATGCAATGGCAGGTGGGTCGTTACAGTGAACCCCCATACAGATGATACCAAACAGAAAATCATTAAAAATGAATTATTATTAGAAACAAAGAACGGGAGTCGCACAGACAAGGAGGAGGAGATGAACGCAGTGCTGTGTCATGTCCATATGCTCTGTTCCCATATTCTTCACAATTTATTTTTAATAATCGTCTACCAAGGAGCTCCGGACTTGGAGCGAAAATAAAGGTTTTCTCTCTCTCTCTCTACCAACTGGTCCAATCATCAGCACTAGCCAACAAGAGTATGCTGCTATTTTTTACTCTGCATTAACAGTGTGCTTACAGTTAAATCCTACAGTAATGAACAAACAAAAAAATGGGAGCAAGCCAGGCACGTAACCAAAATCTTGATTCGGCGGCACCCATGACAAAATGCTGTATGAGTGGGATGGGGGAGAAGAGGCCCCAGCAAAATGGAAGACTTTGGGGAGGGGGGGGGGGGGGGAAGCGGAGAGGGGATGGGCTTTCGTTATCTTTTGAGTAGGACAGGCGCTGGCAGTGCCTCTGTGCTACTGGGAAAGCTGGAGTTCATATCCTTCAAATTAATTGGATCCAAAAAGCTATAATATGTATTAGCGGCTGAGAAACTGCCCTGGAGGAATGCTGGCAGAGGATAACAAAATTGAATGCACACACGACAGAACAATAATACAGAAAAACAAGACGGAAAGAATAATCCACTACCGATGGAGTTGCCATGCAGTTGCTTTCATTTTGTGCGTTGTGACGTCGTTGGGCTCCCTGAAGCAATTAGCTAGACATGTCAGTTTGTGCTGGGCAAAAGACGATGAAGGAGCATTTTTTTTGTTGCTATTTATGACCTTCCATTTCAGCTTCTTCACATAAAAGGAATCCTTAGAATCCCTGTATTGGTGGTTTGGGCAACCTAGGCAATAAGGAGAGAATTATCTTACTAGTGCATTATGTTTTAATTGAACAAGGCAGAACCAGCTTGTGCTGCAGTGGCGTCACATAATGCCGAATGCCCGTGACTTGCGACGCATTGGCGATGCCTCATGAAGCAACTATGATGGGTCAGACCCGCTATGTCTTTTTTAAGGCAAAATGAATATTATAATCAGGGAGCTGCACCAGTTATCTATTAAGGTACTTTTTGTTTAATATTGCAGATGAACAAGGAACATCTGAAGTTATAATTATAAAGTATGGAATCATTAAGCAACGAAAACATCAAATCATCAACAAACCCCCATGAAGCGGTGGAACAGGGGGCGCACCACAGTAGCTCTCAGTAGTAAAGGCGCACTTGAGCAGTTGTCACAGCTGTGCAGTGGCTGCGATTACACCTGTGTGATCGCAGGAAATTTTGCTTGGAACCAAGCTCCTTAATATTGTGCAACAGGTGGTTATGGGACTAACTGCAACAAATGCTCGCCAATCTGTGCCTTCGACTCGCTGGGCGCTGTAAGTAGGCATGCTCGGAACATTTGCGTGGTCTTGGTCGTCTTCTGCTGCCCCTGATACCGGCTGGAGCCAAGAGTCTTCGCCAGTGCGCTTTAGGCGCTTACAAGAAGTATGTTTGTGCAGCACTGCATCCAGCTCCACACTCCTTTTAGTACCCGAAGCTCCAACTTCGATCGACTTTGCAAATCATGTAGGCAAGCGCCGTGGAAGGCGAGCCCTCCACGGCGCCAAGGGCATGAAAACTGTAGAGAATTTCTACTAACCTTATACTGGAACGGTGCTACTATTTTTCAGACATCTTGGCTGTAGCGGCTACGATGATCGTGGTTTACAATGTCAAGGAAACCATGGCACTGTCACATCTGTTTGTTGGAGAGGAGGTAAGCTCTCAACTATCTTTTCTAGCATAGGTTGCAAAATGTAACCTAGCGCTTTTATGAACTCCCTTGCGCACAATCTTTCTAAGCAAATGTTTAGGCAACATTGGGGCACATATGCAATTGTGAATGTATCCGTCTTATTAAATTTTTCCATTTTCTTTTTTTTTTAATGGCAGCCAAGCATGCGGTACATTACAAACTAGCACCTTTCTTGCACAACAGATAGAGCCATGTTCCATGCTTGTACCTAGTTTAGCCTTCATCTAGATCATAGTTTAGCAAAGTTATGCAGTTGGAGGTGATGTTTAGAAGTCGCATGGTCTCAGGGGAGCCAATACGATGCTGATGGCACTGCTTCACATGTTTGACTACAATTTCGACAAACAAGCTTTCTAATCACTGCACGGCACACTCTTCTAGAAAGGTACAAAAGATCCAGTGGCTCTCTTTCCTGACACACTGATGGTTGGAAATATCATGGCCAAAACTAGTTTCCACAAGATTTCTAACCATCTAAAGCAAAATATTTTGGCCAAAATGTACATGGGAGGTGAAGTAATTGCAGATTAGGAGATCTCACAACGAGAATGTGGGCTCCTGTTGACTGATTCTGGCTTTTTTGCAATGAGCAAGCCAAAGCGACGTTTACGTCTCTATGTGGAACCAGACTTCTAGCTAGCATTGCCGAAATTTTACTAATCGCAGAGATAATGCAGGTGTCCCTGTTGCACTGATGATCTTGCATATTTTTCAGTGCTGGAAAAGCATGATTTACTGCCACTTGTCTAAGTTGCATTCTGTACAAGTGTAATCAGGCCTGCAGGGGGTGGGGGTATTACATATTTAACATAGATCAAGTGACTATAGCAAATAACAGTGGACTAGCTCGCTGGTAGATAGTAATATATTAACTGTGATGATTTAGAGGACACTATCACGCATGGTTCCTGCCTTACATTGCATTGATTTTGTTTGCTAACACAGGAGCAAGACATCCCGGCAATGCCGTGCGTCGTGTACTCTGGCAATGACGCCGAGAAGGCTGACTTTTTGTACCTCGCTGTGGATAAGCAGCGGTTTTTGTCCGTGAAGAATGCAGAGGACGACATCACTGCCATCATGGTGGCTTACTGGCTTTTTAATATAAGTACGCGAAAAAGGCGGCAAACACAGTTGCTCTTCTAGAATGGTTGTTTGTCGGCCTCAGCAGCACTACTCCGACGCCAGTTGTGATGAAATTCCTGAACAAGGTTGCAAAAGCGTAAAATCAATGAGGCCGACAAACAACCGTTCTAGTACCAAAGGGATGCTGAACTGAGATTTGGATGGCACGAAACCAGGCAGGAGCACTAGGTGGGATGCTGCAAACCTAAGAACATAACTCATATGACGGTATCTTGTATGGATGGCAGTACTTTTTGGAAAATATGGGCATGATTGAACAAAGCTTGCGACATCTGTATTCTCCTCTTCTCTTTTTTAAAAATATGCCCATCCAGTTGAGATACTGCTGCATGAGTGGTGCTTTGGGGTCTGTAGCATCCCACTGTGTGCTTCTGGTGCCTTGTTTTGTGAAGTCAAATTTCAGTACCAGCACCCATTTAACTTTTAACTTTCTAGCTCTAAACTAAAATAAATGTACCATACTTTCCAGACTATAGTGCACAAACTATACATGTCTAAAGGTTGATATTTTACACCGTACAGTCTATCTTCAGGTGTGGACTCTACAATTTTTGTTTCAAGATTGTTCATTATTACAAAACTGGTTAGGCCAGATTGCTGTGTTTTGGATATTTTACGCTGGGATAAAGTAATCAAGACAACCTCTTACCGTCAGCCTGTTTCCCAGGCTTTCGATACCTCGCATCTGACATGTTTGCTTAGGAGCCTGCAAGCAACCAACTCAGGTCAAGCTTAATTTTGAGGAGCTCTGTGATTGGCTGACGAGCGGATCACAGAAAGCCCCCTGATATTCATCCGCAGATATCCCTTTTGTGGAGTTCTCCAGCCTGAAGTTTTCCCCGAGGACTATACACCGAGTGCGGACTATCTAAGAAAATACTTTTTCTTTTTAGCCGAAATTTACCCTTGCGCATTATACAACGGATTGTGTACTATAGTCTGGAAAATATGGTAGCTTGTTTTAATGTTTTAAGCCCTAAACTAAAAGAACTGTAGCTTGATTTTTATGCAACTTTAGGGTCCTGAATTAAAGTCGCATGTGCAATGGAACAAAAAGTATACACTCGAAACGGAAGGCATCTAGATTGTTCTTCTGTTCTAGTCATTTTTATCAAGAACCATTCTCATGTACTGAGGTATTCTGAATTGATTTTTGTTTTTTTTTTCTTATTTTTACTAGCATCTTAAGCCTATGCTGTGATATTTAAAGAAAATATATTTGGTTATTTGTATGGAGGACATAGCTGGTTATTTTGTTGTGCTCACATAATAGTTCAATAAATGATTATTCATTTAATTTGGCTTTTATTGACTCAAACCCCCCAATTGTTTCTCGATTTTTACTAGCATCTAGGCCTATATATGCTGTGATATTTGATAGAATGCCTCAAGTATTGTATTTTGATATGTGTGTGGAGGACATACCTCATTATTTTTTTGTGGTCGCATAATAGCTCAATAAATAGTTATTAATATAGTTTTCCTTTCAGTTTTTTGTTTCGCATTTTATAACAACTGTTATTTACTTGCAGCTTAATCACATGCTGTTTGTATGCAGCTGATGCCACTCGCCATGCCTTGGGCGAATGTGTAAAGGTACTACGGCATACCAAGTATGACAACTCGTAACCACCTCGTATGCAAGGCAAATGACCGACGAGCCAGAGCGGGATGCAAGGACCAAGTATCCGGATTGAACAACCTAAGCTCCTTGTTGTTTATGTTTGTACCATACACTTTCTCACATTGCATAGTTTGCATGAGCAAGTGCTGATCATGCATGTGATGCATATCACACTTCTGTGTTGGCAGTTTGACAATTGGACACTTTTAATGACACATTGAGATTGGTGGCAGACTCCTTCTTTAATATGATGTTTGAGAATATCTCCCACTGATATTTTCTAGTATACGAGTATTAAGACCATCGAGTAATTAGTAAATTCAGAAGCTTTAGCCATGGAACAAATTCTGTGATATTTTTTTATTTTCCTTCCAAATTTTGTGGGAACTAAAACTTAAATCACGCAAGATTTTCCTGTAACTTCCGTTTGCACATAAGTTAAGCTTCACATTGAAATATTACCTTTTCTGCCATGCACATCTTGTCTTCATTATCGGACAGTGCATCTATGCACAACTGCTTCAAGTAGCATGTGTGCCGATGCATTGCACACATATCAAATAATGAATCCAGTTTCTGTAACGAGGTCCTATGCTGGCACTGTACTTTTGCATCTCCTTATTTCATCACTTATCTGGTCTGCATACTTCGTGGTTTTCTGGTTGTCATGCCTGGTATAGTGAACCCTGTTTGACAGATGCTGAGATACAGGGTGATTCATTCCATTCGGAACAGATTCTTGTAAAATAAAACTTCTGTTTTATGCAAATTATCTTTTTAGAGTTGAGTTATAGTTGTCCTGGCAGACACTTTATAGAGGCAAGATGACCGCTAAAAGTGGACTTATTGCATAAAATCCATGGATTAGGTTTTTAGTTACTGGTTTGATGACACCAGCACATATTGTGAAAATGGGGCAGTCACCTTAGACCAGCTTATTTTTCGTGAAATGAGCACTAACCTTAGAAAAACGATTGAGAAAGATTCTTGCACACAAAATGGGTTGTGAGATACAGTACTTTCTGGACCGCTACATTACCGCTGCCTTTGGTGAAATTATATTTTCTCTTTTTTTGGCCTGTGTGCTCGTTTCAGGATTTATAAAAAAATTACTGGTTTAAGGAGGTGATTGTCTTCAAGTTCGCAACAGCTGTCGAACCAGTAATTGAAAAAGTTAATCAACTAATTTTAGATAATAGTCCATTTTTAGTGCCAGCCTGCCTGTACAAAGTGTCGGCTTGGCTAAGTGCTCATCTGTAACGAGATTATCTGTGTAAATATGATAAGTTTTGTTTTACAAAAGTCTATTTCGATTAGAATGAATCATCCTCGAGCACCCATTAAAATCAGCATCAGCACCCTTGGATTGGGGTGCATTGCACCTAGCACCCCATACACTTCACACCCCTATTGGGTGCTTTGGTACAGGGGTGCTCGTTTGCACCCTCATAGGGTGCTCGTCCTGGGACAAGTGCTTTACACTCCTAAGGGGTGTAAAAAGTTTAGTGTGCAGGCCATGGGAGTATATTTTCAAACACCACATTCAAAGTACCCGCTAAGTATCGCAGCGCTTGCGGTTAACATTGCTCAGATATCCCATAACGGTCAACTACAGTCCAGAGAAACCATGCTAATGGCTAATGAACTCCGCGCTTTCCGAATGAGGAGGGTATAAAAAACAAAGTAAATAAATTATATCGGAACGCACTCGCCAAACTGCCTATTTGAGACTCCTAGCTGAAAGGAATGATCGAGGCCACAGAGAAGGAATCGGTAACGTTCCGACATCGAGAATACAACTTCGCAACATTTCCGGACTTGAAAATTGGCATACCACTCGAACTAAGAGAATGTTTTAACTACCATTAGAAGGCCAACGCAGGAGACAGTTTGGTATAGAAGATTGACAAAATAATCGCTCCGAGGAAAAAAGAGAGGGGAAGTCCTATGTATCTTACTCTCGGCGCGCAGCCGCGAAGGAAAGAAAAAACATCAGGGCAAGGAATGCTGCTTAGTGTCCCAGCATTGCTGGACGTATTTCAGCACTGGTAAGGTTGTGCGCATTGTGTAAAGAGCCGGAAGCAAGAAACTTTAAAATGTCAACGCTTCGTCACGACTTACCAACCCTCCCCTGGCAGATGATAGACACAATCATTTTTTTTTTTTTTTACGGCAGCTATGAATTTCTGATTCTGGTTGAATACTACTCGTTTCGTTAGGTCGAGGTTTTTCGCCAGAGAGCAGAAACCACTGCTATCGAAGCCTGCGGGAACATCTTCGCCACTCGCAATTACCGGTTAAGGTATGCAGCGATAGTGGGCCAACTATCAGTAGCAAGGACTTCAAATACTTTTTTGACAGCCTGCTGGCCCGCCAGGTCACGCCAAGTTCATGTCATCCACGCTTGAACGGAATGCTTGAGCGTGAAGTCCAGGAACCAGCTTTTTCACATCGCTACTTAAATGCCGCAACACACCTACGGATCCTGATCTAAACGTCCCTGCTAACGCCTAATGGGTAGACAAACTACAACACGTTACCGTAGCTACAGGAAGCATGAAGCTTGAGACTGTACGAACGGATATTGTAGCAGGTCAGACCGAGGAGGTTCGCGACAGACAAAATGCAGCATTTCATCGGACATAGCGTCGAATTCCTGACCTCCATGCAGGGTAGAGTATAAAAGTGTATGACAGTTTGCGAACAACTTAGAATCCCGCAGTGATAACCGGCTCAGCGGATGCCCCAACATCACCCCAAAGACTGCCACACCACAAGGCGTACGAGTGAGGACGAACTGCTTTCGACCGCAAAGGGAAGCACGGCTACCAGTACGTAGAGTCATTGCGTCGAGTCCGGTGGCTAGATCAACGAGAGAACACCCGCGATTGTGTCCCATAAAGTACGTCGCCAACTGTGGAGTAGAACACGGAACTACATCATCGAATCACCAGCCCAAAACGCGCGCAGAAGCACCCCGCCCTGGGGGAAACTTGAGCGTTACCCATCACCGGAGTGCAAACTCCCTGGAGGAAGAGAAGAGATCTCACGAGGCCGGCGCAGATAAGCCCGTTACATGCCACCAATATTGACGCATTGAACGGCGTCACGTAAATCATCGCGCTCAGGTCATAAATATGCCCATTATCTGAACAAACATTGTTGTACGTTCTACGACTCGCAGCAGTTGAAAGGGGCAGTTCTTGTTTCGCTTTCAAAACATTGGCAATAAAGATATAGCGCCACCCAAACTTTCGGATGCACGCTTCGGTCCACGTGAATCCAAGCAACAAACCACAATGCTTTGTTTAGGTTTTGATCTATGTAGACCTGGGCTTAGCGTTTCAAAAATGAAGGAAAAATATTGTCACACATGACGAGGTGACAAAGCAAAGGATAACTGAGGAAACTGAAATGTGTAATGGGGCGAACGTGTGCCCAAAACAAGGAGAAAACGAGAGAACAACAGAGCGTCGCTGCCGTCGAAGCCGGCGTAACAGCAGGATTGAACCCTGGGGTGAGACTGACTGCGGCTTGCCACGAGGAGCCCCTTTTGTACACGCGTGGATTTCTGGAACAATCGACGTAGAAGGTTCGCGCATAATGGGGTATTCACACGAGGGAGAAATCCCGGGGATTTCTCCCCGGCACGCGCGCATCACGAGACGAAAACGCGAGGTTTTTGCACATCGCAAAGCCTGACGTTTTTGTCGTGGGATGCGCGTGCCGGGGAGAAATCCCCGGGATTTCTCCCTCGTGTGAATACCCCTTAAAGCTTTCTAACCTCGAATCGAAAACACGGTTCTCGAATTTACCAGAACATCATATTACAGAGTAAATGTGTGTCCGCCACCAGGAATTGAACCTTGGCTTTTTGTGTTGAAGGCAAGCGCGATAACCGTCAGGCAACGAGCGCGCTTTTTTGTTGTCTGCTTGGACAAGAGAATACAGAAGTCATCACAATGTTAAAATTGAATCCACGACGCGTGATGCGCGAGCATGAAAGTTTAAAATTTCCTCACATTCTCCAGAACATCAAGATTGGGCACCCAATCAGGGAACGTATAGGGCGCGCGTTAACATCAGCGTGCCGCACAGCCATTCTGCTCTGCCATATCGCATGCAGGCCCAAGAGCATGACCAAATCAACAGGGATATCATCATGTTTTGCTACAGGAAGGAACCTTATGCCGTGTGGTGATAGGGCCAAGTCTTTTTTAAGAGTTCGCTGGAGAACATCTCAAAAATGATAGGCGTCCAAGCAGTCTAAAAATACATGTTCCACAGTTTCAGACTTTTTGCACGGAAAGCAGTGAACACCCTGTAGGGATCGCTTGAGTACCGTAAAACCCTTTATTTTCGCGGCCCCTATTTTTCGCGAATCGGTCACAGATGACATAATCGCGACCACTAAATTTCGCTAATTCCAGACGCCTGCATTGAAAATCTTAAGGACCGAAATTTTCGCGCGCCCTTAAATTTCGCGTATTCTTCAATTCGCGAAATTCGCGAAAATTGAGGGCTCGCGAACATTAAGCGTTTTACAGTATTTGATCGTTTCCTGGAAAGCGAGGTGGTCGACCTTCAACCGTTCGGATGGAGGCAAACCGACGGCTCGCCCCGAGGATAGGGAGATGAGCAGCTTGAGCCATTTTTAATCTTTGGCCCTGGAGGGACACAGGCAATCTTGCCTGTCGCCGCGAGGTGGTGGCACCCTTCCCGGCTTTGTCGTCACGGCGTGTTCCGAGTGACGGGTTGTCCATTCGGGAGAGTGCTACAATGGGGTTTTAGCGATGAGGGGCGCCGGTCTGTGTCAACCTGGACTCCATTCCGATTTACTCGCTAACTTCGAAGGACACGGCGGTAATTTGTTTTGACGCCGCGATGGGGGAGGGGGGAGGCGTTTTTCCCGTAAAGTAGTTAAGTATCGCCCCTATTGAGAGTTCCCAAGGCATTTAGCATTGTTTTTCTTCTTAGAAAAGGGAATGAAAGAGTTCTGTGGCTTTCCTGTGATTGTACGAGGACCCGCTGGCACTGGGCCCAATAGAATTTTATAATTGTCCTGATTGGACAGGCCCTGTGTCAGCGGGGAGTTTTCTCGACCGCGCTGGCGAGAAAACGTTGAGTTTGAACAAGCCCGTGCGCGGAGCAAGATATCTCCCGCGGTCCGCCGGTCCGCGTAGCTTTGACGCGAGCGACGAGTAGTTTCTTTGAGCCTCACCGTGCGTAGTGGGCACTTTGCGCCAAGGCGCGTTTTTTTCGCCTTTCTACTGCCGTGCGCGGTCAGTAGAGTCTTGTAACCAAGTTTGCCGTTGTCGTTTTAATATATTTGTTTTTATCAATCGTTGCTCTCCACTTTGAGCGTCTTTCCTCGAGGCTCCGCCACCACCAACAAGCACCGAAGTGACCATCCAGCGCGGCAGTCCACGATCGCCCGGCTCTGACCTACGACTTCTAGGAAGGACCGGGACAAAACAACCTGACCCTCAGGGAGGGGAATTTCTTTACTCTCCCCATGGTACTAATATATTTTTCTGACCGAGCCAAGTTTTTAATGGAAGTGTGTTTGTGTGCAGTTGAAAGAAAAATGTTTTTATAGAAGGCTGGACGACCATCTTTTTAACCCTGCACAAAACATCTTGTCGGGGGCCTGCATGAAACATAGAACGATACACTGGTTCGGGGAAAACACTTTCAATAATTCCACGCGATAAATATTTGCCCGTGACAGTGGGCAAATATTCCATGGAGAAAAGGACACACAAAAAACGGTACGCGTCTACCACTTCGCTCAGAAAACTACCAATTCTACGCTGTTGGCGACAATACGTGGAAACAACAAAATAAGGAGTTTCCTCTGGCAATCTCGTCTGAATGATAGCGCGAAGACAACAATTAATTTGGTCTCTAAGGAACATGAAACGCGAAACTATTTGCTTGATGAACGCATGTGATAATGAAAGCCCTCCTTTACTCACGCGACGAAACAGATTATCGCGACATACTTTATCCCACCTGGATCGCCAGATGAACACAGCACTGATACGATGTAGTTTTTGCAAGTTTACTCTATCAAATGCCAAAACTTGAAGAACATACCAAAACTTAGCTACTAAAAAATATTACAAACAGTGGCGCGCGTAAAAATAGACATCTCCCACCCTCACCATTTGCCAGCGTTCTCGTGCGTTTTCTTAACTACCGTCGACCAATAGGCGTTAGTCCTTTTGTAGAGCTGTAGTGGAACACCCAGATATTTAGTTGGTGTGGTCATAAAATTTGTGTCCTGAAAAACGTCGAGTTTCGTGGCCCATGTACCGTGCCAGAGGCCACGACACTTCTGCCAGTTAGCTGCCGCTCTCGTCAGTTCACAGAACGATTTCACCTCCCGCGCAGCTTCGGCAATACTACTCTTATGTTTAAACAATATATCAACATAATCTGCATACGACAGAATTTTGACCTCGATATTATGAAAGAAAAAAAAACAATAATTTTACTATTTTTATTACATTTCTACAAAACGGCTCTAAGTAAATTCTAAATAACAATAAAGATAAAGGGCACCCTTGCCTAACTGACGAGTTAACCCTAATACGGGTGGTTGGCTTCGGCAACGAGCGCGCTGCCTGCTTGGTCAGCTGCGGGCGCGGCATTATCCCCGCCTTTAAAAAAGTGCATCATCTCGATGCAGCTTAAAATACAAATCAAGAGAGAAAGGATAGCAAAGTCGTCAGCCACTGTTCAGAGTTCACTCTTTGACGAGAGTCCAAAGTTCGATTGTTCATAATACGGTTTGAGCCGAACGACGTGCACCAGCTCGGGTCGTGGCTGGCGTCTTGCAGATGGGCGCGTTCCGTCGGGGGGAACTTCGTAGTTCAGATCGCCAAGGCGTCTGATGATATTGTAGGGTGCAAAATAGCGTTTCTGAAGCTTCTCGCTGAAACCGCGGCGCCGTATTGGTGTCCGAACCCATACGCGGTCTCCGGGTTGAAAGCGGACGTCACGGCCACGAAGGTTATACCGGCGTGCGTCGACTCGGCTGTTTGTTTTAAAGTTGATTCTTGCCATTTGACGAGCTTTCTCCGCCCGTTGAGAGATAAGTTGCGCATCGTTTTTACCATTATCGGTTGGCACGTGAGGCAGCATGGCGTCGAGCATCGTGGTAACCACCAGGTTGTCTTCGAGTTGAAACGGCGTCACTCCCATAGTTTCTTGAGCCGCTGTGTTGTACGTATACGTAATGTACAACAACACCCCCTCCCACGTATTGTGCTCAATGTCGACGTACATAGAGATTGTGTCGGCGATCTTCCTGTTTAGCCGCTCTGTTAGTAGGTTGGTCTGTGGATGATAAGCGGTGTTCCGTCCATGGGTGGTGTGACTGAGCCGAAGGACTTCTTGAGTCAGCTGCGCCATGAAAGATGACCCTCGATCTGTGATCACCACTTCAAGTGCACCGTGTCGAAGGAGGATAGACTCCACGAAAATTTTATCGACTTCCACCGGTGTTCATGATGGCATTGCTTTCGTCTCGGCGTATCGTGTGAGATAATCGGTCGCGACGATAATTCACCGATGTTTTTTTTTCGTCGGTGTTGGGAACGGCTTAAGTAAATTTATTCCGACCTGCTGGAATGGCGTAGTCGTGGCAGAGATCGGCTGCGGGAGTAATGCTGGCTTCGTCGGAGACCTCTTATGAAGTTGGCGCTCATGGCACGACCTTGTGTACAGATTGACTGACCTCGGGAGTCTCGGCCAGTAGTATTTTTCACGAACCTGGGCGAGCGTCCTGTTGCAGCCAAGGTGTCCAGCGGCCAGGTCATTGTGGCATCCTTGAAAGATTTCCCCGTGGATGGTGGCAGGAACAACCAGCAGCTAGGCATGGTGTCTCGTTCCGACGTTCTTCTTGAAGTGCACGCCTCGCCGAAGAACGAAGCTTGACAAGTCTCGGGCCAAGACTGGCGGAACTGAACTTCCGTGACCTTCGAGGTGGTCGGTCACGGAGCGAAGTTCCGGGTCGTCTGGTTGAAGTGCTCCCATGCCGGTATCTGTAACTACGGTGAGAAAACGCCCGTCATCGTCGTCGTCAGTGCTGTTGGCAGGGGATTCGACTTTGGCCGTAGACAAACAGTCGGCGTCGTTATGCTTGCGGCCATACTTATGCACAATGGTTACGTCGAATTCTTTCAGTCTTAGACTTCAGCGAGCGAGGTGTCTTGACGGGCCGTTGAAGTTGGCAGTCCAACCGAGAGCGTGGTGGTTTGTAACAACGAGGAGCAGAATTGCGGAACTTGGTCAACGCCCAGATAACACTGAGCTACTCCTTGTCGGTCGTTGAGTAATTTTTCCTTTGCATTGGACAGCGCCCGGCTTGAGTAAGCGATCACCCTCTTTGCTCCGTCTTGTCTTTGGGCGAGTACCGCGCCTAGTCCGGCATTGCTGGCCCCCGTGTAAACTTCCGTTTCCACTGATGGACCGAAGTGTCCGAAGAAAGAGGGCGACTGGAGTCTTTCCTTCAGTTCGTTCAACGCTTCTTCTTTCCCCTCCCTCCACTGGAAGTTCGCGTCGTCCTTCGCGAGATGCGTGAGCGGTGCAGAAATCTTGGCAAAATCGCGAACGAAACGTCGGTAGTAAGCGCACAGCCCAAGAAATCGTCTTACGGTTTTCTTGCCTGATGGCTTCGGAAATTCGGCAACAGCGGATATCTTTGCAGGATTAGGGCTTACACCCCCTGTTAGAAAAACCACCAAGGATATCAAGCTGGGCAAGCTGGTTTAGCTGGTTTTTAAGCTGGTTCGAGCTGGTTCGAGTTGGTTCGAGCTGGTCTAGGTAATAATCAAGCTGGTTCAAGCTGGGTCGAGCTGGCACTGCAGCTGCGCAAGCAGGTTCGAGCTCGCACTGAAGCTGGTTCAAGATGGCAAGCTGGTTCAAGCTGGTTCGAGCTGGCACTGCAGACGGGCAAGCTGGTACTTAAGCTGGTTCAAGCTGGTTCAATCTGGTCTTGCTGTGAGCGCGCACGCCAAGGTCGGCGAGCGCTTGTCGAACTGGCATTGCCGGGAGCGGGCGCGCCAAGGTTTGCAGGGATGGGGACGATGCCACGTCCTGTTCTTTGTCCTCTCATTTTTGGTAGATGACCGGGCGCTTCAGGCACGCTGCGAGCTTCCTCTGTGTGTGTGGTAGGAGCGCAGAATTTGAGACTCGTTTGGCTATCTTGGGCAAATTTTCTAAGGGACGGCTGTGTGCGCGTTGTTTGGCGACTACTTGAACGGCGGTGCAAGCGAAGCGGGATTTAAGGAGACAGAGAGCGGCGGTCCGTTCAGCGCGGGAAGAAGTCGGATGCCCCGACTGAGGAGTCGTTTCGTGTCTTCGAACATCTGTGTGCTCGTGAATGACGGTGGTGCCGAGGAGTATCGCCAATGCCATCCAAGTCACACGGATTTCCTCGCGTCTGCCGACTACGCAAGAGGACGCTTCGCCCCCATTACGGCGGGACCAGGTTCGCTTCTCTCATGCGTGTAGTGCTTTTTTTTTATTGTTATCGTTTGTTTTTAGGCGTGTATCTAGTATTTTTCGTGTTGAGAGATAAGCAATCTAGTTTTAATAGCATTGTTTGTTTTGCACCGAGAACTACTATCTGTCCGCCGGGTAGTACTGTGTCAGCGCAGTGGATGTGTAGCATCTGAGCTCATGTGAGCGGACCGCGAATACAAAAATATTAAATTAGATGCCGAGCTGGCTTTTCAGAAGCGTTTGGCTTGTTTATCTTGTGTATTAATTTAAACTGGTTAAAATGGTGGGGAAGTACACCAGCCTAACCTGCATGGGCAGTTCACCCAGCATGACCCAGCATTTGCCCAGCATTCACCCAGCACGACCCAGCATCCAACCAGCTCGACCAGCACGGCAAGCTGGGAATGCTGGAGCAATAACCCAGCATGAAGCTGAGATGTTGGGACCAGCATGAAGCTGGGATGCTGGGACCAGCTTGTGCTGTTTTTCTTTTCAATAGGGCCTGAGCACTCACGACTTGACCCAGGAATCTCAGCTTGCCGTAAGCGAACCGACATTTTGACGGCTTTAGTGTCAGTCCAGCATTCTGGATAGCCTGTAGCACGGCTCGCAAACGCCTCAGATGCTCGTCGAAATTCTCTTCCGAATACCACGACGTCGTCGAGATAGACGAGGCAGCTTTGCCATTTCAAACCGGAAAGAACAGAGTCCATTACGCTCTGAAAAGTCGCCGGTGCTGTGCACAGTTCGAATGGCGTCACTTCAAATTCGTTCAGTCAATCCGGCGTGACGAAGGCAGTCTTCTCACGATCCCGTTCGTCGACCTCGGCCTTTCAGTACCCACTCTTCATGCCCATCGACGAAAAAGTATCGGGCGTTGCGCAGCCTGTTCAGAGTGGCATCGATGCGTGGTAGCGGGTAGACATCTTTTTGTTTTGTTACGGCAATCAGTCGACGATAGTCCACGCAGAACCGAAGTGTTCCGTCTTGATATTTCTCCAGGACTACCGGTGAAGCCAACGGACTGTTTGAGGGCTGGACGATGTCGTCGTCGAGCATTTCTTGGACCTGCTTCTGGATGACTTCTCTCTCTTTCACAGAGACACGATACGGCGACCGATGAACAGGAAACGCGTCGTCACCAGTAATAATTCGATGTTTCGCAACCGTCGTTTGGCGCACCTTCGCCGACATGGAGGAACACTCACTAAACTCGGCGAGAAGGTCACTGAGTTTTCATCGTTGTGAGGTAGGCAGGGTTGAATCGATGTCAAACTGTGGATGCGGAATTGTCTTGTGTGGCCACGAAGAGGGGTCTTCTGCTATTCCGGCGATTGCGGCTGAGCCCAGGAGTTCCTCGGCGTGACCCGCGGCGGTGCCTTTCGTAACATGCTGAGCTTTCTATCGGAAGTTTGTTTCGAGTTCAACAGTGTGTCCGTCTTGGAGCTTCGCGATGCTTCTTGCAACGCCGACCCCTCTTCCCAGAAGCGGCTGGAGGCTTCCCTCGAACAGAACGTCGCCGCAGAAAGCCTCATCAATCCTGACGGGTACGGAAACACTCGACCGCGGAGGTATGTTCGCGTGGTTTGCGGGGGGTCGGACCGCGGATACCATCGCTTTGGGTTCCTCCTGTGGCGGAGCAGGTTTTCGTAGCGTCAGCCGATTTGTTTCTAGGTCAATGACGGCGCCATACTCGCTGAGAAAGTAAATTCCGAGGATAACGTCCATCGAACAGTCTTGCACAACGACTAAATTGAGAGGGCACGTATCACCATGGATCTTGATGCAAGCAGTGCAAATCCCGACTGTTGTGATGAGGTGCCCACCGAAACTCCGTATCTGGGGGCCAACTTATGGTGTCGACGCTTTCCGAAGGCGTTGGGAGAGCCTCCCACTCGGGACGGGGTTGTCTGCTCCGGTGTCGGCGAGAGGCGACGCGTCGTGGCCGTCGATAACGACCTTTAGGCTATTCTTTACCGTTGCAGGGGAGTCATTTTTGTCGCTCGCGGCATTCAAATGGGGGCCCTCCGACGTTCGTGCAGGATCTTGGTGTCAGTCCTCTTCGGTGTCTCCACCTCCAGGAATCGCCGCGCCTAGTTTCCCCGGGGAGGAGCGGGTATATGGCTGCACAAGTGGCCGGGGTCTGCGACTGGTTGGCCATCGTCGTCTTCTTAGGCTTGGGCTTGTCCAGCAGCAAACCGTATTCAGGATCCTCTCCCTTGGTGCTGCGGCTGGTGCGAGTTACAGGTTCCGCGTAGAGTGGTCTACTCACCGGGCTTGGAATCGGACTTGCACAGCGGGCTTTTGGAGGGGTAGGCTGCACGGACATGCGGTACGCCGCACCTCCACCAAAGTGTCACGAATGACGAGATGACGAAACAAAGGTTAACTGAGAAAATTGATATAATATTGTAGCGAACATGTGCTCAAAATGAAAAGGAAACAGAAGATAACGACCGGGCGTCGCTGCCGCGTCGCTGCCGTCGAAGTCCGTGTAATAGCAGGATAAAACTCTGGGGCGAGTCTGACTGCCGCTTGCCACCCGGAGCCCCTTTTGTACAGCCGTGGGCTTCTGGAACAATGGACGTAAAAGGTTCGCGCATAGAACTTTCTAATCTCGAATAAACAACACGGTTCTCGAATTTGCCAGAACATCACGTTATATTACAGAGTCAGTAAAATTCTGTGACCGCGGCAGAAATCGAGCTTTGGCTTTTTGCGTGGAAGACAAGCTCGATAACTGTCAGGTCACGAGCGCGGTGCCTGCTTGGACAGCTGTGCAAACGGCAGTATGCTACAATTTTACAAGTGCAATTACACCTGCAAATAACTTTCTAATATAAATTAGAAGTAATTTCCTTAGTTTTCTGCTTGTAGGTTTTTTATTCCCATGGTGAGACCGTTTTTTCTCGCAACCTCAAAAACAAAAAAAAACGGGCTAATTTATACGGCTGACAAAATTAAAAAAAAAATTCTGCCTCATTTCTCGGTTTGCTCCCTCCGATGCTCAATATACAATAATACCCCCAGGGCGAAATGTAGGTAACGAATAAACGAATAAACGTCCGAAATCGTTCGGGCGTCTTGCGAATCTCTGTGCACTGCCATCTTTGTTGCGTCATGATTCCTCTGTTGTTTGACAATTTCGCAGTGTTGTTGGTAGGAATCGAGGCCTACTTCTCACCGTCATCGATCCTCACCCACGCCTACGAGCTAAAGGTTAGTGCTGTTTCACGCTCTTCTTGCGCCTGTGCGCGCTCGTCGCCCTGCCGGTCGCTGGTTTCTCGGCACAACCAACATGGCGGACGTACACTTCAGCTATACATTTGACTTCGAGTTCCGGCCAAGACACGGGCGCGGGCGCCTGGTTTCCGAAAGCTCTTTCTCTGCGCGAGTGCTTGCGAAGGATTCTTCGAAACTACGCTCCTACGCCTTGGGCTTTGCCTGCGCCGAAGCCAACTGCTGAGACGGAGCCTGTTATTCGCCGCCCCCCCCCCCCCCCCAAAAAAAAAAAGAAATGACGCTGCGCATTTCGCATATTGTGGTTAAATACGCTTGCTTGTGTGATCATTCAGTGCTCAGATGGCAATCGGCGTTCTCTAAAAATGAGAGGAACACAAAACACAGCCTAGTCATTGCAAACTCATCTCTTTTGCTGAGATGGTCATTGGCGGTGCCACAACTACATACAAAACACAACCACCGATTACGGATGAGAGTACTTAAAGTTATAACGCGTCTTACTTGTATCCCATGAGTTATCTAATAGTGGACGAGCACATATAAAAGAAAATACACTTTTTGCGGATTTGAATCGTCGGCGACTCTGTCTAAACACTTTTTCACACAGCACTGTTTTTTACGATTCGTAGCGTTCGTACGCTTCCGTCGGGATACGACCGCAAGTGAGCCGCACATTTATGCTTCGTATTGCGTGTGCCGACATCTCCTTTTGATATTAATGTTAATAAATATGCGACCTGGTTTAAGTTACACATAGTTAAAACCGAAGATGATGAAAATAAAATGACAGAACAACGACTCGTCACAAGACGTGGTGTTGTCGTGTCCCTTTTTTCGCGCGTCTCTTGTTTTAAAAATGTCCTACTCGTTTAACTGGTTGCAACAGTTCGCACCAAGCGAGGATTCGCTGGTGACTCTCGGTCATAGCTCGTAAATTACTTACGTAAGCGTAAGTAATTTTGCTGTGTGAACCAGTCTAAAAGGGCACTAAAGAGCTCTTTGGCATCCTCGTTTTATAGCAGTAACTCAATCCAAAATCTCTAATAAACAAAAAACAAACACAATACAATATTTATGCGCGGTCGCAAAATGACAGATGGCGCTACCGAACCTGAGAGAACACGGTCGAAAAGCGGCGGGGAATGTCAGACACTGGAGAGCGGTGGGTTCCCGCGTAAACTAGCGGGACTGGTCGGCCGCTCGTCCACGCGTGAACTCATCGCTCGCGAGTGGCTGAAAGACGCCGTCCGTCGTTTGACCATATTCAGCAAGGTTCGGTAACGCCATCTGTCGTTCTGCGCCGATAGTAAGTGTCGGGAACTGATCACTTCTTAATATGCAAATTGGCTGTGAAATGTAATTTCGCTTTTCTTATGATACTTAGAGATCGTAGATTGAGTCATGGCCATAAAACGAGAATATCAAAACTCAATATAATCCGCCTCTAATATGCATATTGTCATGAATGACAAGGCGAAACAACGAACAACTGGGGAAAACTGAAATGTATAATGGTGTGAACTTGTGCCCAAATATAAAAAGGAGAGAGAAGAAAGCAAAGCGTCGCGGGCGTCAAAGTCGGCGTGAATACAGAGTCAAACGCTGAGGCGAAACTGACTCGACAAGGTCGCGGGCGGCCTCTTATTTAGAGTGAGTCACTATCTCGAAGATTCCGCGGATAAGGTTCGAGCGTAGCGCGCTCGGGGCGAGAATAAACATGCACTTTTTAAAACAACAAAAGCAGAAGAAACAATGGAAGTGGTGTCCGGAGCAAGAGTAAACGAGAACCTTCTACAAGTCCCTGACCCTGCGCGCGGAATCCCCCCCCCCCCCCCCTCCCCCGCTTTAAAAGCGCATCATCCCGATGCAGCACAAACAGAAAAAAACAAATCTACAACAAAGGGACAGTAGCATCGTGAGCCAGTTCACAGTTTGACGAGAGTCCAAAGTTCTATCGTTCGTAATGCGGGTTGAGGCGCACGAAGTGGACTACTTGAGGTCGCGGTTGACGTCGTCCTGATGGTTGAGTTCCGTCGGGAAGCACCTCGTAGTTTAAGTCCCTGAGACGGCGAAGAACCTTGTAGGGTCCAAAGTAGCGTTTGAGAAGCTTCTCGCTGGGACCGCGGCGCCGTATTGGTGTCCACACCCATACCCGGTCTCCGGGTTGAAAATGAAAGAAAAGAAAAGAAAGAAAGCCGGCGAAGATTGTAGCGGCCGGCGTCGACATGTTGCTGGTCTTGAATTCGTAGTCTGGCCAGCTGGCGGACCTCTTCTGCCCGTTGAGCAACCACCTTGGCGTCATCGCTCCCGTCGTCGACTGACTCGTGCGGCAACAAGAAGGGGCAGAGAGAGTAATTGCTTACGCAAGCCGGGCGCTTTCTAAGGCAGAACAGAATTATTCAACGACCGACAAAGAATGTCTTGCTCTCAACTGTGCGATAATCAAGTTCTGTCCGTACTTGAAAGGGATCCCGTTCTGCGTGGTCACAGACCACCACGCCCTCTGCTAGCTCGCAAACCTCAAGGATCCGTCCGGACGCATCGCCCGCTGGAGTCTTCGACTGCAGGAATTCGACGGAACCTTTGTGCATAAGTCCGCCCGCAAGCATAATGAAGCTGACTGTTTGCCTAGGGCCCCAGTCGAACCTCCAATTGCAGGCGTCGTCGACGATGACGGCGAATGTTTCCTAGGTGCCGTAGACACCGACGACATGGCACGGCTCCAACGAGACGATCCTGAGCTACTCGCCCTCACTGAGCATCTAGAAGGACGAGGAAGTACCGTTCCTCGTGTCTTTTCATGAGCCCTGCCGACCTTCACTATTCGACGAGGTGTGCTTTATCAGAAGAATTTCGGAACCAGTAAATCGACGTTGCTTCTGGTAAAATTAGCCTTCGAAAAGAGATTTTTCAAGCCTGCCACTGCGACCGGATTTCAGGACACCTCGGTTACAGCCGGACAGTAGCCCGAATACGTAAAACATACTACTGGCCCAAGCTTCCGAAGACCGTCCGTCTCTACACGTGATCGTGCCATAAGCGCCAGCAACGCAAGAAACCGCCGTTAAATCCAGCAGGTCTCCCTCAACCGATTACCCTGCACCTCCACCAAAATGTCACGAATGACAGGGCGAAACAAAGAATAACTGGGAAAAATTGAAATGTTTAATGGGGCGAACTTGTGCCCAAAAATAAAAAGGAGACAGAAGAAAGCAAGGCGTCGCGGGCGTCGAAGTCGGCGTGACAGCAGGGTCGAACGCTGAGGCAAAACTGACTCGACATGGTCGCGGGCGGCCTCTTATCTAGAGTGAGTCACTATCTCGACGATTCAGCGTAGAAGGTTCGAGCGTAGCGCGCTCGGGGCGAGAATGCACACGCACTTTCTAAAACAACAATAGCAGAGATAAAAGATAGAAGTTATCTCCCGAGCAAAACTAAACGAGAACCTTCTACAAGTCCGCGACCCTGCGCGCGGCAATATACGAAAAAAAAAAATATTATTCTAAATTGTTCTTTGAACACTAACTGCACGAAGTTTTTTATCCTTAACAGAAAAAAGCCTTGATTTCTGCTTCGACTTCGCAACCACTCGTCTTGCCCGTGCACGCTGAAAATCATATTTACAAAATTTATAATATAAATGCATGCAGTTAGCGTAAAAAAAAATTATTGGGATTTTACCTTTTTTACGCGGTTTAATATTTATTATCAAGATGCATAGATTTTTTTAGGCAAGGAGGAATACTTTTAAATCAAAGAACCCTTGTCGTATAGAGTAACTTCACAGATTTCTGCAAGACGACCCCAAAGAGTTCGATGGCTATCTGAAAGACGCGAAGAAAGAAGCAGGTGCGGTTGAAAGAACAGCATGACAGGACATCGCGACTAGTGCTCCCTTACGCGGGCTCCCTGCAAATACACTCTACCCTTTGCGACCGTGGGTCGCAGTCGGTGTAGTCTACTCTTGGAGAACCTGAGTTCCCTCCGAAGTTCCTCCAAACACATGAAAATCTCTCGCATACTAACTATTGTGATAATATTCTTTCCGTAAAACATGATTTAACTGCCTATATGTTCTATCTAGATGATTGCAGAGAAAATAATTATTACGCGTATGCTTAAGATTTCGCATTATGCCATTGTGGAAAACGTTGCGGGAATTCAAACCAGTGGAAGCACATTTTCATGGCAAGCTTATAAATCAACGAATCTGTTCACAAAGTTTGTCAATAGAATCTATATATCCTGGCAAACGACTGACAGTATATGCAATGTCTGATTAGTGTAAGTTAATTTTTAAGAGCTAATAAATATTTTTGTTCGTTGTTTGACCTTAATTTATTTTATTAACACCACGCCTCGCGAGACAGTGTACTTGACATTGCTTTAACCTTCAATAGCTGAGTTAAATTAATTTACTTCGTTTGTTCAACAGGAGGGGACACAATGTCCCCATATTGAGCGCAATAAATCGGCAATACTATTCACAGAAGCTCAAGTTTTTGGCGCACAAAGTTACCTCAAACGAGCGCGAACAAATGTTAGATTTCCTCACGTAACGAGTTAATTAAAAAACACTTGAAATATTTTTCGAATGTATCTTGATTCTGTCCAGATGTTTATGTTACATGTCATGCGGGATTGTCAAAGAAACTGTCTGGAGCTTACTTACCTGACTTAGAAGCTTACTTACCCGACGACCTTCGACAAACAAAGGTTTGTCGAAGGTTTGTCAATGTAGCCACTGGGGTCTTCTCTTGACTCAGATGAGGGTGGGGAGAAGAACTCGCCGAGTAGGCGCAGTGGCGTGCCGTACACCAACTCGGCTGCAGAACAGCCAAGATCTGCCTTAAGCGCCGAGCGAATGCCCAGCAGAACAAGAGGAAGGTGGTCGGCCCAACGTTCTCCCGGCTCGTATGTGGCAAGAGCTGCCTTCAACTGGCGGTGCAGCCGTTCCACCATGCCGTTAGCCGACGGATGGTAAGAGGTGGTGTGGATGTGTCTGATGCCCAGGACGGTGGTGAAGGCGGCAAACAGAGCGGACTGAAATTGCCGTCCCCTGTCAGTAGTGACCACAGCCGGGCAGCCGACACGGGACACCCAGCCGTCGACGAAGGCTGTAGCGAGTGTTTTCGCTGTGATATCAGGGATAGGGAATGCCTCGGGCCATCTCGTGAATCTGTCCACGCATGTCAGCAAATAGTGGGCTCCCTGTGATGATGGAAAGGGTCCCACTAAGTCAATGTGGATGTGGGCAAACCTGGAGTCCGGTGGACGAAATGGTGAGAGGGGGGTGATTGTGTGTCGTGTGATTTTGACGCGTTGGCATTAAACACACGTTCGTGCCCAGCGACGTACTTCCGCGTTCAGATTTGTCCAGAAGAAACGAGCAGTTGTAAGTTTCTGTGAAGCGCGGATTCCGGGGTGGCTCTTGTTGTGTAGATGGTGAAAAAGAGCGAGACAAAACGCTGGCGGTACGAATGGGTGGGACACACCAGTTGATGTTTCGCAGGTTACCATTACCGGGGAAAAGGGGAGGGGCACGTCTGCAAATGCAGCGATCCGGGAGAGGCGCGCAAGCGCTGAGCTCAGGATCGTTTCCTTTAGCGGTTGCCAGCTCTTCCCAGTCTAGTGGATGGGCCGAAGAAAGAGCACCGACGCGTGAGAGTGCGTCAGCAGCTGTGTTTTCATGGCCGCTGAAATGGCGGAGATCAACGGTGAACTCTGATATGAAGCACAGGTGCCGGATCTCACGCGCTATGTGGTCGCTGTGGTTGCGTTGGAATGCGAACATCAAGGGCTTGTGGTCTTTAAGAATGTGGAAGTTCCGGCCCTCGAGGAAGTGGCGAAAGTGCTTGATTGACAAGTACACTGCAAGAAGTTCGCGTGCAAAAGTGCTATACTTTTGTTCTGGGTTCTTCCGTTTACGCGAGAAAAATCCGAGAGGCTGCCAGCCATTGACGCTCTGTTGAAGGACCGCACCGACAGCTACGCATGACGCGTCGGTGACGAGTCGTATTTCCGCGTCTGGAACGGGGTGAATAAGCATTGCAGCGTCAGCGAGCGCCTTTTTCGCTGAAGAGAAAGCAGAGGCTGCATCTTCGTTCCACTTAAGCGGCGCAGAGGGCTCTTTCTTGGTGGCAAGCAGGTCGGTCAACGGCTTGATCGTTTGAGCGCAACTCGGCAGGAAGCGACGATAGAAATTTAGGAGGCCTAGAAATTCACGCAGTTTCAGGAGAGATGTTGGCTGCGGAAAGTCTCGAATGGCCGTAACTTTTGCATCTAAGGGTTTGATGCCTTGAGGTGTTACCTGATGCCCCAGAAATTCGATGGTCGTCACGCCGAAGGTGAATTTGCTCTGGTTGATGACCAACCCGTAGTAATCGAGGCGGGTGAAAAGAGCGCGCAGGTGCACCTCATGCTCGGCCTCTGACGTGCTGGCGACCAAGAGATCGTCAAGGTAAGCAAAGACGAAGTCTAGACCTCGGGTGACCTCGTTGATGGTACGTTGAAATGTCTGGGCGGCATTCCGCAAACCGAACGGCATCCTCACATACTCAAAGAGGCCAAATGGTGTGGTGATGGCGGTCTTTGGTATGTCGGCAGGCTCAACCGGAATCTGGCGGTATGCCTTAACCAAGTCGATCTTGGAGAATATCTGGCAACCAGCCAGATTCGTTGTGAAGTCTCGTATGTGGGGTAGCGGGTAGCGATCAGGCTGGGTGTTGGCATTGAGGGCGCGGAAATCGCCACATGGTCTCCAGTCGCCTGGGTCTCTCTTGGGGACCATGTGCAGTGGGGAGGCCCAGTTGCTCGATGATGGACGAACAATGCCAAGTTCGAGCATATGCTCAAACTCACGACGAGTAATGGCCAGGCGTTCTCCAGACAGCCGTCGAGGACGAGCGAAAACAAGGGGCCTAGAGGTGACAATGTGATGAGTGATGGTGTGCTTCACCGGTGACTCCCTTGTATGTGGCCTCGTAAGGCTCGGAAAATTCGCGAGAATTTTCTCATAGGCCGTTGATGGTGAAAACGCTCTAAGTACTGTTGCCGTGGTCTTAGAGAGCACGCCATTCACGGAGAGGTGTGTCGTCAGGTCGATGAGGCGTCGTGAATGAATGTCGACGGCCAGTTTGTGGAAGTTGAGAAAGTCCGCTCCCAGGATAGCCTGCTTGATGTCGGCGACGATGAACAGCCACCGGAATGTGCGGCGCAGTCCAAGGTTGATTGTTAGGGACCGCTGACCGTAGGTGGCGATAGGTGAGTTGTTGATCGCTTGGAGCGGGGAGGTCTTTTGACTGCGTTGTCGGTCCAAAAGAGAGGCCGGTAGAACGCTGACCTCGGCTCCTGTGTCAACAAGAAAGCGATGGCCAGCCACCTTGTCAACTACATAAAAGAGGCGGCTTTCCTGTCGACCGGTATCACTTGCCGCCGTCAGTGCGCGGTCTTGGTAGTTTCCCACCGAAGAGCAGGGTTGGCTGCACTTGCGGGCATCGTTGCCGAAGGTGCGGTGATACCAACACACGCTCGAGCCCGAGCCAACTTGACTGCTGTTTGAGAAGGCGGAGCGCTCTGATGAGTTTGAGTGGGAGCGCAGGCTTCGGCGGGAGTGTGACCGTTGTTGACGACGTCGTGACAAGGGTGCAAGGTTGGCAAGCTGACGACTCATGGTCTCGACATGGTCCTCAAGACGAGAAAGATTGGAATCTTGCGAAGTTGTTATGGATGCTCGGTTAGTGACAGCCCTGATGCCTGGGGTGCGCGAGTAATCGGCGACACGGGCGGCAAGCTCAGCGAGCTTGTCGAGCGACATGTCTTCTGCGGCCGCCAGAACCGGGACCATGGTCGATGGGAGCCGTTGTAAAAACAACTCACGCAGGAGGTGGTTGTTGGGGTCTTGGTTCTGGGTTCCCAGCAGCTGACGCATTCGGTGGAGAAGCTGGCATGGTCGTCTGTCACCGAGCTCCTCGGTGTTAAGGAGTTGCTGAAGCCTGCAGCGCTCCGACTCGGTCTTGCGGTCAAGAATGGCGGCCTTCAGTTGGTCGAAGGGGCTGACCGGATCCGGAGTGGCCAGAATGTCGGCTAGCTCCTCGGCGACGTCGGCTGGCAAGGAGGACACGGTGTGAAGGTACCGCGTCTCCTGGCTGGTGACGTGCCGGAGACGGAACTGGGCCTCAACTTGCATGAGCCATACGATCGGATTTTTCGGCCAAAAAGGTGGCAGCCGAAAATTCTGGATCACTGCCAAGGGTGAATGAAAGGCGTCACCGTCAGGAGCGTTGGACGCACCGGCATCCATTGGAGCAGCGGACCTTGAAGGAGCGAGTTCGATTCCGGGTCACCAAATCTGTTGGGAGCTAGGACGAAAGGAACCAGCTCGGACAGCGTTTGGATTCGAACTGCTTTTTAATCTCGCGCGCTGCAGAGGCATCTTCACCTCGTCGTCATCGTGTGTAGGACATGAGCCGGCCGTGAGTGTCACTACACTACCGTCCATTCCAGAGGGCTCAGCCGGATTCATCCATCCATCCACCCATCCAGACCTGTACATTAATCCGAGAAATTGTGTCTGGCGGCGCTTCAATACAGTGGGGTGTTTTTCTATATCCTGAATTTGACATCCCTGGTCCTTCGCTTGGTTTTCTCTGCGCGAGCTTTCTTCGGAACGCGCACCGCTGTGCCAGTTCTCGCGCAAGGAGGCCTGTGGCCTACGCTCCGAACTCACGTCTCCAGCAAAAGTTGTCAGAACCAAGCGTGAAAGTCTTCCTGGGCCAAATAGCGAGACACACGCACAACAAAAAAACCGACGCGTTGAAAAAACATAAAATTGCCTGTGGGCCATTATCATACCGCGGGGATTTCAAATAAAAATTACACATATTTCAATGTGATCAGATTTATGTGACGGGCAGGGCCTTTTCTCGTGCATGTGTTTGGCTTTTTGTGGATTTCCAGGTAAACGTGATGACGTTATTGAACTGGCTTTTCGAAATTCTAGCTTGAGGAATTATATACTTGAATTCAAAACAAATTAACTTCTGGGGGAGGATCAGTTGTCTCATTTAGGTAGCTGTTTGTTTATTTCGACCAAAGACACGAGACCAGAAAACACAAGGAATGACACTCAAGCTCAGATATTGAGTTTGGTAATCCAAAGTAGGACTGGTGCGAGAGTCATAATTAAAGGATGCCAATGTTAAAAATTAACTTGCTGCAATAAATGGTAAGAGTTAACCATAATGAAATAAAACAGCGTAAAAAATACAAAAAAGAGAGACAAACCGGAGAGGACAGCGCTCTGTCCTGTCAGGTTTCTCTCTTCGTTTTGTATCTGTAGTAAACTAGTTTCAGGTTGTATATATGAATCTCAGTTGTTTCCACGCTGACCACCAGGTACGACAGTCTGTATATAGTTTTATGTCACGCGCATCTTGTGAAGCGTACGGTTGGGTCTGTAACATAAAGATGCCTCCGATGTCTCCTTGAGTACCCGGCGTCCCATTTCATAAGAAGACACAACAGTATGCTTTGCACTTTTTATTTCATTATGAACAACGATTACCACCTAGCCTAGCCATTAGCCTCATTACAGGAAAAGAAATAATTTTAATACAAATTCAGTGATACATGTAATGACTGGCCAGGCAATGATTATGGGTGCGCGGATGGCTTTTGCACATAGTTTAAGCAATGTTCCGCTCTTAATTTGTTGATCTATGCGCGAGCAGTCGCGTGCAAAAATAAAAAAAAAGGCAAACGCGCAGATTTTGATGTTGTATAAATATAATGTAAGCACGCACATGGTACGCTGATTAAGACTGAAACAACGCTACATTTTACTCTAGTGTTGAGCGTATCGGAAGTTAAGTGTGCTTTAAAAGCTGAAGCTTGAACATATATACTTAACAGGCCGTAATGTTTCAATCATCATAGTACTTTATTGCCCTAGACTTGGTGTAAGCTTTCGCCTGATTTATTACAACAGAAAAAAGAAAGCTCTGCTCTTGGTGGACAGAAAAACTTCAACTACTTAGAGTAACCAATCATCTCGGCGCCAATGATGAGTCTTCACAGCATGCCAAAGGTCGCGTGCTTAGAACGAGTTTGTTCCATGTGATTTCATACAATCGCAATGGTCCTTGACAAACAACATTGTTTACTCACGCAAGCGGCCACATGTGAAGTTTAGAATATATTATATCGATTGTGGCCCACGTGGCAAGTAGCATAGGTTTTTTTGCAACCCGCGAAATAGAATGCTGCTGGGTCACCTTGGTCTCTAATGCATGTAGCACAAAAAGAGCAGGAGCTAAATCGCAGTGGGAAACCAAAAAAACTAATGATAAACAAGTGTGCAATCAGGTGAAAACAGGGAATTTCACATATCCAGAAAGCAAGCTTTGTTTCAGTATAATCATTGCAAATAAATTATTCGGTGCTATCATGCGAGTGAAGCGGAAAGTACAAGCGCGAGCACGCTGTCCTGAACTATTCTTCCAGTGAACTCGCGCACCGTTCAAAGCATGGAGCTTGCTTTTATAGATTTTGTTGCGCTCAAGCATTTCAAAACAGAAATACAATCAATTATATTATTTCATTTTTTATTAGGCGCGCCTATGTTGTTATTTTTTTTTGTCTTTTGTGCTAATGTGCAATTTTCTTAGTTGTATAATGTTTCGATAAGTCCGACAACTGTAGTCTGTTTCTTATGGGAAGTCACACTGTAGTCTGTTTCATCATAACCAAGTGCCGCGTAATAAAAAATTATAGACATAAAAAAAGTAAAACGAAAGAACGCGAACATGCGAACACACTTTAAAAATGCAATCTAACGACGCATTCAAAGTTAGTTGTAAGTTTTTTAGAGACAATGAGTTTCGCAGGGCGACGTTGTTACCCGTTGTAGATTATAAATTTAGCCACTGCTGTACAACTGTAAGCTCGGGGTATTTAAGGTGCATCAGGTAGTATATGTGACACACGATCGCACAACAGTCAGATGCAGATGTGCGAGCGAACCCAGGGTCCCTGCTAAAGCCCCTTAATAAAGGCGGTTTTTACAAATACCGCCACCCATTGTTGTGGAAACGCGCAAGACACGTGCCACGAGCGGGTGCTCCTCTGCCATTCGCTTTCAAGGACCAGTGATTTTAGTGATACCCCGCCAATTGCGTCTAAGGGCAGCTCGAGACACGGACCTTATGCACCTGCACATTTTACATTACCAGAAGGACCAAAGAAAACAGATCGAGGGGCTTTCGTCCCTACAGGTTCTGTAGCGTGAGCTCCGTGCTTTAAACGGAGCTCGCGCTCTCGCATTTCTCCAAGTGCTCTAATATGCGGTGCCACAACACACTCGGTCAACGATCCAACACCGCACTTGGTTTAGCCTAGTGAGCTGAACCAAATGAGCTACGCTTAAGCTGCAACCCCATCCTAAGTTAGTGTGATTCTGAACCAACAGATAGAGGTGGGATCGCCTTCCAGGCCAGTACATCAATGCGAGAAATCGTGTGTGGTGGCGCTTCGATACAGTGGGGTATAGAGTGTGTAGCGGCCCGCTGATGTGAGGAAGAAGAGGACTACTGAGGCACGCAATCGGGTGCGCGTGTGGTGCTCCCGGGACTCGAGCCATTCTAATCCTACGGATGTTATAAAGCCGCTGTTTCCAACATGACGTCTCACGACTCCACAATGGTGACCCGGACGTGATCGTCCCACTCATCCGGAGTCGTCGAACAACGTAACCATGCAAGCTAACGGTGAGCCTACACCACTAATTGGAGTTGTCTTCCTTAAACTTCCACCCTTTTGGCCCGCTGATCCGGCCTTGTGGTTTGCCCACGTCGAATCCCTATTTGCTACGCGAGGCATATCATCGCAAGCGACCAAGTTCCACTACGCTGTCAGCGCACTCAGCCCCAGTGAAGCTGCCGAAGTCAGGGATATCATCATGACGCCGCCCACAGAGTTGCCATACGACAGGCTCAAGCACGAGCTTGTCAAGCGTACAACGGCGTCGGAACAGCGACGTCTTCGACAACTCCTCACCGAGGAAGAACTGGGAGACCGCAAGCCATCTCAGCTTCTGCGACGCATGAGGCAACTGATAGGAACTGCGGCCATAGATGACTCGATGCTTCGCGAGTTGTTCCTGCAACGCCTCCCATCAAATGCACGAAAATTTTGACTTCCTCATCCGGTGTCTCCCTGGACGCGATGGCAGAACTCGCGGATAGAATTTTGGAAACCGCGTCATCGACCGTGGATTCGCCGACTCTTTCCATCACGACGCTAACATCTCAATATACGCAACTACAGCGACTTCAAGCGCAAGTAGACAGGCTCACACTGTTAATCGCCGAAAACTTGCATGAACCAAGACCTCGCCGCCCGATTCACAGGTCACAATCCAGACCACGCCGCAACAGCCATTCCAGGGAACGCGGCGTTACAATGTGGTGGTACCACACTCAGTTCGGGACGCAAGCCCGCAACTGCTATTCTCTTTGTTCTTTTGCGGGAAACTCTCCATCTAACAACTGAGGACGGCCAGTGCTGTTGGAACATCTTCAGACCGTCTCACACTATTTTTTCTTACGGAACGACGAACTGGCTTGAGGTTCTTAATTGACACTGGTGCCGAGGTCAGTGTAGTACCCGCTAAAAGTTACGACCTAACGAAAACCCTCAACACTGGGCGCGTTAAGTTAGTGAGCTCCAGACTCCGGACATCTGCGCTCGAGCGCGCGGGTTCGGAGCGTAGCTTAACGGCGCACTGTGGTACCGAGGCGCCATCTGACGCCTGCATTTTTAACGTTTCCGGTTCCGGCTTTCCGGCGCGCGCTTGAACATGGCTCCCGTCCCGTCGAAACATCGAAAAAGTGTTTGGTCGACCACGACTTCGATGAAATAAGTGCGCGGAGACGGCGGCAACAGCGAGAGCTTGTATTTATGCTGCACGCTGTTGGTGCGGCCATTAAAGGTACGCCGAACGCCTTCTGAATTACCAAAAGCCTTAAAGAATGACATGAAGAACTTCGACAAGCATTTGAAGGATGTATGCATACCTTTCTACACCAGCACCATGCTTTTTTTTTATTTTCCACGATGACGGAACGACTACACGAGCTGCCAAGCGATCGCCGTCGAAGTATCCACGCATCCAAGCAGGCGCGACTTGCGCGACTTGCGCGTCCGACGGAGTCCCTAAAGACTTCGGCGCAAGTAGGAACGACGCCGAGAGCTCCGAGCACTGCATCGTAGCGCAGAACGAGCAGCTCCTACCCACGACCGGCCTACCTCGGTGCCGTTCCTGGCTAGGCCGGAGCCTTTCGGCCGCGGGGTTCGGTTGGTGCGGTCGCGGTCGGCGAAGTTTGGCGAGGCCACGGCGAGGCGAGCGCGGTGGCATCATCGGAGCGTTCGGAAGCGAACTCGCTCGCCACGGATTGCGCACACCCGACGCCTCTGGTCCAGAGTGGCCCGGCGGCCCGGTCCGGAGTGTCCGGAGCCCAAAACGCGAGGGTTTTGACGATTCTTCCGTCTCGTGCGAGACCACCGCACTACCGTGTGAAACCGGTGAAACCACGACCACCGTGCAAAATCACCGCGAGTAACCGCGAGACTGGCCGCGAGGGCGGAAACGCCGTCATCTCACCGGAAACCGACCTGTTCGCGCTCCCGCGCACCATCTCCGACGACGGAGCTCGCGGAGCGCGCTCCGCCACCGTGCACCGGAAGTGAGACGATGTCGTTTAGTTTAGCTCGAGTGCACTCTGACCGCTGGAGCGCGCTCGAGCGCGTTAACTTAACGCGCCCACTAACACACTCGAAGCGGCAAATGGAACTCCCATACACACGTACGGCGAACGTTCAGTAACTTTAGACCTAGGTCTGCGTCGTACTTTTCGTTGGGTATTCATCATCGCTAAAGTCCGACACGCCATAATCGGAGCCGACTTCTTAGCTCACTTCCACCTTCTCGTAGATATGAGTAAAAAACGCCTGCTGGACTGTGAAACCCACCTCACTGTCCACGGAGTTCCAACTCAACCAGCGATCATTAGTCCGACACTCCTGCGCCCTAAACCAAAATCAAGGTTTGAAAATATTCTCTACGCGTTTCCAAGTTTGACACAACCTTGCAACGCTCAACGTCCGATCAAGCATGATGTTCTTCACTACATCAGCACAACAGGACCCCCTGTCTACGCACGACCTCGCCGACAACCTCCAGAGAAGCTTTCCGTAGCGAAGAGTGAGTTCGAGCACATGCTCGACCTCGGGCTAATCCGTCCATCCCCCAGCAGTTGGGCTTCTCCACTACATATGGTGCCCAAGAATAATGGCGATTGGCGTCCATGCGGAGATTATCGGGCGCTCAACAAGATCACAACACCAGATAAGCACCCAGTCCCCCACCTTCAAGATTTCACAGCCAATCTGCATGGAACGAAAGTATTTTCCAAAGTCGATCTAGTTCGCGCATATTACCAAATCCCGATGGCACCCGAAGATATCCCTAAAACAGCCATCATCACGCCTTTCGGTCTTTTTGAGTTCGTTCGAATGCAATTCGGACTCTGCAACGCGGCTCAAACATTCCAGCGTTTTATCGACCAGGTCCTACGGCGTTTGAACTTCTGCTTCGCCTATTTAGATGATATCCTTGTGGGCAGCGCATCAGAGAGTGAACATCAGCGACACCTCCATCAGCTTTTCGAACGCCTTGACGCTCACGGCATCGTCGTTAATGCCAACAAATGCGAACTAGGTGTCAACCAACTAGATTTCTTAGGACATCACGTGGACCACGTCGGCGTTACACCTCTTCCATCTAAGGTCAG